>NC_137461.1:62776428-63991375 GCF_964235325.1 Thermobia domestica
AACCTCTTGTAAGAACTCATTTCCACACACCGCACTCTAAAAAATGGTATAGCTGAATTGACAATAAAAGCATTGTTGATGAGTATTGCTAATTGGTAAATTAATATTGACTATAGTATAGTTGATGTATAAATACTGATTTGTTATTTATACAACACCTATTTTTTTGGTATGGCTGTGGTAAGAAAAAAATATTGCTAATATTAGTATGGTTAATAATATCATGCATATTGTTTATATAACCAGATTATTTAGTATTGCTAAAATAGCAATAGCATTATGGTTAGAATGGCTATCACAATATAAAACTCTTGTTATGGCAACTATGCGAAATCCCGCCTTTTACGAGTTGTCATGTAGCCGCCATGATAGATTCTATAGTTAATATGAATTACGAAACTATGTTAAAAGACTGGGGTTTAGAAACCCTAATAATGAAATTTCAAGGTAAGTGGATAGTCAGTAAGTTTCAATATGTAAATTGAAGATATGTATTTCTAAATGTTTATTTGAATTGTATTGCGCACAAGCAACAAAATTCCCTTGTACGAAATAGTGTATTATTAAGCATTTATGACGCTTCCAAAATATTATTTTTATTATCACCAAATCAAAATACTTTAAAATAGAGACACGATGTGTTCACGCAATTGAGGGTAAGTTTAGAGTTTCTAGCCCGTTTTTACTCGGAATAACGATATTAGAACCTGTTTCAGTCAGTGTTCTAGTCTAACTAAAGTCTTACCAGGTAACCTAAACTAACCTAACCTAACAATTTTTAAGGTTTTAACTGCATTTTCGTAGGTTGGAAACTGGAGGGGCAAATCTAAACGTAAGCCCGAAAATGTACAGATGAAATTATATAAGGTGTAATAATGATTTAAGACTTCTTGTAAGATGTTTGTGTGAAAAGTTGAGAGAAAGGTTATTATTAATGTGAGAGTTCGTACTATTTGGAAGAGGCTTAAGCTTTTGCAGAACGATTCGATGCTTGAGGATCATAGTGATCCTATGTTGATTATTCTACGTTGAGTTTTACTTAATTGGGCATTTATTCCGTAGTTGGACGTCCGATACTTTTCTACCAAAATTGCGTAAAAGCTATTAAAATGTATAATTTTTCAATTTCGCGAGTTGGGAGAAAGTGTAGGTTAGGTTAGGTTACGTTAGGATCTATAATAGAAGTACCCTTCGACGGGAGCTTCACGAAATTCAACACTGTCAGTTCACATCCCGTACACCGATTCGGTATATTACCCGCAATATTGATATTATGAATGCTCGTTACTTTCCCACAATGCAACTATTCGGTTGCCTTGCGCGAGGTAGTTCTCTTCGCTCGCTTAGTAGTCCCATGTTTATAACCAATTATATATAACAAATAGAGAGAGTGTTGTTGTATTATCTTTATATATTATCAAGCACACAAACGATCAAATTATACGTATCTTCCGTGCAAGTTTCAAAATTTTGCTGAAAACGGACGTCCAACTTTGGACCCCTTAATTGTTATACTTTGTGCCCTTATTAATTTCTACAAACAGTACAGATGGGATCAAGAATTTTAATAATAATTCACCCTTAATTTTTACTAATTAATGCTGAACAAGCGACAGCGAGTGAAAGTATGGTTAGATAGGCTAGTTTAGGTATTTGTAGCAAAAAGAAAACACGATAGGTTATGATTTAATGCTTTTTAAGTGTGCTTCTGTCGCTTTCAAATTATTACAGAAGGCCTTTCTCTTTGTGTTACACTAAGTGATACCACCTTTGCACTTTTAATTTAATTCATGATGGTGATGTCAAACTTCAAAGCACATAAATAACAGGTTTTGCAGAAACCATTTTCTTTTTAAATCCGATATTTTGTTTCAACCGGTTCATTTTTTTAAATATATTTAGGTTAAATTAAAGTGGAGTAAACAAAGTCCCTATTTAAAACTAAGTAAAGGTGGGGCGCTGATTGGATTGAGTGCTCGGTTTTGACCTCAAGAAGTGATCTAACCCGATCAGACTCGGTCAGAGGTCAACTAATTCCTCAAATGATGTACCAGTAGTTCATAAATTATTTACCAGTCAGCCCATTCAGCAGTACTGAAGCTTGACCTAAGTTTAACCATTCAGTACCTTCGTACAAGGGACCATGATCTAATGAAACTAATATATAAGCTTAGTTGATCTCACAGTTTACTGAAATTAGTCAAGTATTCATAATGATTTTGTATGTGATTGTTCCCACGAAAGGGAGCTTATTTAGCTTTGGGGTTAACTGGTGTATCACCGGAACAGTTTTAGAAAATTTGCCGGGTCAGTTGGAATTTTTTTTTTTTTTTTTTGTTTGTTTGTTTATGAGCAAGAATGAGTGAAAGTCATGTAAGGGGAATAGTAAAAATGAAGAAATTGGTTATTTTTGATGTTGTAAGCGACACTGTATGTGGAGGTGGATGGACCATTTCGCGGAGAGATATAGTTGTTATGATGTAGTGGCGCGAAGAGGAGTATGAAAATAGCTCGTGTATGTCAAGGCTGTCACATGTCGTGTGTTACGTACATAGAACTGTTCAAAAATAACGAGCGACAGTTGTTGAAATTTTGTGAAAGACCAGTATACTGAAAAGGTTGACGGTGTGTGGAAAATGTGGAAATGAATTGAAAATACAGAAAGGAAAGGGAGCGTATTATTTTACAGCGTCAGGGAAGAAGGAAAACTATTTAGAGGGCTATTTAGCTGAGTACTTGTTTAAGGAAAGAAAACCCCAAGAAACTCTTGTTCACGATTTTGAAGGTGTGACTTCTGTTTTTGCAAGTAAAGCATTATTAGTATGGCAATTGCTATTGAAATGTATATGATTGCGGAAACCAGATGTTTTCAGTACCCTCGCTTACGCGTGTACACATCGTCGCTGACGCGCCTGCTCCTTTCGGGCACACTACCGCGCTGGTCCGCTAGCTCCACCCTACCTTGGCTCGGTTAGATATCATTCGTGCACTTAGTGGCCACCTAGCACAAGTTGGTTTGTGTTTTTTGCACTGTAGTTTTTTATGCCCTTATCCTAATGCGAGGTAATCTAATGTAAGTTAATGTAGTCCAACGAAATATATCCGTATACAGTACATTTTGGTACTTTTTTTCGATTTTAATACTGGTCCGGCGATGCGGCAGTAATGCCTTAGCTTTGTAATAAGCGAGAAGAAAATATAAACGTCATAGAAATTACAAGGTTCTAGAACACATGTCCCACTTCCCATTTAGCTGTAATAAAAACAGAAAACAACGTATCCTGCGGTCTTCTAACCCGCTTTCACTTGCTGACGCTCGCTAGCAATATTCTGTGAAATAAAATTTAAATTTTGGTACAGAAAGGAACCAACCTTGCTAATCTATATGGGGAACCTGTGTTCTAGAACTTCTCCTTAGCAATTATCTGGTTCACACGTTGCATTAGAGCGTACGTTAAGTTAGGATAAAAGCCGGAAGTTTCAAACTTTTCATCGTGCCATTAACTGACAAAACAATGGAACTGGCGGTTGACGTGTGAAGTTGAAACTTGGCATACATATAGCCTTCAGAGAAAAATATACAGGATTTTTTTTTTCTTTTTAGTAGGTGAAAAGGAAGAATGAGTAAAAATCCCATCTTATTTCGGTGTACTTTAAAAAAAAAAAAAGTCTTAGGAAATTGTATTTGAGTAAAAACTTTACATTCGGTATTCATGTAGGGTTTTCATAAAATTAACTAAGTAAATCACCAAAACTATACATTTCCTAGTTCAGTGAGGTTGTTTGGGAAAGTGAAAAATCTTCCTTTGTTATTTATATGGAGATACCTTCTACAGCCCAAAATTATTAAGTTAAATGATGTAGCCCGAAGGTTAGAGTGATGCAGTTTGGCATGTTTGTAGCCTTCTGGAAGTAACTCACAAAAAATATCAAAAGTAAATATTTTTAGTTTTTAGGGTAATTCTAAAATAAAAAGAAAGATTTCCGGTGCTATTTAAATGTATGTTTGTTTTGGACATAAAATCTCATGTTTTAGGTAATTGAAATTGGAACAAAAGTTTGAAATTCGGTATGCTTGCAAGCTTTTGATAGCGATATGCAAGTTATTGACCAAACATAATATCTAGTTATAGAGGGATTTTTTAATTTTTTTATTTTTATTTATTTATATATTGTTTATTTTAGAAAACTGAAAACTCACAGTTATTTAATATCATATCTTCTACATCTCAAAATGCTTAGACTTTTCCTGAACATCTGCGGATGACATTTGGCATACTTGTGGGTTTATAAGGTGCGAGACCTCCAGCTAGCCGAAGGCTAGTCCAGTAACACGCACAGCTGCTGCACATGTTGGAATTGGAAGTCATCGATTGCGAGGAAAACAGAGCTAGTTGACATTTGCCTTCGAGTTTGACCGGGTTACTGTTTTTTTCTAAAGCGTTCACCTCCGGTGCTTGGGGTCCCTGGTTCGATCCCAGCTCGCGCCGTGTGGACTTTGTGGTGGACAAACACCGTGCTCGTGGGTTTTCTCGGGGTTCTCCCGTTTCCTCCTACTCTTCATTCCACCATTTCAGTCATCTCTCATCATCACCGTCTCCTTTAGCCTAACCGGCATAACCGTGGGACGTAAAACTTAGAGATTTCATTTTTGTTTTTTCTAAAGGGGTTGAAATCGAGCTCAATAGCACCAGTACCCTCAAATTACTTTATTCCTTTTTAAAAAAAAAAAATAGTAGGGGTCATCGTTATTCCACTTTAAACTTTATTTGTTGAGATTACATATTAATGAAAATGTCTGGTCCATATATACTTATTCAACAGTGAGGTTATGAAGGACGGGAAATACAGTTTAAGGTTGGACCTGAATCACTACTCGGTTTACATCCAAGAGAAATTGTTCTTCACCTGGACTTGAACTCGGGATCCCTTGATTAGGAAGGCGATGAGTTTATAGACTAAACCTTAGGACATGTGATAGAAATATGTTTAACCGATTTGCATACTTGTGCATATTTTCCGTCACTTCAGGACAACTGCATAAGTGAAATCACTTTACAGACTTAAAATTGAAATAAGGGGACACGGTGGCTCAGTGGTAGAGCGTTCACCTCTGGTGCGTGGGGTCCCTCGTTCGATCCCAGCTCGCGCCAGTGGGCCGTCTGTCGGACAACACCGTGTGCGTAGGTTTTTCGGGGTTCTCCCATTTCCTCCTACTTTCTCCATTCCACCATTTCAGTCATTACTCATCATCACCGTCTCTCTTAGCTTCGGTGTATAAACGTGGCACGTTAAACTAAATATTTCATTTCATAATTTATATAAATGGACAATTTCAAAAGATTATACAGATTACAGAAGATTACTTTAATTCAAGTAGTTCACTGCATCCGAAGTACAGCGTCCTAATTTAAATTGCTTAGAAGTGAATAAAGATGCTAATAATTTGTGTTCACTCTGGCTGTGAACCATTTATTTTATATTTTTGGCTTAAACCAATTGGATTTTTTAAAAATTTAAACCATCACACCAACCAACTCTGATAGATAATAATCAAAAATACACACAGCTAGTTTTGTGACTGCTTCCTTGAGTTAGTTACGTTTTAATTATTTTCGTTTCGTGCCTATTCATTATTGAGGGATTTACATATCCAGATAGTTTTGTGACCTCTGGCGTAGGGTAGTTACGGTTAGGTTATGCTCGTATTGGGCTGTTGCGTTTTGGGCTACCAGATAGAGATCTCACTTCCGAACCATAGTGCAGTCCAACTCTAAATGCAGTAAGATGTATTATTTCTACACTGCTTCTTACCGGGACACTAGCTCTTGTATACGGATCTTGAACAATCTTCTTGTATTTTACTGGAGTTCTATTTTCCTTTCATATACCTCCAAACTTCCTGACTTGGTACTCTTTCTTACGTCTTTGCCCATTCAGTAAATACTGCATCCTTATTGCTTTCCCTGACGCTTTTCCATTGTTTGCTTTAATAAGATTGCATCTACGGGCGTCGTTAGCGTGACGGGGACATGCCCCCCCGTAATTTTCTGTGTCGTGTATAAAGTTACCAGCTGGCCAGTATTTTATTTTTTTTTATTATTATTTGCACTGCATGAGTTACGGTATATCATTAATTTATTTCGATAAAATTAAACCAAATCATAATATGTAATGAGAAAATAACTTGCACATGTGAGATATATCATGTGTCCCCCCCCCCCTTAATATTTAAGAGCTAATGACGCCACTGATTGTATCAGTTGTACTCATCTGTAGCATGGATTCAACTGTTGTTTTTCTTTCTAAATCTTCATCGTCCAAGTGTTTATTGTATGTGGCATCAGCTTGATTCCTCGGTAATTTTCACAATTTTGTACATCTTCCTTCTCTTTGTATATAGATACAGTACTACTCTCTCTCTCTCTCTCTCTCTCTCTCCCCACTGACTTGGCATTTTTCTCTTGTCTGTAAACTGTTTTCATTAGATCCCATAGTATGCGGTAGGACAACTTCTGGTCCTAAGCACCCATGTTTTAGCTTGTAGTTGCTTTCCCTGTCTTCATTTTCTTTAAAGCATATTCTACCTCTTCTCAGCTTATTTCTGAGATCACAATAACTGTAACTCCCAAGATTTGGTGTTCCATTACAAAAGACCTGTCTTTGGTTTTCTTAATTTAGCAGCTGTTTCTTTGTTGATTCTTCTCCATCAACATACAGGGCATAACTGTGGTAGATGAAGCTAGATATTTATACTTCATTCCTGTTTACTCAATTAAAGATATTTTTGCAATAGTAATTATGCTTTCCTCATTAGCATTGACAGATCCTTCATTCCATTCACATATTGAAGTCATCAAAAGTAAGATTTTCCGAAAGACCAAACAAATGAAGAAATAATATCAAGAGAAAAGGCACAGAACAGTACCTCCTTAGTTCTACTTTGCCTCTTCAGGACAGACCTTCAGTTATTTGTATCCCAACTTCCAAGTAGGATAAATACTTTTTGTACATGCAATAACTAAGCTGTATTTCCGAATAGTTTTTTTTTTTTTTTTTTAAAAGAGCCATTTGGCTTAAAGAAGCTGACCCACAACTGAAAGATAGGAATATGGGAAAGATGTCGCTCAGGACCTATATTTTAAGATGCTAACCGGTTTGAATGACATTGAAGAACATAGCTAAGACGTGACAAAAAGTTGAACATATTTGTATAATCTGCCTAATTTTATCATGTCGTTTTATAAAATTAAATTGAAAGAATGAAGAGTTGCAGGATTCATTTTTTTTCTTATTTCAGGGAAGTTTTATTCATATTTATTTATTTCCTTAGAGCTTCTTCACATCCAGTTTGTTTTGCCTAGCGCTTGTGGTGTGAGGAGTGACGGATTCGAGTCCCGAAAGGAGCTCAAAATTTATGTTCACCCAGCATCGTGTACCTTAGATTCCGACATAATCTTTATATTGTTCGTTAAATAGGAGCTTTGTGCAATGTGTGTATTTTATTGAACAAATATTTGTTATTATTTCAGAGGAAGAAATCTATGATGAGGCATTCGAAAATTTAACTGTAGATGCAATAAAGGAATTAATTCCTAAAGTTGGACCACGAATGAAATTTATATCAAAATATAAATTGTACAAGGAACAGAAGATGAAATCTCCTACTTCTTCATCCCCTGTGTCTTTCCTGTCACACAGCTCAGAAGGCAGTACCTTTAGTGATAGCGAGGTAGAAATAACTGATATCTTATTATTTTTCTCAAATATAATCGTACTTTGTTATCATTGTACCTGTAATACCGTATTCATAGGTGTATTGTCAACCGTATTACGATTTTAATCGGTAGAGAAAGTGTTGGGTATAATACTCACTATTTTTTTCAGCAAACTGTTTTACTTGTAAATATAAACACCTTACAGTGCCCAAATTAAAATATACGCGCCTTTGGCGTGGGAGACCGGGGTTCGATTCCCGGCGGGAGCTCATGAGGTTCGGATTCCTCGTTAATCAGTAGGTCCACTTCTCATATAGCCTCGCTGCTGAACGGGACGTTAAACTCAAATTAACCCAAATTAAAATATCTTGGTAACAGTTTCAATGTACTTCTGACACCATCCTCAAATAGAGGAATAGAATGAGAAAAGGCTACCACTATTTTCCCATTCTATTCCCTCTCTGAAGATGGTGTCAGGAATATACCGAAACTGTCAGGAAGATGTAATTTTAATTATTACACTTTAATGTTTTAAAATTTGTCTTTTGCGTTCAGTTACTTATGGTACTTGCATTTTGTAAGGATTAGTCCGTGTCAATGTGTAAGTGTAAAAGTTGATGCTTCGCAAAAGAAAGAAAAAAATGAAAACAATTTTGTACGTTTAATTCACTCGTAAAAAATATTAGCAAGCTTTTTCCAAACCCAGTCATACTATTACTAACTCAGAACAAAACAAGGAAACTAATGATTTAAATCTTTTCTTTGTTACCCTCCTAGTTTCTTCAAACTCGAGTGCACATACGAGGTCTTCAGTGCTTGTGTGGTTAGTGACGCGCCTTTGGCGCGATAGACCCGGGTTTGATTCCCGGCGGAAGCTCATGTTCCGATCCGACATTAAGCTGTAGGTTCACGTCTCATATAGCCTCGCTACTGAACGAGACGCTAAACTTAAACCAAGAAATCGAATGCACATACTTTCTTCAACGGCAGTAAATTAATATTCTGAACGAAACGTTAAATTGTAATCCATTTCAGATGATTCCAGGAAGAAAAAAATCCGTAAAAGAGACAATGTTTAAAAATATAATAATTATCCATGTAATAATGTTTGCAATTTAATACTTAAATTATAGCGCACAGTGCAGCAGTTTTACATGTATTTAAAGATAGCAGAAAAATGTAAATGTAAACTTAATTGTAAGTTTGGTAAATGAAAGAGATAAAAGAACTTACGAGTACGAATATCATATTGAGAGCCCTAAATGTAGCGAAAGTCCCGAAATGACGGTTTGATTTGATTCTCTAACAGGTTCTTCTAGTCTTAATAAATATATCTCTGTTTCACCAAGGTATATCTCTGTCCTTAACTGCATTCGACTTGATAGATACCAGATTGTTTCAGAGGGTCAATCCTCTGAGAAATATATTACCTTTATATTATTTTATGGAAGTGTAATTCCGTATCACAGAACGAACTGTACTTAAAGGAAAATGAAAAAAAAAAAAAAAACGCGTAACAAAATTTAATGAGTTAAAAAAAATCATGAACATAAGGGTCTTATGCTGATGCTATATATAAATTGCGAACACGGCAGTTTTTCTTTGCAAAAAAAGCACCTAGCATGAGGCGAGAGAGTTTATAAGTGTTTTTCGGTGTATGAAGTTGTACCCTGTCTTGCACTATGTTTCGGAGTTTTTCGGTTCTAATTTTTTCCTGTGAGTAAGCTGATGGACGAGATGGTGCATCTTGTAGCAGGTAGAACGTTTAGTAATTCTGAGAAAATCAACCGGATTTTCAGTACACCAAATCCTGTATAGATTCAGAAATAATGAAAAATCAGAGTGAAAAAGTGCGAGTGGGCCGAAAATAGATCTTTTGTCTTCGACGTACAATGCCAATAAATTAACCTCTACGCTAACCAGCCCGCTCCCCGATCAGCCCCACATCCTCACTCTTGTTGATAATGTTCCTATGAAAACATTTAATAGTTTATTTTAATTTACAAATATACCAGCATCAGCGGCAGAAGGTTCAGAATTATGTAAGCTTACGTTAAAGACACGTTTTTGTGTAATTAAAAACCAACCAGTTACCAGAAATTAGATAAAATACACGTGCAGTACATGCGCGCAAAGATTTAAGAAAAAAAAAAAAGCTTGTAAGAGCTTTCACCTTTTATGGCTTTGTTAGGCAGGAAGAGAAAGACGAAAGTGGAAGAAGAAAGATACAGAGTAAGACGAGTTACGCCGTATTTCTGGGGGGGGGCGCGGTGACTCAGTGGTAGAGCGTTCACCTCCGGTGCTTGGGGTCCCGGGTTCAAACCCTGCTCCCGCCGTGTGGACTTTGTGGTGGACAAACACCGTGCTCGTGGGTTTTCTCGGGTTCTCCCACTTTCTTCATTCCACCATTTCATTCATCTCTCATCATTACCGTCTCTTTTAGCCTAACCGGCATAACCGTGAGACGTAAAACTCAAAGATTTCATTTCATTTTGCCATATTTCTGCTAGGTGCTATGGTGGTCATGTGATCACGTGACTGCTGTCAAGTACTCATACGAGAAAGTAGAGAACCTTGTGGAGAAATCACTGTTGGTATAGGTGCGGTCCTTGTGTCTTTCTCTATTTCTTATTCCACTTTCGTCTTTGCGTCCCTGTATGACGACTCCATAAATGCGAAAGCGCTTGGAAGTTTGTTTTATATTTGCGTGTATTTTATCAGTTCCACTCTAAGTAATTGTTTTTTACATGCCTACTTTGGGATTTCTTTTTCAATCAGACATAGTATTTTCTGAAAATGGATACTATAGTGGGGTGAATGCCATTGATGTTCATAACTTGATTAAAAACGCTCTGTTGAAACAAAGATTATTTAATGAACTTCAAAGAAAACTATACTACCAAACTTTTGTATAAAGAGAAGAAAGCATAGAACATTATATCATCAAACAGCGTTAGGTATATGTGACAACAATTTCTTTTACTTTTCAGATCGACATTGATTTTGGCCAGTTATATCCTGGGAAAGATATAACATTTTTTTCAACGTGGAGTGCAGACTTAAAGAAGATTCAGCATATACTTACCACGACCAAACAAACAACAAATGACGGAGCCACATTAGTAGAACTTTTGCTGCAGGAGAACATCAGGGAAGGTAATTATTTTTCTTATTAAGGGGATCTTCTACCTCTTCGCTTATGTTTCTAACTTCCCATTTGAAAACATGTAAATTTTAATATGGTAATTTCTAACAAAGTATTGTAGGTAATGACTTGAAATTTTTAATACAAATAGACAAGACCCATATAAATCCAACCACGGTCTCCAATTTACGTTACATGCGTTAGATTAATTGCAATATATTCTTCAGTAAGTTTGGCAACAGAGAATAAAAAGTATGCTGCAGAGGGAAGAGGGCTGACCATCTGTTTGCTTGTTAGCTGCTTTAAAAAGGACGCTCTTACCAGAAAAATCACGTTGTGATTCTCACTTCTCAGTGGTTAGAATGGTCTGGACTGGAAGAGCCCAAAACCACTTCTTTCTTCCTTTCACGGTTTGTTTGTTTCTTCCACCCCCTGCTGTCACAAGAAGACAACTTGTTTCGGAAAGCATTTTGAATTAGTAGCGAAAAGCCAAACGAATGACACCACGGACGGATTAAAGGGAGGGGCGGTCACTCCCTCCGAGAACATTTGAATACTTTGAATAATCGGAGTAAGAAACTAGAAATTGCGTAATCTAATAAGAAAAGTTTGTTCAAATATACAAATCAAGACGCATTTTAAGTGTCACAGCATTGTACTCTCATCCCCTCCCCTCCAAATTCCCTTCTGAAGAAGTTCTCTTTTGTTTCTCTGTTCCATATTAGCCTTTACACTTACACTTTCATTATCCAGTATTGATTTTTACCATACCATCTGCACAGAAGGCGAATAAGGTTTACGAGTCCTTCCTGCCCCCTTTTTTAAAAATTGCTAATTATAATAAAATTTATCGAAGTGCATGGAAGTAAGTTGTGACTGTGGAGAAATGGTGTACACATTGTTTATTATTTCATTAAGTATTGTTCACTATAATTATTAAAACGCAACACTGTTCAGCCTACTCCCGTAAGCAAAGAAAAGATCAATTACAGCTGCTCCGGCAATTTTCCCTTGTCTCCTTTTAGTCGTAAGTCCGAGCAGAATAAATCAAAATCTAGAAGAAAAATAAATGATAATTGTAAATCGACAACATATCGAGCACTTAAAAAAGCTCTGTTATTCTTTTGTTTCATTATTGAGCTCAGATCACGAGAAATATTTCAACTGCTGTGTAGTAATTGAACATTTTTCGTTTAATCTCCCAAAGAGTCTGAAATACTGACTTCAGTGACCAGTTTACATCCCTGAAATCAGTATTTACTTGAATAACAGTATATGAAGAAGATAGATTCAGTAGGGTTAATAAGCAGATATGAAATCCCTTTTGTAGCAATGAATGAAACTAATGTTTAGAATTTGTGACGAAAGAGCTTTTCCGCAGCGTGTAGTCTTTAACTTGTTGTTAATTGCCTATTTTGATTCATTAAGCTGTTCAATTTATCTCTTTTTATCCGTATCTGTTGCAACTTCCCAAAGAGAAATACATACGTTGACTTTAACCTTTGGTTCTTGAAATAATATACTTCATGTACAGCTTTTATACACGTACTTATAGGCGATAGATAAGTATCGTATTAAGATTAGTTTTCACCATTATTTGGACCCAATATTTGCATATAAGAAACATCGCATTATCCCTTTGCCGAATCTGGGTGTAGTTACAAAAGATGATACTTTTTGTGTGTGTTTTTTTCAGACTGCTGTCCATTGCTTACAAAATGTAATTTCCTTTTTTCTTTGATTATTGACTTAAAGTAATATACAGTATTCATTGCGTATCACAGAGCAAACCTCTGCAGGTATGAGAATGAATGCAGTAAGAAAGTTAGCACTTACATTCAAATAAATTAGTATAAAGTGGTCCAAAAGTGGGCGTACCCCCCTTTAGTTTCAACAGTATAGTGTTAGTTATGGTAGAATGTCTGTACACAGCTACCTTGAAGTCGTAAGAGTCGTAAGAGTCGTAAACAAAGGTATGATCACCATCCATGTCATAACACAACTGAATTCTGCACAAAGTTCTGGCAGATGTTTTGCGGAGATACTCCGGAGTCAACGAGGGTGAAGGCGTGTTCCACAGCTGCTCGTAATTCCTGCGTTGTGTGATATCGAGTGTTTCTTACGTGTTGCTTCATGAAAGCCCAGGGAGCATTGTCTGATATCGTCAGATCGGGACTTCTTGGAGGCCTGGCAAAGAGCTGGATGCACAACCTCTTCCAATCCAGCGGCCAGGAACTGATCTGATAACTGTTACCAAGCAGAAAACAAATGGACAGCAATGTTGCCAGACAATGCAAAGGAATGTTACCAGACAATGCCAAGCAGTGTTACCAAACAAATGTAGGTAAAACCAAAAACCGTCAGAAAATACCAATTAGAGGTACGCCCACTTCCGGACCTCGCTGTATAAGCGTAAATTAATTACCTACAAATGTTCTTGATATTTCATTCTTTTCCAGATGCCAGAACAGTCGTAATATTAATACTTCTTGGAAGATATTTCCCATCTGTGACCACGTGTATCAAAAGGAAAGACGGAGGTGGATTATGGAAACCTTCCAAATACGAGGCACAGCAAGGATTCCTTTTTCATGTCAGAGTATGTACCATTATGTAATATAATGTATTAATATCTACACTTGATTACCACGAAATATGTCATTAACATTTAATTAGTGATTGGAGAATGGAGAACATTGCACGAAACCTTATCGAACAAACAAACAAACAAAAAAAAATCAGCTTTTCTGGAAAAACTGCTATGCTCAAACAAAAATATTGTGTAAGCAAACACCATTTTCATCAAACCACGATCCACTCTGACTCACCACGTGTCACCATGATCTACTGATCTACTTCGACCTACTGACCGAATATGTCGAGAGTGGATCAAAGTGGAATGTTTTATATTGAGGACTACAATGAGTCAGTTGTTACTGTTGGGTTAGGGTAGTCATACGTAACAGTGGAACATGGAAATGTAACCCAAGATCCACTAAAGTATACTCAAAATTATCCCCACGTGATCCATAGCCACTGACCCGCTCCATCTTTGATGTGCACTCAATTGATATGATTACCATACCATATCAAGAGGATCATATTGGTGGTACATGGAAACAAAAAAGTTTGTTTAAGAAAAGGCCCCCTCGGGACAGCACGCCCTTGGTGGAGTGAGCTATCAACCATATTTTGCAATATACATGACTCTTCTTCATGCAATTAGTAAAGCATATATCGGTGTATGTGACGCGATTTGTATCTTACGAAGATATCGTGAACCTAAGTTGTGTAGATAGAAAGGAATATGCATAAAATAGGAAAACACAATATTTATTAGTCGCTAACGCCCTCGCCTTTGGTGCGAGCGGTTCTGGGTTCGATTCCCGGTGGGATCACTCGATCAAAGAAGTGTAACAGCTTTTTCAGGCCAATCATCCTGAGTGTTTTTTCCTGGGTTGAGTGAGTTTTTTTTGTTTTTTAATCGCGTCGGATAATATAAACACAGTGAACGATGCTAAAAATGCCGGGATGGTACCTAACACACAGGTCCCAGACCGCTTCCTTCCCCATCCATTCCTTTCTTTCTTCCCCTCTCTCGGATTGTGTGCTCTCCGAGGGACGACATCCCTCAAACGTGACGAACTTAAGGCCGACCTAAAAGTTACTCCTTCGTTGCTAGTACACTTATCTCCTTTGTTGGGCGACTGCGTTCGATTTCCCGGGAGGAAGGGGGAGGGGATTTTAGGATGTTATTCGTATTTTCGGTTCCACTGTAGGTTTATGCCTTATGAAGTTCCCGTGATGAAACCCTATATTCCAATAACAATAGTAAACGTAAAAATGCTGTAAAACTTTCGGTGAATGCTATGTAAACTTTCTAAAACATAAGTAGAGGTTAAATATGTTTATGGTCATGGATAAAATGTTTACTTGGCTCAAAACAGCTTTTTCCCAGTGCCTTTAAAAATGTTCTTCATTCAACCCTTCAAATATTGGAACTATGATAGCACTCCTTTCTTCATTTTATGGCATAAATAAGTAAGAAGTGTTTATACTCGAGGTAATGATATGTGTGTAATATCAATCTTATAAAAATACTAAACAGCACGTAGGGGAACGGCACCAACCTTTTCGCGATCATTATTTTAAAAACTAATTCATTGATATTGTAGCATCCTTGCTTTTCAAATTTCCGCAAAGGTTTTTCTTTCTTCTTCCTGGAGATTTGTAACGTCAAGAATTGCGGTCATTGACGTACAGGATCTAAATTTATCTTTAAAATATCCGTGCTTACTTTATGTCTGGATGTGATTCCAAGTTTGCCACATTTAATTGAAATATTTATTACTGTAAATGTAAACCATTAAGTGTAAGCTTAGGACAATTTTATTGATGTCGCAGTTATCTATTCACGTAACTACTGTCAAGTTTATAAGTGCAATAATTCAGATTGTTTTCTTTGTGATTATTCTCAAACCTTATACTAAAGGGTAGATTCCTCTAAGGAACTTTACTTAATTTTTCCAGAACTTTTCTTAATTGCATCGGATAATACAAACACAATGAACGGTATTAAAAATGTACAACTCAAGGGGTATAATAATACATTCGAAATACTGTCATATTAACCTATATTAGTTTTCAAGACATTTCATATCGCGTAGAAGTGACTCGCGTCAATTATGACCTCATTACATTACATTTCTAGTATAGAAGAATGCCTGAAAACAGTTGGTAGCAGTTTAATTGCATTGCTATATATATTATTGGTGCACCTCGTGTTTAAAATACAAGCTCATTTTAATTATACGTGTATTTGTAGTTTTTGGAATTTGATAACGTGTTAATAGGTGTGTAACGTGATAATAATTCTGTGTACATGACTTACAGGAAGCGTCCGATCTTCAAACAGAGTTAGAAAGGCATCATCTAAAGATGCAGCGCTTTGGATGTAGTGTGCAGCCCATGCCCGTCGTTGTCGCTTCAAAAATAGATGAACCTCAAGCCTTCTACGTGAGTATTGAGGATAATCTCTACAGAGTTGAAACTCCACTGAAAGCAATCGATAGCACATTCAAGACGTTTCAAGTACTGGATGCAGAATATCCGAAGGAATCGGAACAGGTGTGGACATTTGTGCAGAAACATATGTACAAAATTGAAAATGACTGCGACAAGAATTTTCCTTCAGTGAACACGCTTATCTCTGAAATATCAAAGGTGTAATGGCGGGAAAGGTTGTTTTCCGTTAATCATTTAGTTTGTAAAATAGTTTTTTCATGTATATACGTTCTTTTTAGTTTGTAAGAAGATGCCTAAGTGTTTTGTTTGTCATAGTGACTTAAGAACGAGTCAGTCTCTGTTACTTCATTTAAAATTTTGTCACAAATTAGGTGCCATGAGCCCCTTTCGTTGTGGGGAATCGTTGTGTGGACGCGAATTTGATAACGCCAATTCATTCCGCAAACACTTGCTGAAACACGAAAGAACAAGTACGGGTGGTGATGGGAACCAGCCTTTTCGTGGATACCAAAATGAGGTGTGTCACATCAATGTTGAGAGACAGTTGACTGATAATGGTGATATACCAATTGAAACTTCTGTGGAAAGCCTTTCTCTTGAAGATTACCGTGAGGCTGTAAAGGAGGAAGCCCTTCTTTTTATTACTAAACTGTATAGTCAATGTAACTTAACCAGAACTCATATACAAAACCTTTGCGACTGGGTACACGGGTTTATGGGCGGTAGTGTGATGCAACTGCTAAGAGAGAAAATTTTACAAACGCTTCGAGGAAATCATGTTGATGATAATACAGTAACTGAAGTAATGAACATGTTTAGTATAATATCCAGTCCATTTTATAGCTTGGAAACCGAATATAGGCGATTTGGCATGTTAGAGACAATGGGCAGGTTGATAAAACCAATTGATTATGTTATTGGACAGAAATTATCTTCAAAGAGAAAGAAAGGCGAGGTTTCGGTGGAAACATTACAAGTGCTTGGAAAGTTTGTGCCTATGCGAAAAATGCTTAAACGATTTTTGGAGTTACCGAATGTTCTGTCAACGTTACTCCACTTCAAGAACAGTGCAGAACAAGAGACTGAAGTACTTTTCAGTAGTGTGCAAGGACTGCATTGGAGAAACGAGGTAACGGTTTCTGATGATCGTTTGATATTACCTTTATTTCTTTACTTTGACGATTACGAAATTAACAATCCTTTAAGTGGGCATGCTGGTACAAAAAAGATAGGGGTAGTTTATTATACAATTGCATGTATTCCACCGGAGTTTTTCGCGAAACTAGAGAACATATTTCTCGCCTTACTCTTTCATTCAAATGATAGAAAAACTTTCGGTAATAAAGCAACCTTTTCAATTCTTATTGAAGAGTTGCGTTTCCTAGAATGTGAAGGTATATGTGTAATGTATAATGGTTTAGAAGTACAGATTTATTTTAAGTTGTGTGTTATTACAGGTGACAATCTTGGATTGAATTCCGTTCTTGGCTTTACAGAGTCATTTTCTGCTAAGTACCCTTGCAGGTTTTGCCTTACATCAAAAACAGATTTACAGGCGCAGTCAAGAGAAAACGTCCGGAATTTGCGGGACGTTGAGAATTATGAACTACATGTAATTCTCGGAGATGCTTCACAGACAGGAGTAAAAGAGAATAGCACTTGGAACATGTTGCCGAGTTTTCATGTTACCAAAAATTACAGTGTGGACGTGATGCATGATCTTTTGGAAGGGGTGGGGAACTATGATATGATGCATATTTTGAAGTACTACATCAACGAAACACGTCTTTTCACAATGGATATTTTAAACAGTAGGATTTCGGCCTTTGCAAGCATGTCAGATGACGTAAATAAGCCGGCACCTTTATCTTCTGAAAATCTTGAAAAGAATAAATTAAACTTGTCTGCTGCTGAAATGTTATTTCTCATAAGGTACTTTGGTTTGATAATGGGTGACTTAATCCCCGAGGAAAATATCGTTTGGAAATTTTATATTCTGCTAAGAGAAATAACAGTCATATTAACATCAAAAGTTATTCACGTAAACACTTCTGAATTACTTTGTACATTAATTGAAGAACATCATGAGATATACAAATCTTTTTTTCAGGATACATTAAAACCCAAGCATCAACATATGGTTCACTATCCACGTTTAATGCGACATATAGGACCACTTGTTTTCACATGGTGTATGAGGTATGAATCCAAACACCAACCGTCCAAGATTGCTGCCCGTATTGCTTATTGTCGAAAGAATGTTCTAGAAACTATAGGTTTGAAACACCAATTGCAGATATGTTATAAGTTCTTTCAGAAAAACGGTTTTCATATTCAACAAGAAACTGGACCTGGAGCAAAGATATACCTTTCACAAGATCAGGATTTTCCATTGTTTTCAATGTGTTTACCTCCTTCGTTGTTGAAACTTTGTCGGTCAGTAGCTTGGTGCATATACAACGGATTTGTGTTCAAGTGTTGCATGGTAGCGTTCGAAATTCATGAAGATGGTTTAAACTTTTATAATATAAAAAAAATTTTGTTAGACGAAGAGTCGCACATTTTCCTTCTATGTAAGAAAATGAAAACAGTTGGCTATGACAGTCACTACTGTGCATATCATTTGTCTTTCACGCAAGAGTGGATCTGCATACCAGTAAATTTGAATTTTGCAGGGCCTCCTACGTATTATAAGATAATCGATAATGACAACATATATGTTTCTGTTTCGGTATGATTTTGTGTTGCATGTGGGGCAGTGTTTTCTAACATAATCGTAATAGGGCTCGAGCATAAGAAAATGTTTCTTAATCCATGTGATTTTCAGTCAAACAATATTATATCCACTAGCAAAGCATTTGCAATGAAGCATACATTCCTGTACTACTAGATGTTTTGCCTGCATGGTCCTATGGCCACCGAAGTAGGAACTAAACTTTTAAAAAACATGGTTGGTTCTATGTAAATTTTATACTGATTTTTTGTTCGGAATAGAAAAAGGTTACATATCGAGTGTAAGGAAAAGATCGCACAGCTTGGACAGAATCTGACTCTACAGCTGAAATGAAACGAAAATGTCTTACGATATTTTGTCCTCCGAGGTTCCCTTTTGAAGTGACAGACGGGTAAAATTTGGACTATGAGGTAACACCTTGCGGTACTCTGTAGAAACACGTGATATCGGCTTTGGAGTTTAGTTTAAACTTCTTCGTTATCTAAGGTTTTTTAAATCAGTTTTTTTTTAATTTTAACAACAAAATGGCTAGATTTGAAACGGCATGTTTTGTCATGATCTGGGCACAGAAAGCTTCTTTTTGTACGACATTTATTCAATTTGACATTTTAAATGTACGTTTTCATCTCTTCACATTTTCCCGCCACATTTCAGACCTTTTGCTGCATCCCATATTCCATACTTTTATTTTTAAAAAAAGAAGAAGAAAAAGAAAAATGACAAAGAGCTTTGAAGTTAGGTACCTTCGTTTGAAGTACGGCACTTTCCTCTACTCCACGATAAACACCATTCCAAAGTCGCTGCTATCAAGTGTTGTTACGGACAACCCGTGCGATATTGCCATATCGACCAAAGTTTACCGGTCTCTCCCTTCCAAAAGGGGGCCTTAAAGGGCAACTTTATAAAGACATTTTCGTATCGTTTTAGCTGTAGAATCAAGTCTGTCTGCCTGTACTACCTTTTCCTTACACCCGATATATATAAAACCGCTTTGGAAAAGGAATCCGTGTACCCAGTCGCAAAAGTTTGTATGGGTTCGGGTTCCTTCATAAGAATGTAACTTGGATTTGCTAATAAAAAGGATTTAGTGTTACCGAAATGGGTTTAAAACAAAAGTTAAGCAATATTGCGTGAAAGGAAGGTAAATCGTTGTCTGCCATTTTTAATTCTAAGTATTTTTTTTTTAATTGGGAAGGATGTCATGTGACACTAAGTTTAAACTACTAAAAATATATTTATGAAAGCAGTTTTTAATGGGTTTCTGCAATTCTAATATAAATGTGTCAAAGTCAAGAACCGTATCTTGGGAAGGTGTCCGTCTTAAGAAAAACATATGATGCCATTAAATTCCGATTAATATTATATGGTAGTATGATGTGTCGTACGTCGAAAAGAATAGCTTTTATTGATTGCAAATACATTGCTAGTGGTCATAATATTTCTTCATTCAAAATCTCACTGAATTACATAAACCATTTACTATAACCTTTACTGAGTTCAAACTACACTTTGTTCTAATTTTAGAGTTGAAAATATGCTATTGGACGTAAGATTGAATCTAGGACGTCAGCCTGACGATTCCTGTTCTGATCCTTGGTGCACTAACAAAATTTTTACTCCTTAAAATGTAGATACTTGCAGGAGCTGCCCCAATTTCTTTGTTATACATTTTGTCTCCTCATTTTATTTTAAACTTATAAAAATAAGGAAAGTTTCTAGGAGAAATCGAATACTATTAAGGAATGAAAACCACAGGCGTGACGTCGCGAAAATCAAATGCCATTAACTCTTAAGAGATAGGTACGGAAACATGTAGCGAACCTATGATAGAACATGAATCAGTAGATATTCTTTCGTATTGTAACGTTTATATTAGGTGTTACGAAACGTTACGCTAACGATGGTTCTAATTATTGTCCCTTGTATTTAAGTATTTTATTTGTTCTTGTGCCTTTTCTTACAAGTCTTATTACTGCTTAGCAAATACTTTCGTATTATTGTTAGATGCAAATAATGCATATTGTACCAAGAAAATAATTTCAGAAAATGTAAAATAATAATAATTACTTCTAACGAAAATTTTCGTCGTGAAATTGTGTCGTTTGTAATCCAGTCTGTGTGGGCATTTAATGTAAATTTTTGTTTGCGTTTATCATGTTAAATAATGTCTTGTGTATGATGGGGTACTCAGTTTCCGCAGTGTCTGTACAGTAAAATTCCGGCAAATGGCTCCTCGTGCATCACTTGGTGGTCAATGCTTAAGCGACTTGGTGCTAGAAGATCACGTTTAATTTTTGCATATATTTCCACTCGTGTGTTTCGTGATGGCAGTTTCGCTTGAGTGTTGTATACTGTTAAATCCTCGGCCCTTGAAGTTGATTTCCATTCTGAAGAAGAAAATGTTACACGGTGCAGAGTTGGGTAAATCCGATGGAAAGTTAGTAGTATAATTTTTTTCACAGTCTTTACAGCAAGTCTCTACACAGCCTTTACAGTAATCCTCCCATGTTCTCTTCGTGGTACAAAATCCTATGCCGATTGACGGGTATCCTGAACGGACATTATTTTCAACCGATGTTCTGTCACTTTTAACATGCTCTTACGTTTGACCATGGCCTAAAGCATCTTTTCCAAATGTTGACTTCAACATTTCATGTGTTTCTGAAGCAGATTTTCTAGCTTTACCTAGTTTCATAAATTTCGTCACCTTCAATTTCGCTGTTACTCAGCGCATAACTGGGGGAAGATACGCTTAAAAACTAAATGCGACTTCCTAGGACAAAGCCGCTTAGGGCACTGACTCACAAAGGATGTACGAGGAATTGCTTGGTGGTGTTTAATCATTCTAGCTTAAACTTCACGAGCTGCAAAACTATTCTGAAAACTTTTCAGTACTCCGTTATATACGGTACACTTTAGAAAGAAAGAAAAAAAAAATTGAGAGATTAAATGACATTAGAAATACGCACTACCAACTCCAAAAAGCTTTTTGAAAAATATGTAATAATAAAATGATAAGGAAAATTCAGTTAACATAGCGAAACACTAATTCAGTTCAATCTTCTACGCTTTATTTTATGCATGTTTCCGTATTATTTATCAAACGTAGGAAGAAACACATTTATTATGATGTAGGTATTGACACTAAAGAACTACATGGTAGTTACAAAATTTTCCATTTAAAAAAAGCAGTCTTGTAACTAGTTTTGTATTTTTTTAAATATTATTTACATTTTTAATGCAAACGGTTACCAAGTTTCAAAAGAATTGTGTATATTTGTTAAGTTGTACTCATTTTTTTTTCTTCTTGGTTTTCTGTCTAAGAAAAAACTTAGCAGTTTTGGTTGAAAATGATTTATTGTATCAGTATTAGGAATGTGGAAAATAAATTAAAAATAAGTGCAATATGATCTTACAACAATAAAGCATTAGTGTTAAATTCATTAATAATAAAACGAATCAGCCATAAATCGTTATATAATATATTCATTATCAGTAAAACAGTAAATCTGCGTCTAATGGAATAATACATATATATATTTGTTTTCTTCTGATTCCTGTTCTGTGTGAATCAGTTTAAGCACAAATACTTGCCACTAAATTTTCAAGTTTGAATTTAGAATGTGAAATGAATCAGCATTTAATTTCATTTGATATTCATTTACATGCTCCTTACTAGAATCAATATATTTCTTGCTTGTATGCATACCGAAGTCGTAAGGAAATGAACTTTAGAACACGCTATGATTGACAGAGTTGATGTACCATATTCCGCTCAAGGGAGTAAAACTTTCAAATTTGAATATTTCATAGTTTTGTGTTGAAACGTAACGGATATGGTGGAGGCGGATTGTCCTGCGAAGAACGTTTTTCTTTGTAGTTTTAAGGACTTTACGAGGACCAGGGTATTCAAAGTTCATTTTCCTGCGAATTCGAGTTCTGAATCACCGTGTATATATGTGTATTGTATTAAGTGAATCTTGATTCTTCAAAACTTCTAGTTTATCTAATTGGGGCAATTCTTAGTATCCAAATTAGAATTATATCTTGTCTAACAGTCTGGTTGTACACCTGACAGCATCTTTAGATAGAGAAAAATAGGATGGGAAAAGAATGGATTACAAAATTGAATACTTCGAGTTCTTCTCAATTTCCTTACCCATTATTTGCCATCTTATTTCCTCTCTCAGAAGATGGTGTCAGATGTACACTGAAACTGTAAGATGAAAAATAATTCTAATTTGGACACATCATCAATATGTGTCTTCCGTGTTCAGTTACTTGGAATAACTGTTATTTAGTAACATCCACATTTTATAAAATACGTGTAAAAATATTAAGAAAGAAATGTAAATCAAAGGTATGTGGTATATTTTCATTGCATTGATTAAAAGATTTATATACTTTCGTAACTGCATTATTGTAAAGTTCCTTTTTTGGTATTACTGTGCTGCATTTCTAATTTTTCTGTAATGTATACTTGATTAAAGGAAAATAAAAGTAGTTGTTATAAATGCTGTGTAATTTCTGATCTACATTGCATACCACCTCAGTTCCATTGTTATAGAAACAACACTGCATGGTTACGATAGCTATAAACACACCACCTTGATTCTGCTTCATATCAAACTTCACAGAAGATAAGACAAAAGTATTATTAGAAACATTTCCATTATCCATTTAAAGAAGTATTGAAATGGTTACTGGAACTGTTTCTAATAATACCTTTGTCTTATCTTCTGTGAAGTTTAATATGAAGCAGAATCAAGGTGGTGTGTTTATGCGTGTTGTTTCTATAACAATTCCGAAATTGTTCCACACACTATGCTAGATTGTTCTGTCAACAATCTAGCATGGTAACAGCAAACATACTTTATCTTCAATATTACAATACGGCATGGCTACCATAGCAATATAATATGGTTATAGTACCTATGCAGGTTGTTCCATCTACCATCTTACATGGCTGCTTCAACAAGACGTTCTTGTTCACATAGCCATACCGTATTGTAGATATAGTCATATAATATTGCAACTACAGCAATATAGTATGGTTACATGAAGTATAAAATTTGGTGCAGCTACCCTGCTATATGGTTGTCTCAATAAGACAGTATTGTTAAAATAGCCATACGGTATTGTAGGTACTGTAATTTAGTCTTGCAAATACAACAATATATAATGGTTACAATGACTATACGGTATGGTTGTCCACCTGTTGTCCAACTATCTAGTATCTTTGCAATACCTATACGGTATAGTATTCGAACGAATATGGTATTGTAGGCAGAGCTATAAAGGTATAGTTGGGATGTAGCTGTATTGTAATCTGCATGGTAATATTGACTATTAACTCCGATTATAGTTAAATTTACAATACAGAAATATGGTACTATTGCACATATGTATGGTAACAATAACCCGGATTTAGTAGCCATACCTGTATGCTATTACTGGCCATAAGCATAGCTGTCCCTATATAAGCAATACTATTCTGGTATTATTAACCATTTAATGGTTATGCCAACTATACCATTTTTTAGGGTGAAGGATTATATTTCACAAAAATGGATCCTGAAAGACGTCTGTTATCATCGCTTCCTCCGGGCCAATGAAAATAAAAATTAAATTATAAAGAAAGTAGTGATTACAAAAGTGGTTTCATATCTTCAGAAGTACCGCTATTGATTTGCCCCCCTTCCCCCCTATTCCAAGGGTCTGCGCACGCCTGTGGTTGAGACTTATTACTTTTTAACCTCTTTTAAGCAGAAATAGTCGCAAGTATCCTCCAGTCGATTGTTTCGATACAATGAGCGCTGATTTGTCTATCGTTCCCAGGAGTGAAAGCTGAGACCAAACAATTGAAGGTTAACTTTGAACTTGGCTTTTGGACGCTCTGAGTGGAACGAAAGTGCTTCGAAGCTCCTTAATCTCGATCAGTAGTTCTTGAAGTGACCGGACGTATCTCCACCTCGCTCTCGGACTTTGCTTTGTTTACGGTTATGTATGGAAGGTTAATGCATATTGTAATAAGGCGATTTGGCTGCGTTCTTGGTTTTGATATAATGCATAGTTCTTCAAGTTCACTACTAGTGGAGAACAGTAAAATTATTAATATTTCTTTGGATGTTATGGACGATGTACAGTGCAGTCCCTGTTATCCGAACATCCGGTTAATCCGAACAGAGGCCTATTCCACCATTGAACTTTGTAACTTTTCACTTTGCAAAATTTTCAAGAAGAAAAGTTCCACTATTTTTGAGGAACTTTGTAATTTGATGTTCTGTAACAGCAAACTTGCAAAGTCTTTGCAAAGTGACAGTTAAATTTAGAAGTGCGACTTTAGGCGCTGTATTTGCAAGGATTCGTAATAGGAGTTTTAGTCAATTGTGGGAAGAAAAGAAGTTGAGAAGAAACTAGCAGTTCTTCAGGTGATGAAAGAGAAACGTTATATATTATTTGGATCTTTTAAAGACAGCAAATTGACGAAAAGTTTGAAACAAAACGCATGGACAGAGGTCTTGGAGAAAGCAAAATCTGTAGAACTTACTGCAGAGGACAGAAACTGGACCGTGACAATTTACACGGCTTATGGAAAAGTGGAGCATTAGTAAGTACTCTAGTTTCATTTGTAGTCGGCTTATGTTTAGCAGAAGGGGTCCAGCAATTCTTTCTAAAAGATATTACAATTTCTATTCACATTCCCTAACAACACAATTACATAGCAGGCATATGCCTATGATGTTCCTTCAGGTACATGGGAATGTGTCTAGTATGTACCTTATGTACCTCAGAGAGAAATCACATGGATGGCAAGTGATAGTCACAGTCTATGTCCACCCCTAGGCACATGCCTGACATGTACCTGGGGAACGTGCCTAGTATGTTCTAGTTATGTTCCTCATCATCAATGAACCACAAAATTACTCCCCAAAATATGATAAATCGCCTATATGCGTAATGTGTTTACATTAAGGTGAGACTAAAAAACACTTCAAACAAGTAAAAAAAATGAACTGCAGAGTGGGCATGAACCACGAACCTTTGGATTTTTAACCGCGTGCTCTACCCACTTGGCCACGGAGGCGACGAAGACAACGTCGCTTGTAGAGGGATAAATTACTGAGGTCTTTTGAATTTTGCTAATCAGAGTGCTCCTTTAACTGCGCATATTCGACGATAACCGTTTGGGATCAGATAAAGTCTACTCGTCATGTAATTTTATAACAAAATGACAAGTGTCTATTTACCTTATTTCATGGTTCTTCCATATTCACTTTCAAATGATCGGCGACAGACCGACAGTTGCCATCTAATAAAGTGATGCATTTGTTGCTTCTAATACACAGTCGCTTAGAAAAAGAAGCAACAAATGCATCAAATGTGGGGGATTAATTTAGAACACCTAAATGTAGCATGCCTCGCACATCTTGTGCTGTTAGAGTATTTGAAACAGTATGTACACTCATATTCAAAATGATTGTCGCATATCTATAACTGTCTTCTTATAAGAATATAATTTGATAATGATTTTGCAGGGTACTTTTAATACTGATGTTATGTGTATAATCGGAAAATGTATATTTGTGATAAATTTCAAAGGAAAAGAATTATAAATACGAAAATGAAAAAGAGTAAAAGAAAATGCTGCTAAATGGATAAGAAAGTTTTATTTTCGTTTTGTTGTTCTAATTTACTGCTGTTGTTACCGCCTGGAGTTGGGTCGCTGTTTGGGCGGACATTTATTTGTAACCCATGCAGTTCGTGTAATCTGTTCGCTGTCCGTGGCTCGTGGTACTACCAATAAGTATCTTCCTGATACTTTAACTTACCTGGACGGGACGATGAAGGACCTCTCCAAGAAAAGGTTACAAACTGTTTCCAAATCGCTCGTCGGTCTCAATAATATGAGCATTAGGTGCCGAGAGGTTCGGGTGTCTCGTCTCGGAAACCTCACGGACGATCAGACGGTCATCCAGACCATAACGCACACAAACATCACTCATGCAAACAACGAAAACACACTGGATTAAATAACACTATACTTATTTATTAGAACGCTATTGTAAAAAAAAAAAAAAAAATAGCGAAGAGGAATGGACACAACACTGAACACTAAATATATATAATAATTTTCGTCGCTGAAATCACACTTTGCCCTTTTCAGGCAATATAGCCCTTTATATATATATGATTATAATTCAGATATCACTACAAATGCTTCTCTCACACCATTGACACACTTGGGGGATTAGCACTGGGGAAAAGTTGTCTGGATCGTCCCACGATGAATCCAATTGCTGTGCCAACGATCCCGCGGCGTAAAGATGCGTCTTCAGCAAATAAAAAAAGGTCTCCACAGTGGAATGCTGATGTTGGAGAACGCGTGTATAACTTTTTAAACGCACAAGGTCTGCGGACCTGGGACTTCACTAGTTGGGGCTAGCCGTAATAAAACGTCCTTCACCGGCTAATAGCTTGTGCCCCTTAACAAAAAGTTACATTTGAAGCTCGACGCGATATGCGTGGTTACGGCTTCCAGACCTGGAGTCAAACTCCTCGAGCACCCAAGCTCAAGGTACGGGTTGCAATGGTCAACTGAAAAGTGTTGGCAGTTCATTTAAAAAGTCACTCAGTTAACTCACCTGTATGCACATACAAACAGAATATGGAAAAGAATTTATGTTAATTTTAGTCAACTGCCTATAATGCACTAGACACGGCGATAACACTGGCGTGAGAAAGTACAGATAACGAACTGCAAAAACTGTGAGGCTGGTGCCACTTTGGCCACTGGGACATCTGGTCAGCCCGTATTTCTCTAATCTATTGTAATGTTTCCATAAGCGATTAAAGAAAGCACTTAATTCAGTTCCCAATAACTATAGAATATATACTGTGCATATAATGAGTCAGGGAGAAACACTGAAATGGTTCGTCACTAACTGAAATGTTCTCACCAAAAACAATGTTTTAAATATATATATATGAAAAAACGATGAAAGACTTCTTTGTCCAATTGTGTGGGAAAGAAGCAATTCCCGCCAAATAAAGAACTTATGTGCGTTGCAGAATAAAGTATAAATCGAAAATAATGATCACTGTCTTCAAGAAATATAGAGGGCGTCCACAAAAAATACTTCTATAACCTGGTGGCGGTTATACTGTTTTGACATGAAATTTGCACCATACATGTCTTCGCTGATTATACACATACTAACATTATAAGAAATACCAGGCGGATTCGTTATCAAATTATATTCCTACAACAATATATTTATAGACATGTGACAATAATTTTGGACATGAGTGTACATAAAGGACGTACCTAGAATATGACAGATACAAGGATGTTATAAAATAGAGGATCTGCCCATATGTACCTTCATCCTATTAAATCAATGAAGCAAAAAAAAAAAAAAAACAACCGAGCATCGGCACGCCTGATTGGCTACTCTCGTTTTCGCCATCGTCTGATTGGCTACTTTCCTTTCCACCGTGACTGTTAGCTCAAAATATTGCGATCCTATTGGGCGGAGTGGGCAGAGTAGGGGTGGCGAAAGATTTTGTTGTAAGGTCAGATCCTCTATTTTATAAGATCCTTGGACAGATATATGTCCGAAGTGACGACATAAAAACAAATGACTGTTAGAGTGCGAAACTGAGCCAGGTATATAAATGCTATATTTGTGGTACATAGTTGCAAATATCAATTAGGTGTAACAAGTACCTAAAACTGTAGGTAGCTGAGGTACATACTTAGCACATGAATATCATATGTGCCAAGTACAGGGTATCTAAAAAGTAGCTGAGACACCTGAATGGCACACGCCTAGCACATCCTGTGCTGTTAGGGTTAGGTTAGGTTAGATGAGGACATATTTTTCGAACTGGGGGGCCGGAATATTTTGCTTAAATTTCGTGCTTTCATGCTATATTTTCTGTATCTTTTGATGGTTTAGGTACGTTAGATTAGTTTAGGTTACTTTGGGTTAGTTTAGTTTAGGTTAGGGTAGGATATTTGGATTTGGTGGGCCAGAGTTCTTTGCTTAAAATTCGTACTTTCTTCCTATATTTTCTGTGTTTCTGATGGTTTAGGCTAGGTTAAATGAGTTTAGGTTAGGTTACGTTATGTTAGTGCTTAGTAATTACACTTACGTAACATCAACTCATTTCTCCTGTAACATGGTGATTTTACCTGATTTTGGCCCCCAGTTCCAAAATTATCCTGGCGAGTTAAGGTTAGTTTATGTTAGATTATATTAGTGAAGGGGTCCAGCATAATTTCCAAAAAAAAAAAAAAGATATATAATTTCGCTTATTTCCACTAATATTAGGTTAGTTCAGGTTACTTTATGTTAGATTAGGCTAGATTTGGGTACATTATGTTAGGTCTAAGTAGTTGCATCATCCATTTCTCCTGTAAATTATCTTTTTTACGTGCTTCTGTACACCTTCTGCTAAACATAACCCTTTTAGTCTATAATGTAATTGCATAGAATGAGTACTCGACATCGGGTTCACTCGAGCGGGCGATTCTACCAAATAGAAAATTTATAGGTAAAATACGATGTGAAATTTTTTTTGTGAAGGAATGAGAGTGTGAATATAAGTAATTACTGTCAGAACATAGCATATTGAAACAAATTTTGAGTGATACTAAAAGTATTGTATATGTAAGCGTGCTCTTCCACTACCCTCGTTTATGCGCATACCTCCATAAATATTCCGTTAGCAAAGCTATAATGTGGTTTTAACGGTCTCTAAAGAAAATCTATGCAAATAATAGTTTACTCTTGAGTGTTTGAAGATGATTTTTTGTTTTAAAGATTACTTTTTCGAAAACTGCTCGGTTTTGCAAAAGTAGATTTACTCTTGAAGGTGGATTTTTTCATACTATTTTCACAGAAAGTACACAGGCAGTCTTACTCATTATTTAGAAATATTTAAGTAATAACATTTATTATTTTATTATTATTAATATTTATTATTGTTAACCTGTATTATTTTACCTAATTAATGGGAACTAGAAAGTTTAGTGCAGTTGTTCAGTATTATTCGAAAGATCTTGTCCACCTACCTTGCTTTAAAATGTCACATTCTGGCAACCTTAGATACAAGTTTCTAATAAGTTTGCTCTGTATTCTTCTTATTATTATTATTGTAGTGGTATTAGTAGCAACTGTATTTGGCCTCAATTTACTGTTATTTTCAGGCCTCTTAGTAGTAGTTTTTATACTATACTTTTGGCACCTCTGCTCAGCGACAGTAACTTAGTCGGCAGAATATTGACTTCAAATTCGAATGCTCATTGATTCAAATCCCGCGACCAGTGATTCTTTAAAAAATGTTTGTTTTTCCTCAGTTATATCAGAGAAGTACAAGAATTCAACATAATATCTTCAAATGAGTTTATGGAAGACTTCTTTGTGCATTCTTCACCCCTTCTGTTCTGGCCTGAACGAGATTTCTAAAAGTTACACGTACATAATTAAATTAATGAATTAAGTTAAAATTAAACCAATCAAGGATAATGAGGTGTAAATTCAACCTCAATTTAAAAGTTCTTAAATTATACTAGGGCCATTTACATTTAATTCTACTTCCCAGTTTTATTTATAATTTTGTGGTACGTATTATGAAAGAAGAAACGGCTGGTTCAAATAAAAAAAAACTTGATTTTTTCCATCATGGTATATAATCTCGTATATTCATGTTTGATGGTCGCTAGTTTCATGTAATAGAAACAGAAATAGACAAAGTAGTGCTGTTTCTTTTCTTATATTAGAATTAATTATTTTATTAAAATAATAACAAGTATATTTGTGACAGATGTAAAGGGGCCAATTTCAAAATTACGTTTTTCGTAAAACGCGTTTAAAATTTTTCACTGTATTGTTTCAATGTATTTCAACCAACATTATTCGGAAAATCATTTCTAACTGGTCCATGCTGACACTTGCTCTTCCTGCACAAGATAATATGCATTTAAAATTGACAACAATTATTTTTTCTTTGTTTCAAAAAAGTGGCATTGGCCCGTTTAGATTAAAGCCACACACACACACACACACACACACACATATATATATATATATATATATATATATATATATATATATATATATATATATATATATATATATATATAACAGTGCCATATTTTAATTTCGACTGACGACAAAAACTTCAAATATCAGTTCATCCCAAATTCGGATATATTTTTTTTTAATAGAGTAGTAATACACATATTCTCTCCATTTTTCTTTACTACTCAAGTAATGCTTTTTACTACATACATTTCTTTTTCCTAGGCAAAACGTGACAAATCCAGGAAGACCGGACATCAGGGTGGAGCAGCTACTAAGCTGGATCCAGTAGATGGATTTATTTTTACAACACTAGCGGACGACAACGAAGTTATAGATGGGCTGTCCTTCTAGAATCATATGCAGAAGTGCGGCTACCAGAACAAAGCCCTGCTATTGAAATCGAAGATTTCCACATTCCTGAAGTTGTTATGTCCGAAATTGATCTGAGCGATCCAGCGCCTACAAGTTCTAACAGTATTCCTTTAAAGAAGAGAAAGTATGCCAGACAGTCGAAGGAAGTGCATCCGAGAAAGAGAAGTTGAAACTCGAATTGTTGTGTGTTGAAATTTGCCATGAGAAGTTAAAGGCGTTGAAACTAGAAAAGGAACTGGGTCTTCCCCTTCAGAATTTACGGAAGAACTGGCAAAAAAAGCATCAGATACATTTCAAATTGTCAATGCGGAAGATGCGGACTTACTGTAAGTGCTCCCTTTAAGAAATGAAAATGAGAAGTAAAAACTTTTTGTCACGGTTATCTTCCTTGAATTCCTGTTTTCGTGATATTGGCAAAGACATTTGAGTGTTCTTGTTTTCATATCCAGGGCGTTTCAAAACAATACCGAAAACATTCGGGAGGTGATTCCTGTCACCAAAATAAGACAAAACTAAGACTAACCTGTGGTGAAAAGTGCGGAATTACATTCTGCCAAAAATGTGGAAAAATGAACTTTAAATATCCTCAGCTCCACCACTATGTGTCCCATTGTAGTCGGGTCAAGACATCATTATGCCCTATCCGAATATTCATGTTTGAGAATCCTCCGGTACTTGCGCAACGATTCTCTGAGAGTTAAGAGTATTTAGAAAATTTGAAATATTCCCGAACTGCATCTCTAGAAATTGTAGCGCAAGTACTGAATAATTCTGAAAGATGCATTTTTGGATAGAGCACTAGTTCCTAAGTGATATCTTGACCCAACTACGATAACTACCTATAAAGTTCTTTTTTTTTTTTACTTTTTTGGTAGCCTATATCTCCCTAGCTGTGTACTTCTGATTACAGGTTGGTCTATACTGTTTTTTTCTGTCAAGAATCACCACCCAAATATTGTCGGTGTTGTTTAGAAATATTCTATATATCTTACTTAGAATTAACCGGTTTAACTGAAAATAATTTAAACATAACTGTATGAGAGCATTCAAATTTGAACGTACTTTGTTTTCGTTTAATGAAACATGTCTGAGGCAGATTTATTATTATTATTACTATTATTATTATTATTATTATTATTATTATTATTATTATTATTATTATTATTATTATTATTATTATTATTATTCATGAACAGAAAAAGAATTTAGAGGTATAAATATATTGAAAGTTGAAGAATAGGGTATAGAGTTACAAATTACAATGTATAGTGTGATTTTTATTTTGGAGAATGATTATTCTTTTCATCAACATCAAACATGACATAAATGCTTATGTTAAAATCTGTGCATGACGAATAATTAATGTTCCTGTTATAAAAAAGATAATACAGTGTTTGTGTGAATTATGTTTTACATACATTCCTATTACATTTTGCATGAATAAAGTACTTTCTAAAATTATGATAATCCTTTTTTTAAAGATTGCTAAACTCCGTTTTAAATTTTGCCAATAAGTAAACAGTCAACAAAACAGCTGGCGTAACTGAAAACTTTCAGATGTGAACTTAATTATTTCACTTCTTGTGTTTGTTTTATTTAATTTATTTTCCCTGTGCTCGATTTTGTGAAGTAGTAATTATTGAGTTAATTTATGTGTTCCAATAAGTAAATTTGCTCCTATTATTTAGACTAAGTTCTTTTACGTCCAGTATTTAACAAGTTAGTGGTAGTAATTTGTCAGTATGAAATGCTATGGTAACAGTTTCATAAGCGTTATTTATTTTGAATTGTGTTTCTTCTTAATCAAGTATTTCTGCAAATAGAATATTTCGCAATCGCTCTCATGACGCACATGTTAGTTTATTATGAACAGGTACAGAATAACTTAAAAAGAGTATATTTACTGAATGCATTTTGTACAATAATTTATATATTTACACACCCGTAGTTAGTATCGTGTCTTGCAACAAACAAATCATGAGTTTACGTGGGTCTTAGGGATTTGTTCTGTGCTCTGGACTTAGGTAGTGTTTCTACTTGTGTATTTGCCAAGTGTACATCTGAGTAATTACAGTGCTACTTTGTTAATGCTGTTACTAGTGTCTTACACAGTAATGGAAGCGATTCCTTTTCTACTAGTGTCTGAGGAAGTTTTCATACTTTTTGTTACGTAATTATCATTTAATTTTGTTAATGAATGCCCCTGACGAGGAGTCATTGAAATGTAGCGTCAGTGCGCTGTCTTAATATTTGGATACTTCAGTTAGTACAAAAATTTCTACTTCTATTTTCATTAAAATGAATCCTATTACGTCATTAAGTAATACAACAACATCCCAGTTAACAAATTCCAAGAAATGTACATGCTGTGCATAACACGTTGCTCGAGGTATACTTACAATAGGTTTATATTGCTCATCACACATTTAGAATATGAAACAAGTCTTAAAATGAAAAACAAATACGTATATTAAACAAATAAAAGTTGAAAAAAGAAAGAAATCATAGAAGTTGAAAAAAAGAAAACGTAATACATACTTCTTTAATTGAAAATGAAATCTTTCCATTTTACGTCCCACGATTATGTTATCGATGATGTTTAGAAACATTCAGTGGTGCTATTCAGCCGATTCACACCGGTTCGCAAGAATCGGTTGTTAAAATATTTCGAGTTCGCAGAACCGTTTGTTATACCCAAACATAACAGTAAATTTTAACTACATATAACCAGGTAGAGTAAATTTTAGTTTACATATCTTTGTTTTTAAAAGTTCTTACAGCTACAGAGTTAAACATGTGATCTCTGAGAACAAGGTATAAGCGTTTATTTCTTAATCTCAAATGCTCAAGACATCAAGAATGAGAACTGTGATCACATGAGTGTAGTGGTAAGAGTTAATTATATTTGAAACACATACATACCATTATTAACAACTGTCGATCCATTTCTGGATTAATGTCTTTCCAATATTGTTTGACAACCATCTAACTTGGATAATTTGTTTCCAAGATACTAACAGTACTACCTATTTCGTCATACCACTTTGTATCATGATGCTGTGTAGTCGTCTACTTGACACTTATGGCATCCAGTAAAAATGTGCTTCTAACTATCTTATATGGTTTGTTTCTTAAGAGAGTTATATCTAAGCATCTACTATCTCTCGCTCTCTCTCGATATATATATATATAACCGGTTGTTGAAAAATTAGAATAATACTACTGGAAACATTCTGTATGTGTTACGGAGGGTTGGTCAATTTAAACGAAAAGGATTTAAACCTTACTGTGTGAGAGGCAAGTTTTTTCTTACTCAGGAACATAACAAAAAGTTTCGAGATATGAATGTAATTGAAAGGTGAAGAACATGGTGTAGAGTCACAAATTACAGTGTATAGTGGTATTTTTGTTTGATAGATCAATCAATAAAGCAATAACAATATAGAGTTATCTTTTCAAAACAAAATGTAGGCGCTATTTATGGAACTAATATGTGTAGTAATTTACCAGCAGTTCTTTTCCAGTAATCCTGTAATACATTTATGTGCAGTAAAGAGCGAATCATATTTTTCCAAGTGATAAAGAAAAGTGAAATGTTTTAAATCTAGTAGGTCAGGGTACCAAATGTTCTCTTTACCCGGATATAGCCACTTTTTTCCTCTATGGAAAATTCACGAATAAGGTACATGAGATTTAAGTTGATTGTGAACGGCGCATCCACTAGGCCAACTTTTAGAGAATTCCATTCTATTAACTAGGGGACGCAAGCGCACTTACTACTGCTTCAATTGTCGCTACAGGAGATTCTAAGGACTACTGTGCACCTTGTAACCAACCTATGTGATTTTTTGTTCATTGTGAACGGCTCCATTATGAGCTTGTATCGTGCTTATGTAAAAATACATGGTTCAGAACTACAAATTTTAACTTAAGGGTGCAGCACAAATATAAAACAAAATAGTTAAACTATCCCAACACTCTAATAAATATACTTAACAAACACAAAATCTGTAAAATCAAAGATTAAGCAGTTTAGGTTAGGTAAGTTATATCAACATGTGCACAAGAGGTATAATGGTTTTGTCATACGCATATAAGGAATAATTCAGGAAAAGTATCTCAGAAGGTTATTTAAACGTTCAATTGCAGCCGGTTGGGCTACGTTCTCCTCCTCGACATCGGCGGTCCCATCCCAGACAGCACAATGCACGTACAGTGCCCGTATAGTACATGTACAATTGCACGGATGCAACACGTGCATCATCTATATAAATGCACGCCTGTACATGTGATGCACATAAGTGCTATAAGTGTCATACATATATTCAAAAGTTTTAATAAATAAATATTTCTGATAAAGTAGAAACACGGAATACCAAAGCTCTACAATTGTTTCTGATATTTATGAAGCTTATTATCAAAACGTCCCTTGTCCATCCAACAAAAATTTTGGCAAATCGAAAAAAACTAATTATTTTAAAATGTTATAAAACATTATAAAATTTGGTGTAGAAATTCTTTAAACCATTATTGCCTTATTTTATAAACAAATTCCATTATTCAAGACACAAGTAATGATAATAAAGGTTTAATTTTGGACAAGAGACATTTTGAAACTAAAAAATGGACAAGGGACGTTTTGAAAACAAATCTATCAGACAAGAGACAATTTGATACAAAATACTGAAAATCTGGAATTATTTTCTTCTTCTTGATTACCACTCATATCTATGAAAATGAACTGCGATACTCCACAGACGTCTGACAAATAATTTTTCTAAGTGCTTTCAAACTTCAAGCACCAATTTCACTAAGAAATAAGTGGAACAATATGGCTGATATGACTTCAACAATGTAATCAGTAAAATATAAAGTTATCGCACAAATCTTTTGTCAATTATCTCGGTTGAGCCAAAGGTACCAACCAAGTAGTTCGTGGACATAATATCCATTAAATGTTCTAGATATATATATATATATATAAAGAGAGAGAGAGCTGGTTGTTAAGAAAATAGAACTGCACTACTGTGTAAAACATATAGGGCCTTATGTAGTCTTTTTGACGCGTGATTAGTGCCATACTAAAGAGTTCGACTAACATAAGTTTATTGCAGCAGTCATGCCTTTAGTATGATTATAATCATACGTTGAAACGACTCTGCATAGGCGGATAGTAACAAAATTCTAATTTATCCTAGAATGTATGCAACATAAGCTGTAAATAACAAAGTATTAAATTCGCAAGGATTTAATAAAGATAAATTCGGAAGGATAAATTGGAGTGTTACATACATTATTCAAATGTTTACTATATGTAAGCATTTATTAATTTTATCTATGGATGATGATTAAAACTTGTTGAATCATAAATGTTTTATTGAAGTTAGAAAATTGTTTAAAATATTATACCAACTTGAAAATGCGGAGCTTATTATCAAAACTTCTCTTGTCCACTTTTTTTGAAAATCGATATATCAATATACACGGAATCATCAAATAATTATTTACATCTTTGCACTTTTATTTCTGGTCAAAACCTCCCAGAACGCAGAGAAAAATGGATTTGAAATATGCACTTTTATTCAAAACGTCTCTTGTCCACCGCAAAATGGCGGGCACCTTACAGCAATAAAGTTTCGAAGCAAAACGTCCCATGTCCATTCCCACTTGAACACGATTCTTGCTGTTTTATTTCAAACTGTCTCTTGTCCATGGATTTTCCTCAGCAATTACTTGACGCAAAAGTGCATTCATTATTGCTTTCTAGAACATTTAGTGGATATTATGTCCACGAACTACTTGGTTGATACCTTTGGCTCAACCGAGATAATTGACAAAAGATTTGTGCGATAACTTTACATTTTACTGATTACATTGTTGAAGTCATATCAGCCATATTGTTCCACTTATTTCTTAGTGAAATTGGTGCTTGAAGTTTGAAAGACGTGTGTGGAGTATCGCAGTTCATTTTCATAGATATGAGTGGTAATCAAGAAGAAGAAAATAATTCCAGATTTTCAGTATTTTGTATCAAATCGTCTCTTGTCTGATAGATTTGTTTTCAAAACGTCCCTTGTCCATTTTTTAGTTTCAAAATGTCTCTTGTCCAAAATTAAACCTTCATTATTCATTACTTGTGTCTTGAATAATGGAATTTGTTTATAAAATAAGGCAATAATGGTTTAAAGAATTTCTACACCAAATTTTACAATATTTTATAACATTTTAAAATAATTAGTTTTTTTCGATTTGCCAAAATTTTTGTTGATGGACAAGGGACGCGGACGTTTTGATAATAAGCTTCATAAATATCAGAAACAATTGTAGAGCTTTGGTATTCCGTGTTTCTACTTTATCAGAAATATTTATTTATTAAAACTTTTGAATATATGTATATTTTAAAAAGAAATTAGAATGTAGAAAGGGAAGTATATATGTTTGAATTCATGTTTGATGTATACTTGCTTATTAATTAGAGTTTTATAATAAGACAATGTTATAAAATAGAGAGAATAGAGAAGGTACGAAGCGAAATAGAAATTAATTTGAAAAGCCTCGTCGTTTCGTTACCTTATTCGAATTCGAATCTGTTACGACAGCTGCTGGATGTAATGTGTTTGTTTACTTAATTTAAAGAGATGTGATTGCCTTTCAGTGTTAAAGTATTATACCCTTTGTAATTAATGAAGGCACTTTAATAAGTGAGCTTTCCGATAAACATCAACAATATTCTGTATAATGTGTGAAGATGTTTTAGAATGTGCAGCTTTCACATAGGTGAGTGTTTTGTGTAAATGGAGCTTCATGTTGTAGTTAAAAATAACCCCAGCTTCCTGCAACTTCCACTAAAGTACTGAAAACTCACTATGTCAAGGAATTCTTGATAGGTGATCATTTGGAGCACTATACGAAGCGGAAAAATCCGAAGTTGGTGAAATATATGAAGGAATTGTAAAATTTGCAGTGTAGATATTAAGCATCAAGGAGAGATTTATATAACAGAAAACTCAGATTCCGTCGGGCCAGTATTATCATGCCTTTTTTTAAACTCTTAATTCTACATGCCGATACGTCATTTCGAATAGGTAAAGTTTAAGGGCGCCACAAGAAATAATTGTTTTAAAATTATGGGTTAACTTTAAAACGCCCGCTCCAGCTGGTATACTCACTCACAAATGAGAAGTTACACTATTAATTTTGTGAAAATGATAAAAACTTCCCTAACCTTAAGGTAACCCGTTCCTACCCCTACCCTACTTATTCTTATCTTACTCTACTCTATCCTGCCCTACTGTACTATACCCTTTTAAAGCGGTCCTACTTACCGATAAGCAGCTGGAACGTGTATTGTCAAGTTTACTCTTTATTACCATTGCTACGATCGTGTAGGTTAAGTGTACTTAAAACTGTTGTTAAGAATTTCCTTCATATCTTCGACGATATTATATCTAACTTAGCATAGATGAAGTAGTACAACCTGTCACCAAGATTAATTATTGAAAAATTTAAATTCTTTTGCGATTTGCGGATAAATAAAGCGTCCGCACATATGCCACAAGAGCTACAGTGAAAAAAATCTTAGACAACTTGTACCGTACCAAGTGGTTACGAAAAAGCTCGAGTACTGGTACTTTATAACAGTCAGAGCAGAACGAAACTGGTGGACCAAATTGTAGCGTCAGGATGCGTACGAGCGGAGCACCCGCATCAGCGTATGTGGGGATGCTCGTAAGGTAGTGAAAACATGTGCAGTTCTAACAGTGATGTGAGTTGCTATCACAGTTGTATTTGTTTCACAGGTGCACGATATTATTAGATACATCACTCGAAAGAATTATCGAGGGCCGCGGTGGCTCAGTGGTAGAGCGTTCACCTGTGGTGCTTGGGGTCCCGGGTTCGATCCCAGCCCACGCTAAGTAAACTTAGTAGTGGACAAACACTGTGTGTGTGGGGGGGTTTCCTCGGGGCTCTCCCGTTTCCTCCCACTTTCTTCATTTCATTCATTACTCATCATCACCGTCTCCTTTACCCTTACCGACATATCTGTGCGACGTAAAACCCAAAGATTTCATTTTTTTTTCCGAAAGAATTATCGAAAACATAATTCTGTCTCATTTTTTTTTCTTATTGTGCTTTAATAGATTTACACAAGGCGACATAATAATACCCTACTTAACAGGTAGACGAAATTCAAAGGAGCCATCAGAAGTAGTTGTTGAAAAATTGGATTCTTTCACGATTTGCGTATAAATACACCCTTTGTACACATGCCATTAAAGCTACAATGAAATAAATAAATAAAGCTGTGTTAGGTGACCACTATAAAACAAGAATGTTATTTAAACCAGCTCAGCGGAGGGCGAAGCTAGTGGACCCGCCAGTGGGTATTACATAGCAGGGAAGTGAAAACCCAGTTTTTCTTTAAAAAAAAAAAAAAAAAAAAAGTCCAGTGGGTTTTATTGGGTAATGTTGGGTTTGATTAAATTTTCTGCTCATATTTAAAGCTATATTCCTACTTAAAATACCATTTAAGCATTTATGTTCTACTGTACACGTAAAATTATATAATTTCCTTTTGGGACCGCGGTAGTTCACGTCTGGCTCGGGTTCCTAATTCGATCCCAGCTTCCGCCAAGTGCGTTTTGTGGTGGTCATACATCGTGTGCATGTGTTTCTCGGGATTCTCCCGTGTCCTACCATTTTCGTCATGCCATTATTATTACCCATATCAGCACAGTCTCCCGTAGCCCTAGTGCATAATCATGAGACATTGAACTAAACTTAGAAATAATAACAAAATTAAAATGATGCACAAGGAATCCGTGAAGTCCCACGCGTTTCGTGGGACACACTTCGCACCATTGAAGCTCATTTATATTTCGATTTCTAGGAAGAAGGAACTACACAATTTTCTAGAGTAAGAGGTGGTGCCTTCCATTTCAATTCAGGCAGAGCATGTACCATCACCATCTCAGATATTGTTGGAACTCTTTTTTTATAGCAACTAGACATGTTTTTAAGAGACCCATATTTTTTGTTTTGTCGAAAAAAATTTTCACGCCAAGTAATGGGCCATCAAAGACGGGGAATACAATTTATGAATTGTAGAAGACATGAAAAATGGTTAACTTCGGTGCTCCACCATTCAGCTATGGAGACAGGTAGAGTTATAATTCTTGTTGTGGTATGTACATAGGGGTATAAATAAACTATATTTTATTATAGTTTGGTTTGCGCATGCGTATCTTTTTTTTTTTTTTTACATAAATTAATAAATGAACGTCAGTTTATCTGAAAAGTCAAAGTTTACGAATTTTTTTTCGAGCACTTCCGGTTCGAATTTTAAAATTCTGTTTTCACGGTTGATAAGACCTAGTTACCCGCTTTCCGAAAAAAATTTTGTATCGCTTCCGTGAGCAATCGTTTCGTCGCAAAAAATTCCAGAAATTGTAAAATTTTCAAAAATCGCCATTTTCTCGAAAACACCACCTTTTAAAATTCTGAAATTTTGTCATATGGTTCAACTTTACATGCATAATAAACACACCAAATACCATTCTCGACCAATGCTTCATGAACTAACTATAGCCTTTTGAAGTTAGCGAAGTTTCGTTAACTTTGATGTCACAGTTAGCAACACTGGAAACACTAAAAGTGCAGTGACTTGATGATGTTTGTGGTTCACATTAATTAAATGAAGAATAAAAGGTTTTCCTGACTGTTTTTTTTTTATTATTTTGATTAAAAAGGCTCCCTGAAATAGTAAAGTAAGTCTCCGCCCTTCTCCGTTTTTTTTTTTTTTTTTTTTTTTATTCCGAAGTAATCTGAGATGGAAATTACGATTACGAAACACACAAATTTTAAGTTTACTTGAAATGGCCATCCAATAAATTCTGATGATCTATAAAAAGCCGAAACTATCAGCTCAGTGATTTGGAATGCTCCAGACAAAGTCTCAATTAAGTGGGATGTTATTACTGTGATCGAAAAAGGACAAAAAGTCAAAAAGGTTTTCTAACGAGCTCCATCAAAGAAAGTAGGGACTTTTTAAACAGAACAATTCCAGCATAAGAATGGGTCACTCGGAATTTTATAGTATTCGACTAAAGTGGGTCAGTCCGAAACCTGCGAAAGAAGTGTGTGTATTGTGCAAATTTTAAGTCAGCTGCTACTGCCTGAAAACAAATCAAAGGTGCAGCCTGTATTGAAGTTGTCATCAGTGATCTATTTCCTTTAGTAGTATGATCCATAGAAAATGACAGCTGTCTTCAAGAGTGTGGTGATTGTCCTGCAGTGAAAGAAATAAGTGTGGAGTTTTTAATTATTGATCCTGAGGAAAATGGAAGTGTTACGTATGCCATATGGGAAAACAATGATCTCGTTAAAAAACTCTGCCACTTTCTGTTTTCATATCGTACATTGCTGGTTTAAGAGTTGTAATTCATGACAACATCAAGAAAATCCAAAGAGAATTAATTCCTACCGAAAAGCATCGTATAAAATTAAAGATACAAACTGGACTGTTATTCTGCAAATTGAAATTCAGAGTTATCACCTGAATATGAAACAACTGACAGTTTTGTTGTAATAAGCGACGATAAAACACACGATTTGGCTCATGTATTCATAGCCATAGACAAGATTCTAAAATTACTCGAAGAAAGCGAAAATATAGGTTATAGAAAAAGGTTTGAATACGTGAAAATAAGTGAGCTCCCTCGTGGCTAAGCGGTTGGCGTACCCGCCTTTGGCGTAGAAGACCCGGGTGAGGTTTGGATTTCACGTTAATCCGTAGGTCCACATTTCATATAGCCTCGCTGCTGAGCGGGACGCTAAACTAAAATCAACTCAACTCAGCAACGTGAAAATAAGTGTCTACAATTTCCCAAACCGTGTCAGTGATTTCTGATGGTGCTGCATCCCACTTTGCTTTCAGATGTTCGAGATGCAGACAGGTCCGATAAAGCAGTGTTCTTGCAGTGAAACCGGCCATGCAAGGGTCTTTGCGACGGTATTGCGGGGAAGGGGGTGTAAAGAATGTGACAACGCGGCATAACGTTAGGCAAAAACAGATACACAGTATTAAAACCGCAGAAGAATTCGTGAGTATAGAGTACAAACTCCGGGTTCTCGTTTTGTTGCCTGAAACTGAATTCAACAACTTCAAAAAAAAAAAAAAAAAAAAAAAAAAAAAAAAAAAAAAAAAAAGGAAAGCAAGCATGCAACTGGTAACTGGTATTCAACGAGGTCACCTTTGGCTTTCGGAAATGGCAAAGTTTTTATGGCAATAACGGGTTACCATGAACTAACTTCATGCTTCCCCCAAAATCGAGCTTCTGCAATTCAAAGTGTAGATTTGAGAAGTATACAAAAAGGAACTTTTGTTACCTACATATACGTATGATAACCGGTGGTGCCTAGGAGAAATATGAATAAGTCATGAATTACGTGAAGTTAAAGTGCTGTTTATGCTTCCATATGGACCTTCAGCAGGGTACAGGTTTCAGAAGGGCGTAAGAGAAGTGAAAATAAGTGTTTTGTGGCTATCGACAATGTGCTACGCAGGAGCAGATCCAGGACGGGGGGGGAGGGGGGTTGTAATACTGGTACTTAGAGCTACTTTTAAGAGCTAAAAACTCGGGGATGAGTTTTATTTATATATAAAATAAGAAACTTTCTTTTTCTGGGGGGGGGAGGCGATCGACCCCTGGACGAGTTGTGAGTGCATCCATACCTATTGGAGCATCTGCACGGTTACATGCTATTAGCGAAGAAGACACCAATCAAGCAAATGATTGGTCCATGTGAAAAAAAAATCAGTGAAATTTTGTTTCCGGAGACCATTTTAAGTAAGTGAGCTTGAAATTTGTGTGTTTCGTAATCGTAATTTCCATCTCAGATTACTTCGGAATAAAAAAAAAAAAAAACGGAGAAGGGGGGAGGCTCATTTTACTATTTGAGAGAACCTTTTTGATCAAAATAATAAAAAAAAAGTCAGGTAAACCTTTTATTCTTCATTTAATTAATGTGAACCACAAACATCATCAAATCATTGCACTTTTACTGTTTCCAGTGTTGCTAACTGTGACATCAAAGTTAACGAAACTTCGCTAACTTCAAAAGGCTATAGTTAATTCATGAAGCATTGGTCGAGAATGGTATTTGGTGTGTTTATTATTCATGTAAAGTTGAACCATATGACAAAATTTCAGATTTAAAAGATGGTGTTTTCCTTTGTAATAGCCTAGATGGAGTTAAATTGCTTCAAACATGAGAGATATGATCAAATCTCTTTGCTTCTAATTCTGTAAGATGGGCTTGGATGATGCAGAAACATTATGTTTGTGAATTGTATTGAAGTTCTTCCCATTTCGCTCTTCGAACAATTCTGCATTCATTCAAGTACATGAGTCATTGTTATTTTTCTTAGCCGAAGAGACGTAACTGTGGAACATAACTATAAGTAACTCAAGAATTTAGAACATTGTATCAGAATAAAACCTAGATGTTACCTTTAATAACTGACTCTGGCCAATTTTCTAACTGCTTGTATTGTTACTAGTACCAATGTAAGATGGATTTTGTCTCCAATTGGTTGCAAGACAAAATAACTTTGAGAAGGCACGGGGTCTTAGTGGTAGAGCGCTCACCTCGTGTTCAATGAACGGTAATTAGATTCCAGTCAGTGTAAGTTGGTAGTAATAAACATTAGGGGCGGCTCTGTAAGTAATCATGAAGTTACATGACTTCCCAATTAATATGAAAAGTAATACTATTTAAAAAAAAAAATGATTGTAGACAATTATTCCTGCGTGGAGATGAGGAAAACCGAATAAAAACTTGAGTTATTTTAATATGATACCGGTATCAGAGATTTGGCATCATAGCCAAATGGCTGTTTGATTACCATTAGAAGAGTCCAGTGTAATCATACCTAACATTAGATAATTATTAAAATTAAAAATGAAGGTATTATAGTAAATTACTGTACGTTAGAAAAACTTACATTTTATATTTTACATATAGTATTTCTTTAAGGCAGTTCACTATATGAAAACAAGTATAATTCATCTGTTAGCTACATATAGTCTTAACAATGGAAGGTCACATATATTTTTGCCATTGGTGTAAAGCAGAAACATATGTACTATTTTCCCGGAAAATGTTCTATTTGTAATGGAAGTTCCCTGAATAAGAAGTAATTTTGTTATATGACCGTGTTTAACTTGTCCAATGCTGAAGACCAATTCTTAATTCGATTTTTATTATAATAAAGTGGATGATATTTTCCAGTGTATAAGCTTTGTTTCTAACAGACTTAAATTTGAGTTGGGCCGCGGTGGCTCAGTGGTAGAGCGTTTACCTCTGGTGCTAGGGGTCCCGGGTTCGATCCCAGCCCCCGCCAAATGAACTTTGTGGTGGACAAACACCGTGTGCGTGGGTTTTCTCGGGGTTCTCCCGTTTCCTCCCACTTTCTTCATTCCACCATTTCATTCATCACTCATCATCACCGTCTCCTTTAGCCTGACCGGCATAACCGTGGGACGTAAAACTTAAAGATTTCATTTTTCGTTTCATTAAAATCTGATTTAAAGTGTTCGCCGAGTAAAACAATACCAGTTTCGGTAACTATCCACTTTGGCTTCATCAGATACTATTAATTACAATAAGATATGTTTAACATGTAGATTTGAAATATGAAGGGGGGGCGCGGGGGCTCAGGGTAGAGCGTTCACCTCTGGTGCTTGGGATCCCGGGTTCGTTCCCAGCCCTCGCCAAGTGAACTTTGTAGTGGGCAAAAACCGTGTGCGTGGGTTTTCTCGGGGTTCTCCCGTTTCCTTCCACTTTCTTTATTCCACCATTTCATTCATCACTCATTATCGCCGTCTCCTTTAGCCTAACCGGCATAAGCGTGGGACGTAAAACTCAAAGATTTCATTTCATTTTTTGAAATATGCAGGATATGCAATAACTTGACATGCCATTTGAAAAACTATAACTTTATATTGGGTTGGCAACACCGTTAACCTAATGGTATCACAGAATATATCAAAAGATTTCCTGCCGACATTTGCATAGTGAAAATTTTCGACGTGTTTGGTCTATGTTTGAAATAAGTTATAAGGACGTACCAAAAAATGGTCTACTTCATACGTATAACCGTCACCAGGTTATAGAAGTATTTTTTGTGGACACTCTGTATATTTCATAAAGACAGTAATTATTTTTCGAATTATACTTTGTTCCGCGACGCAAATAAGTTCTTTCTTCGATGGGAACTTTTTCTTCCCACGCAACAGGACAAAGGAGTCTTTTATCGTTTATTCATATATATGTAAAACGTTGCTTTGTGGTGAGAATGTTTTACTGAGAGACAAAGGTTCTCAGTGTTTCTTCCTTACGTATCAATATGCAAAAACTATGTTCTATAGTTATTTGGAACTGAATCAAGTGTATTCTCCAATCATTTATGGAAATATTGCACACCAGGTGTCTGAGCGCCAGAATGACGACAGCCACACCACTTTACCAGTTCGTTATCTAAACGTTTCTACACCCAAGTTATCGCAATGTCTTGTGCGTCGTGGCCAGTGGACTAAAAGTAACGTTAATTCTGTTTTATATTTGATTTGCATGTACAAGCAGGTGATTTAACCTGAGTGCTTTTGAGAATGAACTGCCAACATTGAGCAGGCGATCAGTGCAGCTTGTATCTCGAACCTGAGTTCGAGAAGTGTTTACTCCGTATTTTGAGACAGCAACACGTACGTTGCATCGGGCACCAAGCAGGCCCGTATTTATATATTGTGCGCCTCTGTGCTCTACATAATTTGCCGCCCCCTCCCACACAAACTTACGATTGATGATTATGATTTTGAGTTTGTCTCGTTCAGCAGCGAGGCTATATGAGACGTGGACCTACTGAGTAACGTGGAATCCGAACCGCATGAGCTCCCGCCGGGAATCAAACCCGAGTCTCCCATGCCATAGGCGCGTACGCTAACCGCTCAGCCACGAAGGAGCTCCACACAAACTATGATGTGGTATTCTGTCCAAAGGTAGGTGTTTGACCCGAAGGTCCCTGGGCAAGGTGAATTCATGGATAGTGCCATTGTCTTCCATGGGATGATGATGACGTACCAAGGACGGGACCTACAGCTTAACTTGGGATCCGAACCTCTTGTGTCCCCAGCGGGAATCGAACCCGGGACCCTTTGATTACAAGGCAATGAATTTAACCACTCATTCATTGGGGACACCTCTCAATACTGGCATGTAACTTATTCATGTAGGTTTTAATTTACTGTCCGGAGAAAATATATTCTATTAATTTCTAGAGAGTGAGTAGTCTACTAGAGATCTAATAAGGGCGTGATTTTGAAGCTGGGATTGACTGACATTCATCACTGAGACACCAATAATTATTGGTGATAACTGATAAGAAAAATAACTGTTTGCATTATTCACCATCAGTAATTGTTTAATAGCATCCATATTAATGATACAATATGCTGTTCGTTTGTCTGTCTGTCTGTAGCGCTTTTCAACTCGGGAATCATAATAGATAGAAATATGAAATTTTAATATGTTTTAAAGCTTTAAGAGAAATGATCCAAATGACTGTTCCAGTTTCCTAGGTCACACTTGAACTGAGATATGGGGGTGCAAAGTAATCATAAGAAAACATGGAGCAGTTTTAAAATAATCGGAAACGATGAATATTAGAGTATTTTTTGAAGTCGATGAGATGAATAGTGACAGTTTTAGTCCAATTCAACTTTATGGTCATACTCCAATCCCCAGGGAGGGAGCGAGATTTTAAAACTAACAGAAAGCGACAGATATTGGTGTTGTATTCATACTTTTCGAGCTCACTAAGTTTAACGGTATCAATTTTTATTATGTTCAAGTTCATCCTCATCCCTTGGGGTGAGGGAGGGAGAGGATGACTTTTTAAAAATAATTAGATAAGCTAGCTAATTAGTAACTACTGTAATTAGAGTAAGATATTTTCTCGTGCTTGCGCGGGGCTGCGGGTTACTAGTTTTAAATATTACTTTATTGTAAATCGTAAAAAAATCCAAAATTTTGCAGCTCACTAAATTCTGCCGCCCTGTGCGCGAGCACAGAATAGCACTCACGTAAATACGAGCCTGGCATCAAGCATAATGTTGTGCTAAGGGGCATACGTTATTAGCCAGTCAAGGACCTAGTTATGGCTAGCCCTAATCAATGAAATCCCAGTTCACATACCTAGTGCGTATCAGTTGTAAACTCGCCCTCCAACATTTTCATTCTATTTTGGTGATTATCTGCATTTTCTTGAGGGAGACTAACGTCGACTTCTATGAATTTGTTTAGCAGCAACAAGTTACTTCGCGGGATTGTCCTGGCGACACCCCACAATGCTAATCCCCGATGTGCATTAATGGTGTGAGAAAAGTATCTATAGTGGAATCCCAATCATAAGCTTCCATACATATAAAAGTGATAAAGGGCTATAGTGTAGTGAAAAAGCGAAGTGTGATTTTATTAGTGAAAATAATTATATATATTCAGTGCTGAGTGTGGTGATTGTTTTTCTACTACGTTATTTTTTAATAGTATTTTAATAAATAAGCATAGTGTCGTTTAATCCAGTGTGTTTTTGGTACATGTATGAGAGATGTTTGTGTGCGTTGTGGTCTGAGTGAACCTCTGAGTGTCCGTGAGGTTTTCGAGACGAGACATTCGAATTTCTCGGTGCCTAATGCTCATCTCGTTATTGAGACCGGCGGGCAATTTGGAAACAATTCTGTAATCCCTTTTTGGAGATGCCCTTCAATGTCTTACCCAGGTAAGTCCAGGTCTCCTGAAAATACTCATTGGCAGGACAACGGAGGACAGACCCCGGAAAGTGCCTATAAGATTTTTGACGCCCAAACAGCGACTCGGTTATATATATATATATATATATATATATATATATAAACAAAAATAATTTTGCAACGCAGTAAACGTATCAGTACCTTTTGTATTTTGTTTATTGACATGTCCCTTACAAATAAAAAGAGTGACACCTGCTATTTATTCTTGAATTCACCGTTTTGATTGAGAGGACTTGACTCGCCAAATGTAAAAAAGTACTCGCTACTGGTAAGCAGGAGAGTGGATTTTTCAAGCCATATATATATATATATATATATATATATATATATATATATATATATACACTAGGGTGGGTCGAAAAAACTCAGTTTTTTATTTCGAAGTTGTAATAGCGCGGAAAAGTTGCGAATTATATAGACAAAGAAAAAATAAAAAAAATATCAAAATCGGTTGACATCTTCCGGTCGCGCATAGACCCTAAAGTTTGACAAAATATGAAAAAAAAAATCATTTTTGCGATTATTTTTTTAAATTTTTGAATTAAATGTTTTCGTAATGTAATAGTTTTTAACGTCTTTAAATACAGCCTAAAAACATTGTATTTTAATTTGGTTTAGATCAGTTGATATCTTCCGGTCGCGCATACGGCCTAAAATTTGTCAAAATATTGAAAATGTTACATTTTTACGAGTTTTTTAAAGATATCTTTAATATACTGTTTTTAAACATAATACTTACAATATTTTTATTTTTGAACATAAGAACATTGTGTTTTATTAAGATGCGAATAAATTAACAACTTCCCATTGCGCAATGATCCCAATGCTATAGAAAAACAGTACCTAAAAAAGATAATCCTGTGACATGATGGGTGATAACAGTAACAACGTGCATGGTACTTTTTGACTTGCTCTATATTTAAAAAAGCTTAAATATTTATTAAGCTCATTCAAAAAGGTTTCGTAGAATTATTAAGTAAGAGCATTACTCGCTGATTCAAGAACCCGGCTCACTGTACGTTGGCCACGTTACTCCAAATCCTGGAAGCTCTGAAGATATTGTCAAGTCTGTAATTTCTTACCTGTCTGAGCGTGGTATTTCTCTTGAAAATCTAATTGTCATCGGATGTGATGGTACTGCTGTGAATACAGGTTGGAAAACTGATCTGGTTCGCCGAGTTGAACTTCATTTGAGGAAACCTGCACAATAGGCAATTTGCCTACTTCATTTTAATGAGTTACCATTCTGCCACATGTTTGAGCACCTGGATGGGCCTAGTTGTTCTAAAGAGCCAATCGGTGAAAAGTTCGTAGGCTGCCAAAAACTTCCGGTGGTTAACTTCCAGAGTATTGATTGTCAGACCCCAGAGATAGACAGAAACGTGCTTAGCAAAGATCAGCAATACCTACTTCATATATCAAAGGCAATAAAATTAGGAACCTGTAATGAAGATTTGGCTGTACGAGATCCTGGGCACTTATCACATTCGAGGTGTTGACAAAGCAAACAGAACTTTCAGATTGTACATTAGTGAAGAAAGCCCCTCACCTGAGCTTCAAGAACTAGTTTTGTTTATATTAAAACCATACATGCCAATGCGGTTTACTATCAAAACAAGTAAACACTTTACAGACGGCCCGAAACTTGTTTACCAAGCAGTACAGTCTACCAGGTATTTGCCAAAACCTTTGCTTGATGTTGTCAACCCTGTGATCGAACGGAATGTTTTTTTCGCCCACCGAGAACACTTACTGTTAGCCATGACTCAAGATGACAGGAAACACATAAGAGAGCTCGGACTGCGAAGAATTCTGAAGGCAAGGCAAAGAGATGCAAGAAGGAGAACAGTAAGAACATTCATGCCACCAAAAATCAACTTTAATGCGCAAGAATACTCAGAAATTATCAACTGGATGGACTGTGAATTATTTTCTCCCCCATTGTTGGCAGAAATCAGTGACGACGAGATCAAATTGCACATCGGCAGTGATTCAATCCCTAACTGGAATATTACTTTCAAGCAATTCCCAGTTCACACGCAGGCTGTTGAACGCTGTGTAAAACTCGTCACGGAAGCCTCAGGAAAAGTTTGTGGAGCTGAATCACGAGATGCATTTATAAGAACCACTCTGCTGTCCAGATCATCTATGCCTAAATTCACCAGCAAATCAGTCTTCAAAGTACCTTCGGCTACAAAATAGAGAAGAGTACTAATGGACACTGGACAGGTTCAACTAACATGGACTATTTATTCAGAACTCTGTTTCTTCCTTTTTTTATAAAAGTAAGTTTATTGTTAAAAACTACATTGTAACTTAAATAAATATTTAAGCTTTTTAAATATAGAGCAAGTCAAAAAGTACCATGCACGTTGTTACTGTTATCACCCATCACGTCACAGGACTATCTTTTTTAGGTACTGTTTTTCTATAGCATTGGGATCATTGCACAATGGGAAGTTGTTAATTTATTCGCATCTTAATAAAACACAATGTTCTTATGTTCAAAAATAAAAATACTGTAAGTATTATGTTTAAAAACAGTTTATTAAAGATATTTTTAAAAACTCGTAAAAATGTAACATTTTCAATATTTTGACAAATTTTAGGCCGTATGCGCGACCGGAAGATATCAACTGATCTAAACCAAATTAAAATACAATGTTTTAGGCTGTATTTAAAGACGTTAAAAACTATTACATTACGAAAACATTTAATTCAAAAAGTTAAAAAAATAATCGCAAAAATGATTTTTTTTTTCATATTTTGTCAAACTTTAGGGTCTATGCGCGACCGGAAGATGTCAACCAATTTTGATATTTTTATTTTTTTTATTTTTCTTTGTCTATATAATTCGCAACTTTTCCGCGCTATTACAACTTCGAAATAAAAGAATGAGTTTTTTCGGCCCACCCTAATATACACGAGGAGCGGTCAATAAGTTTTTGTCCTCACTATGAAAGGATTAAGGGAGAAGGGTCAAATGCAGACATGATTGGTCTTTCTCTACATAGTCACTAAGCAAAGTAACAAAGTAACACATTTCTTCAACAGGTCTTTCAGCTTCCACAAACCCTCTTTGTAGAAAGTGTCACTTTGGCTGGAAAACCAGTACTCCACTGCAGGAATGACCACCACATCTGAAGAAAAATGCCGCTCTTTCAGTCTGTTTCAGTTTTGAAAACAACTAGAAGTGACGGTGCGAGTTCAAGTGAATATGGAGGTTGGAGAAGGAATTAGTACCGTAGGCGTTGGACAAGATTCATGTTTCCTGGGCTTTGTGGGCGGGAGCATTGTCAACTAACAGGTGAACACTTTTGGTGAAGATGCCACGGCTCTTTTCCTTCAAGGCATCGCGAAGTTTTTCCAACAGACCTCTGTAATATGTTCCAGTCACACTATGCCCATAAGTTAGGTAAACGCTCTTGCAGTCCCAAAAAACTGAAAGCATGATCTTTGCAGAAAACTCACATGGGCCTTTTTAGGTGGTGGGGAGCCGCTATGTTTCCACTATTTACCCATCACTTTAGTCTCTGGATCAAAGTGATATACTCAATATTCACCTATTGTCAAGAGACGATCGAAAAAGTCGTTCTCATTAGGTACTAAGAGAGCTAACACTTCCGATGCACAATCACTACGGTGCTGTTTTTCAAAGGGAGTGAGTAACCTGGGAACATCGTGCGGACACTTTGGATAGGTGCAGGTGATCATGCGAGATAGTGGATACTGAGCCATGGGAAATCTTCAACTCATTAACAATAATATTTCTGATCATTCGTCTGTTGTCCATCGCTGAGAGTTCCACTTTCCGAATCATGTCATCATCAATCGCAGAAAACTCTCTTCCCTTTGTAGATTCGTCCTCCAAACTCATCCGTCCACATTTCAGCTATATCTTCCATTTTTTAATAGTGCTTAAGGATGGGCACTTTTCACCATAAACAGTTTTCATCTTTGCATAGATGTCCTTGGTGTTCATCCCCTTTAAATGGAGAAACCTTATGACCGCTCGATATTACAGTTTCGTCACTTCTACACTTTCACTCTTTCCAGACGCCATATTTTCAACAGTTTTAAACCTAGAAGCATAAAATTTACACATTAGTCTCATCAGACATTGCCGCATTTCGTACATAATTTTTCATAGAAAAAGCTAAAACATTTCTATACGAGGGGAAAATATTTCGATATATATATATATATATATATATATATATATATATATATATATATTGTTCTATATACTGTTAGACTCACCAAAATTTCCTTTATCAGAAAAGAGTACCAAACTAGTATTATTTCATATATAATAAAATAAAACATAAAAACTGCAACTACTTTTTTAAGACAAAAAAAAAAGAAAAAAAAAGAGTGAACTATTCTTTTGCAACTTGACCTGTATTTTTTTAATTTTTACTTTTTCTTATACCTTTCTTTTCATAGGTCATATTTCTGGAATCACAAACCTATTTTCATTAGATTCTGATTAACCTCATTATTAGAAAAATAAGAAACAAAATTAGTACCAACGTTTGCAAAATCTTCTAATCAGACTTGTTTTTGAAAATTTCTTGATTTTCTTAAAAGTCTAAAGCGTAACATAAGAAACGATTAGTTAAGCAAAGAATAGTAGACAGTAATTAAAAAGTACATACAACATTGGCACCAAAACAAAAAGATCAGTATGAGCTGGCAACCTTCCCTGCATGAGCAAAACAAAGCACAGATTGAGCCCACCATTCCACGATGTGCTGCACCACTATTCGAGGTGGGATAGCAGCTAAGACAAGGTGTTCTTTGCAGTGCTCTACCCCGGTGAGTCAGTTTCTTTTTATTTTTGAAATGTTTTTATTTTTTATCCTCCGTGAACAAGGGTCTAGGGGAGAGTCAAAAGCTGTGAAGTACAGAGTGTTTTCAGGAACCTCATTACAAGTAAGTAAAATGATGGTTAAAATCCCTGTTAGCGTATTGTCGTAAATAACTAATATAGTCGCACTTAGCGATGTTATCTACTCAAACAATAAAAGAAAACTGTAAAATGTACACATCGTTTGTATTTAATGTTTCTATATAAAGAAAGGTGGATACATTATCAGCAAAATTGAACACTTGAATGTAGTTCTTGGCTGCTAATCATCACTGTCAGTACATGAGATAAAATTCATTCATTACAGTAAAAGTAAATTCCTTTCATCAGTATTAATGAAAGGAGGAAACAACCAATTTAAACTTACTTTTACACACCAAATCTTCTTTAGGCGCGAATTTAATAACATACAGAATGAAAAGGGGATTGACTTTACCGAGACTCGGACCCGGGATCTCCGGCATACCGTGCCGATGCATTAACCACTATGCCACGCAGTCCGCTTCCTAGAACAGCCAGACACTCTATCACTCGTGTAATCATGTGATCTAAGTGGAGAGCACCGACTGCAGGGGTGAGAAAGTGTTTGGCTGTTCTGCTAACTGTACTAGGTGGCGTAGTGTTTAACGCAACGGCACGTATGCCTGAGACCCCGAGTTCGAGTCTCGGTCCAGTCAATCACTTTTTCTTTCATCAATATTGATGTTAATTTTGTAGAATACTATTTTCTGGTAGTGTTTTGATAAACAATACATAACATAATAGCACGCTTGGAAAATGATCAATTCTTTCTCTTAATATTTTTATATTATACTTCCTTTGAACTCACCTTAATCTAACCTTACATTTTTGTTGATTCTGTTTATTTTTTATTTATTAATTTTTAAAATCTTTATTCAAATTCTGCGCCACCCAAAATCATACAACATTACTTTGTATTATACTTCTTAGTAACAGTATTTATTTCAGAGAAAATGTTCCGAGAGGCACACTTAGTATTCGAAGGGGGACTACTGGTACTATTCTATTTATTATTATATTATAGACGTATTGTTTTAATTCCTCCCCTTGGGGCACTCTTAGAGCTCCCGGGCTGTGCCCCCTGCCCTCCCCAAAACACGTCTGGAAGAAACACTGTTCAATAATCAGTACATAATGACTAATTTAAACTATATTACATAACACAGATATCTTCAAATATAATTAATAACTTTTCAATTGCTGCTACTATGACCATTAAGAAGTAAAAATTCGCTGGTATTGAAGTAGGGAAATTAACTCCAAATCCAAATTTAGATAAAGTAAAATTTCCAGTAATCAAAACAGATAGTTGATGTTTAGATTATTTGGCCAGCTAGTGTATATGTTATTCCCATTTTACAAAATGAGTGACTGGAATAAAAGTACAGCTACTGATTCACTCTCCCTGTGGATCTAGAAGCTAGCGCTTGAAACTTTGGTGCACGTAGTCTTATTTTCGATTCTCGATGGGAGAGCACAAAAATTTAATTTAAATTTCATTAATCATTCGTTTTTAACCTAAAGGGCATAACCGTGGGGCATTAAACTATATAAAAAAAAAAATAATAAAAAATAAAAAAAAAATCATTTTCATATGTACTGGTTCATTACAAAGTGACTTTCCAATTGTTTCCAATATAAAATTACGTCAATGTGGTCTTGAAGAATTAAATTACTCTATAGCTAGAACACTATTAAGCCAGAAATTATTGTATACAGCCTACCAAGATAACGGCAGTAAACATTAGGTAGTGCACTAGGAATGGAACTAATTATCTCATCCTATTTGATATGTGGAACTAAAATAGATCTACTCGGCCGTATTCAGAATTATCGAAACACTTCCACAAAACTTAGTGAATTCCATGTCAAAGATGTGGAACAGAAAACTTGGATGTAACTTTCGTGGACTTTAATGTATCCAAAATTCAGTTATACTGCCATTTTATCACTTCTTGCAAAACAAATAAGTATTCGCATATCAATGTAATGTTATTCAAATTATCAAAGATAGCTGTGAGTCCCATTTCCAAATATGGTTACGCCTTACACACGAATAACATGAATGTTTTACCAAATACTTTACAATTTATGTACTTCAAATTGTTTAAATTTCCACATGTAATTATGGACAGAAGCAGTTGAACCCTATTTCGCATATTGACTATACTTAGAACCACAAATTTTCTGCAAAGAATACAGTAATTGTAATTAATATGGTTTCTGCTTTCTTCCTCCCACGTCGACTTTTGATGATATCAAGTAATCTCCCTACCAACTCTCTTCTCTTGAACTCTCTAAATATACACCTCATTTATCTGTAGAACGGGGCTATTTTCCTAAATTCATGGTAACGCGTATCCAACCCATATATTAAATATATAGAAAACGAAGCTTTCCAAATTATAGAAATAAGCCAATTAAATTTTCGGTAATCACACAAGTTTTGATGGAATTTATTTTGTTCAATTACTAAATTGAATAAAGGAAAATTAAAATCCTAATAAAATAACCTAAATTCTATACTAGAAATAATTGTTGTAACTGCGTATAATTAAATAGGAAATTATAAAATTATCGTAAAATATATAATACGCATCTCTGCAAACTATACTATCTACCGAAAAGCCACCGGTCAGTCTGCTAAGACATCGCCGTAAGGAATTTGGAGCAACCTGCAAGACGCCAGTCACTTCTTTCGGTGCAGAAGGCATTATCAGTGATCGTGCGTCAAGTGAAGAGTCAGTTTGACTGAGAATGGTGCAAAGACAAGAATTTAGTGAGTTCGATAGGAGAGTCATCATTGGCTGTCATATTGCAGGTTTGTCGAATCGTGCCATTAGTACCCAATTACACCACCCAAAATCAACGGAGGGTGATCTAATCATGAAATGGAAACGTCACGGTGTCACCAGTGTCCCTAAACGGCCCGGACGACCCAAGAAATTGATGGATAGAGACCGGAGAGTGCTGAAACGAGTGGTATCCAGCAACTGCCGTCAAACTGCATCTGCATCCAGCACGAGTTCCACACTGCATCGGGCATACCAGTTTCACTAAACACTGTCAGGACAGAACTGCATACACTTGGTTTCCATGGTACAGCAGCTGCACACAAGCCACACATCACTCCGACGAACAAAGCCAGGAGGTTGGTATGGTGTAAGGCTCATCGAAATTGGACCCTAGATAATAAAAATATGTGTTATAGAGTGGTGAATCACGCCTCATGCGTTTCATGTCAGATGGTCGAGTGTGGGTATGGCGACAACCCGAGGAACACTTCTTACTAGACTGCATTGTGCCAACAGTGAAATTTGGTGGTGGTGGTGTAATAGTGTGGGGTGCATTTTCTTTGTTTGGCCTAGACCTGCTTGTTGTTGTGACTGGTAACATGACGAGTGCAAATTATCTGTACATTTTGGACAATTCAGTGCTTCACACATTGTGGAAATTCTTTGGAATGGACCCATGTTACTATCAGGATGATAATGTCTCTTGTCATAAAGCTGCCAATGTTATGTCGTGGTATGACGAGAACAATGTGTGACGACTCCAGTGGCCTGCTCAATCGCCTGATTTGAATCCCGTGAAACATCTGTCGGATGAATTGGAACGTCATTTAAGGTCCAGACCAACTCGTCCAAATTCACCTGCCGCACTTGGAACCGCCTTGCAGGAGGAGTGGGCTGCCATCCGATCTGATACCTATCACCAACTGATCTGATGGAAAGCCTTCCTCGGAGGATACATGCTGTGATCCGGGCCGAAGGAGACCCTACCCGATATTAGGTATGTCATGATTTGCTTCATTCCGAAAGTTGTGGGGTGACCGGTGACTTTTCTGTAAATAGTGTACATCCCAATATAAAACGCTAACTGTAAAATAAGTGTATTCCATAGCTGTAAAATGTACCACATAACTTTAATTGTAAAATAACTATGAAATTTTAAAAATGTGTACTACAGCTGAAAACAATATAGCTACATCAGTGTATTATGTACTCTAGTTTTTTTGTTTTTTTTTTTAATTAATTCCTCATATCCCGAAATACTTTCTTAAATTCATTTTTCAGTATTATAAAGAGTTATCATTTTCCCCTACTTTTCATTATTCTCAACATCTAAAATTGTATTTGTATATTCATATGTTTTTGTTCTTTCTTCCTTCAAAACATATTTTCATTATTTTAACTTATAGATACATTAGTGCAGACTTGTACTTGACCACTGTTTCAAAATTTTCCAGCCCTTCACACTTCCATAGCATAGTATGTTTTCCTGGCTTTGTCGGTTTCTTTCCAGTATTCATTACCTAGTATGTCTTTTCTTTTCCTCGATACTATCCAGTTTCCATTCTCTTCTTCCTTCAGATTCCTTCAAACATTGTTTCAGTAATGCATGGGTTCGTAGCTCTCTTCCTGACCTCGATCTCCGTATGGCTTCTTTGCCTTTTAATTGCTAGAAGCTTCAGATGCACTCATCACCATTGGTCCATATAAGTATCGCTTTCGAATTTAAATACTCCTATTTGAGTTTCTGAATAAACTTATTTTTCATTTGTTCATTTTATAACTTTTTAGTATCTAAATCCTTGTGTCGTACTTTTCCCTGGCTATATTTTTGAAGTGAATATGCACTTTGGCTAGCATAAGCTTGTGATGTGAGCTTTCTTTGTAGGGAGAATCTTTGCTTTCTTTAAACTTCTAAACTTTTCCTGTACAATGATACAACCTATTTGTACTTGGTGTATTGGGTATTGAGTAATGTTGGCTGAACCGTATTCTTATTGCTTGTAAGTGTCTCTTAATCCATATTTATCTACTCATCCTGCTCTTTACCCATAATGTAAAAGTTACTTAGTAAAATTGTGCATGATCTATGTATCTGTATCCATGATTTTATTCTTTCTTTTTCTTTTAATGTTTTACTTTTTCGGTTGTGTACGACAAGGTCGGCACATATGTCTATATTATCATAAGATCTTTAAGTCTGACCATCATAACCTGTCAGAACTCGAGAATAATGTGTAAATTCCGCTGATACTAACTTTTTTTTCAGTCCCTTTCCTAGAATTTCTCTCGAACCGTTATGTGTACATTTTTTATACACGTCTCGTGTTCGTGTTCTGAAATTTTTATTTGTCCTATTTCCTATTACGCTGTCATCCTCTGGTCATCTCGGAAATCCGAATATAATATGTATAGCGTATACCTTCTGTGAGTAATCTGATGAGTGACTTGTACAAAATTTGGTGGGTCTGTTTGACTTTTCCATTCGAAAATTTAATATCTCTCACACACACACATAATTTTATATATTAGTATAGATGCCAGTCCTTATAATTTATAATGTATTACTTACAAAAGCTACAAATCTTACAAATATATAATCTGTTTGCCTTAGGAATAGTACCTTTTCTAGATTTTCTCTTTTTATGATGCAGAAATTTGAATTAAAAAAAAAAATCAATGTGTTGTTCAATCATCTGTAACAAACTCAGTTGGTTCTCATTTTATTGTATGTAATTTATTGTTTCATTATTTTGTTTTATTCTGTTATCTGTCTTATCTATAACAATTGTCTTCTTAAAATTAAAATTGTTGTATTTATTACGCACAATAAACATTGTCAGAACATTTCTTAACTTGTGAAATGAATTTCAGACCTTGCAAATTGTAATTTACTGAATATCCGTTCTGTGTTGCATCTGTAGGAATTAATTTCTCACGGAGATGAAAAAGAAAACAATGCAAAAAATAAGACTATTGAATAACAAGTCTACTAAGAATCTTGTATTTACATATTTAGAAATATCTATACTATAAACTGCATACTGCTGTCCTTCAAAACAAAATACTATTAAACTTTTAACTTCCAATGTTTCGTTTTGGTGTTTGTGGAAGTGGTTAACTAAATGGACTAACTAAGGCTTTCGTCTTAACCTCCCACAACTAAGTGTAACTATGGACTATTATTCCCAGCAAACAGGGTTGGCAAAAACCATGGTTTGTATTGAAAAAAAAAAGTTTTTTTTTGGGGGGGGGGGTTAAACCAGTTTTTTTTTTTAATAATAATTTGCTCTATGTATTTATATCACATATGAACAGAAATAAGCTTGTTTCGCCTTGGTGTTAGTATGCAACAACCGGGTTATGCTGGAAGGGGTCACATAAGCTTAAAGCGGAATCCAAGCCGCTTCCCGGCTTACATCCAAGAGAAATTGTCCTCCATTTGAACTCGAAACCGGGACTAATTGGCCACAAATGCGATACGTCTGCCGACTCACTCACGAAGGACTCCTGATAAAAATGCGTTGACTGATCTTTACATATTTGTTAATATAAACGTCAAGAGTCATTAGGACAGAAGGACAAAAAGATAAACAATTGCACAAGTGGAACCATTATACAGAATTACATATGGGCAATTTCAAAAATACTACAGAGTACAGAAGAACTAATTTTGTCCAAGTCAGTTCACTACGACTTTTATTAGTCCAAGTTAAAGAAATATAACGACTTACTTTGCATATTAGTAAGAAAAGTGAATAAAGATACGAATTGTTTGAGTCCACTTTGGCTCTGACCCATTTATACATAAATAGTTACCAAAGATTCTTGTTATTTCAATAATTGCCTCCAGTGGGTTTTGTATGACCCCCCTCCCCAAAAAAGTACGGCATTTCGATGTATTTTATTAATAGTAAACATTATTAAAACGAAACAATGTTTAGAATTTTCCTTTTGTTGCATAACAATAATAACAAACTATAAAAAAATCACAAAAAAAAACATCCATAAAGTTACATAAGAAAGTTGCTTTTGTAATATAATCTCTTTGAGTAAAGAATGGGGAATGTAGGTCTGAATATAGTACGAATAATATATGGGAGTGAAACTTGATAACCCACAAATGTGTGTTCATCAAGATTTTACGAATAGTTACACTTTTACGAACATTTTTCATTTTTTGGTTTAAACCAGCCAACCCTGCCAGCAAATATGCAAACTAGCACAGAATTTTCCTATGCACAATAGCATAACATTATTTATTATGAAACTTAATGTAAGAATTCGAGTAACTTACTTAAAGACAAATGCAACATCATCGTCATCATTCTTCCATTATTGACAGGTCACTTGCTGCAACTGAGAAGCTTCCATGCTTCACGATGTTCCACTAATCTCTTCGTCTTCACGTACGATTTTTCTGTTTTGATATCGTCCATTCATTGTAGTCTTCTTCGCCCTTTCCTCTGTTTCCTGCCATCATACCCTCTAGCACGTCCTCATAATACAGTTCCTTCTTATCCAATGTCCCAACCAGTTTCTCTTTCTCTTCTTAAAATTATTCTTTATTTCCCCGACCATTTCTCATTCGTTTTCCGCTCGATCTAGCTAACTCTCCCCATTCTTCTCCACACCAACATTTCGAAAGCTTCCACTTGAAAGACAAACGCATTGTGTGACTAAATGAAAATATGAAAGCAGTAAGGCGTGTACAGCCTGTTTACTAAGTCATAAATATGCGCTAAGTAAATCTGACCATTTTGGTATTAGATGCAACTTCACGAGTTCAATATGCTGTGTTCTAGGAGTGATTATATAATTCGAGTATAAATAAATGCTCATGTATAAAGAAGATACTTTGGTCAGTTACGATGGATCCTGTTTATGTTGATTGTCATAGGTATACGTAGAAAGTTTACTGGTTCTAAAACAAAACACTCTTAAGTAATACCAATTCCTAAGCCATCCAGAGTTAACTTACCTGTAACGTATCTCAGTTGTCTGCTTATGGCAAATTAACGCTATCTTATACTTACCTATATTATTGAAATGATAGAGTAGCTACTACTACTGCTACTAAAAATTACTTACCTGTGATTCTTCGCTGTTACTAATACCTTAACTGATTAACTTACCTGTAACAACTGTATTTCTTACACATGGGAGCATGTCACGGGATAAATCATTGGTGCTATCAAACTAACTCTGTGTTTCATACGTCGCCGAGTAATGCTCTCAAGAACTCGTATCGAGTTCTGGGAAAATTTGTATATTTACTTATCTTTACCCTCTCGATACTCGAAGATATTCTAGAAACATTGTGTTTTACTACAGGAGTTATAAAGCTTAAGTTAACACGTACTTACCATAGATTATATGCTAATTCAGCACATTGCATTCTGACTTGTACACTATCAGAATTTTATATGAGATAAAGTAAATCTTATCAAAATGTTGATCATCAGGTTGAATTAATTATTTGAATTGATTTTAACGTCCCGTTCAACAGCGAGGCTATATGAGACGTGGACCTAATGATTAACGTCGGATCCGAACTAAATGAGCTCTCACCGGGAACCGAACCTGGGTCTCCCACGCCAAAGGTGCGTAAGCTAACCGCTTGTTCACGAAGGAGCTCAGATTGAATTAAAGATGATGTAGATTTGTATCTCTAAATGTTAGAAGAATATTTTTGTTTGTAATGAGACAATATTTATTAATTGATCACTATAGTATATTTACTAATGACTGATAGAATGAAGCGTGGAGGAGGTATATTATATTTTGGCTTATCCTATCTGGGATTTGTATACCATTGAAATGAAGTCCGCTATACATTGAGCCTCCTGACTTACAAACTTACAACAACTTACAAAGAAAATGCTCTCAGTTTAAGAACATTAAAAACTTTCCACGTGGCTGTATCTTTTACTCGGGCACATGGCCGAATTTCCTAATGATGCTCAATAATAGAACGCACGTGCTTGTGAGAGAAAGATTTGTTGCTTTGCTAAGGTTACATCAGATACAACAAAATAGCGTCAACAACCGTGATTCATCACATGTTCGTAGAAACCAATTAGGATTCGATCCTCAAAATATTTCACATGTGTGCAATATCAAATACATTCTCGTTTAAATAGAGATAACTTAAATTGTGGTCATAAAAATATTTATTATCATGTTCTCCTGTTTGGTATTTAACTAACAGGTTTCCAGTGGTAAAAGAAGGAAAAACAAAGAAAGAAGAAAGAAAATAAGAACTTATGTATATTTAAAGAAAATAAGAACTTATGTATATTTTACGTCAATATATTGTATAGCATTTGACTGATGCAGCCAAAAATAAAATAGACATTATGCATTATATTTACTGCGTATACTTTTTAGACTTGCAAACTATGCTATACGTAAGTGCCTTAAGTCTTATTAGAATGACTGTATCCGTCCGTCTGTCTGTCGACAGGTATCAGCAAATACGGTAAGATATATATAGATATAGATATATATATATATATATATATATATATATATATATATATATATAACTTTTTTCTTTCAAACTACTCAGCCTTGCAAGAATATGTTCCATTTCCATTTAACCATCTCTTGAAACCGAAAGTGGTAGAAATCAATCCGTTTCCGATTTCAGCGTTGAACACAATAAAACAAAAACGATAATAGATAACTACAAACAATTTTGTGGAATCGATCACGATAGGACAAAAACGATAATAGACAGCTACAAGCAGTCTTCTGGAATCCATCTCAAGAAAAGTCTATCATAACCACCCGTAACACTATCAAAACCGGCAGCGGCTGAAATTAACTAGTACTTTCAGTTTTAATATTGAATTACATGGAGCAAAAACGGTAAGATATATATCGAGAAGCGGTTTTCCGTAATCGATTCAGCGTCCAAAGAAGAGGCTCCATCTCCTTCGTTAACTCTCTATTCAAACGGAAAATGGTAGAAATCAGTCGTTTCCAGGTTCAACGTTGATCGCTATAGAACGCAAACTGTAATAGATAACGACAAGTGCATTTTTGGTATCGATTCAGCGTCTTAAAGAAAAAATTCAAACTTTTTCTGTACCGTAACAACTAAGACGTGATAGAAATTTACTGTTTAATAGGTTTCATCTTACAATATCTCTGTATTACAGTCAACAGCTATACAAATCTGTTTCAGTATAGAATACACATAGTTTGGAAGACTATCCTAGTTTCACAATTAAAGCGCTTTAGAGGATAAAGGTGTTATGTTACATTTTTCGAAACATTTCATTCTGGCGGCTCATGCACGCGTTATATGTTAAGTATGCTACGTAACACATTATTTAGCGAATCCTCGTCCGAGTGAAGAGATTTGGAAACGATGAAAGGGGTATGTTAACATAGTTGTGAAAGTCAGTTTTTCCGAAATGTACAATTTGTTACATACCACCTTTATCCTGTAACCTCTTCCAATTATGAAACGAAACTCGCCTTTTTTTTATTTGTGTTTGTATATATATATATATATATATATATATATATATATATATATATATATATATATATATATAATCACACTTTGCAGTCACCAACGGTCCATATTGCATGTTCGCCGAACCGTTGGCATCATGTTAAAACATCGCGGTCCCATTTCGTCGCTTTCGTCCATGCAACCCAACTGCGTCTATACATGTTATGTAATTGAAGAAGAAACCAATTAGTCTACAAGAAATTCAGTCATCAAAAAATAAAAGAGCCCTAATTCTAGTTCCAGTTGAATGTTAAAAAGATTATATAAAAATTAAAATTGGAATAAGCTTAAACAAATAAAACTAACTATTTTGAAAACTAGAAATTTCTTCCTCACTGGCTTGAATAACAACATACAAGCAACATTGACTATTTTTATGTGACCTGTCAAATTATGTCAGTTTATCATCAAGTGTTCTTTTTTTTTCCCTTAAATTTGGATACTCTAGTGTAGATTTTAAATATATAATAACTTGACGTAGTACAATTTAAAATATATAACTTCGTGATGAGTTGGTAACATTATTAATCGGGTGGTATTGCATATTATGAAAGACAAGATTTCCTGTAGATATTTGCATGCTAGTAAATGTCATCAAATTTTATTTATTAGTTTCAAAGTTACAAGGGCGGTTCAAGAGAAATGATACCCTTATATAGGTTCTGTACGGTGAAAATATTAACAGCGAAATATAAGTTGACACACTCGGTAATACAACCAGATCAACAGTGCTGCAAACTCAACGTAAAGTTGAAAGTTTTTCAAATAGCACTGCATTAGGTTATTTGAAAACAAAATGTTAAACGAAAATTTACAGTACTATATTTATTATTCAGTGTTACAAATTAAGAACGCTACAGTATAACAAACATTCAACTTTGGACTCCTTTACAACAGTTAATAACGTAACTGAGACGGGCGGGGCAATGTACATCTGAAGTATTTTAGTGTTGAATACTAGGGTGCGCATTACGAACGAGTAAAGACAAAGTTATAAGCATTTTTTTAAAAGCTTTATTTCAAAAAACTACTTAGGTAAGTATCACATCTAAGAACTTAGTCAAATAAATTAAGATGTCAGATGCAACACGAAACGTGCGTCACAGTTTTACATTGAAGATATGGTAGGATTCATTATAGTTCAGATGTTGCACTTATTTGCTAATTATGAAAAATGAGAACACAATTCTCCAATGCCTTCGGACCAGGGAGAAAATTTTTGTAGTCAGAGAGTCGGAAGTTTTGTCGTTTCCGTCAAATGTTTACAACTCTTGTTCCTATTATATTATGTTGCATAAGGTTAATGCTTTCGTAGTCTACAGTAGTTGGGTGTGCATAATTTATTATCTGCACATGACATTAAAATTTATATTAATTATAAGTTTAACAGTGGTGGCGATAAGTACTGTACTAGTATATATAAAAGATTGACAAGTTTACAGCTTTAAAATCTGTAATTGAAATGAAATTACGTAAATCCTTCAGTTTTACGTTCTATGATTATACCATGTAGGCTAAAGGAGGCAATGATTATGTTAAACGAATGAAATGATAAAATGAAGAAAGTGGGAGGAAATGGGAGAACGCCGAAAAAACTCACACATACGATGCTTGTCAACTACAAAGCTCACTTGGCGCGAGCTGGAATCGAACCAGGAACCCCGCGCACCTTAAAATCTGTGAAATACACTCTGAGGCTTACGTAGTTTTCTTTTGTTCTTCAATTGCTTTTATATTTTTAAAATTTATTTTAAAGTATAGAATTTTGTTTATTTATTTCGAAAATGGAACTTGAGCTTTGGGTATTCGTTTTGTTATGGGCTGTGTGATCTCACGAGCTTTGAAAACATGTCATTAATCAGTGATTCGGTCTTCAGAGTTAGTTAATCGTATTAATGCAAGTGTATACATATATTTCTTGCAATCCGCACTCGTGTTTATAGATTAAAAGCTATTTCTTTGTGTTTTTAAAGCTTTTATTTTTAGAGTTCTGTACATAAGATCATGTTATTTACATTTTACAAAATGATTACATGTTTTTGCATTTTAGAGGAAAAACTTCGTAGACCGTTATCCAGGAATAAGTAAATGAAAATACTGTTTTGAGCATCCCTAACAAATTAGGGGGAGGTTTTTCCCTCCCTCCTCCTCTTTCACTTTTTCCCTCCAAGATCACTGTTTGATTCCAAGACCGTCTGACTATAATGACTGTCGCACTGTTCTGTTGCCAAATTAATACGAAAAAATAATTACCGTTACGGAACAAAATGGGCTATGTGAAATCGCCTGTTAGTTTGCAACTGTGTGAGATCAATAACCTTGCAGTTATTGTAAAGTTTATTTTGATAATGCAGTTGATGCTTAATTGACCGCTTATGGATTGGTTCATGCGAAAGAAAGAAGGAAGAGGCGGAAAAGTGGAGAGTTTCCTATTTTTTTCTTTTATTCAGGTGAGGAACAGATGTTATTTCTTTTGGCAGTTGGCCAACTCTTTCTGTCTTGAAATGGAGCATTGCCAAGAATTTCTAAGCTTCACTGAACTATCTGATGAACAGACTAGAAATAGCTGTATTCGGGAAGCAATGGATAATGGTTTTTCATGTGTGACGTTTGCACATACTTATTAGAAGTGGATAAGTATATTGCTGTAAAAAACATTATAATAATTGTCCGAAGAACGATCGTGCGCTGTGCCTCTGGTTTTCAAAGGGAGTTCTAGAAGAGGTAAGGCGGGAAGCGGAAATCTCTCCCGTATATGTTGCTGTTTGAACGACAGAGTGTCTTTCGGAACTTGCTATGCTGCTTTATATTTGGTGTATTGTATTTTCTTCAATAATAGTACTCGTTAGTTCAGTATCCACTTTTCACGTTGTTCAAAACGTTGCAAAAATCAAAAGGATGATTTTAACGATTTCTGTGATTAATTTCTATAGTACATGAAAAAGTCACCAAAATGGATGCAGGACTAGTGAACACTCTTCAAGTATTGCTTAAGGATGGTTGTAATTTGTACATGTTTTTAAAAAAGTAAACTCTTTGGCATGGCTCAAACTGACCACCGGCGATTTTTCTCTGTTAAAACATATTACAGGTATTGCACGCGAGTTGAGCTCTGACCTTTACTGAATCAAAATGTAACAAGAGGAATTGAGAAAACTTTTACCTAACGCAAAATAGTACTGCCGTTTTCATTTCATTCTAAAATTAGTTGCATCACGTCGCTGATGATGTGATACCTCGTATGTCCAATTTGTTAGTTTTTCAGGCCACTATATCTATTCACAATATTAACATTTCATACCTTCTAAAAGATGTTTTATCCTTTAAAAACACGCTGATACAGCTGCTCTCGTCACAGCACATATGGATATAATACATTGAACTCACTGGCATATGAGGTATCACCTGAAGTTGCCAATAATCGACATGCAAGCAAACGCTGTAGTTGATTGTTTGTCAGCAGTTAATGTCTTGTGACACACACAAGGGTTTGCTAGAACCTGGGTTATTATTTCTCATCAGGTTTACGCCAAAAACTCAAAATCGCAAAATCTGGACATACAAGGGTTCACATCTTCAACGACGACAGATTTTTGTGACAAGAAGTAATGTTTTTGCCCTGTTCCTTTGCAAGAAGGAAGAATTTCACTGGAGTCTCAAGAAACCACGCAATATCTATAATACGTATTTGTGCAGTACACTATGGTCAGGGCCGTGCCGTGGAAAATCAGCGCCCGGGGCGAGAGTATACGACGGCGCCCCCATACTCATATTCCAAACAGTTTTTCCTGTCTTTTTTCCTTCTTTCTCCCGAATTTTTCGCCCCTTACTTCGGCGCCCGGGGCCGTCGCCTCGCTCGCCCTCCCCTCCCACAGCACGGCCCTGACTATGATTAATGAAAGAGAGATCATGATTGTTTCCCTTCATAATTAAAATTTAATAACAACGTCTTTCTCTGCCTATGCAATTCAGTAGTTAAATAAATATTTTACTCCGATGGCTCTCTCTTTTTGAACTTAAGATGCACAGTGGTTCAATGGTAGAAACCCACTCTGATTCAAGGAGTGCCCATTACCATTTCAGGCAGTAGAATTGGTGGAGGACAATCATGTTACTGTTTTGTTATATTCATTCCATTAATTCTTAAAGCCTCTGCAGGTAATAAGATAAAGCACAAAAATTATTTCAAAACCATAGGTGGTATGGTAGTGAACACAACTGTTTTTTAAGCAAGTGTGAAATGATTTGGCGGATTTTAAAACTTTTTTTAATATCTTAACTGGAATTTCAAAATTTACCATAAAAACTACGAAATTTCAGGCCCTTGCGGGGAATGAAGATGTAAATTATTTTTAAAATCATGAATGGTGTAGTCAATCTAGTCATTATCCAACTTTTGACACCTAGTTCAATTTCATTGGGCAGCTTTAAAAAAAATCAATATTTTTTTTAAAAAAAATCAAATTTTCATAAAAATTGCAAAATTTTGAGGCCCTTGCGGGAAATGAAAATGAAGTACAAAAATTATGAAAAAATTCACAAATGTTGTACTAGCCAATACACAACTTTTGACACCTAGTGCTATTTAATTGGGCAACTTTTGATTTTTTCGGTCCAGTACATATCTGTCGCGTTGGTAATAATTACAAATCATCCTTTTTGTTTACATATTGGAGTGAAAGATGGCTTTATGATATGTGGAATGTTTCATCATTTTGCATATATTTTCAATACTTCGTGAGAGGCGCATGCATATATATATATATATATATATATATACACACACCTCTCAAGAAGTATTGAACTTCTCTTTCTCGTTCTCCGTTGCATATGTACCAATTTGTCAGAAGATCCTTTTCTGATCATATGATAATACAAGCGAGTAACTAAGTAAATTTAGCTAACAGTGTATTTTTTATTTCGTGTGGTGTGTAAAGTGGCATCGGAGCGATGCAAATATTTGGAATTATTATTCTAATTGAAGACGAGCGAAGTTGTCACAAATTTGCTTAAATATTCCAACTACAATCCCAGTTTCACGAGATCAGTTATTATTGGTGACAGGACGTGAGTGTATCGGAATGACCAAACTCAGTCATCAAATTAACAATCTCAATACTCTCAATGATCGTGGAAGAAACAATGGGCCAAATGTAAAGTGAGATATTATTTTTTTTAACCACCATAAGTCCATTCTGGATACCAATCACTCAATATGTCGATGTCCTTGTCTTCACGACACCATGTTGTCGCAAGAGACCGTATTGCGGTGGAGATCAGCGTTCTAGCAGATTCACCACGATCATTCTCATCCTTAGTGCTCTTCTCATTCATGAATATTTGACCAAATACAAAATACCACAGGTCTGCCAACCCCCATAGTCCCAAAATATGGCATCATATAACTTATATCTTTTCTTCAAGAGACAGTTCTTAGTAATATTACATAAAAACTGTAAAAGTTGCTACCAACAATGGACTAATCGTTGAAATACGTGTATACGGCGTAGATTCTTTGGTGTATCGAGTAGCATCTGTTGTTCGGGAGAGGGTGAGATCCACACGTGATTAGGTTGGTGTATCTATTTAAAAAAGTTTAATAATGAAGAATGTGTAAAAGTAGTAAAAAAAAAAAAAAAAGTGAAGATAGTGACATGAGTAAACTTAACGGAGAAAGGAAAGAAAAGACATTCTGTTGTTACAACATTCTAGCAGCCATTCAAGATGACCGAACACAACACATAATAGTATTTTGCTGTCTAGTGCGTGTTTTTCTTCTTAAGATTCAAAGAAAAAAGAAGTCACTTCCAAACTCTGATGACAAAACATTTTTCTCTTAAGTTAGTGTCTTTTGTTTACTGATAGTTTGAGTTTAGCGTCTGTCCGTACACCAAAACTATGTGAAATTCGAACCTAAACAGTTTTAGCTGTAATCCGAATCAGCATAATGCGTTCAAACTTCAAGGTTTTCCCACCGGAGATCAGCCCGGGGCCCTGTGCAGGAAAGGCACTCGCGCTAGCCACTAGACCAACAGGAAGGACTTTTTTTAAAAATAGTGTTTACGGATGCTTTTGTTCATAATTAACATGTAAATACCCTCTATATTGAGGCATATTTATATGTGCGCTTTCATTTACAGTCCAGGTTCCAATCCAATTGAAAAGATCCCTGAGTGTGATTATACAACTGTAGGAAAAGCATCATCAGGACAAATATTTGCAGGGTTTTTTGCGTGACATTTAGTATATGATACTATTATGTGTTGTCATTTTCTGTAGTTGCCTTTAATGTAGAGGTAATATTTCGTGCCAGATCATGTGTTTCGAGCCAGAGTTTAGAAGAAAAACATAGGAATATATTAAAATCAGAAAACGATTATTTTGTAGATATTTGAGTCAACATTTGAATTTTGTTGCTTTAGCGAGATATACAGACGTTATGGATATTTCGGAAAATTCGTGAAAAAATCGTTAGAAATGCACAGTAAAATCGTAATTTTAATTTGAATTAAGTCCAAAAATTAAAAAAAAAAATATATATATTATAAGCTTTAGAGCTTTTTTTTAGACAATTTTCATAAATAAAATCTATATTTTTATCGAGAAAAAAATGCAGCAAGTGGTTAAGATTTAATAATTCGAGTTTAAACGATGAAGGGGAAGTTATTTAGTAAATCACTTTTTACGTTAATGACTGACATGTACTAGTTCTTGAAAAAAATAATTTCTGTTATTATCAAAAATTAATTTGTTTTCGCTGCGGCAAGTCGAAGGAAGGAAAGTTTCACATGTTCCCAAAAAAATAATTGAAAGATGATCTAGACTTCCATTCTTGTTGCAAATGAGAGTAGAAGTGTTTTGAACATAAACATATACGTATACTATCCATTTAAGTTCTAACTGGACAACTAATTTCCTTCTTATTTCTATTCTTGCTTTCAGGTGCTTAAGGTGTAAGGTGTCAGAATGTATTGTGGAATGTATAAATCAAGGTACAGAAATAGGAAGCTTTGATGTTGAAGTTGAAAAGTAGGAGTAAAGGATGCAATATGGCTAGCGATAGCCCGTTTCTTGTTCAGGCCATATATGCCTTCAAAGGAAAGAACAATGATGAGGTAAATGTTTATATTGTTTCCTGTAGTACTATTTAATCAATAATTTCTTAGTAGTTTATCTCGAGAATCTTAAAATAGTTGTTAATTTGACATGTGAATGAGTTTTTCATAGTAAAAAAATACACTTTTTCTTCCTTTTTTATTTATTTTTTTTTTAATATTTCGTTGTTAAAATAATAATAGTTTTAATGGTATTTTGCCTCAACAAAATGTAGTAATCAAGTTCAATTACTACTTTTATTTTCATTGTAATAAGATTCTAATCCATAGTGATGCTAAGTAAATTTACATCCAGTTCTAATTCTAATTATTTTAGTCATAGAATCTCACCAGTAACAGAAATTCATTCAAATAAATAAAAAATAACCATTTCTTTCTTTTATTTCTTCTTAAAAAGACACAACAAGTTAATTGTCCACATGTCAAGAAAGTAACTTTTAGCTCAAATAAAGTAACAGTTTATATTGTTATCGAGAGGAAATGTCGCTGGTAGTAATCCTTAGTGGTAAGATTGAGTGAATTCAGGTTGTTCCGAGATGTATTATTTTCCAAAAGGTAATACCGGAATTATACCTTCAGTGGTAACTGCTAGTTAATTCTTGCTTGTAATTTTTTCCTTCTGAAGTATGTTTATCAAATAGCATCGTTTCAGTATTAATGCTATGTACTAGTGTCAGAAGTTCATGACAGTCATATAAGACATTCCACTTAGGTAGTAAAACTATTTCGTTTATTTCTGAAAACAGTACTTTTCTATTGTGACTAATTCTCTATTATTCTGAAAATACCAATGCTACTTAAACGTTTTCATGTGGAATGTTTGACTATATAATTGTAATATTCAAATACCTTAAGTAACTTCCGAGTCAGTTGACACATGAATACTGTTCAGAAAATTACGTGGCATTTTTTATTATTATTTACAGAAAATTGAGTTGAGAACATGGGTTTGTTGGCATGCAACAAGAACTAGCTTTTGTGGGTAGTGCTAAAAGTTTTCTCAATTTGTTGTTTAAGAATATAGGATTTGTCAATCTTTTAGCCTCAGAGAATTAATAGCCTAACTCTGGGATGTTAACGTTAGGTAATACATTGAACATTAATACACACACACACACACACACACACACACACACACACATATATATATATATATATATATATATATATATATATATATATATATAACTCGTTACATAAATATCTTTTGGCATTCAGTTACAGAATAAGATTTATAATGTGTACTTTCGTAGGAAACGTTTATCCAGAGTTATTAAAACTTTCTTACAGCTATGCTTTAAAAAAGGCGACGTAATCACTGTGACACAAGTCGAAGAAGGAGGTTGGTGGGAAGGTACATTAAATGGGAAAACCGGTTGGTTTCCTTCTAATTACGTGAAAGAATGCAAAGGGCAAGGTGAGTTTCGCATGAGTTTTTAAACATTTTGATGTTATTTTAATCTGCCTTATATATATATATATATATATATATATTTGTAATGTTTATTTCTGATGTGTGATTCTGTCTATTACAAATTTGTTATGTATCATGAAGTTTATTATTATTATTAATTAATATTTACATCTTTTGTTAGCAGCGAGGCTGCGTAGAACGAAATGTGCAGTTTAAAGTGGAATCTAAATTAGGGTCATGCATTCGATGCTCACCCACCGAGGATCGTACTCTGGATTAAAGGCAGATGCTCTAGCTACTAGACCAGGGTGTCTATCGGTCACGAAAGTCACGAAAGTCATGATAAAGTCACGAAATCAGAAAACGGTCCTGAAAGTCAAGAAAAAGTCACGAAATTTAGCTTTATGGTCACGATTTTTTTATCTGTACGAATATAAATACAGGCTGGAAGATTTTATTATATAAAACGTCAAAATTCACCGCCAAAAATGTCTATTGTCGGCTTTAGACGCTACCAAGTCGCAAGCAAAGCACACTTCTATCGCATGCATGAAAATTCGGCGTAATTCACACTGGAACTCGCTCTTGAGACTGTCAGTATCATTGAGCAGTGGTGATGCAAATCGCATCGCATCGCCGGAACCACCTACGCATCTAACCAGTTTATTTAACTGTGAGAAGACACCAACCTTTTATTACTCCAAGGAACAAGCCTTTGAAAGTAGAGATAAGATAAAGATAAGTGCTGAAGAATATAGGTACTGTTATTAGTTTTTGAATGTTACGAAATTTTATGGTTTGGAAAAAAAAAAAAGTCACGAAATTTCATTTTAGAATTTTACGAGACAGCTTGTAGACAAACTTCATAATACATTTCATTATTATTGTTATCCCAATATTAATCATGTTACTGTATTAGTAATAAGAAGAAAACAGACTAAACTCTTTTGTATTATATATAACAACGAGAAAAAAGAGTATCATTATCATCAGAGGGGCCGCGGTGGCTCAGTGGTAGAGCGTTCACCTCTGGTGCTTGGGGTACCGGGTTCGATCCCAGCCTCCGCCAAGTGAACTTTGTGGTGGACAAACACTGTGTGCGTGGGTTTTCTCGGGGTTCTCCCGTTTCCTCCCACTTTCTTCATTCCACCATTTCATTCATTACTCATCATCACCGTCTCCTTTAGCCTAACCGGCATAATCGTGGGACGTAAAACTCGAAAATTTCATTTCATTTCATTTCATTATCGTCAGTTATCTTACTATTTTAGATAACTTAAGTGTTCAGTAACATATAGTGAGTTAAGTCCAAACGTTGTAATAAATTGGACAGTTCTAAAATAGTGATTAGTGATTCTGTAAAATAATGATTAAAAATGCATAGTTTGAGCAAGTAGAAAGAAACATTGACTAGTTATACTTATTACGCGAAAAAGTCATGGGGAAAACTATATTATAAGGAGGAATGTAAGATCTGAAGATTGATGTTGCTGATTGTTTGTAAGATCTCAGTATTGAAGGTGAATATAAATACAAACTATGGTCAGCTATTATTTTTTTCATTCCACATTCATAAATACCATTTTTTTCCCATTCAACATTAATATAATAAGTATCATTGTTTTCCCAGCCAGTATTCGTATGATGTTGAATTACGTTTTTCCTTTAATATTAATAAATATCGAAATAAAACATTGCTGATTCGTAAGTTTATTGAGGAGAGTCTAAATGGTAGTCATTTCAAAAAATGCTTTGATTTTTATGGAATTTAATGAATACTCTTGAGAAAATCTTACTACAATATGGGCTGCGATTAAAAGTATTTTGCTTTTATAACTATCGTTAGTTTTTCTTTTATCATGTGTATTGAGATTAAGTTTACCGAGAAGTACTGCAATGAGATTACTGACATTAATTGCTTTTCAGTTGTTTCGTAGCTATGCACTTCTTTGATGTAGGAGCTCATGGATAAATTCATGATTTCATCCTGAGTTTCTGTTTAATACTCATTCCTTGATTTTACAGACCTCAGATTAACAGATTTAGGATCAAAATATGGAGCAGCCAATTCAGTTTGAAAGCCCTGATTTTAAACTTAAAAATGTTGAATTTATTATAGTGTGTATTTACAGTGCACCAGGTAGTTTATACAGCCAGATTGGATAATGTTCTTGATTATAACTGTAGCAATGCATTATTTATCTTTCTTTTGTAATGTAATTGTGAATGTTAACCATTGCAGACTTCGTGACAGAATATACGAAAAATCAGCAACACTAGCCGCTATTTTTTGCTCCGTTAAAACGAGGGATGTGTGTGTATTTTATTACTAATAAAACTCCAACTGACCAAAGCAGTATATATATTTTAAGATTATATATTTGTGTTACAGTTTCGGCTATGTAACATAGCCATGTAACATAGTCATGTAACATAGCCGAAACTGTAACACAAATATATAATCTATATGTATACTGCTTTGGTCAGTTGGAGTTTTATTAGTAATCTTGAATTTTCCAAAGCTACAATGAATAATTTACAAGTGTATTTATTAATTTACGTATTTTCATTCGTAGAAGCTGCTTCTAGTCCTGCTGGAAAAGGATCCCCTGTGAAATTACCCCCAGAGTTGGTTGCCCAGCAGAAAGTCTACAGGAATCTTGTGCTTAAAGACTTGATTGATTCAGAAAGAGCTCACGTAGCAGAACTTCAAGCACTCCTAAAGAACTTCCTTCATCCTTTAGAAAAATCGGAAATGTAAGTCTATCATAGTTTATTCATCGTTTCATTCGAAAATTTCTACATTGTAAAAAGCATTTTTTTTTAAAATCGGAACTTTAAATTCCCCTTTATGTAGCATATAAATTTCAGCTATGTTTTAAGCATATATGTATGCTCCATTGTATTCTTCCTAGACACAAATTATTTTCAGCAAATACTGTGTGATGTAAATGGGTATAGTAATTTCCACTGCACAGTTTTGAACCGTCATTTACATTGTAACTAGCTTTTTTTTTTTTTTTTATTTCTTTGCTTATGCCATAAAAAAAAGTATATCATCCAAATTTTAAGCTTTTGAAATCAACAGCTTCAGTCGGCGTTAGTAGTCAATTCAGCCTTTCATATAGTAGTGTAGATAGCAAATTTTTTCATCGTAACGCCACTTTCGTATTATACTTCCTTTCAAATAAAATTGCGACAATTTGAATCACTACAGTTCTAAGAATGGCTTTATGTTTTTCAAAACAACAACATAAATAGGAAGCATTCTTAAAACTAATAAAAACAGTGCACATTAATGATTGGCATAGAAAAGTTATTTAAAATGTGTGTTTTATCGAGCATAGACATTATACTTAATAATCCACATATAATTAGGTAACCCAGAGAAATAGGTAAATAACTTTAGTAACATTGCTATCTATAAAAATTAGCAATAAGTGCATAATTTACGAGGGTAATCTCAAAAGTAAGATCTCCAAAGCCCAGGGAACGCAAGGAAACCTGTCGAGCAGCTGTTGGCAACACTGTTGTGTTTGTTGTTTCGTCACTCCCAAACAAACCTGCGCACACCTCACTGGGACGCTTAGTGTTGGCTTGGCAGCCTTTTGAAATGGAACTCGGGCTTGATGATAAGTGCGAAGTTCCCGCACTTATTCAGTTTCTGAACGCAAAAGGCGTTAAATGGAATGAAATTCATCACCAATTAATGAAATGTATGACGAATCGTACATGCATGTCAGAAACGTCCGGAAGTTGTGTCAGGGAGTTTTCTGCTGGTCGTACTGAAATTTGCGACGTAGAAAAAATCGAAAGATCGTTGATGTGTAACCCAGTGACTACCTTTTTCCCAAGTTGAAAGAACATTTGGAACGCGCTTCAACAACGACAACGAGGTGATAGATGAGGTTTAAAGCTTGCTCAAACACATGACAGCAAGTAGGTATGACATAGACATACAAGAACTGCCACAGCGCCTACAAAACTGTATCGATCGAAATGGCGATTATGTAGAAAAATAGATAAATATAGAAGCTTTAAAATGATGTTGAAAAAACAAACATTTCTTTGTATGCCTAAAAAGTAGGAAACCTTACTTTTGGGACTATCCTCGTAAATAAATTTAAATTTTCAACTTCATATTACTACGAGGCGAAAAAAAAAAAGGACCGATATTTAATTGGAAACAGGTAAGTAAGTTTAGCAACATTGTTTTATTGGATAAAAACAAGTACATATCCACTTTATTTTTCAACATAGTCACCATTATTTTCCAAGCATTTTCTGTACCGTGGCACTTTATATATATATATATATATATATATATATATATATATATATATATATATATATATATACCCTCTGCATAGAAGTTCGCCGCCTGGGAGTTCAGCCACTTCAACACTGCCGTTTTCAATTCATCAGGTTCTTCAAATCGTTGAGGTGAAAGCCATTGCATCCATTGTTGTTTCGACTCGACATTGATGTAAGAAATCCATGTTTCGTCACCCGTAACAATGTGGGTAAAAAATCCATCACCCGCTCTGTCGTAGAGATCAAGATATGCACGTGCTGCAGTCAGTCGGTTCTGTTTGTGGACGTCTGCCAACATTTTGGGGACCCATCTGGCACACAATTTCTGATATCCTAATGTTTCTGTAAAAATTCAAAACAATGTTGTTGGTGAAACCTCTGGAAATTCGATGTGTAGAGCGGTAATGGTGAAGCGACGATTTTCTTTAACTTTTTCATTCACTCGCTGCACCAGGTCGTCAGTGTGAATGCTTGGTCTTCCACTCTTCTCTTCGTCGTGAATATTTGTACGGCCTTTGAATGCACGACACCGTTGCCGTACCTTTCTTTCACTCATTACACTGTCGCCGTACACTGCACACAATTCTCTATAAATTTCAGCAGCACTTTGTCCTTTGGCGTGAAGAAATCTAATTACAGAGCGGACCTCGCACCTGGCGGGATTGTGTATGCGCGCAGCCATTTTAACACGCTCCAGCACACACGAAAACAAACAGATGACTAGCGAAACTATGGTTGTTTGATAGCCAATGGACCAAGTGATGTTACTGCGCAAGCGTGATCCGACCACTATTGCCAGTCGTTATAATAAAATATCGGCCTTTTCTTTTGAAATGCGCCTCGTACAACACATGCATTCCGTAACCTACAAGATGGATTTTAATTTCATCTCGAGTAATCATTTCATATATATATATACAGTATACATATATATAAACTATTAAATTGGCCACCTCTCTTAGTTTGCTACCTCCCTAAGTTGCCTTGGTTTTTCAATAGAACCTGCATTTTTCATATGACATATGTAATACTCTATAAATTGTCCATCTGTCTATTTTGGCACTTAGCCGCATTGAAGAAGTAGCGTTGTTAATATTAAATTCACCTCTGTATATTGGATACCTATGTGATCTTTACTTTTTACAAACCTTTCAGAAGGTGTTTTACTGTCATATGTTTCAGCAGATCAAACAACCGAAGGGAGGAATTGAAAACTTGTCTACCCTTTATTTTTTATTTTATTTTATTTTATTTCATTTTATTTTTATTTATTTATTTATTTAACTATTGGCGACAGTGTATCTATATATTGATGTTGAGGCCTCCCATTCATATTTTATATCGTAAAATCCTTACGTGTTTCAGTCCAGAGAGATTTGGATATTATTTTTGCCACTTCTTTGTATCCTTGTCTTCATAGGGAGCTTGTAGAAAATTTGCAGAATGAATGATGATCGGATATATGTTGTAAAGTGTTAAAAGAAAGCGGTGAACAGTTATTTTCCAGATGCACAATAGGTCGCTTTTGGTGTTTGACTACTGAGAGTAGTGGGCAAGACAGTATGGATGTTTTGAGTATTCCTGGAATTGACATTTTATCTTATCTATTGTCATAGGTGGAAAAAATTTAAAAAATGATTTGCCATAGCGTTTTATAGCTAAATAACACGTTGAAATTACAAATATTGTAAAACAGTGTAAATAATGAACTAAGATAGCTATTTATTTCAGCGAATGCATTGTAGAAATAGATTTTACTATATGTTACTTTTAAAATACAACCTACTACAAAGATATTAATTAGTAGCTTCATTATTGTTGAGGAAGTTTAAGTTAATTATCAGGCAAATTGCTACGAGAGTAAAGAGAATAGTCTGCGAACGATAAAGAGAGAACACGTGTTTCTATTGGAGGAATACATTAGCCTGTAAATGTATTTGTTTCTGACTGAATATATGATATCACATTATATTTGCATTACTATAATCGCGCAGTCGGTAGGATGCTATCAAACCTACGTTATGGAGAAAATATTGCCACCTTAGTTGAAACAGTAAATTCTTAATGAGTTTCACAAACGTGATGCAAAGGTTCGTCAGTCACAGCTTCTTCAATTACATCAGAGGAAGAACAGCTTCATTAGTTACAAGAGCAAAGAATTTCAATGAACAAGCGTTGGAAGGAAGAAGCAAATAAATAAATAAATAAATAAGAAAGGTGCAATGGATGTTTGAATGTTACAGGAACTTTTCTTCTGGTACTATTTTTAAGAAACTGATAGGAAACATTTCAATTTTTGAATTGATATAAATACAAGATTGCTAAATTGAAAATGTTGAATATAAAAGAGGTTGTTTTTAAGATCTATGAGGAATTGGAGGGAAATATTAGTGATATGATTCACCAGTCGATGAGTAAGGTAGTTACAAATGTTTTATTGTTTTTTGGGGATATAAAATGGCTGTCAATAATTATTCTATTGTGGTCTATGTTTATTATATATTTAGCGCTGTGTTTACCTACAAAGGTAATCGAATAATATTGGTATGGTATACTGTGCATAAGTATTTCTAATAGTGGGTACAATAAAGAGGTATAAGGAAATACCTGTTTCTGTTGGATGAGTACATTAGCCTGCAGATGTGAGTGTTGTTGATTGAATATCTGATATTACTACATATTTACATTACTACAATTAGAAGTGCTCATTACGATCTATAATATTTTTAGTTAAAAAACTCTGTCAGTTGGCCACATTCCGTGGAACTAATGGTGGCCAATATAGAGAAGTTTCACTGATATATATGTGTAATATTTATATACACGAGAATGATTTCGTGCAGCAATAACTATGCAATTTATTTTTATGTCCATTTTTAATATTTTAGCTTGACGGTAGATGAATATCGACAATTAGTAGGTAATATTGAAGATGTAGTGGAATTACATCAGCAGCTTTTAGCAGCGTTAGAGGATTGCCATCAACGATCTTCAACCGAACAACGTGTAGGAAAACTTTTCCTACAATCAGCTCCTCGTGTGAAACATGTGCACCAGTCTTATTGCTCAACACATCCTCGTGCTGTGTGCATGCTGGAAAAATACAAGTAAGTACATTTGTATGTTATTATTCTTATTAATTCCTTTCTATTGATTTCGTTACACATTTACTCCAATCATCCTCATGGTTTCACAATGCGTAATTATTTTCCTATATGTAGTGGTATGCAAGAAACAATAATTCAATTGAAAGTTCTATTTTATTACCTTTTCCTTTTCTTTTCTTTTTTATTTCTTTCAATTCCTGTCCTTTTCTTTCCTTTCCTTGCTTTTCCTGTCTTTTTTTTTTTTTTAACTCACAAATCTGCACCTGATTTTTGTTTTTACCAAAACGCTATGGGAACAAGCTTGCCAGCTTAAATAACGTAAAATGAACTTTAAAACTTCATTAAATATAAACTAATTATTTGCTGAGCAAAACTTCAACCCGTGTTACAGTTTCGCCAACTAACTCTTTGGCTTCATCAGACACTATGTGATACAGGATAACTGTACAATCGTATATTAAAACTTCAAGATATGTAATAACGTATAGATTTCATGCCAAACATGTTGAACATGATCTGTTAATGTCAAGAACTTATTTTACATAGTACTTAATCAAAAAATTACTGTTTCCTTTTCTACATTTTTTAGGTTGTATTATAATTATACATATGTTATTATGTATTTCAGAGACGAACTGAATGGCTTTATGGAATCACAAGGTGCTCATAGTCCAGGAATTCTGGTACTAACTACTGGCCTAAGTAAACCATTCCGCCGGCTGGAGAAGTATGCGGGTATGCTCCAAGAACTTGAACGACATGTTGAAGAAAACCATCCAGACAGAGGTGACACTCAGCGTTCTGTTAGTGTCTACAAAGATATTGCTGTAAGTAGAAGATAACGAATATCTTGTTGTGCATGACTGAAGTTAAGATCTATAAATTTTGTCTGATTGATCACATTAGTTCAATAGTGTCAGTGTCATATGATCGTAGACTTTACTAGTAGGAAAGCACTTGACGTCGAGCCTTGTATAATGAACTATAATGAAGTAATTAGTGTATACTACTATTTTTTGGCAGTTAGGAACATCGCTAATAAATAAATTTATTAAAAAGGAAAACTACTCTATGTGTATAATTTACATTATATTTTTTCTTTCGTACCCCCCTAATCCACAAGGTTTTGTGACTTGTATAACTACTTTCAGTAAACTTTAACGTAGTACCGATTCCAAGAGTATATAATAAAATATTTTGTCTTTAACTTATTAGGGATTTTACAAAATGAACATGATATTTTTCTTCCTGCAATTGGGTAATTAATATAGACCTAGATATAATGAATATGTTGTACATCCCAACCAAAAGTTTCTTCGGACTATATACAGTATATTGAATTTTCATGTATAACTTCCCAAGAAATTTTGAGATCGATCGTTGTGTTAATATATTTGATACATATTCTTCTATATGCTTTGTTTCGACTCGAAAGTGAACCTTTGAATTTTGTCTTCCTCTTTCAGTCTGCATGTTCTGCCACAAGAAGACAAAAAGAGTTGGAATTGGAAGTATTAACAGGAGGTGTCCGCGGATGGGAAGGCGAAGATCTTTCAACTTTAGGAGAGATCATCCACATGGGTTCTGTGGCAGTGGGTGCAGACCATCGAGATCGTTACTTCGTACTGTTTCCATCAACGCTTCTCATTTTAAGTGTCAGCCAACGTATGAGTGCTTTCATATATGAGGTGTGTGTGTTCTTGAATTAGCGGATATTTGTATCTTGAGAAATAGTATATTCTTTCCAGTTAGTAAAGTAGCAATCTGCAGTTAAGAGGAATACTTATAGGGTTGATATGGATGAAAACTATAATCCTTGCAAATTACGTGGTACTGATGAAGACGAAGAATCAACTATTGAACTTGAATGAAAGGACTGTGCTCTTACAGGTAAAACGATGGCTAACTGTAATACTGAATTCTTCGAACTGTGATATTAAAAGTGCGATATTAATTTCAACCTACTGTTAAATGTAGATCTGCACTTCAACATTTGCACTAAACTTCTCTATTTGTAAACAAACAAGGAAGTAACTTCAAGGAATTCGAGTTTTCATCCATATCAACAGTATATTGTTAATTCAGGACATAAAAGGTAACATTACGTAGGATTTTGCAGCTAGAGTTTACTCCTCCATGAGTCCCTTCGTGGCTAAGCGGTTAGCGTACGCGCCTTTAATGTGGGAGGCCTGGGTTCGATACCCGGAGGGAGCCATGTGATTCGGATTCCACGTTAACTGTAGGTCCACGTTTCATATTGTCTCGCTGCTGAAAGGGGCGTTAAACTCAAATCAACAACAAATTTACTCCTCCACTGAAGTTGACGGAGGTTTGCCGCTGAAACCATATGATCTGAAAATATTAGTAGCGCTTCATTTAATTTTTATTTATTTATTTGATAATAGATATAATATTATAGCTATCCACATAGTCAGCTTGATTATTATTTTTAATTACAATATCTCTGTGAATACTGTCTCAGCTTGTCATCATGTACTTCTTTCTCTACATTTATTTAAAAAAAAAAAAAAAAAACAATTTTCTTATTGGCACCAGTCGATTGGAAACGACCAACAGCAGTAAACAATAGGTAGTCCTTTTATTCTAAGCGATCCCTATATTGAACTATGGTTCACATCTTATGTAAGCTTGGAGCTTTTAAAAAATAAATAAATAAACTGCAAATAAGAAGAGAGCACGGTGGCTCAGTGGTAGAGCGCTCACCTCTGGTACGAGAGGTCCCTAGTTCGTTTCCAGGCCATGTAAGTTTGTAGTAAAACCTCGTGTTCATGGGTTTTCTTGATTTTCTCCCGTTTCCTTCCACATTCTCATTCCACCAGTTCCTTTCATTATTATTCACTTTTGTTAATCATTCGTTTCCTGTAGTCTACATGGCACAAACGTGGAACGTAAAGCTGAAGATTTTTTTTTTCAGTTAAGAAAAAAAATATATAATAATAGTAGGATTAAAGTACATGTAATTGTGCATTCTGTATTTTATTATTTTTGGTTTCTTCATTTCCTAAAATTATGCTTCCATTGTATTTTCAGGGAAAATTGCCCCTTTCAGGAATTAATGTAAATAAGTTAGATGATTCTGATGTATACAAAAATGCCTTTGAAATAATAGGTAAGTGGTTTTATGCTGATAAAAATATTTTCAGATACCTTAATTATAGGGAGTGAGATTAGGCCATACTGGAGAATGGAAGATAAGCAAGCTCACATGAATAATTACTTCTTATTATTTCTTCTAAGCATAAGCCACTGTAGACCAATAAGAAATTCAAATTTCGCCCAATAGATGTCAGCTACTAGGGGATATTTGCTACTGTCTAACGGCGCGATGTGTAACTTCTACCTTTGTTTCAATAATGGAAAATCGGATATGGATAACTACCATTGAAGTTACTGTTCTCCATGAATATGTTAACGGATTGGTTTTATTTGCGAACTCGATTGAGATAATTGTTCTAGCTATCTGTTGCAAAAAATAGAATACAAAAATTTGTTTCCGTTCAAGAGTGATCGTGTGGAGTAACGGACGGACATATTTACATCTCAATTTTGTAAGTCCCTTTTGCGATCCTAATGCGTAAACTTGAAAAACACTTAATGAAGTTAAAAACTTTATTGTTGTCTGTTGATAGCTTGCATTGTATTTGCTTTAAGATGCAAGAAGGAATTGTTGATGTGAGCTTGATATTCTTCCAGGACGGACGAAGGAGATCGGTCATTCTTCAAATATTGCTATGGATATGAATGTAGTTATGGTCGAATATTCAAGTAAGGTGTGAATTAGTTGAATATATGTTCCATACGGTCTGTATAAAATCACGTATGTACACACTGTTTGTAAAAATTGTAGTTCAAAGAAAGAACTTAAGTGCAATAAATCTTACACCATAGGTGTAATGAAACAACTTCAAAGCTGAAAAACACCTGCAACCGTGATTAAGTATAGTATAAAGTTCCCACGTGCTACAATCAAAGCCTGTGTGCATCGTAGCATAAAATTAAACAGGCGTTGAATTAAGACAATCCACACAACATCGACACTGTATGCTGGAGGATGTACAAAGTGCCAACGAACAATATTCCACATATGTTCATTGGACAACAGCCATGCGACCACGGAGCAGCGGTATCAATCGTATCTTGAATGTGTAGATATTCCGAGATATGGGGATTGATCCGTCCGGGTCAATATCACGTGTTGTACTCAGAGGTGCCCTACATCATACCTTAGTGCACGTTGGCAAATTGCAGTCATCACGATGGCATCTATTACATATGCGCCCCTTCATTTTAGGACGAATTGAAGCTGAAATCGTTCGAAAGCACGACCGTCTACCGCTCAACACGCCAATGACGGTGTTTATGTGCCTATTGTGGGCTGACTAGTTGTTATTTTGGGTCAGTGGAAGCCGACGCAAAGATGTGTATGCCGCCCGTTGATGGATCCAGACAAGTCCATGCTCTTGTAACCGTGTTCCATCGTAACCGTAATCAAATCTGAGCTCAAAGGATGACGCCTAAATCTTGATTTTCTCGAAATATTCTTTCAGGATTTGTCGGATAGTTTTGCAGTTGGTATGCACCCTCAATCATGCGAGTGGTCATGTAACGATCTGACTACAACAGGCCGCGAACACACTCTGCATCTTCCTCTAAACAACTTGTTTACGGACATTCACTTCCAGAATTGTCAGAAACGTCTTCACGACCATCACAAAATCTGGCGTACCGTTTAAACATACGACCATGAGAAGTTCTGGTCATCTCGTAAGTCTCTATTGTTGATTTTCCTTACTTACGGCAAAACTTATTATTCGCCTTTTGTTCCATGTAAGACTCCATGACAATAGGAACCACGATATCATTGATGACCGATGTTTATGATTCATGCGCTCTCTCCAAAATCTTTTCACATATCCTGCAGAAGAAGCATATCAATAGGAATAATCTCACATGATAAACAGTTTTATCATTAACAGTTTCAGAGTACCAGAATTAATTCTTCAACTTTATTGGGAGTGGAGACTGGGATGGTATGTGTAAGAAAGTTGGGAGTAGAGGATTTAATGTATGTCATTATGTTTTGACTATATATTGAGTGTGACGAAATTATCATTTTTCTTCTGCTTATAAACATTTCGATGAAATCCGCCTTTCAACATGTAGAATATATGAAATGAAATGATTTTTTTTTTTTTTTTTTTTTTTTAGCTCAACGTCCCACAGCTGTCCCCTTTAGGCTAAAGGGGACGGATGATTAATGAAAATAAATGCTTGTAAATGATTTTTTTTGTGTTTTCCCACCAGGAATGGAACCCGGGACCACGTGCCCCAAAGGCACATGCACTAGCCACTAGACCAGCCGGAAGGGCTAGATTATAATAGGGATGAAGAGGCAGCAGTAGTTATATTGCAGTCAACTGTTAAAAAATTGAATTACGGTATCAACTGAAACCATTATGAAATTTGAAAAAGCTAGAAAAGAAAGATCAATTTCCACCCTGCTTTCTCTCCAAGAATGAGTGACCCATTCAACGTATTTTTGGAGTTTTCAGACAAACCATACAATATAATTGAATCATACTCTTAGGTTCTGGAACTGTCGCGATTCAAGGTCTTCTTGTTTAACAGGTCAGAAAACAAAACAATCAAAAAATGAAACAAAAAATAAAAATATTTCTTGTTTCCGACCATGAATCGACAATACAATAATTATTATATTTATTCTCGATCACACAATAATTAGTTACGGACAATAATTAATAATCTGTTATTTTGATTTTGTCAGTAGATTTATATTTTAGAAACTTGAACTATTGAAAGATTATTGTGTCTTCTATACAGAATACTTTTATTATATATTAACATAATTTACATATATCTCTTTTCATTATATAAAATTTGAATAAAAATAAAAATAAACTAAACAAAAATAAAAAAATAAAGAGCAGGTGCCCGTAGTATTGAATATGGTTCCGTTTCCCCACCCCTTGAGTTTTTTTTTTTTTCAAAATTCATTCAACTATATGAAATGTGGGTATTATTTTTATGAATAATAATAATTATAATAAGATATATGAAATTTCTTGAGTCCATTGTCAGGCATTCAAAAGAAATGTTATACAATGACTAGCAAAATGTAATTGAAAACTTACTTAAAATATTTATCTGACACTCTTGCTCTGTCAAAACTTGGTGGCAACCATTCTCTAAGACCGCTCGTGGCTAGACTGTGGAGGACATCCATTAGAATGTTTCGCCATTCTATTACAGAATCACAGACAGGTGGGCATTGAAAGTTGAATGTCTCTCGAGATCTCACCGGCTGATTCAGTCTCTCTCAATCATTTTTTCCCTCTTTTTTTAATGAGATTGAGGTCATGGAGCTTTGCGCTTATCAGTTGAAGGTTGAACATGGTTCTCATAACACATCCCATAGTAGTAGAAGTAACATGACACCTGGCATTGTCATCCTGAACACAGCCACTCATTCAGTATAAGCATCACAATGTTGGCAGGATTTCACTGGGAAGCTGCCAGGAACTAATTGCAGTAGCCCCACACCGTTCAACGAGTAGCGCCTCTAAAACATTTCGAAACCGCCACCGAATTTCCTAGTGCGCTCAGGAAATGTTGTTTCTCGGCTATCATACTTATACACAGTAATCGGACCGAAACAATATGAACTTGGACTCATCACTTCACAGAAGCGATTTATACTGCTTCAGTGACCATTGCTGTCGTCCAAACACCACTTGAGCTTCCAAACTCTAGTGATCTTCGTGATATGGAGCTGGCGAATAGCAGTCTGTCTACATATCCGAGGTGAGGGGGCGCGGTGGCTCAGTGGTAGAGCGTTCACCTCCGGTGCTTGGGATCCCTGGTTCGATCCCAGCTGGCGCCGTGTGGACTTTGTGGTGGACAAACACCGTGCTCGTGGGTTTTCTCGGGGTTCTCCCGTTTCCTCCCACTTTCTTCATTCCACCATTTCACTCATCAATCATCATCACCGTCTCCTTTAGCCTAACCGGCATAACCGTGGGACGTAAAACTTAAAGATTTCATTTTTACATATCCGAGGTGATGAGCCTCTTTTGGATTGTTCCGATAGAAACTGGTACCTTTGTCAAACCCTTGTCTGATAGTGGCAATTGGTTGTGTTCAGTTTTTCAAAATTATCGAAACAGTCTCTTGAGTCAAAATTTCTGGTCATCCTAGACGTTCGTTAATCCTATAATCATCATCTACTTTCACTTATGCATGACGAATGGCAGAGTTGATAGGGACCTGTTTCATGTAGCGGCTGTCGCCTTGCTGGACTAATCAGTGAGAGAAATCTCAGGATTACACCCTTATCAGAACGAGCTCAATGACCTCCTATCATGTGGGGCTCAGTTACTTACTAACAGATACTATAGTAATGTTGCCTCTTTCCCATTTCTTCGTATATTCTTTAAGCCTCAATGTGCCAAGTTTCGTGATTTTGTGCTCAAATACTTAAAAAAACAATCGTTATAATAGTCACGTTCTTCACTCCTCGTCCTTTCATAGGTTCCAGAATTTGTGCAAGTGAATAAGAGATTCGTTCTGTATATTTTCAAAAGCTCCCATCTACTAAATTTCGTTCTAATTTACAACGATTGAGGAGACACTCGTAATAACAGTTAAAATGCCCACCGAAATTCTTGTAATTCCTGAATTAATGAAGTGAGTGAGATCTTTGTATTCTATTTATAAGGAAGCTTCTATTGACAGATGTCCAACGGTGTAGAAGAAACATATAACATTAGTTAAATGTTCGTATTATGTTTATGAGGAAGCCTTCATTCACCAAAATGTCATTCCTTTGTGTCCAACGTTTTACAAGAAACGTGTATCATTAGTTTAATTAAATTTCATCTCTTTGGAGTGTAATATTCAAACTTGGTCAAGGTAAATGTGAACATGTCCACAGTATATCAAGGGCCAAGTTTGATGTCCGTAAAAAACAAACCACATGGCGTGATAGTCCTTTGTGGACTTGAGCCGTTTCAATGCCAGTTTGATCTCCGTACATTCATTAAAAAGAAAGAAAAAGAAGGTTTTTCTCCCTTCGTCCGCCATGTTAATTCATGCAAGTGAATGGTATTATCGTATTCTCTGAAGTAACATGATTCATGTATTAAATCTGGTGCTATTATGTTCTCGAACAACACGTCATTAGTTTTCCTGACACATTGCTCTACATTTGACGCAATCGAGAAGTTATGGAGTCAAAGTTTGGTAATAGGTAACCTATAGTAATTCTGTGATTCCAATGAAGATACTGGTAAATATTGTATTGAAACTATTCCACTATTTGTTCAACAATTGATGTTGAATTTTACACATTAAACTTCTTTATATTAATGTAGATTAGTGTTTTAGGAATATTGTTGATAAAGGTTTGCTTTAATATATTTCAGGTCCAATGATTGAACGAATTGTTGCTGTTTGCCAAACTCGAGAGGATCAGCAGCGATGGGTGGAGTTGGTGAAGCAGCAGATCCGGGCTTTAAAGAAGTCTTCCGTGTTACCCAGCAAGCCCCAGCCTCTTCCCCCACCTCACGTAAGTCACCTCCCTCCTTATGAGGATCTTACCGCGTACATTGCCGATCTCCTAAACCGAAAAATCATCACGCGGCAGTTGTTAAAACAACTTCTATATAGACCTCATAGAGAGGATGTTAATGTGCTGGGAGTGGAAATCAGACGAAAGCATAAAGTTGAATGTGTTATTTTCCCGTCCAAAGTGAGCATGAACAAATTCACATCAACCCATGTTTGGGTGAAGGAAAGTATTGTAGAGTTACAAACTGATAGTGATTCTACGTATACGAATAACAGTTCATCAGAATCTATAGGTGGAAGGACAGCGAGTGGTTGTGCTAGTACAAATAGTAGTTCTGTAGGATCGATAACTGGTAAGACAGCTTGGAAGTTTAACTTACGCAGACAAGAAGCCATTGATCATGATAGTGATAGAGATGTAGCGGAGGCTGGTGATAATCCGTATGGATATATACGCTATTATGATCCTCAAACTTGCGGTAGTGAAGCAAGTAATGACGATTTCGCCGAGGATAGAAAAGTTAGTGTTTCCGAAATTGGAAGCGAAGTAGGTGTACAGTGCACTGAAGAAGATATTGACACAGCTATTCAAGAAATATCCGATGAATGCGCGATGGAAGAAGTGAAAGAGGAAAGCAACAGGAATGTAGTATTATTGGGTAATTCCTGTAGCACAGAGTCAGAAGAATCAAAAAGTGAAGAGGTGGTCAAAGCCTCAGCCTATAGGGCTCGAGAAAACTTACTGAATTTGGGTACAAGTTCAGAAGAAGATGGAACTGGAATATATCTTAAATCCAGTCCGATAGTTGACGAGGGTCTTGGAGGTAGACATAGTTTACCAACTTCAATTCTTCAAAAATCGTTCCGTCTACAGCCTTCTGCTTTAGTTTTGCCTCAGCATCAATCATCAAGAAGTGAGAAAGACATTTATACTTCTTGTCAAAGGGTGTATGTAGACCCAAATCCTTTATCTCAATCGATGCCCATGTTGCCACATTCTTACTCTTCGGATAGCATTCCTACAACCCATTCTTCCGTTTTAGACCTGCCTATTAATGTAATGCCTGTGCCGTCCGAAGTTTTAACAAATTTACTTCAAGATTTATCAGAAGAAAGTGACTGTCAGCAAACGACAATTTTAGAATTTCTTCCTCACCAAGAAAGTGTGTCAAGCGACAGAAGTGGCGAGAGTGTTATTGTAAAATCGAGAATGGTCAGAAGTTTATCTTCAGCAAGTGAAGTTACTAAGTGTAGTGATAGTGAAAGAGCTGTAGCAAGCTTTGGTTCGCAGCTTATGATTTGTCCTATAGATGTATCGCCCGAATGCGAATTATCTGATAAATCGAATAATACATCACATTCCAATATAAGTTTGTATAACCCGACTTCAGATAATGTTTGTCACGTTATGAAAGAAAACGTATCAAATGAATCTCATAGTTACCATTACGTAAGAATTATTCAAAATGTTCAGCCTACATATAAGTATTGTCATTGTGAAATTCCAAGCCAGCGGTCTTCAGATTCGGGATTAGCTGACGTATCACATTACTCTTGTAACTGTCCTCTTGTTTCGAAGACGTCAAGTTTTCGTCCAGAAACTGGTATAGATCTTGCGCAGTCCGATGCGTGGAATGCTCCGTGTGCGCGGACACCTTCACCTCTTTCATTTAGTATACCATCCCCTTGTTTACCTGGTGAAAATAGTTTGCTTTCCCATCCATCGCCACCTGGTGGAAACGACGACTTGGATAATACAAGTGGAGAACTTCATTGTTTATGTGATTCAGCATTCGGACCAACTCCACGGACATCAGCCCAACCATCCCTTACTTCCGAGCATCGTCAGGCTGGCTCAGCAGAATCTGTACTGCCGTCAGTTACTTCCTCCTGTCTTGATCTTTCTCCTATTATTCACTCAAGAGACAATAGTGATGATTTACAGAATATTTCAGATTATGCAGGAATTTACCGATCTGGAATGTATGCTCATTGGTGGCTGAAGGCCAAAATTCCCATTTCGGGACTTGGAATTGAAAGATCAGCTGAATCAAGGAGAGTTCCTCACGATGGCAGTAGAAACGCTCATTTGGACTCCAGCACTTCTGCAGTCAAATCTGTTCCAGAAACAGGCAAGGTTTCCTTGTTTGGTTCTTCCAAGGCATTTCAGTATTCCACAGTTTCTTTATCATTTAAATTTGCATATGATTTACAAAGATATAAAATATCTATATACGAATAATTTGCATTTTGTACTGTATTTTTACATCAAATCGTGTTTCTGCATTAACATTTGTAAAGCCTGTGCCACACAGAATTCCAGCGGCTTAATGAGATGATGATTGTTTCATTTTTATCATATTGATTGCAAGTCAAATCTGTTAATCTAATTTATTTTCCATTATAAGGGAAGAAAGATTACTCATATAATTATTTTAAATTAACCGTTGTATCTAAATATCCAGCTTATTGGACAGTGTCCCACAAAACCTCTTGGTTTGACAACTTAAGATGTTGTTTATGACCTTTGGTACAAGATTTAGCTGAAGATCATAAATTACTCTCTATGTTTTACATCTAGCTCTTGCCAAGTGAAGGTAAGAGTAAAGTATTTTTTCTCAAAATAAAAATTCACGTATTTAAATCATAGCAGATGAAAAGGATTTTCGTTCTTAATCCGTGATTTCCTGAAATAGTTATCACAGTTCTTGTGTAGTATTAATCCTGAAATACACACACAATTTCTGCACCTTTAATATACACACACATGAGGTACTGGAGAACCCCACATACTTACTTCATATGATTATACCTAAATTTAGCAGAAATGTCTCTATTTCAATATTGATGTTTGAAAATAACTAAGATTGCTAGTAAAGCACAGCTGCTAACACTCGTTAAGTTCGCTGTATTTAAAAAAGAGAAGTATACATACTGAATATTGCATTCTGAATTGAATTTCGGTGGACTGAATGTTGACGCTATCATAAATTTCATTTAGGTCGTCAAAACTGAGCAGTCACTTACTTTACCAACAATATATGGCATTTCCAAAGTCACTAGTAGTTGTGTTCATGCGACACCTCAAGCTAATTGCATACCTTAAAACCAACAAAAGATTAAATTCAATGAAAGCACCACTCGGTCGGGGGAAAAAAAACTTTTTCAGGCAAGCTATCCTGAGTGAAGTTTTTGGATTTTCCTCATTCCACTCAGGCAAATGCCGGGATGGTACCTAACATACAGGTTCCAGGCCGCTTCCTTCCTTTCCCAATCATTTCCTCTTCCCCTTTCCTCAGATACTGTACCAGGTAATTGCCAAAGGACGTCATCCCTGATACATGACGGGCTAACATGGTCATAGATGCCACAAGCCCAAAAAGCTAATTCCTAATACTAATCCTAATCAATGAAAGCACATCAGAACACTAGTAGATAGTGACACCAACTAAGAATACGAAAAAGCTCATCACAACAGAACGTGCAGTGCGTCATTTGTTAGTAAACAAAAAATCTTGAAATGTTTTGAGTTTTACGTCCCACGGTTATTCCGGCTAGGCTAAAGGAGACGCTGATGATGGAGAAATGAATGAAATGGTGGAATGAAGAAGATGGGAGGAAATAGGAGAACCCCGAGGAAACCCACGCACACGGTGTTTGTCCACCACAAAGTTCACGTGGCGCGAGCTGGGATCGAACCAGGGACCCCATTCACCAGAGATGTTAGTAAACAAAGAATTAATGAGGTATTCCAGGATTAGTATTTAAATTGATAGCTAATTATATTTTATAGAACTTCTAATACTTTCCACAATTAAGAACTGTTCAGTTTAATATAAATAATAGAGTATTTAGGAAAAAAAAAATCATATTTGTATTATAATTTAATTTGCGGTTTATATTCCTTCCAAGAGAAGATATATATATATTTCGTTATAGTGAGTAAGAAACTGTGGAACTTGATTGCCTTGTTTGCTGCCCAGTAGTTGTTTGAAATCTGAGTGTGAACATCTGCATTAACTTTTTAATTGTTTGACTTAGTTGATTTGCACAATTCTTTTTGATCTTCTGACTTTTTTTTTTTTTTTTTTTTTTTTTTTTTTTTTTGCTTTGTTGTAGTGTAATGGAACGGAACTGATCTTCAGCATTCAAGATTCCATACAGTTTATTTCTTTTCTTGCCTTGCTCCATATTTCGAACAAAATTTTCATGTGAAATCTTAAGTAGAAAAAAAAAAAAAAAAAAAACACTCCAATGCAGTAATTGACTCACGACAATTTACGTATTTCTTTCTTACTTTTACATTTTCATTTTGTTTCTCTCTATATAATACACTTCCAATACTTTCCTAGTTAATCAGTTTTGCGCATCATGTGGTAATATTGGTAAATAACATGGTTTGTTCACTTTTATTATATGTGGTACAAGGGCAGTGAAGAATTAAAAATATATATATTCAAACATCCTTGCCTGTTTTTCTGTGACTAACATATACGTACATTTTTTAAAGTTTTTTTTTTTATCTAATACAAGACTTTTCAGATTAAATGTTTATGTGTGCAAATGCGTGAATTAAGTGTGAGAGTGAACTAACTTGTATATATATGAATTGGTAGTATATTGTTTATTGCCAATAAAAAGATAAATAAGATGAATAACGAAATGACTAGGAAAACACATTAAATCTTTAGAAGTTTTTTTCAAGACACGACACTTCGATAGCCCTGCTTGTACTATTAAGTGACTTATTTTGATGGTTAGGCTACAATAAGGATTTTAGAAAATATATGGCTGTATTTTGCTGCAGTTCTACACGAGGATAAGGGTACAGAGCTTTTGAAAGATAGATACCCACTTATACAGGGTGTTTCAGAACAACAACGACAACGTTTGGGAGATGATTCTTGACATCAGCATAAGACAAAACGTATAGATCAACCTGAGTGCACAAATGCTTCCTTCGTAGTTACAGGCTCCCGAAAACATGAAAAAAATTATTTATTTATTTAGTCTTATTTTACATGGCGAAGTTAAGGCTCCTGCCTTGTCTCCCACTTGACCATGCAATACAATAGTATCATAATTAGTAATACAATAATAATAATAAAATATATAAAACACTCCCAATCATACGTACACACACACACACACACACGCGCGCGCGCATCACATCACATGCACACATAGATTACTTAGATTACTTCAAATAACCACATAATATAATCACATACATTTAGCGAACAAAAGAAATAAAAAGGTAGGAAGTATAAAAAACATTTTTTTTTTTTTTTTTTCAGAAATTAGTAAGCCTCTGCTTAGTAGACTTATAGAGGATCTGCTCAACCGACTTCTTAAATAGGTTGATTGAGGTCCATAGCTTCAAAACTATGGAACCTACTGTAGTGGGGTCAAGACTTTACTTAGAAACTAATATGTGCGCTATCCAAAAAATATATATTTCAGAATCCTACGGTACTCATGCAACAATTTTTATAGAGGGAGTTTGGCTACGGGGATATAATTTGAAGTATTCATAAACTACCTTTATAAAAATTGTTTCGGAACTACCGGAGGATTCTGAAACATGTATTTTTGGATAGCGCACATACTAGTTCCTAAGTGAAGTCTTGACCCGATTACAGTAAGTCCCCATAGTTTTGGAGCTATGGACCTTTAAAGTTCATTTTTTCATGTTTTCGGCTGCCTATAACTCCGAAGGGGAAGCATTTGTGCACCCAGGTTGGTCTATACTTTTTGTATTATGTTCGTGTCAGGAATCACCTCCCAAACGTTGTTGGTGTTGTTTTGAAACATCTTATATATATAAAGTATTCGAAAATCAAATTATAACTTTGTACTTCAGATTGTTGAAATGTTATGTATGTATCTTGTTGTGTTAAATGTGTTCTCCTAGTTATTCTTCTCCGTCCTGTATTGAAAATCTTCCTTTCAGTAGGAATCTTTTTTTCTTTTTTCTTAAACGTACTGCATGAATTTATTTTGTGTGTGTGTGTATTGTAACTAACCCACGTTAATTCTGTTTTCATTCATTCATTTCTTTTTAATAATCCTTAAGCGAATTATGAAACATATAATCGTTTGATTTTATTTAATTGATTACAGATTTACGTCTCTTGTTAGCACGGAGGCTGTATGAGCAGGAATCTACTGTTCAAAATGGAATCCAAACTATTGCTCGATTGTTTATCTGTGATTTTAAAAGCCTCACTGAGAGTTGAGTCTGATGTAGGTGCATAACATAATTGTTACAATTTATTCTGTTGTTCAGAGGGTAATTCAGAGAGAGCATGATGGATCAGTGGTAGAGCGTTTACCTCTGGTGCGTGGGGTCTCTGGTTCGATCCCCAGCCAAGTAAGTTTGTGGTTGACAATATCAAGTCCGTAAGTTTTCTTGCGATACTCCCTCTTTCCTTCCACATTATCATTTTACCAATTCTTCCATCATTATTCACTTGCCTTAATCGTCTCCCTTAGCCTAAAAAAATATAATCGTGGGACATTAAACTGAAAGCTTTCATTTTCGTTTTTAAAATGAAATATTATGTCAGTACTAATTCAGTGCAAGCAGAAATTTGAGGAAGTCTTCTTTTGAAGTAGAAAACAAAACGTACCCTTATTTCTCCCCGCCAAAATTAATAGTTTTGTAATTACACTTACTATCTACAAGTTAAACATGTACTTACCATTTCGAATTATATTCATGTTAAAGGAAAACATGTTATGTTATTCGTTACTATGATGTCCTTGACTTCTCACAGGAACTCTTCTTGAATCACTGCTTTTCTTTTTTTCTTCTGAAAGTAATATATTTGTTATCATAGTAATTAAATAGATTATACCAATAGTTCGTTAATAGAGTCATATGCATGTAGATTTTAGAGTTTTCTGCTGTTAAAAGTTTCGTATTTTAGCTGATGTAAATATGTTCTTGTAGATTCAGAGGTTTTAAATTGAAAAACTTAAATTATTCCGAACATTCCTATTAAATAAAATTCATCATGCAACTCTTCCAATGTAGTTTTCTTATGTGTCTGGGTTTAGAGATGGATTTTTAACATTTATTTTGCAATATTGTAATTTTGTGAATGTTTCCTTCTGCCTCTCGAACCTCTGCGTTCGTACGCGGGATCCCGAGTTTGGTTCCCAAGGCGAACTCAATTTTTTATGTTGAGTCAGTATAGTAAGATAAATGGAGAATTATTTGGATTAGGACAACACATTCCGGTTTAGAAAACGAAGTGCAGTGACGTAGAACTACAACAAGGTTGTGAGCTAGATTCCTAGGGTTGATTCATTAGTTCATGTCGTTTGGAACTCATGGATAAATTTCTCGTTATTTAAGTGCTGAACTAGTCAGACATAAGAATACTGACATATTATCTGGCATTGTTTACAATCTGTTCCTAACGTTCAGGCAATTGTTGGATGTCTTTACGGAAAAAGAAACTCGGTGGTTTCGATTTATAAAAGTTATCAATGATATTTTGCAGCTGCTTATCGTTTTCGAAAGATGTGTCATGGAGTGCATTTGGCGAAAAAGATAGTAATCTACAGGAGCTACATGTGGGGAATATGCCGTTTAGGAAAAACCTATAATTGAAGCAGTTGAATGGCAACACACAACACATGCCATGGCAGTTGAATGTGCCACATATTCATGTGGATGATGGTGCCATATTGTTTATTCGGTTTTTTTTGTTGAAGTGCTGCATGAACACGTTAGAGTTGATCACAGTATACGACAGCAGTGATTGTATGATTACAAGATATGAGTTCACTATCGATAAACCCTTCCATGCCCCATCAGATGCATAAATTGTTTTCTTGGGATGCAAATCCTGTTAGGACATGGCGTTTCCTTTCTGCTTGGACTGTGACCCATTTCTTCCTTTGTTTAGAGTTCACGTGCGGGCACCATTTCTAATCTCCGGTAGCAATACGTGAGAGAAAGGGCTGTTGTTGACAAGATTCGCAATTGCGGATTAACAAAGAACTACATGTCGCAATACGCTGATGGTTGCTATATGCTATGAGTGAATGATGCACCCACGAACCCAGTTTTTGAATATCTCCCATACTTTGGAAATATCGCACAGCAGGTATCTGTTTACTACCATCTCCATGGCCAATTTCCGGATGTTTTGACGTGAATCACGGTGGATCAATCCGTTCAAATGGTCAATGAGATAAGCGACCAGAACCAGCGTGGATATCGCTCAGCTTAAATTTTCACTTTGAAATCTGCCAAACCTTTTCAGATTAGTCCTTTCAGAAATAGCGCCCTCGCCATGCCTGCACAGATTTATCTGAATGCCTCTGCGGCACCAGAACATTTGTTGAACTTCAGGGTGTCTATCGATCACGAAAGTCACGAATGTCACGAAGAAGTCACGAAATCAGAGAACGATCATGATAGTCAAGAAAAAGTCACGAAATTTAGCTTTTGGGTCACGATTTTTTTTTTTATCTGTACACACATAAATACTGACTAAAAAACTTTGTTCTATAAAATGTTAAAATTCAGCGCCAAAAATGTCTATGGTCGGCTTTAGACGCTAGCAAATCGAAAGCAAAGCACATTCCTGTCACATGCATGGAAATTAGGCCTGATTTGGACTCAAATTCGCTCGTGAGATAGTTACGAAATTTTATGGTTTGGTAAAGAAAAGGTCACGAAAAAGTCACGAAATTTCATTTTGGAATTTTAGTAGACACCCTGAACTTGTACTCGAAAACATGTTGCTGATGACCCTTCTTTTGAACTTGAACACACTATACTTCACACCATGAAAAACAAAAATTTATTAGCCCACCGAAACCACAAATAGTGGTATACATTACTGATAACATAGATTCAGTTTAGTATATTCCACAACAACGCAATCATCACTCACGACTGGCAAAAAATCCCTGAAATTGAACAGCACGAATTAATGAATCAACTCAATACCATGTTTAACGTATTTGCCATCGATGCCTGTGTCTCAAAACTCGTTTCCGATAGGTCACAGTCTCTACTAGTTTATCGACAAAAAGTAAAAGTTAAATTCTTTTAAAATCTTTTAAATTAAAATGACAGTTGCTGTCTTGTCATTTCTTCTTCGACGTCATAATTTATTTTAGTGCATTCTTCAACAGATTTTTATATAATTTCTGGACACATTTGTTATATAACTGATCTTGAATGGCATAATTATGAAACATTTTATTGTATAAAGAAGCAACGAAAATAATTTCAGAGATAAAAAAATATATTAACACTAGGTCTCACTGAACGAACAAATGTCTCGTCCCTAATGCATTAAGATTACAAGAATCTAAAAGGTAAAATTTATTATTAACATGTGACGAGTGCGTTACAGACGAGGTTAGTAGCGTACTAATAATTATCTTCTTTTATCCTCAGAAGTCAGCTCTGACAGCTCCAATGTCCCCACGAGTAAGTCAGTCTGCTTCTCCAGCAAATAGTACGAAAAGCTCTTCCCATCCGCCGAAAGGAGGATGGAGTATGTCTTGTTTGAGGCCCTCTCCCCCACTTCGCCCTTGTTTAGCACTTGGTCGTGATGATAACAATAGGAAATCCGGAAGACCTGTCAGGAAAAGAGGTAAGTGTAAAATTTTCGAGTTTATAATTTTGATGATTAAAAAAAAAAAAAAAAAAAAAAAAAAAAAAAAAAAAAAAAAAAAAAAAAAAAAAAAACGGATTAACGTATGGTCAAAATAAAGCCATGATCTTAGAACGAATTATGAAGAACAATAAATGGCTTCATCATGTCTTTTAAGTTTCGGGTATCATAGAAACTGACGTAGCTAATGGTTTATGCTTTATTCTTCCCCCTTCTTTCATACACAGACGTAACCAAAGTATTACAACACCGTAACGTAAGTTATTAGCACTTACACAATATAATACACTTCCAAGATATTATGGCGCAAAGTTTATTATCAAAATCAGTTATGGTATCTTAGATTTGGTTGGTGAACTGCTCAATAATGAAGAATTTCTTGAAAGAATACAATATTACTAAGCAGTTAAATTCTAGAAAATTATATTGCAAGATTGTATATTGTAACGTTCTCCCTATATAAGGGTAGGTAGAGCTTGGTAGAGTAAAAATTATAGGTCCAGAATCTTTTCCCACTACCGGTTTATTATAAAAATCAACTAGAAACAATATTTTTACAGACATATCACAATGATGTAAACTTCTCTAATGTAAGGTTGAATGGATGTCCCTTTGACCTGGGGGTCTTGGGAAGGATTCCTCAGTAGCGAACTACCTTGAGGAGGTGTAGGACACTTTCTGCTCCACTGCAAGTAGAAAGGGGTAGGTTTCCGACAAGGCTCCAGTGTAAGCCAGACCAGGTTGTGATTTGGATTCACTCGCTGCTCCACTACAAGAAGAAAGAAAGGTAGTCTCCCACAAGGCTTCACTGCAAGCCAGGAGGAGAAGGAACCGTTAGCTCCATTGCAAGATAAGGCTTTGGGTTAGGGAAGGTACCTCCACTGCAAGCCTAGAAAGTGGATTTGACCAGTCGCAGACTGGTTGACTGTGCGTGGAATCTTCTCCGTTTTACAGGCGTTTCGGGGGGCGGTGGCTCTACTGTTCCCTTGTCGTTATGTGATTGTAGGTGTCGCTAAAGTCTCCGTCGCCTGCAACTTGTAGTACTTCAACGTAAGGTGTAGTAATCCATCGTAAGGTGCATGTGGTTGTTGTTTATAAACAGAATCGCATGTAGAATGTTTTGTAAACACAAGTGCATGGCACATTACAATATGTTCTGTTTTACTGAAATGTTTCGAAGAATGTTCAGAGTAATTCTTGATAATGACGCAAAGTGTGGAGCATGGTTTCTGACAACAAATGGAACAATGATGGAAAGGCCTTTTGTTTACGAGTAAAGAAATGAAAAGGTATCGATACTGTCAGCTTCAGAAAATGATAATTTAATTTTGAAACTAATGCATATACAGTCAGTAGTAAAAGTATCTCCCCTCCTGATTGCTATAACTCCATTAGGTCAGGTCCAATACTTTTGCTGGTATCGCAAACGCCTGGACAAATGCAGCCCAACGTACACCTAATCTTTCAACTAGGAGGTTAGTTGAAGCCTGTGGAGCACTGAAATAGGCTGTTGCTGTAGAGTCGATGCACAAAGAAATTTCTTCATTATAAGGTTTATATCTATCGTTTGGAACTTGTCCAATGAGTGCTATACATATATCAATGGTATTAAAATTCGTTGTGTGTATAATGAATTCATTACATTATGCATGTGAAAAGAAAGGAAAAAAATAAAAACCCACTGATCATACATAAATTAGAAAATGGCTTAATGTTAACTGAAAACCAATTCTGAGACAATTGAAGGAAACAAATTTGTAAATTTTTGTTTCCATTCATGAACATTTTTCAATTTCTAGGCCTATCTCCATTGTACATTCTCTAGATTGAGAGCTATCTTCCAGACAAATTATAGAGTAAAAATTGGTCAAGTAACTTATAGTCACGGCTGTATAAAGAATGGCATACCTCAGACATTTCCTTTGAGACCCCTTCTTTTTCCACTATTTATTAATGATCTACCTGAAAAATTAAACACTCAGAAATTCTGTTACATGTCGATGACTTAAAATTATTTAAAATAATAAGAAATAAGTAGAATAACTATTTACTACAAAAACATTTAGACATTGTTAGTGCATGGTGTGAAAACAATTAAAAAATAAATTGTAAGAAAACAAAATATAGTTCATACGCTAACAAAATACAATACCATGTTAGTAAATATATTGTTAATAATGTAAAGTTGGAAAAAGATGAACAAATTAAAGATTTAGTCATAGTGTTTGATAGAAATATTAAATTTAACAGTCATAATAATGCTATAGTTCAAGGGACTAGAAGAATAATAGGATTCATATTTAAACAATGGGCTGAGTTTAAAATGCTAGTTCATATGTATATAAGATATTTGCGAAATCAAGACTAAGAGTTCAGGCATTAAAGTGACTGAAGAAAAATTATTGAGGAAGATTTTATTTAGCAAATACTTGACAGTAGATAACATAGTAAATACAGCCCATAATATATAGGTACCAGTGTGTAATATGAGAAACGGATCAATAGTTGTTCCTTTGAATCAGAACCTGTAATATTAAAAAGAATGACCAAGTCTTTTGATCAAATGTGAGACCTCTATTTTAATCAGTACGTAAGCGTAAGTTTTAAATATTGACGTGGGTATTGTGGTGTAGTTTTGGCAATATCTCCATTTTGAGACTATTAAATATTTTGTAATAATATGACAAGGAATAATTGTTTAATTCGATAGTATTTATAGTTATGTATTTTCATTTTTCTATTGTTTGAATAGGTTTATATTGTGTGCAATACGTGTTTGTATTTCAATTATAAATTGCGCAATTTCTACCATTAGGCTGTTCATGGCACAGAAATAAATATTATTATTATTGTTATTGTAGTAGTACATTACTACTTCTACTACACCACTACCACCATAGCATTTTCGGAAAGATCAACAGCTTCAAACTGCGTGCGCGGGAAAACAGATTTCAGATTTGAAATTAGCCTTGACAAAATGTATAGAAACAGTTCAAAAATCTCATGCAGCCGAAAATGAAAAAAAAAAAAAAAAAAGTTATCTCCCTCCCCCTTCCCCCTTTTAAAAAATAATTTTGAATGTATTTTTATGTTCAATTACATTAATTAAGATGCAATTGTAACACTGAATAGTAAAGCCTTTATGTGAGAGAAGGGAGGGGAGGTATAATTTAAAATAACAACAAAGTACTTAAAATTTCATAGAATGATTTTTTTTTTTTTTTTTTTAATAAATATTACTACATCATGTTGTAGCCATTATTGATCCTAAGAGGACAAGGAAGGTTTCATAAAATTTGTAAGTACTTCGCTTTTAACATATCTTGTTCGTTTCTTGCAGATGAACGAAGTTTTGAGGATGATGCCCAAGTCTTACGTGTGATTGAGGCCTACTGTACTAGTGCGAAGACGCGATACACAGTTAATTCAGGTTAGTAATCGCGGTTCATGACCTCGTTGCATGGTATTTTACTGTTTGTATTAATTTGATTTGACTGTAAGTGTACGATGTGGGTGCATAAAATGTTATGTAAATATTCAGTTGGAATATGGATTTTTTTTTTTTTTTTTTTTTAAATATTGAATCTTGTGGATTGTTGTCAATTTCAGCACAAAGTTTGAAATATTCATTTTAAGATTTGCATAGTGATAGAACGAAATACCCCAAAAGCTAACTCAGAGCAGGGTGGTTCAATGGTAGAGTGCTCACCTGTGGTGCGAAGGGTTTCAGGTTCAATCCTAGGCCGTATGAGTTTGTGTGCCAACATCGTGTCTGTGGTTTTCTGGGCATTCTTCTGTTTCCCTCTACATTCTCACTCTGCCAGTTCCTATCATAATTACATATCTCCATCATCCATCTCTTTTACACTACAGGACACAACGTAAAATTGAAATATTTCGTTTCCCTAGAAAGTTACAGTATTTTACAGACTATAAAACACATTGTTTTCTTCAAGAAATTGCTTCCAAAATTCAGGTGCATCTTACTCGAAATTAATATAAAAATGTCCAATGTTTAATTTAAAATTCCCGCAGTCTTAAAAATGGTCATGTATTCGATGCCGCGGGAAATCTATCTCTATCTGGCAACATTGGACTCAATTGGCAGCAGTAGTGCACCGATGCGACGAACATGAGTTGCGGGGATTCACAAGCTTGCTAACACTCTCCCCTGCCCTGCCATCACAAACCCAGAACCACAGAAATATACAGACCGTAAACTCTGCGAAAAACTGGAAACAAGGCGAACCGTAGCGCCTCTAACATGCGACGACGGAACTAACCGTCTATCTGTTAGTCGACAACCCATGATGTTACGCTCGAAAACCGATGCCAGCACCAACCCACTTACAACGAAACATTGTTCCCCACCAAACGTACAATCTAATAATGAAAATAGTAAAGATGTTACGATTTTTTTATTTTTTTAATTACTTAAAAATGAAGGTGCGTCTTATAGTCCGTAAGATACGGTAGCAGAAATTCATCTCGTTTCATTAAGTGAAACTTTGGTTGAGGTTTGAACCTTGCAGCTCTCTCTATAAATATAGAACGAATATTTTGTTTATAATGATATCTTAGCATGTTTTGTACTTTCCAATTTAATCTATTCATTTGTACTTAGTCAATTGAAATATACTTACCATGCGTGATAAGTATAGATTTATCAACATCAGAAGCATGCTTATTTCATAGTAAGAGCATATTGCTTTTTGTGAGTTGAGCATTAGTATTCTAAGGATAACATTTTATTTTTTAATCGTGTGTTTATAGTAATAAATTTGTACTGTGTCATTTACTGTGTAAGCTCTATGTGTTTCTTTTCTAGTAATTAATTTTCAGTTCCATCTAACAAATTAGATTCGATCCTTGTACTGACATGGAAGAAATTGTGGTTGTGGTATCTTTATTTTTTAAGAGTGTCCTCTTTAATATCCAGGATGTGTTCCTTTTATACCTTACCTTTTTATATTTTACCCTTTTCATTTAAGATTTTGTGTGAGCAAGATTTCCAATTGGAATTTAAACTTAATTTTTAAAAGAGAAAAATCAGTGGCTTGTGTGGCAAGTGATATACAGAGCGTATATATTCATAGGTTTTAGAAAATGCTATGAAGTTACATTTTTGAATAATATATAAAGAGTGAAAAACGGACGACTGAACCGAGATGCGAACCCGGTCTCCGGCATACCATGCCAATACGTTAAGAACTATGTTACTCAGTCCATTTTCTGAACAGCTGTACTTTTTTTTAGTCTTGATGTTGGTGCTTAGCTACTCAAACCGCATGGACTGTATCATATCTCTTGTTGTGCTTGGTCAACCCAGTGTACATTACAAAGCACATATGACGGTTGAATTTAAAATATATTTGATAAATTGAGGAAAATAACAGATTTTACATCACAACAGTTCCTCTATAGTTACGAGTTTAATGATATACAAAAAGTGGACTCCAGTGCTAGCCGCGTGGCTCGATGGTAGAGCGCTCATCTCTGTTTCGTGAGGTCCCTGGTTCGATCCCAACTCATACAAATGGGCTTTATGTAAAAAAAAAAAAAAAAAAAAAAACGTGTGGGGCGTTTTCTCGGGATTTTTCCGTTTTCTCCCACTTTCTTCGTTCGTCATTGTCATCACCGTTTCCCTTAGTATCAGAGCATAATGTGGGACATTAAACTGAAAAGAAGGAGAGCAAAAAGAAAAAAAAGCATTGCACGATAACCAGGAGACCCGGGTTCGAGTCTATCCAGTTGAACATATGTTCACTTTATGTATGATTGAATTTACACGTATATACGAATTGATGTGGCATAAACTCAGTTACTTTCCTCAATTTATCAAATATATTTATTTAGTTACTTTTTATAGTTATATACTGCAGCGAAACGTTATTTCATTTCCTAGTGAGTTGATTGATTAATTTGAGCTAAGACCGCTTTTCAATATCGATACTATATGAGATGTGGACGTATAGTACACGTAAAATTCTAACTACATATGATTGAATTTACACGTGTAGTTCTAACCATGTATTCTCACATCGAAAACGTTAATCATCCAACCACGAGAGAGTTAGCTTTCGTTTGTGTATTTTATTTCAATGGAATAAAAACCGTGGATCCCAATGTTTCAGCTGCTTATTCTACAGTCTTCGTAATAGATAAAAGGAAAAGGAAAATTTATGAAAAGGACATACGTGAAGAATTCTATGAAAAATTTAAATAATTGTTTGCATTTGTTGCATTGAAATAGTTTTTATTCGGCTAAATTTCTTAGTAAAACTGGTAATAAACAGCATTGTCGTATTATTTTAATTTTTTAAATTTTATTTATTTATTTATTTATTTATTGTACTAGAATAGGAGTTATGCTGTTGTATCTACTGGGTAGTTATCCAGTTCTAAACAGAATTGATGTTTTTAAGTACATTCCAAACTGGAAAGAAATTTATTGATCTTCACAAAAATGTGAAAAGTTTTCAGTCTAATTCCTGATAATTTATTGCTAACTTCTACCGTATTTTTAAAAATAAACTTCGAATTAATTTTATATTACTTTATTAATATGCAGTTTTACCATTAAATAGTGAAATCTCGATATATGAGATGGAATGAGAGATATGAAGCGAAGCTAATGAAAGGTAAAATTTGTCACATGTAAAGTTGGTGTGGTGTTTGTTCCCTCGTGGATCCTTTGCAGCTTGATATTTTTTTGTAAATTACGTGTCCTTGTATTCGCAATAGTATCAGGGTTTATACGACGTTACGTAATAAAGTTCAATATAAAAAACGCTAAACCGGATATTGTTTACACCAAAACCCTAATGATAATTAAAAAATGTAGGATATAAATATAGGGGTTCAACGAGAAAATTCCAGATATATACAGGATGAGTCAGATTGAGTGTTACAAACCAATTTTTCCGTCAAGTATGCATCAGGAGAGAAAAGTGATAAAGACCAAAATTAAAGATTGCAGAGAGGCCGAAAAAAGTCTATGAAAAGCAGGTCCCCTAGGGTCCCCATCAAAGTGCCCGTTGGGGTCAACTTGAAAATTTTAAATAGCAACACGGGTCAAGTAATACTTCGTTCGATAATCTTCGAAAACGAAACAACTTTCATAGGAAACAAGTGTCAACATGAGGACCATTTCCGAAATGGGCGCCAAAAATGGGCCCTGTTTCAGATACACTTGCATAATCCGTAGTAGGAATACTATGGGAGATAAATCAATGAAACAAACATTGAAGCAGGCAAATGGTATAGGACATATCGATTGTTATTGTGGTGACCTCTAGGGATCTCCCTGAGAAGGGTCTGGGGCCAACTTGAAAATTCAAATGGCAGCTTGGGTCTAGTAATACCTCGTTCAATACATCTTGAAAAACTAAACAACTTTCGTAGGAAACAAGTGTCAACATGGGGAGTCATTTCTGAAATGGACGCAAGAAATAGGTTCTATTTCAGATAAACTTACATGGTTCGTAGTAAGAACACGATGCTTGGGAATTTCTTGAAGTGTGTTTACAAGTGTTACCCGAATTTTCCTTCAAATATTTCCCTTTTCCAATATTTTTCTCTTACTGAATGTATGAATATAAAGAGCATTTAAAACGTATTAGCAGAAAAGAAAGATGAAAAAGCCAAGAAGCTAACTAAACCATAAGTTACATATGAACCAACGAGTCTTAATAATGTTTTCATTGTCTGTCAAGGACAGGAGAGAATTGAATATATTATCATATACTAGAAAGTGTAAAAGAATTTTGGATAAGACTGATGTTATTGCAAACGTAAAAAAAATCGCTTTAGATGTATGTTATGAAGCTAATATTTACATCGATACTGCAACTGATGTATTTAAAACTTCTATAAAATCTTGAATGTAGCTTTGTGTTTCTATCTATGTTCATTAATCAAGTACAAGTTAAAATCTAATTTGTTTATGATAGACACTCATGTAAACGTATGCGTTAATTAAGTTACATTATGTTTAAAATATAAACATTATAAATGAATGTTAGATTCTGTATGTATGTAATTGTTATGATTCTCAAAAGAGGTTATTGTTCTTTTTCCATGCTGTTCTATATTTGTTTTTGGCGTCTGCCCAATTCTGCAGTGGACCTTGGGCATCTCAATCGGGGTAATGTATTGCATGATGCTTATCCGAAACCCGGTAGTATGGATTTTAATGCTAGACAAAAAATGCGTGCATCCACTTGGTGTTGTGGAAACTTTGTTGTCCGTACTATTAGAAAAACTCACTTTGAGTGATTAGAATATTTTATACATTTTTCTGCAAGTAGTGAAAAGAGTACCACAGCCATCAAAACCAAATAACGTGTGACATATTCATTTTTATACATATATAATTTACCTTTGTTATGTGCATGCTTGAGTATTGCTTTACGTGACTTCAGCGTAGTTTCAGTTTATATATTGTGTTATACTAAATGACTTTTTTTTTTAAAAAAAAATGTATAAATTACTTTTAATATATTTTTTTGTTATAACCTATGTTAATTTGTTTCATATGTACATATTTGTGATGCGGTCCATCCTGGTCACAATAGCGAAATTTCTAATCATCATTGATTTTAGTTCTAGTCAGTCATGACAAGTTGAATATTTCGATCGAATAAATTCTATATGAGTTTTTTCTTTCTTCTTTCTTGCTTATATGTCACATATGATTGATTTCTTTCGCGTGAAATACTGCCTCATTAAATCATATATCAGTTGAAACAAGAACACGTTCAGATAGTTGGTAGGCCTTGTGTTACCAATATATTTTTTTTGTAATTGTGTCTATTGTGCAAATGTAGCACAAAGTTAGCTAGGAAAAATCCAGTCTAATTTGCTGTACAAACTAGAAAAGGTTTAAACTAAACTGAGCAAACAGCATTGACTTGTTTAATAAATAAATAAATAAATAAATAAACAAGAGAATAGCTTAAAGAAATTTAGTCTGTTAAAATGTCATCATAAATCAAGATGTAATTTGCTAAAAGAATCTTTTCCAATCTTTGATTACGAAACCGAATTCTCCGTTTTGTTTAACAGTATTAATTCAAATTGATGTACCGTCTTCATGCGTATTGTATGAATCGGGGGTATAATCTTCACTGTAAATGCGTTAATGTTTGTCCTGTCATCTTGCATCGACACTCCGCCTGACATTGGGTAACATGGTGAATAATTCTGAGCCAGTACTATATATTAAAGGAAAGGAAATTAACGAAATATGTTTTTACCACAAGGAAAAAAACTTACCCAAAAACGGCAAATTCATGTATAGTAGTTTATGTTTCAGTAGAGCATACTTTTCTTAACTTTCATTCAAACTTACTATGTACATTTTGTTTCTAAGTAGATTTCGTACGATAAAATGTTAATCTTATGAGTCAGACTTAGCCTTTACGTTTAGGGTACTTGATTCCGGTGGTCTTGGCAGGTAGTATGTAGTGTAGTCACCATTGAAAAAGGTACTACGCATAGTTGTTTACATAATAGCCAATCAGAATTTCAGTGGAACTAACGTAGATTGCTTTATTGACACAAAGTAGAGGACCAACAAATAGTAAGAACATAGTTACACATACTAAAAGATTACACTATAAATACTTCCCTTAAAATATTTCATCAGACAGGCAGGAAAAGAAAGAATAAAAGTTAAGAAACAAAAGAGGAGCTGTGTGACATGTCAAGATTGCACTAATGTCGGAATACAGGGTCACTTGATAATGTTGTCAGGCTGAGAGTGCGTTATATTCTTCGAATTATAGGGATCTGCTGCAAACGTGCGCGTGCAGGGTCACATAATCATATTATCAGACTAGAGTCTGATATATATTCTTTAAAATATAGAGAGCTGCTTCAAATATTACGTATGTTACTAATCTTGTCAATAGTGCACTAATTCTGTATCTAGTTATGCAGTATTTGTTTTCTATCTTAATGTCAGTTATTTTGTATAAATCGAACTTATTTATATAATTAACGGCTAAGCACTAAGAATGCCGCTCTCGACCCTGGTAGAAGCAAAAGCTTTACAGCTGCGCCGCATAGTGTCGCTGCTGTCGGTAATAACAGTTCCCGTTTTATTGCAATAGAAGTGCTGTTGCACATATCTCAGCAACAATCGATAATTATGTACGTAGTACAGTAATTTAAACACATTTATTTAAAGAGAAAAATTGACGGATTTTTAAATAAAACTGGCAAAATTATAAATACTAGAACTTGCTTATTACGTCACGAAATATTATTTCTAAACTGTTTTAATAGTTCTAACTGTCTTTGTCAACAGAATCGGGTCACAAGCACTGACTTACTTCTTATTTAAAAATTTCGTATCATGATTAAGTTAAAATTGAATGCATATTTGAACTGCGGAACTTTGCATTTGTTAAAGGATTGGTTTCTTTAGAGAATCAAGTATTTTACTGATTATCATTAAACGTAGTACAATTTTGTGACTTCCATCTTTTTAATAAAGAATATTACAATTACGAATTACTTCTCATAGTTATGCTTATATTTCATTAGTTCGTAGTTATTTTGACTGTTTTGATAATTTATAATTACATTTAAATCAAAGATCTACTAGTACAGAAGAAAAGCAAGAAGGAAAGGAAAAACGGATTTTACAGTTTATGTCCAGGATGGATTACAGATTTAGTTATTACAAGGTAGGCGGAAACTGTTATTTATTTCCAGTTACTTTCATGAAAATAAAATATATGTATGTTTCATTTATCGTATCAAAATGGTTGTAAAGTGTTATAATTGATGCATATCTGAACAAATTATCCGATGATGCAAATTTGTAAGTTTTATAACAAAACATAAGCTTAAATGTAACAGTACACCACGGTCTTAACTTTTTTCATATGCAAACATATTTCTACGTTTAGTTTGTAGAATATACCAGCATTGATCTATTTAAATCTAAACGTTAACTTCTCCAGAATTGACTATTAACGAAATGTCATCGATTATATAGAAAAGAAAACTGAGGTTTCAATACATTTCTTAATGAAGTACAGGATGTTCGGAAAGTAAGTATGCAGTTCATAACTTGTCGTATTTTATTTTCCATAAACCACTTTAAACAACTGAAATTAACTCGAAGCTAAAACTTTAATGTCATGGAAGTTATAAGAGATGCTGGAAGTGGTTCCCTTGCACTTGAAGACACAGTTGCACACGTTTCAGCGTGTTCTTGAAGACGTTGTGCATGTTCTTGAAGACGTTATACAACGTGGCACTGCATAGTTACTTTCTTAACACCCGGTATAATTAGGGCTCAAAGTAGGATGAAGTTGATAAGTCTTGTGATAACTGGGTACTACTTGAATACGAGTTTTACTGTTTGCGTATATCTGCACTAACCCAGGCTGCAGAACCTGAAACTGCACCCGACGGTGTCTGTTCATTTGGTGAAACTTCATTTTCATTTTCAAAAAATTAACAAAATTATTATTTTCTATGTATAATTGTAAAATAATTCTGTTTATTTCTACGATCTCTTTTACGTTCGTTCGTTCAGCAGTTTACGAGCAAATAATTAATAGATTTCTCTGTGAAGTAAAAATAAAAGACATGTTAAAATGAAACAATAATACATTTCTCAATACTCGATATGTGTATTTGTATCTGATCTTCAGCACATTTTGTGTGTGTGTGTGTGTGTGTGTGTGTGTGTGTGTGTGTGTGTGTGTGTGTGTGTGTGTGTGTGTGTGTGTGTGTGTGTGTGTGTGTGTGTGTGTGTGTGTGTGTGTGTGTGTGTGTGTGTGTGTGTGTGTGTGTGTGTGTGTGTGTATATATATATATATATATATATATATATATATATATATATATATATATATATATAGAGAGAGAGAGAGAGAGAGAGAGAGAGAGAGAGATAGATAGAAGAATGTTAGGTGCTGCCTTTAAATTGAAAGAATACTGCTTTCCTAACATTGAGAAACTTAAAATACTCTTTGATACTTCAAAAAATTTGTTTTAGTAAGTGTTTTCGTAATAGTATGGTCTAAACTAAAAAGAAAAATATATATTTACAACTGAAAAGGAAGTAAGCATCTTTGGAAATTTATGTGCCCAAAGATAAAAAAATAAAATAATAAAAAATAAATAAATAAATATCTCGAAATGTAAATATCTCAGATATTTCATTTCACTAATAAGCTTCGTTGCAAGGGTATTTGAACAAAGCGTTAAATTTGATAGTGTAGGTGAAGAGAGTACTAAGAACAAGAAAAACATGCTGAAATAAATAAAACAAAACTCGAAGTTCGTGTAGGATTTTGAAGGCGATTCGGTGCCACTGTCAGTGCCACTATTTATTACGTGAAGGACTGGTGAGAAATAGGACCTTAGTCAAATTTTTGACTCTCATTTTTATTGGAAACGAATGTTGGATTGACTTACATTAGTGTCTTGTTATAGCTTATCAAACCGAAGAAATAAATGATATATTCACAACCAGAAAGAGAATAATAGCACTAATGATAATGTATAGCAGAAATGCATAATACATACCAATACCAGTTGTGAGTAACTAGACATTCACCAAAAACACTTATTACTTCTTTATATTCTTGATTATCTTTACCAGAACGCTCCTCACAGATCGTCTACGATTAATTGGATGTTACCATTGATCGAACTATAACCACTGAAATCGAACTCACAATCTCAAAATTGATTGCTCAGTCTAACTCGTTTTCCGCCCAATACCTCCCTCCTTTACTCGAAGTGAACAACCATTACATATAAAAATTAATAGAAGTAAGAAAATACCATACCAATGTCGATATATATATATATATATATATATATATATATATATATATATATATATATATATATATATATATATATATAAAGTTGCTGTTATTATTATTATTATTATTATTATTATTATTATTATTATTATTATTATTATTATTATTACTCTGTCCCTTCACTTTCACCTCTTTTCCCTCGTGGCATTTCGAGAGAGTGCTATTTTAGGTTGCTGTATTCTTTGATTCAGCTTATCAATATGAAATCTCGATCAACAAGCTCCATCCCAGGCCGTCCATAGTCACTCCTAGAAACATCCAGCCTTCTTAGTAGACTCCATTGAATGTTTCGGCCTACCGACTGTGCCATTATTTCTTGCAAATATTGACTCAGCTCTTTTCCGGATTCTGTGTAAAACTAGGCGTAGAATATTGTGTAATGTATTATTTCCAACGTAGTGATATTCTAAATAGAGATATAACGATAACTTGGAATATGACAGGCACATATTCCTCTTTTAAGAATCGTATGTTTTATCCATACAGGATCCTTCCACAGTTTTACATTCGAACTCTATAATACTCCTACTTTAGCTCTATCACAGTAATTCATCCCTTCGGATAACCACTGTGTCAACATAAGAGGATACTACACAAGTCATAACATTCAATCTCAGAAACTAGTTCTACATTTTATATTATTACCACAGAGTAATTTCTGACAACTCCCACATAAGGGCATGATACACAATATAAAATCTTTTCTTCCCAAGCTACCCAAACATTGCCTTAACTAGAACTCACTCGTGTTAAACAACGATAGTCGTTATATGTGAACATGCAAACGGAAGAGCCCTCCCAGCTGGTCCATTGGTGCACAGGGTCCCGTCTTCGATTTCCAGTGGGAGATCCTTAAAATTTATACACATTACGGTGATTTCGGATCCCACTTAGACTGTAAATTTACCTCTCGTGTGGTCTCAGTGTTGAAAAGAGACACTAGATCTCAAGCAACCAACCAGCGAACAAAACACAAAAAATACAATGCTTACAGTTAGGTTGAATAGGTGAAATGTTGCTCAGTAATTTCAGCAATTAATTGCAGCTGTTATTTTCAAGAGTATTAGCCTTTTTTGTCTTTTCATATTCATACAAAGTCACATTTAAACATGACCGAAGTAATACATTATAGAAATGCCTCGTTTTTTCTCTTTCTTTCTTACGAAAGGTATTTCTTCCTGATCCTCACTACCTCTTATGTTTCTTCAGAAATTGTTAATCCAGAAAATATACCTTCAAGTTTATATTATATCGAAACGATTTTTATAAAAGCAATTTGCTCGTATTAATATCGAATATTTCTCAGATACTTCTTACTGGCATCTCTGTACGAATATATGGTAAAGCTTTTAAGACATTTATACTGTGTTTAAATGTAACGTCCTCCATGAGCTGGCGCATCTGTGATCTGTCAAGAACACCACTAACAACAATACAAATGAGAGAAGTGCTTGCTGGTTGTAAGCATCACTTCTGTCCAAAGCCGTCGCTATTCTTAGTTTTTATGCCAAAAGGGAAAGAGAGGGAGAGTCAAAATTTTCTGTAAGTTACTAATGAAGAATTCGTGAACAATTTTTTAAAGCCAATTTGTTTCTATCTAACGTCTTCCCATACGTCTGTTATCAAACTCGATCAGAAAAACATTGAGATCTAGTCTACCCTCCACGTTGCCTAGTAAAATTTAGAACACCTTCAGATTTCTTTGAGGGATATTGAATGAATAAGTGATATTGGAGTGTCTTGTTTCCCATTTAAGAATGAATTGCCTTTAAATTAATTTATGCTTAAGTCAATAAACACTAATCTTTTGATTCATGAACTCTTCCTAGACAGCCAACAAAAAATAATTCAGTAATACTTGTAACTGAATATTTTAGTACAAAATGACTCCATATAACAGTTTATTGTGCGCAACTTAAGCGATTTTCTTTTACGGACCAATTGTGGAATAGTACTGAAGGGATATCTCTACCCGTTAAACGGCCGGAAGATGATGACAGAGAAGTCCTTTAAATTATTGTCAGATAGAATTCAGATTAAAGTACTTAGATAACCCTATATGTTCGTTTGGCAGTAGCTTTGGAACTCGTGGATTAATTTAAAATTATGTTGTAATTGGTTAATTCATACCGAAGTTGTTGGGGAAGAACCAGTGGTGGGAAATCATTCTGACTGGCTATTGTACAGTATTGTTCTTCAAAATTAACATATAAAATACCTTACAAGTACTATTTACGTCGTGTTAGAAGTACGTGTGTCACTGTTAGGAGTATGTGTGTCACCGTTACAAAGAGGCAAACAACAATAAGATACAATCTTAAAATTAAAGGTAAATCATAATTTTGAGTTATATCTCTTTAACCATAGTATATACTGTCGTCTTGCTAGTGTTATAATAAAAATCTCGATAGGGATATACTTCAATTCCAGTTTTATCTTAATAAGTAGGGTTATCATACAGGGTCTTTTTTTTTTTTTTTTATATATATATATTTAGAAAAGAGATTAGTTTTCTTGATGTAAGGATTTACTCTCATCATATCTTTTTCTTCAGCTCGGTGATAGCTATCCATAGCTATTGCTGTATATGTCTCATCTTTGGACAGTTTTTATTTTTATTTTATTGTATTTATTTATTTTTATTTTTTTCGTTAAAGACTAATAATGTAGAATTTTAGCACCTGTTAGAGCAGGGATGCAAATAAGCAACAAAATTTTACTAGCCCAAGAAAAAAATCTACTAGCCCACATCCCACAATAGAAATCATTTACTTACCTTCGATATGATATTAGGTACTCGCCCGTACTGATGAACTACTCGCCTCGGACGAGTGGTTATTTGCATCCCTGTGTTAGAGGGACAGTTACAACGCATCGAATATGTGTTGTGTATAGTTAAATTTATAGGATAATGTTCCAGTATTACACAAACTGTTTTTTCTAACTCTCAGCATATTAAGTAGTATTAGGTATAAATGTGGTTCCTTGTTGTCTTCCATGTAGTGCCTGTTTTTATCATAGTGCCAGAAGTTCTTTGATCCTTTCTCTTTTAAAAATGAACATCTAAGTGCCATTAAATGCTGTCTCTAATTTATACGTAGTCATGTTACTATTTAGTCTCATTTAAAAGCCCTGTTCTGTATTTATAGGCGAAATTACATCGAACAAAAGTACATTCTTTATATCATGTCAAAATCCATATTTTAAGCCTAAGTATTAGCATATTCTGTGGCCAGTTGTATTTTAAATTTGATTGTACATTGCATTGAACTCTTTTTAAGTGTAAAAGTAAACAACTTGGTATTGGTAAGATATGCATCAATTACCACAATTGTTGTTATTTTTAGTTGTATTTTTTGTGTATGTAAGCATTTTAGAGAATGTGTAAATACTAATAATACTCTTCGATACAAGTATAATAGTAAATATGTAATTCATATTATACAAATGAAGTATTTTTATAGTAGATTTTCTCAATGAGTATATTGTTATCCTAGACAAAAATAGTAATATTTCCCTCTATTTTCGTAAATTTTAAATAGAGAATCTTTTCAAAAAAAGATATATTTCTACATAGAGAAATTCTTATTCATGTATTATCTTTGTATATATGTATGTATGTATAGTGAAAGTAAATCTAAACTTCCATATTCATTGTAACTATAATTACATAAGGAAACTAGAAGTTTTCGTACAATTGCACGGACATTATGATTTTAAAGTTACTGTCTTCGTTATATTTGAAGTACGCAATAGGGGTACAAATATTAAAGTAAGCTCGTCAGTTGAATTATTCTTTTTTTTTTTTTTTATTGTTTCTTCGAAAATCAACATTCAGTCCACTTAAGTACAATTTTAGTCTTTAAACTAGTGAATTAAATTGCCTGCGTGACATATTTTGTATGTCTTAATCCGTGCCAGGTATGGAACAAACATGACTGACATATTTTTGATTTAAAAAAACAGTAGACAAGCAGTTGGTCTTGTTCAAATTTTGGTTTTCTGTAAATGTCTCCAATAATTATGTATCAAATGTATTTACATAATGTTAAATATGAATCTTTCAAAGCCAACATCGGAAAGGTATCATTGTGAGGATTACAATGAAATTGTAATACGCATATTTTTCTGTTCTAGGTATATCATGGAACATGAACTCTATATTTATCTTATAGAATGGTGTTAACTTTTTAAAAATCAAGAATTAACATATACGTCTTTTCGAATGGATACTGCCTGAATTTTCTTCCATATTTTCGTTTATACCAAGAAATAAGTGATTTTTGTTTTGTTTGTTTGTTTGTTTTAAATGCAAGAAATGTAAAATCTACTACCCACATGTGCAAATATATGTTGGTTTTCATCGATTGTTTAGCAGTTATAAGTACAATTGTCCATTAAGTGTTGTATTCTTTCCGAGAAAATATTTGCAAATAAGGTTTACGCTACTTTTGGTAAGATAATACTATAGAAGGGCTTGATTTGAAACGTAAAGTATGTTGATGTTTTGTTAATTTATATGTATGTCTATGTATTACTTTAGAAATATTACTGTTGTATTTGAAAATAGTATTGGTTGATTTGTCCATATAAAGTGTTATATATTTGAAAGAAGACATACCTATGTATAATTCACCACGAATAAGTCATGAACTCGTTTAAAACGAAAAATTCAATGATAAAATTTATTTACTAATCTTGTGTGTGTGTATGTATGTATATTTCTTTCGTAGTGTTGCTAAGCATACAAACAATGTAAGTAGTAAAAGGCAACAAAGGCAGAATATGTTTGAACTGTAGAGTTGATATTGCTATTTCAGTATTATAACCATCACGAAAGTAATAGAATGGCTGTAAATCTTACTTAATGTGAAATGAGTATTGTTGTCTAATTTCTTCGTAATTATTAGCAATAATATTGCTGAAATGCTCTTACTTTTAATGAAATATTTTTTTCTTTCTTCTTCTTCTTCTTCTTCTTCTTTTTTTTTTTGTGACATCCCAGCATAATACTAAACTAATCAAATACTGAACAAAGACAAAATAGAGTTACGAAAATACAAACATCGTACAATTTGTTGTTTCATAGATTATCATAGATAAGGAAAGGAGAAGCATAGTCATGCTTTGGAAGTCCATTATGTGGATCTTTTTAAATTAATTTCGTAGTTCCTTCAAGATCACTTACTCCTTAAATTGTACCAAATATCAAGACGCTGTTTCGTAGATTTCTTTTATTACCATGAAATTAGCATATTATAATTATTATTGTATCTATCCTGCATGATATAGTGACCACGATTACTTTCTGCCGTGGTCCGATAGATTTTAGGTTTATTCAGTTCTATCAGGATTTTCTGTAACAACCCCAAACCGGTAACCTTGAATAGATGTCTATTCTTTTCCATAGGATTGGTCTAAATGAGAATATCTTTGATTTAAAATAAACTGACATAGAGAAATCTTGAGACTTTTTTTACCCCGCGGTAAATAAAGCTAGTTCGCTTATAAGTTAATCAAAGGGTACGGTGGTGCATCGGAGGCACTCTGTGGGATTTTTTGGGGTAATGTTTTGTTTTCAGACCTCACTTCAATTCTGCTTCTCATCGAAATGGTTAACAAAATCTATAAAGAAATTCCTTACGTTAAGTAGAAACATTACTTTCTTTCTTTCTGTTATGTGAATATATCCATTTGGAAAATCACGTTTCCATATAAAAGTGCTTAACAAACACGGTTTTGTCTTATAAAAGTATTTGACCGAAAACAAACATTAAAAAAAGAAGAGAGATTTATCTTCATGGTAGAGCCTTCCATGCATAAAATTTACAGAGTGATTCTTTTAGAACTCACGGATTTCATTTGGGTTTAGAATTTCTAACTGAGGTCCGATTTTCATGCGGTTTGTGGCAAATGATCAAGTAAGGATGGGAGATTTATTGAACTATGTTTACTGGTTTAAATTCATCCAGGGTAATATCGGCCACGCCTCATGAAATACAGCAAATATTCGCCAGTGTAGCGAAATTGCAGAATACAAATTAAGTTAGCGGTAACACCCAGAAATTCCATGTTGAATAGCTACAGCCGATTTCTTGCGACAAACAACGGAGAGATTTCTTGGGCGACCTAAGGAGTCGATAAATGACATTTTTCACAAGAGCTGCCTGCAGGGTCCGATGCTTCCCTGTCTCACTCAAAAGTGATCATGTTTCTTCCAATTTATTCATTAGCGACCATAGGTATATTATGTTATTATCTGGGGCAGAACGTGAGATAAATTTGTTTCTAAATTATCTTCGGGAAGCAACAACAGATTCTGTTTACCAAAAACTTTTAACGATAAACTCATGTTGCTCTAAAGAGTACACTATTCTTACTTTGTCCTGATTATACTTACAGAATTGGACAGCTCAATTCCCAATACAACGGCCCAGTTTCCTATTTCTTATTCTTATTGACCTCGACGAGGTTTCCATGTACGAAGAAAACTCAAATCTTTACACCGCACCGCACTTGATTCCAATTGTAAGGTACACTGGCGAATATTTGCGGTTTTTCTTGAGGCGTGGCCGATATTACCCCGAATGAATTTAAACCAATAAACATGGTCCCATAAATCTCCCATCCTTCCTTGATCATTTGCCACAAACCGCATGAAAATCGGACTTCTGTTAGAAATTCTAGACCCAAATGAAATCCGTGTTAAAAAAAAAATCACCCTGTATAATAAGTGAACAGTAGTGACCATTCATTACCTTGTTAATTGGCAATGTTCATTTTTATTATAATTTAGTAGTGAAAATGTAAGTAAGCTCCCTGATGGTAATGAAAGTAAAATAAATCACGGTATCAGTACTTTTACATTGTATACTATATTTCCATCACATCAAGACGTATCTATTTCAATAATATTTTCGAACTATATTCGATTTTGATGTGAGTACATTGAGATTTATTCCCATACACGAGGTAGCTTACTTTTATCCAAGTTTTAAGAAAAAAAGAGTATTCCAGACGTAGTTGAGCGAAACTGAAATTGAAAGGTTGTACGTGTTTAGTTCCTTGTGCTTCCACTATTTATGATCTTCTTGCGGACTTATTCGAATTTTGTCTCCCTCTCTCAGTTTAAAATTTTGAGAATCTTGTCTTGTGCAACAAAAGATCACTGTTGGCCTAAGATTATATTGAAACTGTTGCAACAGTAGTTTCAAGGAGTTACTAAAACTTGTTTACTTAACTGTATTTAGAAACTCTATATTGTCACTAGTTTTAATTGTAAAATACTCAGCTTTCACATGGAGAAACATTAGGTTTTTTGCATTGTAGTTTCGAGAAATCATTGTATTTTTTAAACTAGTTTAACATGAAAAGCAAGAATCTTGTATGACAACAAATAAAAGTAACTTACTAATATTTGATTTTGCAATATAGTACTTGTTATAAAGCGTTGTCATCTACTCATAGTATTAAGCTAGTGATGTGTTGTAAATTTTTTCATTATTTCATTTCTGTGAATTATATTTTAACAATGTTTATGCTTAATACTAGTCACTGTTCATGAAGGTAGATCGATCAAGATTGCTCTTGATTAAATAGTATATGCACTAAATGCTTATCTGTGATGACTGAATTATTCTCTTTATAGTGAGTGAGATATTCTAAGCCTTTAGCGCAGAAATCATAAATTAATGTTGATAATATTGTATAGTCTACCATATAAAACGTTTCTTTTTAAATCTAGAATATATTACCAAAATGTACAGTTTATTTATTTATTTATTATTATCTCATTTAAATATTACCTTAATCCTTTCCATCTGTCATTTAAGTTTTATTGCAGTTAGCCATTTACGTATGTGTAGCTGTAAAACCTAGCCAGTTATACATCTATAATATTCCAATATGCACATATTTAAGCTAGCTCATAATCTGCTGGCAAGAAAGCTCGCTTTGGATGCGCCTGGTAACAAGTTGGATTCTTGCTGAGGTACAGTGTCTCGGACACAAATTCGAATAACAGTTTGGATCCCACTTAGTCGTATGCCCCGTCCTACATAACGTCGATATTGCAAGGACGTAAATTACTAACCATGGATTTTTTTAAAAAATATATATATACAGTAGATTGGATTTAAGAAATGAAGTAAAAGTGAGAAATCGAAATAATTTAATGATAGGTTGATTTATTTATTTATTTATTTATTTATAGTATGATCTTGGTTCCAGCAATTCTGAAACCAGCAATTGAAATTTCCATTATTATTCTTTCTTTCTTTTTATCTTTTGAATAAAGTTAATATTTGTATTTGCTTGATTTTTTTTTCCTTTAAATTCTCATTTTTCTTTTCAAAGTACAGTCCCAAGGAAACAGAATATCCGTGAAAGTCGGAAAATTCAGGTTCAGTGTGACCTCAAAATATATTTCAGTTTTCGTTTTGTGGGAAAATGTGTAAATTTGAATTTAGAAGAAAAGAAGGTTCGGTTTAAACTACTTTTATTGTAAGGTAGTTATTACCAAGAAAAATAATGCAGAATACAAAGAATAACTTGAAATTCTTATAGTTGATAAAATGGAATTTTCAATTCATCGTATGTTCAAACGTTTGTGTATCTCAATAGATTTATATTTGGTATAGCATAGAATAGATTGGTTTAGAATATACCTAATCAAGATGATTCTCACTTCTTTCATTTTGCTTAAGAATAATTTATAGTACAAATCTTCTAACATTTATCCTAAAAAAGCACTCATCACTTATGCTTCTGTTGTACTCCCATGTAGCTGAGTGCCTTCGGTATGTGATGTTCTTTCGATCTCCAATGGGAATACAGATTTTGTAAGTGTGTGTTGACTCAGTATCAGAGGTGATTAAGAAGTTACGTGAGTTACGAGTAAACTTGGGCCTAGAAGGCCAGAAATAATAATAATAATGATTTATAATAATGGATCATTTCTTATCACATCCCTGTTCTGGCGGGTAGGGATTTTATGGTAGTAATTGTATCATGTAGCAACAGTCAGCATAGTGATAATTTGCATTTATTGCGAATTTAACGAATATTTAGTACGCATATATTGATTTGAAATACTTCTAAGAAGACATGGTTAGAAAATGGTAACAGAATAAGAAGACTATAAAATGCAATTGAAATTTCATCTATATGGTTACATTAGGTACAACAGTATTGACGTACGCATTGCTGTGTAACTTTTTTTTTTTCGCCCGTTGCTCTGTTTACGAATTACGAATGGAGTTTCGTGCAGGTTTTTCTTAATTGACGGCAACCTCCTTCAACAAAAGTAAAGCGAATAGTGCTTATTCTAGGTTTTGGAACTTCATATAATTAAACTAATAATAATAAAATCTGAACAAAACAAAGATTTACGAGGTGCCATGTGTCTGACGACAGCAGATATAATGCCGAAACTAACACTAGTTATTAAAATACGGTTATTTATTTTGATTAGATTTTATTTTTATTTAAGAATGAAGTCTTTAGTTATTTGCAATATTATGTCAGGATATACCATAATAACTACTTTATTATTATTATTATTAATTACAATATTTGAAGAGATAGGTAGTGATGTATATTTTAACTTCAGGCTTTGAAGATAATTCTAGTGGAGAATCTTATTACTAAGTGAGCAGTATCCATATTATATTTTATAAAACCATAATTTAAAAACCAAAAAAATCTCTCATTCACGTGTAGAAAGCCCGTACAATGTACCTACTTAAGCGTACTGAACGCACTAAATATAAACACTTAGCTGTCCAACTTCGAAGATTTGTCAGAGTGTAGAAGAAAAGAAGCTAGAGAGATGCCATGTTGTGTGTCTAAGCCATTTCGTGTGTTAGGAAGGAAAGTAATTAACCAATGTATTTAACGTATTTCTACGAATCGTACTATTGATATCAGTAGATATAAGACGATTCAACATACAATATGTTCAGGACGATTAGGCAGACTGCAGTTTACCATGTCTTCGTTGAACATGTGTGATCGGAATGGTATCTTCAAGCAGAAACCGTATTATTTCTATTTCAATTTACAGACTGGAAGGAAGCTGGAAATGTCCATGATTTGGAAAATACAAGAGTTGGATTTTTAGTAATGGCAACAATGATATATCTTGAGAAGTAGAGTACTTACAAGATTCGATGTTTTACAGGCCCTCGATGTAATCACCAGCATTGTGAATCACGCGTTTTCAGCGGTGAGGAAGCCGCTAGATGTCGTTGGCAGTGCCTAATCTCTGGATAGTGTGGATGGAGCGACCGGTCGCCCGGAGGAGATCATCAACTGTATGGAAGCGTGTCCCACGAAGTGGTTCTTTTATCTTTGGCAAGAGGTCGTAGTCGCAGGGACTTAAATCTGGAGAATACAGGGGGGGTGATAGGCGGATGATACAGTACTTCCCAGCCCCAACGATGCAACAAATCAGTGACCACACCCTCTGAATGTGCCCTTGCATTGCCATGCAGAATGATGGGTGGGTTCGTCAGGAAGTGGCGTCGTTTTCGCCAATTGCAGTAGTACTCGGCACTAACGGTGTGTCCTTGGAAGACCGTATGGTTTATGATTACACCATCCCAGTCGTATGTAATAATGAGCATAGCTTTCATATTGGTTGGGGTATTCCGAACTGTTGTTTTTCTTGGTGACCCAAGATGACACCACTCTTTTGATTGCCATTTCAGCTGTGGTTCATACGCTCTGGCCCAGGTCTCATCACTAGAATGATCCGCTGTAAGAAGGCCTCCCTTTCACGTTGATACCGCTCCAAGTGTGTTCGAGTGGCATCATATCGCAGCCACCTGTGTTGTTCAGTCAGATCATGTGGAACCCACCTTGAAGGATTTTACGCAATCCCAGGTTCTTCTTCAGAATTTTCAGCACAGTCGAATGTGCTAGTGCTGTATCGTTGGCTAATTGACGAATCGTGGCGTTCCGATCCGCTAGCACTAACGTGTTCACGTTCTGCATATCTTCACTTCAGAAGGATAGCCGGAGCGAGGCATGTCGGTGACATTTTGTCTTCCGTCATTAAAGGCTTTGACCCACCTTGCTATTGTACGGTATGGTAATGCACTTGCACCGCAAACATCTTGCAATACTTCCTAGCAGTGTTTTGCATTCCTACCTCTAGCGCATTCAATTTTCAACCAGTTCCTCTGATCTTGCTTCATAAGCATGACTGTATACCGCAAGCACTCACTCAGAACTGCCTCCTAACTGCTGGCGCTGCGCGCGCATGGAGGGGAGGGCAGGCGAGTTCATGTGCTCTGAAGGAGAGTGGGCATCTAACCTACCGCTGGCATGAATTATAATGGATTGTTTTGTTCCCGAGTATATAAGCAGTTAAATAAACTATGGATAAGACTACATATATGAAATACACTTATTACGAATTAGTTTTTTTTTTATTTATTTATTTTTTTTTAATATATACTTAGGAATATTAATCTATCGCTGATGTTCCTTGTTTGCAAGAATAAGCACAAAATATTCCAGACAAGGTGAGTAACTGTACATACTATACTTCTGCCAACGAAAGGACAAACTTTGTCACACATTGGAAATATCTGATTTCCAAAGATTGTATGAGCCACATTATTTGTTTTAAGCAAATGAACTGATAAGAAATCTGTTATGACACAGTAGAAATAATGGAAGTTTCCAAAATGTTTTTGTCTGTTTTGTAGACCGATGGTTCTGCGAAAGAAACAAAGCCTATGAAGTTTGTTCTTTTGTTGCCATACATATGTATAGTACATAAAAACAATTTTGTTAATTTTATTTCACCTTGCGTTCTGATGTGTTCATGTTTGTCTTGCAGCTCTTTTGGATAGCCCTCAAGTGCTAATAGCAGAAGAGGAAAAGATTATAGTAGAAGAAGTTTCAGGAAATCAGACTATCGTCGAAGAAAAGTAAGTATAAATAATCATAATCGTCGTTTATTCATGCTTCTTCTAGAATTCCTTGAATTTATATATAGGGGGCTCGGTATCAGAGTGCTTACCTTTGGTGCGTGGGGTTCCCGATTCGATCCCTCCAAATAAGTTTGTAGTGGACAATATTCTGTGCGTAGGTGTTCTCGGGTACTCCCTTTTCTTTTCCTTCCACATTCTCATTCCATCGATTCTTCCATCATCATTCACTTACCTTAATCATCCGTCTCCATTATCGTAAAGGACATAATTGTGAGACGTTAAACTAAGATTTCATTTCATTTTGAATTTATATATTGCAGTGAAGCTTCGGAAGAAGGATTAATCAAGAAAATATAAGGTGTTCCTAGATTCATGACAGTCAGTGATTAGCAGATTGTGCTATGACCACTTTTTTTTTTTAAAAAAAAGGTCAAATGAACAGGTATTATTAATGACTCATAATTGAATCATGTATGGGTAACTTTGAATGTGATTGTACATGAAAAAGTTACATTTCAAGAAAATTTTATCGAGTTCCTGCCCTCAGATTTACCATTCTCCAGTTTCATTGTGTCGTTTTCAATGAAAAATTATATACTCCCTCCTCCCAGATAATCCCATGAGCACAATCTGCGTCCTAAAACACGCATGTGAGAACTCCTAGGTAGGTAGTTAATGAGAATATAATGTTTTATTGAATTGCTGATGATATACTTTTTAACACTAAGAGTCATGTGCGTATATTTTATGCACACTTGGTCTGATACTAGGAGCCATGTGCATATATGTATATGTAATGCACATTTTACGTATTATCCAATAAGCTAGTGAACGCTATTTCAGAGTAAAGCATCTAATTTTGGAGTTTGGCGCTTAAAGTGTTAAAAATATAAGATATTAATATTGTCGGAAGTATTAACACACTAATATGAAAAACTTGGTACATATAAATATAAATTATTTTTTAAAAAATTGATATATCTACCAAGGGGACGTACGCTAGTGGTTAGCACTCTTCCTTTGCAGTCTGAAAGTCCCGGGTTCGAATCTAGATGTTGGCCATTTTCTATTATGTTTTATCTGTTCCACTAAGTAAATGACTGAATCCTATCTTTAAACGTAGGCCCTGGCAGACCTTCTTGAACTTCCTTTCCTCCTTGATCCGGTGTTAAGCTCGGCGGCTGTATCTGAAAGCATGTTAAATAAATAAATACATCGTTTTATTCTTGCGCATTGTCAATCTGAAATTACTCACGACACAACTTACTTTACTTAATACAGTGTGAATTTGTAGCTGCGACTCAAGACCCTTGAAATTCCTTAATTATTTTGATATAGATATTCAACATAACTAGAAAAAGAAGTGTTGACTCATTATGCATATATATAGTCAAAATGAGCAGTGGAAATATTCTTTTAGATGTAGTTATAAGTCATAGGATTTCAAAATATTTTTGTAACTTTTTCCAAAAACTCATTACAACCGAAGTATCCATATTCCGGTGAACATTGTTTTCTCTGTTACTTCTACCATGTTTACCTTTTCTGTTTCCTTGTGGTTTTAAGAAATGATCAGTCATATGACGTATAAAAATGTGCGTTGAGTACCGACTTAAAGAGTGATATACTGTATAGCTGTTCAGAAAGCGGACTGAATAGCGTAGTAGTTAACGTATCGGCACAGCAAGCCGGAGACCCGCTTCGAGTTGCGGTCCAGTCATACATTATTTCACTCTTTATGCGAAGATATCTATTAACATTATATAAAAAGCTTTGTAGCTCTATGCGTTCGGGATTTGATCGAACTACAGACAGATGGGATTATATTTAGATATTGCCACCTTGAACTTGTAATATTCTGCCGAACTCTATTTTCCACTTAATCTTCCCACTATATTAACACCCTATATACTACTATGCACACGTAGTGGGTGACAAAAAGTCTGTTCCACCGATCACTTTTAATACGTAACTGATAGTATATGCATAGGTTCGTAGTACGTTCATTTTGTGAATCATACTTTATACCACTGAATTAAAATCTTCAGAAAATTATACTTCATTTACTATATCCGTGAAATAACTCCTTTTTCTACTACATAAAATAGAGATCACAGTAGGGAATTGCAAATACCAGTAGAATTAATTCTACAACCAATACGTACACTTGTTCCGCCAAAAGGTATCAAAAACTCTGATGCCTTATACATGTAACTCTACCGCCATCAACCTAAATATATCGTATTACTCTTACAAAATCGTTGATCACAACTCAATATTCACATCCTTAGACTTCTGTAATTCCTTACTTCAACATCAGATCCACTTCTATATTGGATAATCATTAATACTTCATAATCAGCACAATATTCTGTAACATTCGTTATTCCCAAGTTATAACAATATATTCTATACATAATAACATCCGATTCACAATTCTGTTTCTCTTCTTCTATTTCTAGCATCTATTCACGCCACCCTTGCCAACCCATTAACCTGTTTACAATTATAATCAATTCCCTATCTACACTACTGAGACTAAATATTGTTTCAGAAACACTTTTACATCGGTATTAATACATGCAAAATAGTTATTCCTTTTTTTCTTTAAATATAATGCACCTTCTACGACACTTCCTTACCCGTTTAAAAATACGATTTTGCGTAGAAATAACCTGTTAAATAGAAACGAAATATAACTTGCGATTATCTTTTGCAGAAGTTTGGTGGATACTGTGTATGCTTTAAAAGACCAAGTGAAAGATCTACAAGTCAAAATGCAGCAGATTTCAACACAGTTGGAAGATGAAGTTAAAGCAAGACGCCATCTTCAAAACGTCGTTCGTGCTCAACTTCTGGCTGGGAGGGATGACATTCAGTGGACCGAATAGCTTTACACTTACTACTTTTCATGTTCTTGTGTACCTGTTTGAGTTCTCCCCAGGTATATGTTTGTAAGTTCTTATTAACATATTTTCTTACTTCCCGTTTGCTGTATATGAAACGTGAAGAATCAAGTCATGTTAAACCCGATGTTTCGTGCATAGCTTCCCGGTTATTTTTGTTAGTGTTGCTTGGTTGGTTTGTTTACATTCCAGTGATTGTTTATAAAAAGTTACATTCAATTGCCTACTATGGATTGTATGGGAGTACAGATTGATAATGATGGTATAATGGAGCTATATGATCCGATATACATATTTATATTTTTCCTCAGAACTTTTGTTTATAAGGACAGGTAATTTGCTTTGTGATATATTTGTCTTACTTAACTTATATGAGATGTCTTGTTTACTACAAAATATTCAACATGTCAGGTTGTAAGGTAATAATTCTATTTCAAAACAATTGAAATTATTGTTCTGTGGTACAGGGAACTGCTTTACAGATTGGAAATAGTTTAGAAACTGTAGACAAATACAGATACAATAGTACATACGTGACACTTCTAAAATAATAAAAATAAACGGATATCCGTGCAAATCTAGTCTTTATATCAGCCTAAAACAATTTTTAAATAAAAATTAATTATTAGAATGTTGGAAATGTACAGTGCGTACATTAAAGTAATTAATAATTTATTATTAACAAAGACTGTCTTGTCATTTGACATCGTATATTTTTTTAGAAGTAATTGTTCAGTAACCTAAATTCAGTCCCTAAATATATATGTGAGATTCTCTTCGGCTTTTCCAGTTTTTCCTATAGTTGTTCCAGTTATATACAGAGTGTCTACTAAAATTCCAAAATGAAATTTCGTGACTTTTTCGCGACCTTTTCTTTACCAAATCATAAAATTTCCTAACATTTTCAAGAGCGAATTTAGGTGCGAATTAGGCCGAAATTTCATCCATGCGATAGAAACGTACTTTGCTTGCGATTTGGTAGCGTCTAAAGCCGGCCATAGACATTTTTGATGGTGAATTTTGACGTTTTATAGAACAAAATTTTCCAATCTATACTTACATTTGTACAGTTAAAAAAAAAAAAAAAAAAAAAAAAAAATCGTGACCCAAAAGCTAAATTTCGTGACTTTCATGACCGTTTTCTGATTTCGTGACTTTTTCGTGACATTCGTGACCAATAGACACCCTGATATATAATCTCAAATATCGCACAGTAGAAACACTAACAAATAATCGTAAGGTTTTTAATTATTAACGGATAATCATCAAGTCGTGGGGGAAAAGGCGGAGAAAAGGGCAAGCAATGACAAAACATCAGTCATTATATTGAATTCCCATCTTGAATTCAGTTGTTGTAATATTAGATATGTAAATTGAAGTTAATGTTTAAAAGTTCCTCCCTTTGAAGGCAAAATAATCTTTATCTGTAATGTGTATTTATAGTTTAATCTCATATATGAAATAAAATTATTTCAAGGTGTGCGTGTTAAGAGAAAATGTGTGACATTTAATACGTAAACCACGAACAGCATTGCCTGTTTATCGTGTCCTGCCATTTGCAGTAATTAATATAAATCATTAAAATGAAAATGCTTAGAAAGAAATGAATCAAAAAAACGTTGCAGAAATGCCACTGCAAAACAACGTAAGTTACCCATATCATCAGGTCACGATAATGTCCTGACACCCCTTCGTCTTAGGCATTGGTTCCAAGAACTCTTTGTAAGTTAACTTATATTTGTTCTTTGGACTTCCGACAGCTTTTAACACATTTACTATCAGCTGTTTAACCCAGTGGAATCTTGACGAGCTGAGGTCGCGCTGAAATGTTTAACACAAATCTCTTGGGTTCATTTTCTCTTATAGATGAGACGCGTGGGTCAAAGGTTTACTGCCTAAATTTGATGACCTATGTTTTACGTTAGAGTATATGGCACCAATGTTCTCTAAGATGTTGTAGGAGACTAAGCATTATGCATAAAAGCAGCTCAGTATTGCTCTACACTTGCCACAATGTTTTAAAAGGTACCGCACAAAGGAAAAAATATAAGATCAACTTAAATGTTTTAGCAAAAATATCTGTTAGTTTATTTTTATTTATTTATTTTTTAATGATTTTTTTTTAAAATATTGATGCAGTGGGGACTCCCCTAAAACATTCAAATCTGATTTCGATGCTGACAGAGGGCAATTAAATATGACGCCAATAGGTTAAAGACTCAGGATACTTTCAGGGCGCAGATTGTCAAAGTATGGGTTGCGGATTTTATTCTGAATTATTAAATCAATTATGACGGTATGTTACGAAGAAAAAGAGGAGATAAAAGACCACTTTTAAGTAAAGTTAAGAATTGTAATGTATGTTTTCTTGCTTTTGTGTACAGTCCGCAGCAAAAAACCTGAAACATGAGCATGTAAGTTTATTGTAAAACTACGCCTAACAGCCCAGGGAATCAACATAACGTCTAAGTGGCACGAATCACGCCAGGAGAAACCTTTGGAGCAAAAGACTTCGTCGTTTCACAATAAACTTACATGCTCATGTTGCAGGTTTTTTGCTGCGGACTGTACCAAGAATCAATTTCTGTCTTCCATTTTAATTTAAACTGTTTATGTGTTAAATTTCAATACAAGTGTATCGTGAATTTTTCTGCTTGAAGTTGCAACTCGATTAATGTTATATTACATTTTTCTAATGTACATGATTGTTCTTATTGCGTTGAACATTACTTATTTGAATTTTCGAGATTTTAGCAGAAAAATGAATCGATTTCACATCTATATTTTATAGATTTTGATATATTATCAGATTTTATCAATATTGAGTTACTAAAATAGGGATCAATTTCGTCAAAGTGGTATGGAGAGAGAGTTTTATGTATAGAAGTCCATTTATATAGTGAATTGATTTTCTTATAATTTGTTTGAAGGATAATTATTGTAAGATTCAAGACAAAGGTGAAATAAAATATATTTCTTTGCGTGTATATCAAAAATATATTTATCTGTATATAATGATCAATTTGTTTAGAAAGTAGAGGGGAGTGGAGTCTCTTACCACTAACTTTGTTGTATTGTTGCTTTTAGAAGATAATAACTGCTCCAACCTTTTAACCACACCTTAATTCTATGTTTACATCATTGCGTTATACAGAAGGTTGATCGAATAATATCTGACCAATTTTCAGAGCATACTTCCCAGTGAAAAGCCGTGCCACCGGGTGTGTTGTGTCGGACACCAGCTTTATGGATTTCGCCCAACATCGAAACTTCTAGCAGCAAACTACATTGGAGCACAGCGATAGAAATTCCATCCCATTCGTATCTGCAGGTTTCCCTAAGGACAGTGAGAGCGATGTTGTAGAAATCGTTTTAACAGCCCAAATGTGCAGAAATCTATTGGGTTGATTACAGGAACGAAAGGGAATAATACAGATTACCGTTTCGTGTTTCATGTCATGATAAAACCGGTGGACGCTTCGGCCATGTGAATCCACTTCTAGTTTTTGTCGGTTCCGTATAAATGAGGATACATTGATGACATGATGGATTTGTGAAAGTAGAGAGCATTCATCTTGACGTTTGTGCTTACCTTATGTACTTGTAATTTCCCTTAGTAACCGTATCCAGCGAAAATCACTATTCCCTGCGGGAAACTTGCTCGGCAGTGGTGGTAAAAGCCAGTACATCCACTTGCCAGAGGTGTCCCAGTATATAATTGCCCGAATAATACCATTACGTGAAATAAAAGTAGGTTTCATCCATTGCAGCAACCTCACCTGAAGTGCCTTTAGTACAGCTTGTGGCAGTGATGAGGTTATGGCTGACGGTGGACTGCGCCCTGTCACGTGGAGTGGTGGGTTATCCTGGTCTGCCAGCCGACGAATTCCATGAAACTCTTTAGGGTGCAGTTTCGGTAGAATCCTATTTCTGCATAGCCCCATTTGTGTTTGCCTGTTGCCACTCCGATGATTAAGCATTTTCCCGACACAGTTTCAGAGTCCGATTTACGAAAAATGTGTGTGGAAAGGATTCATGATAAAGCCTTCCCAGCAATAGTTCATTTTGGATCACATTTCACAAGTATCAACATGATACTCCGGCAGCTGTTAAATGAGACACCACATAATAAACATGCTAATTTAATGTTTCTGGTAAAACTTAAGGTGACACCAGTGGTCGGATTTAAACTGATCAGCTTTCTATCACACAACATTTAATTGAACTCAGAACAGCACACATTGCATACATCGCTGTTTATTTTATGTCTTGCAAAGGATACATTACTCAATGCCATATATATATTCTAGTTGGTGCATTTTTCTTTAATTTCTATATTAAAAGTAACACGTATAAAAGACAGTAGAATGTAACAACTGAGAGAATTACCACTCCTTTCTTACGTGAGGCTTTGAGGAATCTAGGTATTATTTGTTGATAGAAAGTATGTTGCAGGAGAAAATATTTTTTATCGTTAATCTGGTAGTTGTTTTCCTTTATGATGCTTGTTAGTTGTAACAAGTTCCATTTGGTGATTTTTTTCTAATCTCTTAGTAGTTGTAATAACTAATTTAAAGAGGTGCAAGCTACAAATGAAGGAATTTATGTATACGATTATTATGGCATAATTTTTAAAATTGATTCAAACTGGTCGGTAGTTTATTTCACGAATGATTTTTTTGTAATGTAGTAGATGTTAATTTTGTTCACCGAAGTTCGTTATAGGCATCGATCTAGTTGTTTTCTCCCCTGACTACGTTTTAAGACTACATGTATACATTTTGACTTACTTGATGGTTTGCAAATGGGAAAATAATAACTCATATGAAACCGTTGTAGAATTGAGATTTTTTTTTTTTTAAAACTCAGAATCTTCCAAGGGAAGCGAAGTCATTTTATAATACAGAGAAGCATTTAAGTTAATGCCCAGTGAGTCTAGGATCCCAGTAATAAGAATCAGAGATTGGTACATACTTGCAATGTCCAGTTCTAGTACGAAGCGTTCGTATCAGGGTTGTTAATGTAACAGAACCAAAAATATTTTGGGTTTCAGGACTGGAAATTGAATAAACTTTTTAATCCAATGTGCTTCGGAAAGAGAACTACAATATATTTTGACATTATTTCCAAACATCATTAGTTCAAGATCGTTACATTACATAAGTAAACATCGTTACAAGCTGCAAACGATGTTGAGCAACTGTGAAATGGCAATTCAAGGAAACTACTTTCAGCGGTTTTATTCCTAAACCTATTTCTCTTTTGTCTGGTATTACACTTTCACTCCAATTCCAGAATCAAAACTGATTTTCGCTGATAAACAATTATGGTTCCGGGTCGGAACCGATCTTCTCAGAAAATTTGTTGCGGCACCGAGTCCGAAACTGTTTTCATCAGAAGATCTCTCTGCTCCGTACCCGGAATCGTTTTATCGAGAAAATTGCTTGCGAAACCGAAACCCACGAGAACCCATTTACGCCTTTCCGCTCCGTTACTATTAATAACCCTGGTCGATCTGAGGCTGTATGAGTTTGTGATGGACAGTATCGTGTTCTTAATTTTGTCGGAGTTCTTTCTCATTTGTTATCAGTCTACTTAACTTACAGGGCATACTATGACACGTTAAACTAAAGATTTCTTTTCATTTCATGTTCAATCTCTTGGATATTTGTTTAAAAAAATCCTTATACTTATAAAATCGAGACTAAATGCTTTTCCAGAAGTTTTAAAACATTGTGGTGTTTCGATTTTTTTAAATTACAGTTAGAAAAAAAAAAAAAACTGGTGTAATGATGTCTTATTTGCTTGTCAGTACACAGGAAAAAATGAAGTGTTAAAATCATACAAAATGACTACTACTTTAGCGTGTTACTTGTGTGTTAATTTAACACCAAAAACATACCCTAACGAGCATATCAGAAGTAAGTAGTAATTGTCAGTGAGAACTCGACTTGAATTTTACTGTTTGCAGTGAGCAAAGCTTTACGCAGTATATTTGACATTTATGCCAAGTAATGAATAACATAATATGTTTTGTTGTAATCGGTCATGAAAATAGTCTTATAAGCCTATGAATTGTCTGACAACAGTTACATGAAGAGCAGTGCTGCTATCTGTTGTTCTTATATCCTAGTACATAAAAAAAACATAAGAACAACAGATGGCAAAACTGTTTCTCATGTAACTGTTGTCAATTCATGGGCTTACAAAACTAGTTCTATGACTATTACAGAAAACAGTACGTTACTCTTTACGTGGGCATAAATGCCAAATATCTGCGTAAAGGTTTGCTTATAGCAAGCAATAAAATCCAATAGAAATTCTCACTGGCAATTACTTGTTATTTTTGATATGCTCGGAAGGTGATGTCCTTGTTGTCAAGTTAACTCATAAGTGTCACTTTTGTGTTGTTTTAACACCTCATTTTTGCTGTGTACTGTATATATGTATTTCAGTAAGTGATTGGAGAAAACAACTAAGAAGGATGCCACGAAGGCTGTTAATTATTTAATAAAAATTTAATTGTTATATGAATTCTTTTTAGTGTGCCTTATTATATGTGCTAAACAGGATTAGGCAGTGAAAAGGGGAGAATATATCAAAATCACAGTGTTTAAAAAATTTTATTTTTTTGTGATTATATCTTGTATTCAACATTTCATAATTTTAAAAAAATGTTATTTGTTATATATATATTTTTGACTTCACATGATTCTTGCGTGATTTGTAGTTGAAGTTTACTGTCGATACCGAAAACGAAAAGAACCATTTACTGAGATAAGAATAGTCTTATGGAAATTTTTACTTCCTTTATAATAACTTGTAGCAAGTGCTAATTGTGAAGAATATTAGTTCTAAATATTAAATATGTGTATGTTCTTCCGGATTTTAATATTTAATATCCTTGCTTTTGCAAGGCATTTTTCAACTAAAAGAAAATTTGAGACTGTAATAAATATATGTATTGAAAACTATATCTTTAATAAAGTTCCTTTTTAACTAATTATTCTCGATTATTGTAATGACTCTTCTGTTATTACCAACATTTTCTGATTTTATTGAGAGTAATTGTACTGCATGATTTTCGTGTCCACGCTAGAAGAAGACCATTTTTCTTTTAAGAATTAGTATTTATGAACCATTAGTATTCTATGGTGAAAGACGACTTGGGTTTTACGATCAGCTATTGACAGTAATTAGACTGAATATTTCGAGGAATAGTAACTGATGACGTTTTAGAACTAACACAGTTATTATTAATTGTTGTCATTTTATTTTTTAATATACAATCAGCTATCACAAATTAGAACACATTATCTTTTACCTAAATCTACATTAATATACCGCAGTAATTAGTAGTTGTCTTTTATTGTTTGTTTTAGTTTTGTTTCTCTACTTTTTGATGGGAGACGCGGTGGCTGTGGTAGAGCGCTCACTTCCAGTGTGAAGAATTTCAGGCTCGATCCCAGACTATCTTAAATTTGTGATGAACATCGTGTTCATGGGTTTTCTCGAGGTCCTCTAGTATTCTTCCACATTCTCATTCCACCATTTTTTGCAGAATCATCCACTTTCGTTAATCATCGGTTGTCTTCAGCCTACAGCACACAAGTGAAAGGTACAACTAAATTGCTCATTTTCTACTTCTTGATGTGTGTGACATGAAAACATGTATCACAAGAGCGTGACAAGTTTCAATGAAGATACGTAAACCAGGTGTGGGATGAATTGGATTATCATTGCCTTGATATGTACCGTATGACAAACAAGTCACTTATTGTAAATAGTTATTTTGTCACATCCAATGACTCCAAAACCTATATACTGCAATGCCAATATATTTTAAGCAGCATTTGTAAGATCTCGAAACAACCTAGGGACTTACTTTCTACAGCTGTAAATTAATTCCTGATAAACAGTTTGGGATTTAGAAAAATTCAAAAGCTTAGTAATGTTTCGAGGTAGTCTTAAACAAACAAACAAAAGTAAAATAAAATGTGAATATATTATTTTTATGAAATGAGTTGCATGTAAAAAAAATGGACGATATTATTTATGTAGGGTTGGCAATACTGATCAAGTTAAGAATACGCAGGAGCATGCTCTAGTATTCTGCTTGCAACAGAAATAGTCGTCCGACTAGAGTTGGGTACGTGCGAGTAGCAGTAAGGTGAAATGGGAGTCGTAATACAAAATCCCGTCAAATGTGAACTGAGATCTGTCATACGGTTTCTGAACGCCGAAGGACAGAATGTAGCCGACATCCATCGGGAATTATGTGCCATTTACGGACTGACAGTAATGCATGAAGGGAAGATCAGGCAATGGTGCAGAAAGTTTCGGGAAGGACGTTCAAATGTTCATGGAATGAGTGTAGAGGAATGTCTCGTGTTCAGACGAACGATCTAGGGGAACGCCTTCACGAGATAGTGCAATCCAATCACTGGTTCAATTAACTGAACTCACCAAAGAGTTTCGAGAAGTGTCTGCGAAAACAATGCATAGAATTGTGACTGACAAGCTGTTCTATCACAAACTATGTGAGAGGTGGGTACTAAAAATGCTGATAAAAACAATGACAGCTGCTGTGTGATTTTTTAGGCTGCTTGGGGGAGGGCAGGGGTGAGTTTTTCTAACATAGTAACGGATGATGAAACTGGATCATACGCCACTGGGAAGTCAAAGCAACAGGCAATGCAATGGCGGCACTTTGGTTTTCCTAAAGCGAAGGAATTCAAACAAACAAATCAATTCACGAAATGATGGCAATCGTGTTTTGAGATGAAAAGAATGTGATTCATGTGGAATTCTTGGAACCAGGACGAACAATTACAGCATATATATATATTTCCAAACACTAAATAATCTGCAACATGCCATACAAAATCGGTGGAGAGGAATGCTATGCTATGGAATTCTTCTGATCAATGACAACGCCCGCCCACCAGAGCTGCTTGTGCTGTTGAAATAATTCAAAGAATTCGATGGGAACTATTAATACTCCTCCTTACAGCCCGTACCTTGCCCTCAGCAATTTTTATTTTTCTTGTCCTGAAAAAAGTGGCTTGCATCAAAGCGTTTCAACGACATTAAAGTGCTGAAGACATCAGTTCTGGACTGGCTGCAATCTCAGTTGGCAGGTTTTTATAGAGGATATACGGAAGCTTGTGCCACGCTACCAGAAATGTCTGGAAATTCATGGTGAATACGTCGAAAAATAGTCAAGGTATGTACTTGTATATCAACCACAATATATTTCTTCTATTATTTTCTTATTTTTAAAAAATATATTAGCCTTTTTTGTGACATGTGCCTCGTGTATATACAGTAGTTAGCAAAAAATTGAACACACTGTTAATTTTTCAGAATTTTACAAATAAAAGAGACTGTGTCCATACAAAATCACGTTTTTGAACATAAACAATGTTGTTTATATAAGGATACGAAAATTGATGGTCGTCTTGACATCGACACAAATTTATGGAAGAAAGTTGCTTGGCAATAAACATAACTAATAAACAGACAAGTAACGTCACGCTTTCTTTGATGATGCATCGTTTCAATGACACCTAGTGGTGTGTGTATGAACCATTGTCAGTAGTTGTCTCTACTGCAACGAACAGTTGGGGGTGTATGCGGTATTGAATCGTATCGTAATATAGGCAAAATTGGATGTAAATCTGTAATATGCGATCTTGCTGTTTTCATTCGTGAACCAGTTGAATAGTGTGAAGAATAGGCAAATACTATAAAACGCGGAAGAGAAACAGTTAACTAAGAGTCGAAGCACGTGTTTAAGTGGTTAATTTGAGAGAAGAGTGTCCTTCTCTGAGAAAAATCGCTCAGTGATCGGGCGGGGCAGTGCGTCGGCCTATTGGAAAATAAGTCACAAAGTGGTGTAAATATTACACGGAAACGCTCTCCAAACGCTGTCCAAAATAACTTCTCGTAAGGACAAGTTCACTGGAAAAACGGAACAGAATATACGTTAACACTTCGAAAGTACCAAGTATGGAAAAGCCATTTCCAATCGGTATCAAATAGGACGGTGATCCAGCGCCTCAGATTTATGGATTTGGGGGTAGGGTTAAGGTAAAGAAACCGTTCATTCAAGCAGAGAAAACAAAAAAGATACTCTTGGGGCAAAAAATAAAATAAAGATTGGAACGACGAACAATGGAAGAGGGTACTGGGCCGACGAATCTAAATTCCAACTTTTCGCCTTCGAATGCTAGAAGTTTGTCTGTCATCGTCCCGAAGAGCGCTTTCATCTCTACCGTGCACCTACAGCAAGGCACGGAGAAAGTACCGCTGCTGTTTGGGGATTCTTTACAGTCTACCAAGTTGATAATTTAGTCCCAATTAATGGAATAACGGATAAAAACGTCTTTCACAAGTGGGGGCATTTGCTATCCATCGAGCTCTTGTAAAATGAACTTGACAAGACAGTCCGTAAATTGATACCAACTTTTGACAATGACTATATATATACACACACACGAGAAACGTTCCAAAAGTAAGCTTATAAGGCATATTTGGCAATAGTTATATTTTATATTGTATATATGTCAAAGTCAGCACTTTATTTGTCAACATAGTTGGAAAAACGATTGAGGCATTTGTCTAACCGTAAGACGAGCTTGTAGATGCCACTTTCGTAAAATGTGGAGTCCTGACTGCTTAGTCAGTGTTGCTCCGCTGTTTTAGACATCTTCATCACTGCCTGGTTATTTATTTTTCAAATGCCCTCGTATGACTTTGATGTTATACAGCATATGTAACTATAGCAAAATGTTTCTATTGTTTCAGGTAGTAGCGTCATACAGAGTCGACTAGAGCAATGATCCAAACAGAAAGTACGTACTGTCATTAGATTTCTCATGGAGATTCATTATCAGTTGATGAACATCTATGCAGAAAGCATGATAAGTCGTCAGTGTATGGCAAAATGGTGCAACTAATTTCGAAGCGGGGAGATAATAGTGTGCGCGGTGTGGCAGATCCACAAGAGTTGGCACGGCAGATAATAAAATACGCGTGGAGCACGAAATCTTGGAGAACAGGAGAATCATTATCGCAAGCCTAAGCATTAATTGGAACAGTTAGCTACATTAGTGAAGTTGGATTTCACAAAATGTATCCCAATGGATGCCACGAAACCTTCCTGAAGACGACAGAGCAGAGAAAATGGCTTGTGACATGTCATTCTTGTAGCAATATGTTGTTGGGGGGCCAGGAGTTGGTTAAGCGTCAAGACCAGATCTGGATTCACCATTATACCTCAAAAACAATAAAGGTAAGCATGGAGTGGAAGCATCCATGTTCCCCACGCAGCAAGAAATTCAAGATCGTAAGTCAGCTGGCAAACTGGTGGTTATTATCTTCTGGGATCAGAAAAATATGTTACTGGTCGATTTCTTGAAGAAGGGACTAACAACTAATGCAGATGTCAATGGAAGAACATTAAAATTTATGAGCTGCCATTCGCCAGAAGTGTTCTGGATTGATGTCAAGGGGTGTACTACTGCACAATAATGCTCGGCCACACACTGCCACTGGCACTCAAACACTGATGCGATAGTTTCGGCGGGACAGTGGAACATTAGCCCTTGATCCCAGTGATTATAATCTCTTTCCTGCCTTAAAAGAATATCTTAGAGAGCACAATATTGAAAGTGACGACGATGTCAGAACTGCGGTGTAATGCTGACTCAAGAGTCAGAACCCCACATTTTACGGAAGTAGCATCGACAAGCTTGTCTTAGGGTTAGACAGATGCTTCAATCGTCGTGGCGACTATGTCGAAAAATAGACTGTTGACTGTAATACACAATGTGCATTGATTTATGTACAACTAATACATTGCCAAATATATCTTGTAAACTTACTTTTGAGATTCTCCTCATGCATACTATTTACTTGAAAATATGCACAAATACTAATGACGAAAACAAATTCTTTCTGATAGGAATTATTCAAGAATGGAATATGTATTTTCGTTTTTTAAAAATAAAAGGATGGTGCAATTTTACAATGAATCTTTTCTCTCTTGAATCTGTGATTTAAGATGGTCGCTGTTCGAATGCCGTGATCTTCATTACTATTGTTTCGTATGATAGAAGAAAGGAAAGATGAACTAATTATAGAATTAATTAGCTTGACTATTCTGGGATTTCGTAAAATTCACAATTTTATTGACGTATAATCTGTTATCCATAAATATTTTAAAAATCAATATTAGTACTCTGCAGCGCGGGACTGCGGGTGGTTGTCCAGTTTGCCCTATGAAGGCCGCCGGTGTTTGCTACCATGCTAAGGGTAAATAATGTCAGAATTAAAAATATCTAATGGACAACACAAAGAATAACACTATGTAATTACTTATTCATGTGTTATATTTTATAACGTAACATACAGAAAAGGAGGATTGTCATGAAAAAGATGGGACACAAAAAACATTCTCATATAATTCCATTTGTATCTATTAACTTTACCATATTAACATACCTCTTGGAATTACAGGAAACCTCCAAACTTTTGATTCAAAAAAACTTTAAAATTGACATCTGTCATTCCTATAAATTTACACTGTTTTTATTAGGACTAACTTTTCAACAGTGCAAAAATGCATTATCTGCCTGGATGTTTAATGCATTCCTGCTTCATGTTGTGGAGTATTTGTATTTAATGGAATGTCATATTTGACTACATTTGGACAGACACTCCTTTCCAGGCACTAGTAGAATATTCGTTTTTGGCATTCTAAATAATATTTTCCAGTTTAAATTAGCTCTATGTTAAGTCACCCCGTTAGTTACAACTGTGCACTTACTCAAAAATATAACTAGACATGTGTTTTCAATTATCTTGGAGCAATTTCTACTACATTCGATTGTCTCCATTCAGTTAATTGGAACGTTTATTCGTATAGGTGGTAATTTTAATGCAATGTTGAAACTCCCGACAGGTGGTTCTAATCGTAATAAAGCACTTTGAATAAAGATAGTCCCCATTGACTACAAGGTATGATAACACTGTCTTAAAACTTACTGACTGTAGCGATACAATTCAGGTATTTATTTATATTTTATTTCTAAATTGAAAATAATTCTAATTCAAAGGCATTTAACGTCAGTGATTAACAGTTTTTTTTTTCTTTATTTTACTAAACATGTTTATACCATTTATTTGATGTTATGTAGAAAGAGGGATTTTTCAGTCATCTACATATACATTAAATATTGCATTTCGTAAAAAAATATATTCATTTTTGCTTATTAACAATACATTATATAATTATCATAGATACAACCCTAGAAACTAAAAATATTTCTCAAAAATTTAAGAGGTCAATGAAATGATAACTGTATTAAACAAAATAAAATTTAAAAATGTCAAAAATAAAGCATAATGCAATGACTATTAACCTTATGAAGGCACAAAAACATTTTCAAAAAGGAATATTCATTCATTATGATTTCTGTTTCAGCATCCATTCTTCTACAGATGCTCGTACTTTGGTAATATTCTCTGGATACACTCTGCAGCAACCACCAATAATTCGAACATTCAAGTTGAGCCATGATGGTACAAAATTTTCCAAAGGTTCACACTCCTTTTGCCCAGTCCACCTACCAAGGGAAAAAAAACAATTCCTTTTATTATTCACCTACAATTTACAGATTTTACTTTTTTAAAATTTGTATCTAACAAAAAATTAAATATATTAAAAACTTAAATACATAAAATATCATGTTCAAAAAATACTGTGAATAATTTTATTAGAAACAAAGTAATAAGCTGACATGGAATTCGATTTAATCTCCTTCAAAGTACTGTCCTTGGCTAGCAATGCATTTATCCCAACGTTGAACCAATGACTGCAAGCATTTCTAGAAGGCTTTCTTTGGAAGGTGTTCAGTTGCTCTGTCGTGACCCTCCCAACGTCAGGAATGGTAACAAAATGTCTTCCTTTTTTAGCACAATTTTCATTTTTGGGAAGAGTCACAAGTCGCATAGTGCTATATCCGGAGATTACCGTGGATATGAACAAACAGGAATATTTTTCAGCCAAAAACTCGCGCTATCAAAAGCGAGGTTTGGGGAACGAATTTCGCACTCACTCATTTCATCTGCCAATCCGCTGTTTAAATGCTTTACACAGACCCATACGAAATGCTTAGTTCTTCAGAAAGCTCTCGAATAGTTATTCACCTGTTTAAACAAATATTTTTTGCCACTTTTTGTATGTTTTCTTCTGTTTATAAGGTTAATGGACGTCCCGAACGTTGCTCGTCTTCTACCGACTCATTTCCACTTTTAAATCGCTTATACCACTTGTAAACAGTCTTCAGAGTTACAACATTATCACCATTTTTGATCACACCTTGTATTCTGTAGTGAAAACTTCTACGTTCGCCACCACCAGTTCCATTGAAAAGTTCCTGTTCTATCCAACTTACACAAAATAAGTGTATTTTGAAGCAATAACTATGACACATCGTAACATACGCATTTTTAATACAACTATTTATTGCTTGCATATTAGTTTGTATCTTACACGTACTATGTATAAGAGCTTTCTCGTGGCTATATGGTTCACCTACACAGCTTTGGTGTAGAAGACGGCTTAGATTTCCGGTGAAAGCTCATGTAGTTCTGTTTATACGTTAAGCTGTAGGTTCACGTCTCGTACACTCTTGATATTGAAATATACATTAAGCTCCGAACCAACCAAACAAATAATATATCGTAAAAGTTATTTTTGAAATGCAAAAATATTATATGTAATAAATATCTATGTGAATTTGCCCTTTGAACTCTATTATTTGAATGTAATAAAAGAAAGATAAGATTATCAGTACAAGGAAAAGCTGGAATATCCATGCCGTCTTCACATACAAGTCCTTACTTCTGAATTCACAAACAATTAGACTCACCATGCTATACTACTGGGTTTTGACCACTACGCAGTGGGAACGGTTCCTTTATTTTTTTTTAATATTATGTAACTTGAATTCGATGTCGTTTGTTACAAATTTTTCTGGAAGTTTCCCAGGGAAAAAGGCTTCGAACAAGTGACAAAAACAAAAGATGCCTAGCTCAGTAAATCGGTGTGCCTGGACTAATGTGAAATATTCATGGGGCCTTTCTATTTATACATGCACCAGACATAAGAAACAATAAACAGTACCACTGCCTCCTGGATTTTCTTAAAAATTACTTTCAATGGGCGTTTTCTTTCTTTTATTTATTGATTTTCCAAAATATAAGAACAATAAAAGATAAACAACTATTAATATTTTATGGTCTTTGAAATCATAATTGGATTACTATATTTCTTGAATGATTTCGGCAACCAATCTTGTTCCCTTCGACTTCCAGATAATAATGATGACTTTCGGCTTCACAAAGCTTTTTATGTGTGTTATTTAACTAGTTCTTTTTACAAAGTAAATAATATATATATAATCCAAGTTCTACTTATGTATAATGTTACCGCCAAGCCTTGAGTTAGTATGTGTAGACAACCACAAACATTTTAAAAGATATTATTGCTGCTTTTAACGTTTTCTTTCGAAAATAACTAGTTAAATATCATACGAGAATCTTTGTGAACCCGAAGCTCTTCGTTTAGAATCTGGAAGTCGAAGACACACAGGTTTGTTTCCAAAATCACTCCAGAAATATAATCATCCGAGTATGATTTTTAAGGCATATAGAAAGTTAAGTGCTTATTAACCTTAACAATATATGCCAGATCGACATCTGTGCTGAAAACAGTAAAAGATGTTCGCAAGGATTTGTAGAAATGATGATGATCGTGCATACTGCCAAATATTGACGTGCCCAACATACAGAGGTAAATTTAACATAATATATATTTAGGAGTAACTGCTTCAATACAGCCACGTTTCAAGGTGGACTTGTAGCCAACTTACAGACCGACAATATATATCTTATGCAAAATACAGGTTCTACAATAATCAGACCAAGTTAATAGATTTTACTATATATCTTGCATCACGGCAACATACGTTACACAGTACCTTTATCTTCGATGCAAGTGCTACTGAGAAGTTTGAAATGAGTGAACTAATTAGAATAACGTATTGTCCTAGAAAAGGAAATATAATTTCAAGAAAACTACTTTTTTTTAAAAAAAAAAAATCAATTAGTATTTAAATGCATATAATAATTTAAATGCCAAACCAGTATATATCCACTTCGAAACTATCGGACAAGAAATGTGGCCAGAGAGCAAATACTAATCCGATTGTAAAATCCCATAAATGCTAAAATTCTTTTACCACATGAACAACTTAAAAGATGTACCTCCTTCGATGATATTTGACAGTCGTTTTATTATCAACAAAAGCAACTTCATAAGAAAGCTGAACAGCAACTAGTAATACACCCAATATACAAGGTCTGTCCAGAAAGAAACCGAACTAAAAAAAAAAATACGACCAACAAAACTGTTGTTGACTTTCTGATTGTCAGTGCCGCGTAGTGGGATCATCCTACCTTGTGTGATTGTGAGACTGTGAGCGTTGGAGTGAAGTTGTGTTCCATACTTGTGGTGATTTTGTGGTATTACGAAAATGAAGATTTTGGAAGAGCACCGTGTGCGCATCAAATTGGGCAAGACATTTACAGAAACTTTGAAAATGCTGCAGGAAGTGTACGGTGAGTTGAGCTCAATATTATGTGTGGTTTCTAAGCATACATGGAAAATGGAAACAGAACATACATGGAAAACGAGGAAAAACCTGGACCCCCATCAACGTTATGATCAAGAAACACATGTGGAAATCTGTGAAGATCTTTTAAATCGTGCAAACGACAACGAAAGCTTACTGAAAAACATCATAACAGGTCACTAGACTTTGGACTATGGCTATAACGTTGAAACAAAGGAACATTCATCTCAATGGAGAAGAAAATCTTAAAAAGTTGCTCAAACGTTAAAGTGATGATTATTGTTTCCTTTGAAGTTTGTGGTGCTGTATTATGAATACGTCCCACGTCGAACAGTACATTTAGAAACGATGAGGCGTTTGAGGGAGGCTGTAAGAAAGGAAAGATCGGAAGCTTGGAAAAGTGAAAAATAGATGATGCATCATGACAATGCTCCTATTCATTTGGCGCTCTTCATTAGGGAGTTTTTGGCCAGGAATAATATGATTATTGTACCACAACGACTCTATTCGCTTGATTTGATACCTGAAGAATTCTTTCTAGTACTTTAAGGATTGAAATCCATCCTGAGATATCGCTGTTATTAATCCATAGAAGAGATAACAAAAAATTCGCTTACAAGATCTTCAAGCTATTCCAAAAAATGGATTCCAGCAGTGGAAGACGTGCTGCGATGTATTAATAGTGGTGGGAACTATTTTTGAAGGGGCATAAATCTGGATAACTTCTACAAACGGTGGTTTCATTATATGTAGAAAGTTCGCCTTCTTTTGCACAGATCTCGTAAATACTACGATTGTAAAATATATTCGCAACGTACCCTCCTGCCTCAAGATCGTAAATTTCCCCACTGTTCGGGTACACGATGAGGGGAATGGACTGTTGATTGTCTGCGTTGACGCTTTCTAACAGCGTTTCCACATATCTTGGGTTTACACAATTGGTGCCAACAGCTACTAGTTGTAATTGGTTCAACTCCCAGCATTTGTTCACAGCCTCCTTCAGTAACTCTCCATGGGATATATGCAGGTTGTCCTGAAATAGAACAAATATATATTTTAAGTAGAAATACTAATTTTATTTTTTTAATAAAACAATTTACATTTCATTAGTTTTGGGCTTGTATCGCTATATCATGTATGGAACTTAGGGATTAGTATTACATCAACATGCACACCACTCAGTAAATAACATGTGAAAAACAGGAGACCACAACAAAACTACGTTGTATTCCATTAGAAATTATATTGATAGCTTTTTTCTCTTATATTTAACTTGGAACCAAGTTAATAATGATCGACTCTTTCAGGCATGCATCCTTAACTTATTTAAACTGTATATTGTTCATCAAATAAATCTCAAAAGTGATAACAGTATAGAATGTAGGAAATAATGCAATGTTGGTGCTAGAAGGGCGTTCATAGCATTTACTTAAATAGTACTTCTGGCTATTATGAGGAATTTTTATTAAATCAAGTACGTAGTACTCACGTCGATTACGTAATTGAAATATCTTTAAATGCATCATATCTACTTATAGTCTAATATGATATAAAGTTTTTATTATTTGATATAAATGAATTAAAATATTATAAATTAAACATATACATGTATTATTTACTTTGAGGGAGGCCTTTAGCCTCTTATTACACTAATAAGTTTTTGCTCATTAAGAACTTCATTATTAGGACTGCCTTGTACTAATATGAATTCGCCGCCGCAACAATGATAATACTACTTACACTTCATCTGATACAACTTGTCATTTCTGACGGTTGCTTTCCTCTGTTTTTCCTTCCTGCATGTGGTCATAACAGGCAGGCAAGAAGAATTGTTTCTATGGCAACAGCACTTTTAGCCAATTATTAGTGGCTCATTTCTCTCGCTCTGCAATGATAAACATTCCACCCTTTCCGCACGTTGCCAATTTGAATATAAACAAATGAACATTGTTTTAGTCGAATGTAAACTTGAGTAGTCGACCTGCTTGTTATTGAGAGCCATCTTTTCAATTCTCTTTTGTGTCACTTAATTTTATGAAACTGAGATTTACTTGCAGTGAATAATTTCGTGTTTCCTATATACATTAATGTTTAGTTCGTTATTTATTTCTGCCTCTCTCTCTCTCTCTCTCTCTCCCGTCCCCTCTGAAATGGATGAAGCGGCAGGAAGTGCAAATCGCTGTAAAGAAATATTCAAAAATTGGACAGGGTTTCGCTTTACGAGGCCAAGCTCGCGAGACGATATGTTCACCATGCGAATACTTGAGAGTGAGAAAGAGAAAATGGTGATCCCCAAGGGCGCCCATGTGGTTTCCAAGGGGGGCAAGTATAAGCGACGTTTCAAAAATAGTTTCAAATTTTGCTGTAACTAATGTAAAAATTCTATTGCATTTTCGATATTCTGAAGTACAATTTCCTCTAGGGGGCAAGCGCCCCACCTTGCCCCCCTGATGGGCGCCCTTGGTGGTCCTCTTATCGATGTGAATCAAGTTACAGCTGCCCTTAAAATTAACGAAAACTGGTGCGAACTGGGAAAGAAGAAATAAGGAAAGAGGAGGAACTTGAGAAGAAGGAAGAACAAGAAAAGGACGAGCCGGGACCATCACAGGTATTGCTGAAAACTCCAGGTAAACACTGTTGGTATGAAAAGAAGGTCGGTTCATTTCAGCGGGATTTCCTTCGTCACTACATTTACGCGTATTATATGCGCAAGGAGCATCCCACATTAAGCAAGCTCCAAGCCACTTTAAAAAAGCTAACTTGTTCTACGGAAGTAAGTTCTCGCTTAGAAGCTGTCTCATGGATCTGGGGTTCGAATTTAACAACTTCTCCAAACGCACAGTGCTGATGAAAAAAAAAAAAAAAAATCATAGCTTGGCGTTGCCGGTACCTCAGAGCTATGAAGAAATGGATTATGATAATGTGGTTTTGTTAGACGAGACAAGGCACAACGCAGGCTATATATTAGAAAAAGGCTGAATCGACAATACTGCGCATAGTAAAACGAACGCACCAATGGCAAGGAGGGAAGAATAATTCTTCTTCATGCTGGCACATCTCGTGGTTTTGTCCCGAACTGGCTCCTCATTTTCAGATGAAAAAAGAAAAAAAGGTGGTGATTATCACGAGGAAATTAACTCCGATACATTTATGAAGTGGTACCAAGAAGCTCTTTTGGAAAACATATCCCCTAAATCCATCATTATTATGGACAACACCCCATACCATTCCGTTATGCTCGACAAGCTCCCAACAACTCAGTCCCGAAAGTCTGAGGTCTTGGACCGGCAGAACTTCTAGAACTGGTGACCTTATACAAGCCCACAATTCCTTTGTACAGAATTGACGAATTAGCAAGAAAAAGAGTCACCAGGTCATGTGACTTCCCCCTTACCACGCCCACTTAAACCCTATATAAAATATTTGGGCGCAAGTAAAAAGATACGTAGGGAGGGAAAATAAAAAGTTTATAGTGGCAGAAGAGGAGAGACTTTCAAGAAAAGCAATTGATAGTGTCACTGTCGAAAAGTGGGCTAATGTTCAACATTCGAAGAAACTCCTAAACAATGGGATAATGAGGAAATTCTTGAACAGTGTGTGAAGGAAGTGATAATATCTGTTACTTCCTGCTCCGGAAGTGACAGTGATTCTTCTATGGGAGTATCGCCAATCACACGATACACGTAAGTACATTTCTCTTTCTTCTTTATTACCAGGGTGTGAAAAAAGTTTTAAAAATAAAAGAAAGAACAAAACATGTGTTTAAAATATGAAAAAGGTTTTCAAAATGTTTTAACACACACACAACAAGAAACATGTTTGAAACATTTTGAACAGTTTAAATCATGATTTTAAACATATTTCAAAATCGTATAATAACGTATTTATTAAGACTTTTCGCTCTTGCAACCGATCTTTTTATTTATTTTATTCTCGTTAAGACTACACTGTGTTTGGTACAGAATATTTCAGTATAGATTAGTAATTCTTAACTTATTTCATATCACGACCGCCTTTTATTACACCCTCTTGCCAGTGACTCTCGTAAGCACTTTCTTTGTTATAATAAGCTTTTTAGGTAGATTTTAAAATCTACCTACTATAGAGATTTCACACAATCTATCAATATACAAGGCAAAACGAAAGTCCTCACTATTCTTCTGTATTGAGAACGGGTTGAGGGAGAATGATGGAACTTGGAAGTGGTCTGACATATCAGATGGTGCTATCAAGCATCATACCGGACGTCTTTGATTGGTATTCGAAATTTCGAATGCAAAGGGAACCATGTTACGTTTTAAGGCTAGAATTTTACCAGAAATACGGTTGTGTGGTTATTTTTAGCCCTAAAGCAAGTCATTTCGGAGTCTAACTAGAAAAGTTCTAGTTACGCCTTTAGGGGTTAAGCTCGCGTTTCGTGGAGGCGGGTGAGATTTTTGTTGCAAAATTTGATTGCTATTTCAGAATACTGATGCTAATAAAATTATTTTAAAATAATAAATTTTAGAAAAGTAATGTTTGAAGCACACTTCATGTTGTGCTAACTTTAGTATATTTTGTGCAAGCCTATGTAATTGGCTGTTTTTTGAGTCAATAATTTATTGAAAAAAGGTAATATTCGAGGCGTTCAGAGCACAATGAATCCAAATCTATTTTCAATAAAATTCAGTTTTGCTCAGCACATGAATTCTATTTCAAAACGTAATATCTTCGCAGTCAAGAGTCCAAAACAAATGTAACTAAAACCATGCGAAAGGACGTGGGATAGTTTCATATGACAGCCGTTAGACAGGGGCGTCAGTGTGACAGGAGAGCAACCGCCCTCATCCCCACTCTGGATTTCAGATTTCGGGGGTAATAAGGCAGCTTTAGAAATCTTTTGATAAGCAAAGTCCAACAGGACAAGCTTGAGATCCTTAACCGAATAAATACGGAGAACATACAGATGATTAGAACTGGAGTTGCTTAGGCCTAATTTCCAGAATTAAGCAGGCCCGAAACTCGAAAATAGAGCCACCTTTGGAATCCTTGGGCCAAAAAATATACAAGAGAGTAATATAGGCCTATAGCTCCTTGCGGCCAATGGAATGGATTATAACCGATCAAAATCTGTATTTATTCGGTGTAAGGACTTCAAATTTTATGTTGGACTTCGCTCGGCAAAAGGTTTGTAAATCTGTATTACTGTCCCAAAATCTGAAATTCAGGGTAAGGGGCGGATGACCTCTAAACGAACGCCTCTCTCTAAAGGCAATAAAATTCTAAATTGCATCTTGTCATGTAGTTTTTTCTTTCTTTCATCTCGGATTCGTGGTTGTGAAAATATGACGTTTTCCGTCGGTGTATTCTTTTGGACACAATCTGCATTTATTTAACATTATTTTGCATCATTGACTATAACATTCGGTGTTCGGCTTGCTAAGCATTCCCACGCTGCAGCGTACACAATATAATGTTAATATCTTAAATTTATAAGCAATTTATCAACGCCCTTGACTAGCGGTTGTCCTATGAAACTCTAGTCCACACCCTTTCACGTGATTTTTGTTTCATTTATGTCGTACCCTTGGCTACGAAGATACTACGTTTGCTGAGCAAAAGTGAACTTTTCTGAAAGTGGACTTGGATTCCTTGTGCTCTGAACGCCCCCTATCTAAAAATATGTTGTAAAAACTGAGTTGGAGCCAAATTTATCCTACAACCCAATTTTGTTCGAAACATATAAAATTAGTTTGTTTAGTCTCATTGATTATAGTCTTGCATCAGTAGCAAGACTACATGAGACAGGGCTTTTTATTTAAAGTGGGATCAGAACCACTAATTTCGAAAATTTACGTCGGATCGCAGCCAAAATCTATAGCTAATTCCAATGTTTCGTGCCTCTACCCTCAAAATTTAATTGGGCCCTGTAGCTTGGTACATACATACATACAGACGAACAAATTGAGATCAAATTGTCCCAGACACTAACGTTCGACACTGATGTTACAATAAGTATCACTTTTTAATGGTCAGTTACGCGGGCGACTGCAATATCTTGCGCTTTCTCGCTTGGTCCCTTCATGCAAGCTATGCCAAGGTGTAATGTTTTTAAGAAAGTTTAGAACTGAGGTGGGAAAGAGGGACGAAATAAAATTTTCATAACATAGTGAAAAAGATATTGTTGATACAAAATTAATTCTTAACTGAAGTTTCCAGATGCGTCTCAATCACATCACTGACGTTAGAATCTTCAGAAGCAATTTTCGAATCAACACTTTTACCATTTGTTTAGGTTCCCAGTTTTATCACAGCATTGCATTTTTCATAATGATTCTTCATTCTTTGAACTAAACCAACCATTCTTTTTTACATGTTTTGCAACGAGCTCGTATGCTCGTTTTTTTTTATCTGAGTTACTTTAATAAATTTGCTCCAAATGATGTACTTTTCCTCTTCCTGTAAAACATATGTTGAACGATTCCAAGTTGTACGGAGACTGCGAACCAACATGTACTGTATGAACGAATGCCTGCGATATTTTAATTTCAGAACCGCAATTTAGCAAATAACCTTTTGTTTGTTTTCTGAATACAACACAAAAATGTGTTTCCCTGATAATTATTTTATTTATTTTTTAATATCAGTTCTACAAGTAGTCCAACCTTGGAGTACAGCACTTTCTTGCAAGTTAACTGAGACGCATTTAAACAATACAATATACGTTAAAAATAAGGGAAAAAAAGGACACAAAATAAATTGTAGATCACCACATTGACCTGTTGTAGCCACGAGAAATCAAAATATTTACATGGGAAGATAATAGTTTTCTGAATGGGAAGCACTTTTGATAATTTTCTTTCTATGGCAGATATTTTTACAAAAATAAAATAAAATAAAAATAAACATATGTTTAAAATAAGTCTTAAAAAATACACGTGTTTAAAACAAAATGTTTAAAACGTATACAAAATTTGTTTTAATCAAAATTAATTATTTAAAACAAGTTTTAATCATTTGTTTTAAACATTTTATTTTAAACAAAACAGCTCTGTTTATTACTACATATATTAACTATTAAAGTTATTACAATAGAAGTGTCACGAATTCAAAATGAAGACCTATCTGATATCATCAACAACAGAATCTAGAATGCCAGCTCTGGAGTTCAATCTAGACAGGTTCGATAGAAAAAAAAAATATTATGATTTACGTTTCAGCAATCAGTTTATGTTTCTTTATATATTTTATTATAGTTATATGTATAGCATTATTACCCGCTTTAACGTTCCTGGCTTTTAAGATCCCTTCAGTGTGCCTATATTCCCGCTATTTACACCATGCCATGCTGATCTCTAGCTAAAAACACAGATAAATGAACTGGCCATCACAACGAAGCCATAAACATTGTTTTTAAATCAATTTTACATGACATCCACTTATGTCGTCGACATTCATCGATTACGACAGCACTATTTTTCAACAAGTAACTGCTCCAGTATAGACATGTCCAAAAACAAAGGGATGAATTCCAGAACCATGTAAGAATCGCCGCACACCTGAGAGCAACATACATAGCTTTTTAGAGGCCCCGTACGGGAAATTCAGTGAACTACACATCCACAAACTGATTTCCCTTCTTTTCTTCGCAATCAATAGAGTGGTTTGCGGTTACTCTTGACCTACGGAATTGGGATTATCATCTCTGTTGGACAGCACACCTGAAGGACTTGTGTGGCTTACGCGGCCTCATCGTTCCTTCTCTCTAGTGCGGTGCGGGGCTGAGCTTGTCAGGTGTTCCAGGCGTTGTGATTGTTGTATGTCCTTGACCACGAGAGGGAAGGGTCCAATATCGTAATAATGTGTCCACTACTTTGCAATACTACATACTTTTACTTACTTTTCACAATAGTATATAAAGGTTTTATACTACAGCAAACTTTCGAACATTAAGTCTTAAGCATGATATGATCCAAACACACAAACCTTACATGAAAATGACAGCCAGGCCTTCTGGTTAGGAAATTCCTTCAAAAGCTTCACCAAGGCTTCTCCTTCCATTTGGGCAGGCATTGTCTCCATCGCCAGGAAGTCAACACCAGCCTCTACTAGCGCTTTCATTCGTGGCCGATGCCATTCGATCAACTGCTCCTCACTAATGGAGTCCACATAGCTTCCACTATATTCAGAGCAATCATGCAAAGCTGCTCCGTATGGTCCAATAGAACCAGCTACTAATAGTCTCTTCCTATCTATGGAATACGATAATCATTAAAAGGCTCAAAATGTGTAACAAGAAAAACACTGTAAGAAAATTCAAGATATATACATCACATACAAGAACAAACAGAAAAAAGAAAGAAAGCAAAAATAAATAAATAAGTTAATCTGTACTGCTTTATTTTACTTAAATTTAAATATATATATATATATATATATATATATATATATATATATATAGGGTGCGTCAAAATAAATGTTACAAGCCATGTACAATACAGAGGAGCCTAAAAGATGAGTCAAACACGAGGTCTCCCCCGCCCCCATTATGGGGGAAGGGGGTGTACGTGAAATTTTCAAATGGAAACATAGGTCGAGTGATATCTCGTTCGAAAGAGCTTGAAAAATTCAACAATTTTTGTAGGAAACAATTTTTGATATGGGGCACAGTTTTCAAGATGGACTCCAAAAATGGTCCTGTATCTGATAAAATTATAAAACAGAAACGGCTGAGTAGAAAACGGTGAAAAAAAAAAATGAAAAAGGAAGAAGTCATAGGCAACGTGGAATGGTATTGTTGCGGTGTCCCCAGGGCCCCCATCACGGGGCCCCGGGACCAACTTTAAAATTTCAAATGAGAATATAGGTTGAGTGATACCTTGTTTGATAGATCGTGGAAAGCCAAACAGCTTAGTGCAAAATTTGTTTTGATTAAACACGATATAAGTTAAACACAAAGTTCCCTCGCCCTCCATTTTGGAGGGAGGGGCATACGTGGAATTTTCAAATGGCAACATAGGGCGAGTGATACCTTCTTTGATAGTGATATACGAAACAGCTTAGTACAAAATTAGGACCTCGTGCTTGACTCATCTTTTGCCCCCCCCCCCCCTCTATTGTACATTGACTCTTAACATTTTTCTTATTTGATGTATAGTTCGCGAGATATTGGCTTGGAACACTTATTTTGACTCACCCTGTATATATGAAGATTCAAGACAATTCCTATTTGAAGGATAATATGGTTCAATGGTGGAGCACTCACCCCTAATGCGAAATGTTCCTGGCTAGATTCCATCCAATATGAGCTTTTTATTTTTAGACAACGTCCCATGATGCACCGAGGCTAAGGAAGACGGCAATGACGATATGGATGATAATGGTGGAATAAGGATAGCGTGAGAAAACGGGGGTATTCCGAGAAAACCTACGCACATGGTAATTGTCAACCACAATGTTTACTTGGCGGAGCTGGAATCGAAACAGCGCTAGAGGTGAGAGCTCTTCTACTAAGCCACCGCGGACCCTTGAGTTCGTGGTGAACATCATGTTCATATATTCACTTAAACTATCTTGACCTAAGTTATCATGTCCAGTCATTAATTTCCTCAGTATCTCTATTTCATCATTTCTTATATATACTCAATAACACATAAATGTCAGCTCGAGTATACACAATCAAAATGGACCTTCATAGGTTTTAACGGAAGAAGCTCAAGGTTTTTCTTGTGCTTTCTATAGGAAGGTGGAAAAAAAGCTAAAGACGTAAAATAGAAAATTACAGTAGGTAGTGATATCGGAACTGGGAGAAGAACAAGGTAAATTTTTCTCTCCAATATTTCGTCGTAGAGTATAACCCCCACTTTTCTTGTCCACAAAAATATGTAACATCTAATCAAACAAAAAATGAAATGAAATCTTTAAGTTTTACGTCCCACGGTTATGCCGGTTAGGCTAAAGGAGACGGTGATGATGAGAGATGAGTGAAATGGTGGAATGAAGAAAGTGGGAGGAAACGGGAGAACCCCAAGAAAACCTACGAGCACGGTGTTTGTCCACCACAAAGTCCACACGGCGCGAGCTGGGATTGAACCAGGGACCCCAAGCACCGGAGGTGAACGCTTTACCACTGAGCCACCGCGCCCTCTCTAATCAAATAGAAATCGACAACCAGGCTTTGTCACAAAGAGTGGGTTAGAAAACTTCTGCCACTTCTAACCCTTTACTGGACATTTTCATCCGTCGTGCCTGAAGTTAAGTATTCAACTAATGGCATGGTCACTTGTGCGAAAATAGCAGTTGTGTATTAATCAAATCAGTGAAATCAGTGCAATCCAGGAAGGAAAAGAGAAAAATCAACACAATTATTATTAGTGGGGTGGAAAATAAAGCAGAACACAAGACTAACTAACATTAATACTAATTATGAAGAATGACAGATTATTTTATATTTTGAACTTAAATATATTTTTTCGTACTGTATTCGAGTTATTTCGCACTGTATCCATTTGTGCGCCTGTGTGGTGTTCAAGTGTAAAACAAGATGAAGCAAATGAAGCAAAAGACTGAATCCTTTACTTTTGCAACACCTACAGGAAATTAGATCATAGGGGCAGGAACATACATGTTGATGAGGATGAGTATCAAGATTGTCTTCTTGAACTTACATCAAGAATTTCAAATAAGAGATAATGTGATATATGAACAAAGACAAAATCTGAAAGAAGAAACAGTAGTGAAGTTTATTCATTAAACAGTTAACGACACTTAAAGGGAATATTAATAGACTTTTACCACGTGTTATTTTTCCACTTCAGTGATTCACAATACCTCAACCGCAAGAAAAGACTCGAGACATTCCTGTAAATGGTGGCCAAGGCAATGACTGCAGATGAATAAAACACTTTCTACACTAACGAAGCGGATGCATCACGCAGGTATGTTTATAAGATTTTGCAGAAATTTAGAGAAACAGTCAGTGAAGAACAAACCACGAAGCAGACGACCGAAAACCGCCAAGGAGCTCTGCATACCGCATGAGCTCTGTGGCTGCATTTGTCAAAAGTCCAAAACACAACATTTATGTTTGGTTTAAAATTAAACCGCCATGATAGTTCAAAATGGAAAGATGCTACCAGACTTTTGATTGATCGGAATATACGAGGTGCATATATGTATACATATGTACAAAAAGACCGACATTTTTAAAACAAGAAAATGATAGAAAAAAAAAATTTGCTGTGATTGATATACAAGTACATGTCTTGGCTTTTTTCGACGCAGTCATATGACCCTCCAGACATTTTTGTTAATGTGGCGCAAGTTTCTGTATACTCTCTGTGTAAAAATCTGCCGCCTGAGAGTGCAGCCAGTCCAGAATCGATGCCTTGAGCATTTTACTGTCGTTTAAAATCTTCGACACAAGTAACTTTTTTAGGGAAAGAAAAATAAATAAATCGCTGTGTACAAGGTCGGAGCTGAAAGGGATGATTGAATAGTTATCATCGAAATTTTGCCCGACCTTCCCTTCATAAATGGCACACAACTACCGATTGATGTCAGCTGCTCCTTTAGCGTTCAGAAATCGTATGACAGACCTCATTTTACATTTGGCGAGATTTAGTATTACGGTATTCATTTTACCCTAGTACCGCACGTACTCACACGTACATAATTCCACTCGGACGATTCTATCTCTGTTGCAAGCACAGAATATAGTAAATGTTCGTGTTAATACTCAACTTCATCAGTGCTGCCAACTCAGCTTACTTTTGTTTTATTTTATTTATTATTTTTACATGCGCAATGTTCTTCTTCAGTAGTAGGGGTATACCAGACGGGAATTGCTGCTTGTAATGGGATTCAACCAATACTCAAGATTTTATCTGTACACTTTGCGGAAATCGAATCCAGGTGCATGTACACACAAAACACACTCGTTAAAAATTTGACAAAGGAAGGACACTTTCTAGACTTTTGATTCGTTCTATATTACCACCTTGACTCTAGTACACTCTAATTATCTCTCAATATTACAGGTAGACTGCAATTTCTCACCTTTGTTATGTTCCTCGTCTCTTGCAAACTGGTCACAAGCTTCTCTGGCTAGTTTCACTGCAGATTTAATCAACTCAATACTTTCTTCTTCAGACAACCCTAAATGCTCTTTAAAGCCTGCAATGCTCGCTTGGTAAGTGTTGGTCGTCACAATGTCTGCTCCAGCTGTACAAATAAAAATAACTAATCTTTAACAGAAATTAAAACCAAAAAAATGTAACTTTATAAATATTTAATACACTGAAGTGCCACTGAATTACGGATGCCTGACTAGTAACGAGTTGCTACTCCTTTGACCTGGCATGTGCCTCCCGAAATTTCCCATAAATCAGTGTGGACCCCGATGGTGGATGAGATGTTTGCATACTTTTTCTAAAGTATCCCAGCTGTGCGCAATGGAACTTAAGTACTGGCTTCCTGGTGGCCATTTCAGCAGAGAAAGTCAGTGAAATGTTCCTCAAAGAAAGTGGTAGCCTCCCGGGATCAGTAACAGGAGCAATTGTTCCTGTTAATACACTCCACTTCCATCCAAATGACAAAAAAGCAGTAAGGACGTAAGTGATCGCCCAGTAGTTCTGTGTACTTCGATGTACAGGATCGCGTTCGAGTGGGATTGCGTACTACATGTACTAAAGATACTAAACATTAACAAAAGAAAACATCCCAGGGCATCATGGAACTGCCATGACCTTGTACAGTTTCAACTTGGCACACTAGATCCATCGCTTCCTGGACAGGTGCTATATTCGTAGTCTCCATCAGCATAATACAGTCGGAATCGAGGCTCATCACTCCATGCTACTCTCTTCCAATCGTTGATGGTTCAGTCACGTTGTGCTGTGACTCATGCACGACGTTGGGCGCAGTAGCATACAGTAAAAATGCTAGTCTCGTGCATCGGTATCTTCTGAAGCCTGTACGGTGAATCGAGTGCTGCATACATAGACTATGGCTAAATATGTTGCCTAATGACTATCCAACTGGATCCCTCATTCAGTTGAGTAGTCATCTTGGCTAAATGCATGTCCTGCAGTCATGAAAATGAAATGAAATCTTACGTCTCAAGTTTTACGTCCTACAGTAATGCCGATTAGGCTAAAGGAGACTGTAATGATGAGAAATGAAGAAAGCGGGAGAACCCCGAGAAAACTCACGCACACGGTGTTTGTCCACCACAAAGCTCACTTGGCGTGAGCTGGGATCGAACCAAGGACCCCATGCATCAGAGGTGAACGCTCTATCTTACAGTTACACCTGACTGTAGCATATTTAGTAATCCTTGCCCTTCTCTCTATCCAACGTTACATTCACAATCTTAATTTAAAAAAGAAAACAGGTAGTACAACAAAGGCAGCTACAGCAACAAACATTTGCCCTGCCATGTTTGTATAGCATATGGAATCCTTTCTAGAACGCTATAACGAATCTATGATGTAAACCGTAGTAAAATCTATACACATTTATGGTTTGCGTTTAAGACAGCGAACTAGCAAGATGCAAAATCAACCTCAAAAAATGAGGAAAGGAGGATGCTCCAAATTGTCAGTAACGTAAATCAAATTTAGACTGCTGCTCATTTTAATGGCGAAGTCAGGCCCGTATAAGGTAGTAAACAACATTCCAACATTTACTCACGAAACCTCATCATTCTTCTATAAAAAGCTTGTGCAACAAAAGTTCTTAGCTTGATGTACAAAATTAAATGTTACGATAGATACACATGTGGCCTATATCATTGCTGAAGATAGCACAATGCTGCTTATTAGTTTAATATACGGTAACAAAAATTGAAACAAATTAGAATATGTAGAACACAATTTTCCTATTAGACCCACCTTTTAAATATTCAAGGTGTACTTTCATCACAGCTTCTGGATTTGTTTTCAAATATCGAGAGCTCCATAATGGATCTCCATCTATTTTTCCCACATGTTTGGCTAACTGGTAAGCAAAACCTCCGTCCAGCACAGTGACACTCATTCTAGGATGTAAAACTGAAATTACAAAATCGAAAAAAAAAAAAGAAAGAAAAGAAAAGAAAGAAAAAATGTCCTCATAAGCGGAGTATCCAACCAGATTATTTTTAATGGGATTTTTATTGATGTTTAGTCATGATCAACAGTGCTACAGAAAAGTATGAAGTATGCGCTACAGTCATGTTTACTGTTTCAAGGATATATATATTCCCATTGTGCCTAGTTTTTCTACTGTTATACTTGTAATTAACATTATTTTCAGGAGCAAAGTTTGCAATTCATTTGCTATGCAAAAGGTTTTCTTATTTTGACCCCAAGCATTACGGCCTAGAAGGACACGACTAATTAACAAGAAAAAAAAGACACCAACGGAAAAAATATACGCAAGTTATATGATTTTATTGTAAAGTGTACTACAAAATAAATCAAGTTTCATAATATTGTTGGCTATAAAAGTGTAGAGAGACAATTTAACATTTTTTTCTATGTTAAATGCATTTCACAGAGTTAAATCAATTCTTCTTTTAAGAGTACCTCACGCTTTTGTGACCAATGATCAGGGCTTGAAAAACCCACTCAACAGTGACGAGTATTTTTTTTTTTATGTTTGGCGAGTAAAGTCCGATCAATCAAAAACGAGAATTCAAGAATAAATAACAGATGTCACTTTTTTTTGTAAGAAACATGCCAATAAACAAAATAAGAAAATGTATTGATACGTTTACTGTGTCGCAAAGCGGTTTTGTTTATTTGTATAAACATTGTGATTGCATAACGTCTGGCGAGTAAATTTTTTTGGCTGGCGAGTACTTGCAATCAAGATTTTTCAAGCCCTGCCAATGATATTATGTGATATGATTTTTTAAAAGTTTTTAGTGTATTTTTCAATAAAATCATGCCAATTGAAGTCTTTTATACTTTTTAGTCGCCACTTGGTCCACAAGCCAATCTTCAGAGTATGTGGAAAGTTAAACTTGAATTGTTAATTTCATTGTGTTTACAGAATCAAAGGGTATGAGATAAACCATTGGTGACATTTGCTGCAGATAAGAACTTTTTTTTTTTTTTATTTAAAGTCCCATGATTAAGGACCGGGGCTAAGGGAGTCGACGGTGATGGTAATGAATGGAATTATGGAATGAATAAAGGGAGGGAACGGGAGAACCCTGAAACAATCCACGCATATGTTTTTGAAGCACAATTTGCGAAACAGTTGTCAACGTCATCATTATAGTAATAAAAATAGCCTGAGGGGCAACTTACGAAATACTGTTGTTATTAGAAATAAGTATGCATATATAATTAAAAGAAAGACGAATTGGTAGACTTTCCTAAGGAAACGAATTTACGACAATCGACTCAAACATGCAGCAAACAAAGGAATTCGAATAAAATCATGTAATGATAATACAGATGAACTTGACTATAACACCAAACAACCTAAAAAATAGAGTGGTTATAAACGAGTGTAGTCGTAACCGACATACGTAATATCAGTATCAAGAAACGAAGATGGGGAATGATTAATTATTTTACCATTCGATCAAGCCTATATTACAGATAAGTGTGATGCATTTGTCAATGTACTAAGTGATGCATTTGTGAATGTACAACGTAAAGTATAAAATAACTTGATTTACGAGGAATTAGTTGGTCTCACTGAATATTTGACGCAATAGACGAGGTGTCGCAGAAACCAAATTCAACTAAAATATTAAGATGAACAGGAACTGGAAAGAATAAACTGCTTAATATGAACCCAGGGCTTGGCAGAAATATAGAGTATCCTGCAAGAAGAAAAGGAAAATACAATGTGGTAATGTAACTGTAATTCGCTCCACTACACTAGCTGGCTTCTTTCACAGTCTGTAATTTCTCCATTCTGCTAGACTTGCTTACTCGCGCTTCATTCTTCCGAGACTAGATGTATGTATAATCAAAGCACGTGGACTTAACTAAGAAGTGTATCTCAAGGCTAATCGATGGTACCACATCTTTGCTCACATTACAAATAACAAAATATGAACTGGGCCTATTGAGAATTATACATATAAAAACAAACTAATGTGTGTCATTAAACATAGATATCGACGATTCGACTTTTTTTTAATGTCTAAAAAGATTTTAAGGCTTAACAATTTGCCTATTTAAGAATATAATTCGACGCATATTTCTATAATTTATGTTCACATACTTATATAATATATAGCGTCCGAATGCGACGACTTAGGGAATCAAAGTCGTTTTGTTTTTCGACTAGTGCTGTCATGCACTTACTCACTCACTATACTCGTAGTAAAACAGTAAGTACGTGTACCTACAGGAATACACTTTTCTCATCATGTTTGTCTATCACGATTTTACACGATGGCTTGTATAAGGTAATTGACTTTGGTATGTGGAAAAAAGTTCAAAGACTGAATTAGAAAGCAGTTTTTACAGATAAAGAATTTGTTAGTTAATTATGATTGAGTTTTCAAATATCTGATTTTTTAAATATTTTACTGCCTTTTGTAGGTCATTTAAAAGAGAGATGACCTAAAAGTACAATTACAGCAGAGCGTCGATTATCCGAACGTCGGTCAACCGAACGACCGCTTAACCGAACTGTGTACTTGCTCGCACCTGTTACTCACCCACCCTACTGTCCATCATCCCCCTCACTCCCAAACCAAGTTTCCCACAGTAGTCGCCGCACTGAGCTACCGCTGGCGGAACATTGCTTCTAATGGGGCCTTCATAAGGTGCTGCTGACCGGTCAAGCCGCCAATCGCTGTGTTTCAACAATCAGCACACTTCTGTCAGTTTGGCACTGGCTGTAGAAGTAGCGGCAGTATCAAAGCTGTTCACAGCAACAGCTGCGCCAGCTTAGAGTTGAGGCGTGCCGCTCCGCGCATGGCAAATAAACATGTACAGTTCGATTATCCGAACAAACCAGTTTTCCGAACACCCATGTCCCCCAATTACTTCGGATAATCGACGCTCTACTGTATGTATAAAAGTTTAATAAATAAGTTTAACGTAATCTGTCACAGCACTTCCCGCGCAGGCTCTACTACTTCGTCCTGCCCTGACTTAGATTAGATGCAATACTAGGTTTCAGTTACAATCTAGCACATATTGATACATGTTTTTCGAACTTGACGACACAATTGCACCGATCATGTCTCATTATTAAGATATAACGTCATTTCTTGCAAAATATTTCTAAACCAGTATATATATATATATATATATATATATATATATATATATATATATATATATATATATATATAAACATTCAAGAGACAATCGATGCTCCTGATCCTGATTCCTGCTAAATGTTGAAAAGTAATGTAAAAATCAAAGGTAATAGTATACATGAGAACCCTCTGATCTGCTTTTGGGTTATAGTTAAGGAGACGTACTTCCCATTTAGGGAAGGACGAGAAACGCCATACTTTCAGGAATTATTCATTGAATATCTACCGACTTAAAAAGTTGGTAATATACCCAATTTTAATTAGTTAATGAGTGATTTGAAATTAAAGAATACGTATGTGTATTCCGCTCTCGTTGTGTTGTCAACGATGTTTATTTACATAGGCGTTTTGCGATTTTCACATGTTCTATGTGACGTCATTGAATCATGGAAGTGCGTCTGCGCAGATTAATATAGGCAGCAGCTGAGTGAAGGAGGAGGCAGAGCAATATGGCGACGAGGTGCACGTGGAATGTGTTGAGAACACGCTAATAAAAAAATGTCGGGGGGAGTGATTACCAGTGATTATAGTTATGTGAGTGTGTGACTTATGGAATATTATTGAGTGTGTTGTTGTTGAAATAAGAATTACCTTAGGGAAAGAAGACACAGTTTGAAGTCGCTCGGTTGTATCCTTGAATCATTTGACGTATGTGAAAATGAATGCTTCGTGGCCCTTTTTCTCTTTTTCATTGTAATTCTTAATTTGGCCCTAGTACTTAAATGTGTATCCCTGTAGTGCCCTTATAATCCTTTAAGCATTTGAGGTATGTGAAAATGAATTCTTCTTTGCCCTTTTTCTCTTTTTCGTTGCATTTCTTAATTTGGCCCTTGTACTTAAATGTGTATCCTTGTAGTGCCCTTGTAATCCTTCAACAATTTGAGGTATGTGAAAATGAATGCTTCCTGGCCCTTTTTCTCTTTTTCGTTGCATTTCTTAATTTGGCCCTTGTACTTAAATGTGTATCCCTGTAGTGCCCTTCTAATCCTTTAATCATTTGAGGTATGTGAAAATGAATGCTTCCTGGTCGTTATTCTCCTTTTCGTTGCATTGTTAAATGTTGCCCTTGTACTAAATATATTTGTTTGTCTAGTGCCCTTGTACTTAATATATATGTTTGTCTAGTGCCCTTGTACTTAATGTATGAGTATGTGTGGGGGCAATTGAACGCATATCGCATATTTCCTGCACGTGGATACTTCTTAGTGTTGCACTAGTTATAAAATTGATTTCATTTGATGTACAAGTGGTAATATAACATAAGAAACCCAGATTACGTTGTATTCTCACTTCATATTGGAGTGTGAATACAACATGATTTATGTTTCTTATGTGTTGCATTACCACTTGTATATGAAATAGAATCAATTTTGTAGCTAGTGCAATAGTAAGAAATATCCTCGTGCATCGGAGATGAGAAGTAGCTGTTCTTAACAATTACCTGCTTTTGTTCTGTGTTCTATTACCACTTCTACATGAAATATCATAAATTTTCTACGTAGTACAACTGTAAGAAGTATCCATGTGCACAAGACATGCGATATGCGTTAAATTCTCCCCGCCCCCACACACATAGTCATAGATAAAGTACAAGGGCACTACACATGCAGATATAAAGTACAGGTACGTTCTTTTTTATTTTCGTATCAGTCGATAAGTAAATAAAAGTCGCTTTGTTACCCCCTTTGTAAGTTCGTACATTCTCAATGAATAATCCCTAACAGTATGAGCGTCCTGCTCCTTCGGGAACTGATGCAGCTTCACGTATACTATATCCAAATTAAAATTGTAATAAGCTTAGATAAATAAGTCTAATTATTTGGAAAGTTTGACCTTATTTGTCATTGACATGAATAACAACATAACATACCTACCTACTACAACATAACATCATACCTACTAGGTGGATTGCCAAATTCTGTCAATTTGCGGAGTGTTTCTTTTTCTTTATTTTCTAAATCTGGTGACTTTACTGCACTAAGTAAACCTGGTATAGTTATCGTCCGTTACCCACTGAGGAGTGATGGAACCAGAGGTGTAGTACGGCACTTTTTTTTTTTTTTTAACACGATACGTGGACCATAGCATATTTGCTTGAACCTGGAATCGGCTCCAGATGTCGAAGACACGAGCCGAATAGCATAGAGAGTTAGGATCCCAGTGCTTTTCGCAATGAACTCACATTAATACTAATTTTGGTAAAGTTCAGAATGTTTTGTAATATTCATTATGTGGAGTTTATAAATGTTGACAAATTACACTGTAGCTGACCTCACATTATCACGTTGTTCCTTTCATTTAAGGAATGTCATATGCACAAATTAATTTCTTATAATTTTTCTTTGTAGGTATATTTCACTCATAAATTACCGAATTTGTGTTAATATTACTTAACCAATCTTCTTCAAATGTATGCTGACGAGACAATACAATTCATTCGTTATCGATTTGATAACCAATAATCTAAATGGAAGTTTTTAGATTACAAGATTAACCATCTTTTTATCGTGTGATAAGAAACATAAAGAACAAAAAAACATTCGCAATAATTCATTAGCTTTCTACTTATACTCACTTATTTTTAGCAACTTGAAATGACCAGAGACCGCTAAACGTGCAACATGTAAGATGTAAACAAAGCAGACGATAATCAAGGATTGGTCACAGACTGCTAGAGTTGCCAGTCACCAACGTAAAATTATGTATTTATTTTTAAAATTATAACTACTCACAGTCAGTAGAATTTCCACAAGAAACAAACCCAAAATAAAAATTTTCTTTTCTAACTTACTAAACAGGGCCTTCATTCCATAGCGCTTTTCGTAAATACAACTCAAAATTTGAGTTTTAGTTTTGGATATCTATCATGTACTGATTTTGCGATATTTTATCAGTGACGAAAGCTTTCAGAGGGGTCACCCACCTGTGATAATACTTACATAATGATACGAAAATCGTCGTCTGCGACTAGAAGCCCTGCAAGTATTTTAATAGATATACAATTAAAATTTTTAATGTTTTTTGTGAACGTTGGAGACTATTATGGAATGAGGCTCCAGGGTGAACGAGGCTCATCGTTCAATCCATGAAAAGTGATCGCGATAAAAGAAAATTTGCCGCTCGATCTTTTCAAAAATATATATTTTTTTAATGAAAGTTTATCCTATATCAGGGTACTTCAAAACGACAATAAATTATTCCTTTATAACATTCAATGGTCGCGCAGCAGCTGCTGCCATTTTGCGTTTTTTTTTTTTTTCGATTTAAGGCGTTTACGTTGTTTTCAATCTCTCAGCATGTATTTGTCATACCAAATTGAAAATTGCTGGACATCTCCAACTCGTGCAGAGCTAAAACTTTGATCTCTCAACATTTTTGCCTAAAATCACTTGAATGGGGTAAAATCAGGGCCTACAGTAGCAACATTTTTCGACATTGAAAACATGTTTCGGAAGAGGAAACAACTGACGTAAAGTTCATTCAACGAACCTTCTGATCCTGATGTAAACATTGCAGAATGGTATTACTCCGCCAGTCATCGGATGATTGGCTATCTGTCAGTGCTTCTTTCGAGAAGCACATGCTTGTATCCTGTCCGTGTTTTACATATTTCCCTCACGCGGCCATATTGTAAACTGTGATTCGCGCGTAAGATGGGTCAAAGCCACCTTCTACGCATGCGTATTCTCTTTCTTTGCATTAATTCAATTTAGTTCTTAGATACAATGTTGTTTCTGTTATTTAACTGTAAGGAAATTGCATTTCTGATAATGAGTCTTATAAGCAACAAAAACATTGAAAAACAGCTTACTTGACAATGGACTATTTTCTTCTGCCGCATGGATGTCCCAAGGCTCTTTAACCAATAAAATGAAACAATCACCACGTGCATTTGTTTACATGAGGTACTGAACGTTCCTTGAATAAACTTTAGAGGTCTGAATTTGAGTGTGCATGTAGTCCGGGGGACATAATATACAAAAATTTACAGACCTGTAGCTGCTCCCAAAGGCCTGAGAAAAATCGTAAAGTCGGGGAATTATGCCAATTTAGCATGCTTCACTGTCCAATATGTCCAATGGGCCTGACTGGCCCTAAGGCGCACGGCTGGGGCAATGTAAGGAAAGGGAAAGTACTACGGTCGGAGTGGTACTGATATAAGATTCAGAACAAACAGGTTGAAGAGGGTAGGGGAAGGAAGGAGAGGTGGGAGGGGATGAAGCAAAGCTACTATTTTTTTAAAGCAAAATATTCATTAAACACCTTTGCTCTGTCTTTTTCATTTACACAGGCATTTTTGTAGGTCAAATGGTAACAGATAGCGAGAATCAGTCTTCTGGAGTTGATTCAAATAAAATCAAACCTCACGTTTTAAGAAGAGGTTTCATCTTATCAATGAACATTTGATCCCGAATGGAAGTGTTAGAAATGCACTATTTTACTTTAAAAGTTGATTGTTATAATTATGTTGAACAAAACAGTGATAGACCCTACTTAAAAAAAAAAAAAAAAAAAAAAATTGATTTAACATCTGAAGGAAAAATAAATGCCCAATCGTATTTTTTAAAATTAAAATTGAAAGTAGTAGACCTGTACTACTACTTCCGGTTTTAATATTAACTTTCATAGAGCAAAATGAAATGAAAATATATGAAATCTTTGTTTAACGTCCCAGGATTATGCTCCTTAGGATAAAGGAGATTAATGATTAAGACAAGTGAATGGATTATGGAAAAAATGGTGGAATGATAATGTGGGAGGAAACTGGAGTACCTTGAGAAGATCTGTGGGCCATAGGTGTCCAAACTTGCGAACCCGGCGCTCACGAGCTCGGCACTCGCACTCAATAACTGAGGCGAGCTCGAGCCCACATGGGATTAATGAGCGCGAGTCCATTCGAGAGAAGTGAGTGCGAGTCCAGTTGAGGAAGTGATCGCGAGCTCAAGTGAGAGCTCAATTGAGTGCAAGCCCGCGCTCACGTGGACTCATTTGCTTCCGAGATTAAAAGATAAAAGACGCATTCCGTGTTCAGAATTGAAAAGGAAGATTGAAACCAATTTACTGACACTATTTTAATAAAAATCGATTCAGATAATAGTTTAGGGTGTCGCAAAAATAGGAAAAGTTAGAAAACTCCGATTAGTTTTAACAACTGTATCAGGGGTGGAAATTGGAGAGTAGAATACGCCATTAATCAGCCCATTTCACAGGTGTTCAAACTCGTGAGCTTGGCACTCGCGCTCAACTGGGCTCGGGCTCAATAATTGAGCCTCAGCCCCAATGAAATAGATATGCGCGAGCCCAATTGAGACAGGTGAGTGCAAGTCCAGTCGAGAGAAGTGAGCGCGAGCCCAGTTAAGATTAATTAGTGGGTGCGCAAGTGAGCGCAAGCCCAGTTGAGACTGATGAGCGTGACCCCGAATGAATTCGAGCCCAGTCGAAAGAAGTGAGCGCGAGCCCTGTTATGACAAGTGATTGCGAGCTTAATTGAGGGAAGTGATCGTGAGCCCGGTTGGAAGAAGTGAGCGCGAGCGAGCCCAGTGTAAAATTGTCATCTATGCTATGGACACGTTGTCCACCACAAATTACTTGGCTGTTGATCGAACCAGGGACCCCACGCACCAGAAGTAAGCGCCCTGTCACTGAGGTACCGTGCCCCATTTCACAAAGCAACAAAAGCAAAAGATAGCGAAAAATGGATTTAATGCTTTAGAACAAATTTTATTATTGGTGTGGAACGGTTATAGTTCAAATGCTAACTTTACAAGCTAATTTTAGGAGAGTTGCCTAAAGCGCACGTTTAAAAAAATCCTTTTAAAAAACAATTGACATAAATATTTTATTGTTCTCTTGTGTAAAGGGGTATTTGTATTTTATTTTCCGTCAGAAAAATGTGCAAAATTATATTGCAACTTATACTACGAAAAAAATAATGAAAGAGCTAAACGTGCCATTTAGGTAACTGGTCTCCTAAATCGCCCACAGGTAGCGTAAAACGCATTTTAAAATGTATAGCACTGACACGTAACAACCAAAACAATATACCTGTACTATAGTTTGTGAAAGTAAAAATTTATAATATATCAATATGCTCGCGTTTAATTTCACACATCTGTAATAAATGACACTGAATATAGGAATAGAAGAAAAATATAGGATTTATCTTTTGCCTGTAAACAAAGAATGTCATGTTCAATGGGAAGCAATTCTGTGCACTTTCAAACAAATCAACATCACCATTTCCATTCATTATTAAGTTTTAATAATACTGAATAATTAATTGCTTAAAGTCTGTAGTGTCCACCATGAACAGAGCTCTACTCTCAAGTGTAGAAAATAAGCTCCTCAGCTGAAAGTGTGGAACACGATTCATGAACCCATGTTTTGTACACGATGTACTGTACCATGTCTTCCTTCACTATTTCTTCACATACATAACAAAACCATTCAGTATCAGTTCTGGCTTCGTTATTAAGCTGATCACCAGTAAATTGTCGTTTGTTTCGTCTCTTGTCTGAAATGAGGTTGAAGGCTCGCTTCTGCGTACAAACTCGAATCTTCGCAGTCTTTTAGCCTGTTGCTTGGCTCTCGTCTTCTGCACTTCTTCTAGTTTTCTCTTGTAGGGGCTGGAATTTGGTAGAATTCTGCTCTATTGGAGCCTTGTCCTCTGTTCCTAGTTTTTGTTTGGACCTGTCTTCAACTTCGACAAGGGGCTTGTATTAGACACGTTCTTAACAAGACTAATGGGAGAATGTTTGTTTCTTGTTCTACACTCTGGGGATATCTTAGTGTTGCCTTCATATAATTTTCCAGCAAAATCATTTTTCTGACTCGGATCGTCGACAGCATCTGGTTTCTCTTGGTTTTGTAGACTAGTTTTCAGCTGCAATAAAATCAGCATCTGTGAAAACAAATTGATTAGTTGACCTCACACACTGGTTTTGAAACCGGCGAACGCGTTGCTTATTGTTGGAGCTCCGGGGTAAACCTCGGCAATTATAATGGACTCATGACACTGACGTAGAGGAGGTTACATTATCTCTGTGCCACTTAGTAACATCCTCATCGTAGTAGAGCTGAAAAGGTTTGAAAACTGCCACATCGAGCGACTGAAGACGATGCGTTGTATGACCAAGAAGTTGCAACAACAAAACACCATTTTCTCTCGCAATCTTCACAGCTTTTAAATTCTTGGAGTGTGTAGTATGTTAATCTAAAAGAAGAATTACTTTTTCTCTTGAGGGCTTGACATGCGAGATAAAATACTTTAACCATTTGATGAACAGTTTAGAATTGATACAACTAGATTCTGAAACTTCCACCAACTCCTTGGAGGAGCGCCATTAGCAAGAGAGCAGTCCATTCTCAGTCTTTTACAGATAATCATTGGAGACAACATTGGAACTTTGCAACAGAGACGCCACTTTCTCTACTAGAAATTGATCCAACCTGACGCTTTCCCTTTTCTGCCAAAACCTTAGGAGCTTTCTTTTGGACAATTTGAAAACCCGTTTTGTACGCATTCAGAATTCTGAATCCATTAAGCTTGTTTTCATCAATAACCTCAAGAACGTCGCAAAAAAGGTAAACATTATCTTTGCTGAATCCTTTTACTCTGTGTACAGATATATTCTCTGGTTACCTAAGACTAATTTTTGGGTTTCGTTTAACAAAAACGTAATACTATTCTTTGCCAGCTATCCTCTTCTCTGTGTTAAAAGGGTTGCGTAAATGGGGTTAGCTTCAAGAACAACAAATGCCAGCTTCCTTACGTCTCTTGGTGTCAGTCTCAACAAAGAAGCTAAAAATTGCATTGACCGCAACATTCACACCACGATTCACATTTCGAGCAAGTTCTCCCCGACAGTGTCGCAGAAATATCGTCTTTGCTATTCCTTATTTTTCACAATATGAGTATAACCTGATGGTAACTCTTCACTTTGGGCAAGGCAGTGATATGCTGTCACTGTTAATATTATTCACGGGTTATCACTGATTCTTTGTTGTTCCTTATTCACATAGATATTCGTCGCTAATGTCGTTGTCGTTCCTGATACACATAGTATTGCCGACCGAGCGTTAGCGAGTGAAGGCATGTTAGAGCCACGCAGGGCACGTTATTTTCTGTCTTTCGTTCTTGGGAACTGTAACTGTAACTGCGGGAACCGGTTCAGATGAATCGGTTATTGTCACTGCCTTGCCTAAAGTAAAGACTTGCCAACCTGATATTTCCTCTCTTTGTTTTCCTGTTAAGCAGACTTCATATACACTGGGGTCCAGGCATCTTTCATCCTTGTCATCTTCTCGTTTCCTTTCTTTTCCCCCATTTCCTCTTGATTCTGAAAAACAGAAGCAAATAACACACACACACACACACATGGAAATCAAATCGCACCGGTGCGATTTGAGAAGGACCGTAACTTGTGGGGGGAGGGAAAAAACTGCCCCCCAGAGAAGCTTCCCGCCGTTGGAGTGGGGCCCATTTTAAGACAAAATTTTCTTACTCCATATACGATACGAACACGAAATCATAAATGAAACATCAAAGAGGTTCACTACATTACATACACAAAGCAGCACACAAAAGGCAAATAAAACTAAAATGAATCGTGGGCCCATTTCGATATATATATATTAGGGGTCCTAGAAATAATATTTATTCGAATGGCTTTGAGATTTGTCATGTATGGAACGGTCCCAAGGGAGTAACTAACGGCCTCGCAGACCTTGCCGTGCGGAAGGGCCCACAGGTTCCGGGAGCGGGCCCATAGAAAGTAAGAGAAAGATGGAAAGAGGGGCCCCAAGAACTAGGAAAAACTTTTTCTAGGGGTCACAAATACGCGCATTAATGCTTGCCCCTCCAGAAAAAATCTAAGTTACGATGCTGGATTTGATCAACTGCAACGAGGTGCAATTGTGGAAATCCTGGCATTTTCAATAAAATGATTTACTCAGTTTAAATGTGTAAACAGAGCGCAGTGTTAACAGTATAAAATACAACCTGATGGATTACACAAACATGTCCAGTAATTAAATGGAAATCCATTTCAAGTACCTATTTTCTATATTCTTGTGAATGTCCGCAAAAACTAGCGAGAGATACATTTTTGTAAAATATGCACACGATTTTCTCTGTTAACTGACGACCATACCACAACTAAACTGAAGCACACTTGGAGATAGGAGACTTCCGAATTCAGCCACTAGATCGCATCATCATACAATGGTTGTGTTTTTGGGGCCTTGGTGCGATATAAGCAACTTCCCCCTATATATGATAAGACTTTTGTCATAAGTTTCTTAAGAGATCTATATAGCATGCCTTCCCGTTCTATCCATACTTTTCTCCAATTACTAAAAGTTTAATTAATGCACACTATTCTATCTTTCAAAACTTCCGTCAATATCTTACTTTATAGCACTACTTAACAGCCTGAAATTTGTTCGTTTGTAGGTACGCCAGTTGCACTAGCGACAGAATGTAACTTCTGGGGAAATGCGCCCTCCCCCAAATGGAATTCGTCCATTGAGTGTTTATTTAAACATATTTACTACAACAAATAAAGAATGTTTATAATAGTACAAGTTGAAGTGCTTGTTCTTCACACAGAAAAAATAATAAGATGAACATAAAATCGGAAATTTGACTATTGGAAAAATTGCTCTTTCCCCCATCATATGCGGATTTTCGAAAACGCTGCAACACAATCCACCTATTCTTTATTATAAGTTTTTGTGTGGAATTTCATACCTCCAAATTAACCGAATTCTCAGTCATTTTCTGAATAACGAACGGAAAATTTTAGGAGCTGAGTTTTTAAAAAGGTTCAAACACGTTTTCGGATTATTTCTACTAGAACTTTATATGGCGGATTTCAAATCTCTAACTTAAACAAATACTCACCTTGAATTTTTCTGTATAAGGAATCGGAAATTTGAACATTATGAAATATCCCTTTCCCGTATTAGAAGCGGAATTGTCGAAAACATCGAAACATCTATTCTTTTATTTTTAATTAAGAGTTTAAATATCAAATTCCACCCATCTAACCGGAGTGAATAATCACTTTTGGCAGTTTTACAAAAGAATCGAAATTTGTAATATATCACTCGACGGAACACGTTTGTAGTAAAATTGTTACAAATACGGTAAAAGTATTTTCTGACCCCCCTTCCCCCCCAAAAAATGGTTATCACCGGTCGGGAGGATAGTTAGTTCGTTTAAAGGGGACTTGATTACTCTTTCGTTCCAGTACATACCGGTCATTATTAGCGGTGATCTGCTTAAAGAACTGGCTATTTACAGGTTTCACTGAAGTAGTCTGATCAAAAGAGCTGTAGTATCCTGCTTAATCTCACTGCATTTATACACAGCCTCTCGAAACATGTCACGGTGCCTTGGCCAAGGCTTATATTAATGAAGAATGGCACCATGAAGTGAGCATAAATTTGTTGCCACTTTATATTTTTTAGAAAATTCTAGAAATGTACTCATTTACTTCCGTCTTACCTCTGTACTTGTTACATTCGAGTTCAGCGTCCCTTTTCAGCACCGAGGCTATATGAGACGTGGACCTAAAGTTGAAGCTGGAATCCAAACCATTTAATGCGAACAAATTTCAAGGCTCTTCTCTTGGGAATCGAACCAGGAACCCTTTGCACCAAAATAGCATGCTAGCCACTAGACCAGCGGTGAAAGCATACTTCCATCTTATGTTTATCGTTTAAGTAGTGAAGTTATAGAGATTGTAGGAATAATCTCTTGCAATTTTCTTAATTAATATATGATGTATTTCGAACACTTAATGAAACAAAACTATTTTATTAAACTAATATTTTATTAGAGTATTTTTAAAATTGTCTGTACAAAATGTTTCTTTTTTGTAACGTTTTTTCGATAAATAATTTAGTTTGCTAAATTGTACTTGCTAATTCATCACAAAATACAGCTGAAATATCAAGTACATTTTCAGACGGTTTATCATACTGTGTTACATTATAACAAAACCACATTTATAAAACACGTTTATTTGATTGTAAAAATTAATACTGCGAACAATACAATAAACATTTACTGACTTACATAATACACAACTTCGACAATTTTGACACACTTTAAAAATAAATGGTGAAAGAAAAACACTGAAAACTGCTCGGAATGATAATGGCTATTGTTATCATGAATGAAAAGAATAACGTATTATTTTTCCTATTTTAAAATTCAGTTTCCTTAAAATTATGAACCGCAAATACAGATGCACAAACATAGAAAAAATAGCAGTACCTTCGATATTACGTCATGACTATAACTGCCGCTAAATAACTCGGACGAATTCACTGCAAATGGTATCCCAAAATTCTTACAACAGGAGTAATTTTGTCAGAAATACGAGAACGTAACTTTGTAGCGCAAAGCATATAATACTGCTTTAATTTCACTTCACTGTCCTAGTCAACGGAGAAAGGGAAGTATAAATTCTGATGCAGTCAGTACCCTAGATTCAAGTTATTATGCACATATCTAGTGTTTAAGAGCATATTAGACCTGTATGTCACAACATTTTAGTTTACAACAATACGTAGTGACAAGCCATCCTGTTGAGAGCAAGAGGAGCAGAAACTTAAAATATGTAACATGTTATGTACAGATTCTCAATTTCATCCTGGAAATAGTGTAACGTGCCAAATTAATGTGGTGTTGAACCACCTCCTGCCATACCATAAGAACAGCTTTGATACAACGTGAAATGAAGTCACAGAAGCGTGTATGGTAACAAGTGGAATACGCTATTCTGCATGCGGTGCAATACTTGCAAGGGTAATTCAGAAAGTAATGCCTCCAGGCTGATACCTTTATTTGTGTTTGACAGATAACACCTATACAGGTATCAGTGGAAAGCTAGCAATGCCAGCTACGAATGGTGACATCAGTTTTCAACATAGTTCCCATTACGGGAAACACATTTGCGCCAACGCGAAACAAGATTTTTCATGTCGTCGGTGAAGAGTTGTGGTAGCTGCTGGCGACACCATTGCCGAACTTCTGCTTCCATCTCTGTTTTACAAGTTAAGGTGTATCTTAAGTTTAGGGAAGAGCCAAAAATTGCAGGGTGCAAGATCTGGATTATAGGCAGGATGATGCAGAATGTCAACAACATTTTGCCTGCAGATGAGAACCCTTTGAATTTCCCTGTGGAGGAGAGGACGTGTGGCGGTACTCCATCGATTGACCCTTCGTTTCCGGGTCATAATGGTGTATCCACGACTCGCTGCCGGCGATGAATGTTCTTGGGCATACAGCCTTCCGCAGTTAGGAATTCAATGACAGCTCGTTGTTTCAACTAGACGTTACCACTGGATGCCATGGATTGCTCCATTACTTTGGAACAAAAACAAATACGAAAGTGAAACAAGTGACATTCTTTAACTTAAACGTCAGTGTATTAATGATAAACAGTTCAGAAAGTGTGGAATACTATTGGCCAAGTAGTAGGCTTGGAGGCATTACTTTCTGAATCACCCGTAGTTCCGTGGAGACGGAAATTTATACTTGATTCATGTTTTCAATTAGACCACAGATGTTCAATTACATGTTCAGGACCGGGATTTAAACGGGCCAGGGAAGGTGAACTTCATCCCGATGTTCCTCGACTATGAAGCAACAGTTTCAGCTATGTGATTGCTCGCATTATCATCCTGGAACACGATATCACAGCCTGGAAACATCTGGAACATAGGATGCACATGGTCTCCAAAAACAGCGATAAAATCACAGGAGTGGCGCAACCGGTAAGCGTTAGCATAGGACCAACTAAAAACCAGGATACTGTGGCCCACAGCATCACAGAGTTGCCACCATGTTTCACGGCTGGGCAGAGACATAGAGGATCATATAAGTCTGGGCATCAGCCACATATAAACACGGCCTATTGTTTCAAATATCATGAACTATGATTCATCTGACCATCGCACACGTTTCCAGTCATAAAGCGGTCCATGTTGCACATTCGTGACACCATTGGAGTGATGCTAATGCATTATGGTCTCTTATCAGCAGTTTCGCCCGTGCAACCTGACTCCGTCTGTCCATATCATGTAACTCGCGGCGGATTACGATTGTTGACAAAGGATGTGGCAAGTGTCATTTTGAGTTCCTCCGGCACTTGCGCCGCAGTCACACGACGGTTCTGAGTGACAATCTGCTTTAATGCTTGGCAGGACCTGTCACTGAGGGTTTCCCTCCGACCACTGTTCCTCTTCGCCAATGTGGCTTTGCCGTGAAGATTTGTAGGCCGTCATCTTGAACACTGTCCCTTGCTTTACATCCAACACACTTGCCACTTTGGTCACGCTCCCATCACAATCGGACATCAACGATTTGGCCTCTTTGGAAATCAGAGATGTCTCCCATTTACACTATCACCGTCTACTCAGTTCACTGCACATTACGATTCTACTACTCCTCACGAAGTACGGAGGTCGCCCTAACATACCACCACCAATATCCACATCCACAACTCGACCGCTGCCAGACATCTGATGTGTTTTCAACGCCAGGTATTTTCATTAAATTGATAAGTACAGCTCTCTGACTTTACATTTCGCTTTGTTCTAAACCTTTTGGTCAGTGTGGAAAACATCATATTATAGTATGTTTGAAGTTGGTATGATAATTTTGAATATGTTTAAGTTTAGCGTTTCTTTGCAGCACAAAGACTATATGAGACCTGGGCCTATAGTTACTGTGGAATGCGATACTGGAGAGTGACGTGGAAACCGAATCACTGTAGTGCGATCAACATTCTCTTTCCCACTGGGAGTCAAACCCGGGACTGTGTGCACCAAAGGCGTACGCACTAGCCACTAGACCAGCAGAGAGGGCCCTTGAATATGTGTGTGTTGTAAAATAATTGGATCCTACGTATTTGTATCCAAGATGTCAAAACAAATCTCGATTAGAATTTCAAAGAATATTGAACCTCGTTTGTTCAATTCAATTTAATGTACGTACCGGCAAAAACTCTTAAATGAACATTTTACGGTTTAGTGAAATCAAAACTAGGCCTATTGCGACAGCATTTTTCGACGGGGAAAAAATCAGGTAACCATCAGTTCGATATTTACCTGTACATGATTAAATAAGATTGTCCATGAGAACGGATGAAATGGTCTCGGATTTCAACTTGAAGGGAATCGAATATGATATGAGAAGATTCTTTTAAGTGTGGAATTGTCAAGAACAGAGCTTTTGTTCTAGACTCTTTTACAATAAATAAATAAATAATAAGGGCAGTGTTACAAAGTACAAGTATGTTTTCGATTAGTTGTCAATACATACTCTCAGACTTTTAAGTGCTTAACTATCTGAAATTAAAGTTAACCGTTAACATGTTGACAGTTAATTGATACCGAATTAAAGACAATTAAAACGATACAATTTATACATAATACTGTACATTATATTGCAATACTGTTCCTAAATACGTATTTTTTGGCAGTTCTGTTCTTACACTGTCTGAAGATTCTAATATAACTTTTGACTCGGCATTACTCATATCCTGAAAAGTTTTTAGCTGAGAGTGATTTTGTTCATCCACTTGTGTTATGCATTGGTTAGGACCATTTCCCTTGAACGATGACTGGGAAGATTGTTGTTTGGCATGAGATTTCACATGTTGTTTAAGACTCTCCCTCCACCTGAACGTTCTATGACATATGCTACATTCAAACCTTTTATTGTCTGTATGAATCACCATATGTTTCTTGACACTGTCGTGGTATGAATATCGTTTCCCACAAATGCTACAAGAATAGGGCTTCTCACCTGTATGGCGACGAGTGTGTTCACGAAGGTGGCTATAATGGTAAAAAGCTTTCCCACACACGTCACACTGAAGATGTCGCTCTGTGCTATGAATGCCTACTACATGCTTCTTCAGTGTGGAAGCATCCGTAAAACACTTGCCACACACAGAACAGGAATACGGTTTCTCACCTGAAATAGAAATATATTGAAAATTAAAATTATTGTCAAATATATCTCTGAATATTTAGCCAACATAACTCGAAATAACTAATACATGACTAATATTCAGTGTATTGGTAGTATGTTAGCTACTATTATGAGTTTGTGTTGATAGCTTGAAAAAGAGCTTCATGAACGAGTTCGCGAAATGTATCGAATTATTAAACAATTGTTTTTGAGGATGAATACTGGACTCTTTTTCTCCGTAAATTATCATGAACAAAACTGATCCGTTTTCCAGAAAATCGTCCGGGAAAAACTCATTCTGAAGAGTAAACTACCCTTTCTTGACTATTCTGAGAAACTACGATGGTACAGTTACTATGGGACAATTTTTCCTCACCCAATAATAATTATATGACAGTTAGAGGAATACACTGAAAAAAATTTAGCTTTAAAAACTAATGTATTATTGTTAGAGCTGAAAAGAAACTTTGAAGAAAGAAATAAAGATCAAAGGTACGAACCACTGCACTAAGCTTTCTCCTTCCAACTTATATAAAGTAAATCATGATAAGCTGTAATAATAAGAACATTTACTTCTGAAATACAAACATAAAAATATGTTTTCCGAAAATTTCATTCGAAGAAAACTCGACCACAAAAATAAAGTACCCTTTGTGCATTTTTTCATAAAAAATGACTTATTAATGAAATATTTGTTTAACAAGATCACATGAGCCAAATAATAATAATAAAAAACTAGCCCTGTGGATATTTTCAGAACAAATGAGTTATTCCACATTAACAAATTATTATTGAAACATTTATTTATGAAATATGAACAAAATCGTTACAGCTATTTTCGAGAAAATCGCAAATTTTGATTTTCATCCTTCATTGTAGTACTTTGATTTTTAGCGGCACGGTAAAAAAAAAAAAAAAAAAGCCCCCCCCCCCCGCCCGAGAATCTTATAAAAAAAACTTAAATTTGAAATTTTGTGTCGATCCACTGGACGGTATGGCTTCTAAGCGAGTGAAAATATTTACATTGAAACCAATGAATGAACGAACAGACATTCAAAAATCAGTTTTTTTTTTTTTTTTTTTTTTTTTTTTTGACACGAAACATAAATCCGTTGAAATCTCAAATTCGTTTTTTGCACGACCTCCATACTTTGTTCTCATCTATCATCCATCGAAAGTAAAAATATTCAACGTAATTACGGCCATATGTTGTAGCTGGCCATCATAAATTGTATGCAAAATATCATAACGAAGGAACATATGACCTCATTAACACCTGAGTAAGTATCCCGTGAGGAAGGAACACCGAAAAGGGGCACAAGATCGCAGAATATCACTACAGAGAATCTCATGCTACACAAGGAATACAAAAAGATGGTTTTGTAACACAACAACGTTAGCCACTAGTTAAGTTGTACTTAACCTATCACAATCCTTATAGTCTTCTTATCCTATCTAAACTCAGACTTCGACAGTTCCATTTAAAACACATTAATTATAGCATCACAAGTAAAAACGAGTACATACACCTTGACACATTCTTCTCTAAAACTTCCAACGGAACTAACTTCAGTATCGTTGCGCATGGCTCTTCCAGTTCGGTCTGCAGTCGAGTTGCTTTCTGTAGCCTGATTCAAAGGAATTCCATATTTTCTTTTTCTATTTTTTAATAGACAAAATCTGCATACTTTATAGATTGTACTTTAACTTTAAACGTAGAACATTTCTTTTTCTTTCTTTTGTTATAAAAAAATACAGGTTTAGGTCCTTTGAATTAGTTTACTAAGAACAAAGAAACAACTCACATCAATTGCCACTTCGTTTTCACATAAGTAGTTAGTTTTTACCAGGAACATCCTATTGAAAGAACTTCAAAGTTCGTCCTTAGTTATAAAAATTACAGGTTTCATAACTACGCTTTGCTTATTTGACGCCAATTCTGGTAATTAGTTTTGAGATTAAGAAAAAGGACACGAATTTTTAAACACTAAATATAGTCTTGATTTTTTCTTAGAAAACGTGAACATTTAACTCTTTAAGGCCACTTTCTCGTATCTGTATTAATATTTAGGCTCGAAATACGATCCTAATTGGCCCAAGGAGATTTATCTTTGTTTAATTTTATCTATGAATAAGAATACAGCACTTTCCATAGAAGGATGGGTGGCTGGGTTTCTTCTGAACATGATTGTACATCTGGTAAGACTAAGCTTTAGGCACCTTGCATTCATTGGCTGAACTTCATCCTTTTAAAGCCAACTACCAAACACTATTACTCAATAGAACAACGTATTACCGTTATTCTGTTCAAAAGGACGGATAAATCAAAAATAATACTTGGCATCTATATTTGAAAATTACTTAGGCTGTTTGACGATAGTAGAAGTTCTTTCTTAAATGAGTGTTAGAATCAAAATTCAAGAGTATATATATATATATATATTGGCGAACAGCGACTGAGTGAGTGACCAGGTGCAAGTTGCTCAGTTCTGCTGTGGTCTTTGGACGAAGCGAACCGTGCGTTTGTTCTCCGTAGAAAAAATCCTAAGTGTTAAAATGAAACAACGTATTAATGTGAAGTTTCTTTTCAAACTGGGAGAATCCACGACAGAAACTTATGATTTGCTAAAGGTAGAGTACGGAGATGACTGTTTATCAGGTACACAAGTTTTTGAGTAGTTCAAAACGTTTAAAGAAGGACGAGAAGTGATCACAGAATTTGCACGTCGAAAACGAACTCAAATATTCAAGAAGTTAGCGATGTGATTCAAAAAGATCGTCGTTTGAGTGTTCGAGTTGTTCCTGAAATTACAGGATCTGACAAGGGAAATTCGTCAAATTTTATATAAAAGTTTTAACATGAAGAAAGTGTGTTCAAAATTGATGTCTAGGGAAGCTGATATTGGAACAAAAGGAAACTCTGGTGAACATTTGTGCTAATATTTTGACAAATATTGAAAGAAACTCTACATTCTTAGAGATAATGATAATCGTGATAATAATAATTTGTGACGTATCGTGGTTCTTTACGTGCGTACGTAAATTCTGAAACCAAATGCTAATCGATGCTTTGGAAGAGCCAGAGTTCGCCACAAGAAAGCTAAAATGAGGAAATGGAAAGTCAAACCAATGATGATTGTTTCTCGACACCCATGGGATTGTGTACGTTAATTGGGTACCTGATGATGAAACTATAAACCAACGTTATGTGCTAACAATCATTCATGAGCGAGTAAGACGACGACGAACTGATTTGTGGGCAAACAAGTAATCTATTCTGCACCAAGACAATACTCCTGTTGACACTGCACTGTCAGTGAAGACATTTTTGGTCAAACATAGGATCCTTGTATTAGATCATACGCATATTTGCCAGATCTTGCTTCGTGCTACTGTTTTTTATTCCCCGTGGAACTAAGAGGAATCAAAACTGACAGTAGAAGCTGTAAAAATAAAAACAATGGATGTCATGAACATGTTTTCCGAAAACGACTGGCAACATTGTTTCCAGCAATGGAAAATTCGTATGGAACGGTGTAGGTGTAACAGACCGATTAACGGTTGTTTACATTCTATTTGAATTGGCTCCCGGATTGTAATGTTTACCCGTATTGCAATGTTTACCGGTTGTTTGAGGCAGCGTTAAAGTTGGTTCGTGTATTGTAATACTGCACCCTAGTGTTTCCAAAGATTCGTTTTGACGTTAATTGGTTTGTTGCAGATGAAATAAATGACACGAAAAGTGATCAGTTTTATATGAGATACGCTAACACAACAATAATTTAACACTAAAACTTCGAACTGTTTCTTTCCACAACTGTTTCGCGTTACTGTCCATTCATAGTTTAATATAGTACAAATTTATTTTATATTTTACCTTACCTCATATACGTATGTCTGTCAATTATTCACGTGATACTACCCGTGTTTCATTTGTTATGCGCCCTGATGTTCATTTGTTACTCATTCTGATGTTTATTTGTTACTCATTCTGGCTATCACTACAAGAGGGCGTTTGAATCGCTATGCGGGCATTTACTTTGCAAATGGCGACCTGCTTGAAAAGTGAGAGCAGCGGTAGTCACAGCAACGGGAAATGTTTTCAAGACGTGGCTAGGTGAGTTTGAAAATTTATGTTATGTGGTTATTTCTGATAACTATGAAATGTCATTTAATAGATAGAACGGCTGCTTATTTGAATAGAGTTTTGTATAGTAACAGGAGATATATAAATTTGTTTTAGTTCGTAATTGATCATGTAATATTAAAACCGCGATTATTAAGGTCTGGTGACGCGACTAAGATGACGTAGTTGACCACCATGAAGTAAAGAACATAGAAGGCGGTCTGAGTTAGGCTCCTTTAAATTTGGAAATTTGATAACTAAAGTATATATTCGGGAAGTTAACCTTATCTAAATTTTAATCTTTTGGTGAACCGAGACAATTAGAAAGTGAAGAAATTAACCGAGGAGCCTGACTTAAAAATTAATTTAAACACCGTTAGGCCCAAGGCCGCCAAGTACCATCTCCGCCATTACTGGTGAAGTATAGTGATGGCAAGGGGGATGTAAATTTTTCGAAGTTGAAGACAATGGGCCACACGGACGGTCTCCTGCGTTTGTAGGGTACCGAACTAGTGATCCAGTGGAATCAATTTTGGAGTGTAAGAAGTGGGAAGGATTGGACTCACATAATCTGTGGAACTTTCCTAACTGGTAACATCTTTTCTTTGTTTTCTTGTTCAGTTATGAAGTGCTTCAAGATCACCATGCGTAGTTAAATAGAAAACGTTACGCGTCTTTCAAGCTCATTGTCAGAGTCCACTCATGTACTTATAATTGCATGCCATAAGCATGTATGATCGAAGTATTAAATCTTATGTACTTGATACGTGAACCTGAAAATTTTGTGTGTTGACATGATAAACTTTACTTTGCACGCACTCCTCCATAGTAATGTGCTTTGAGATTTTCTTTTTTTGAATGTTTAGGTTAGGTAGGCTTAGTCTAAATACATTGATACATTATGTCCCATAATAGTGTTTTGTTTCGTGAAATATTTGCTGTAGGTTATTTATGTCGGCTAGGTTAGGAAATTAAATTTTGTCCGTGCTTTCGAATTTAATATGTGTCTGTAGGTAGGTTAGATCTGAAAGATGTGTCCCATAATATTTTGGTTAGGTTAGAGAATGTAATTTTTGCCTGTGATTTCAAATCTAATATGTGCCTTTCGTTTTGCCATGTGATATTTTTTTTTCGGGGTGAACTTCATTTTGAACGCACTCGTGATAACTTGACGGTTTATGTTAGAATATTAAATGCTCTGTAACGTATGCCATTGATAAATGTTAATGATGATGAAATTTCTTTGGGAGTGCCTTCATTTATATACTACTGTTTTGTTTTTAAAAATACATTTGTGTAGGTTAGGGAAAAGTATATCGTAAGTGTATTGCCGGTGATAATTGTACTTTGAACGTGTTCTTCCATATCGTGTGTTCTTTTGATATCATTTCGTAATATATTTTGTATGTGCGCTTTCCATATTTCATCGTGTGTTTTTTTTTTTTTTTTTTTATACTGATTAGTAATACATTTCTGCATGCGCAATACGTGTGAAATCGGGAAAATTGTGCTTTGAACGTGTTTTATTATTTAGTGATGTGCCCTTTTCATAGTATCTAGTAATATACTCGTTGTTTCGCAACATATATTTTAAATTAGCTTCTTTGATGTTGATATCGGCCTGTGCTGATCCGGTGAAATTTTATTTGGACATATTTTCGGATTTAATATCATTATTTCTAAAACTATCACTTCGTGTAACGTTGATGTTTACTTTGAACGTGCCATGATTATAGTTATGTGCCTGTTCATTAAACATATATATTTTGCCTCATCGAAACCAATAACTTTGGAATATGTCTCAACTTGCTTCACCCAACTAGAATATGATTCCTTACGCGTATCCATCCCTCTTCAAGCTTAACTGATTATGAACAGAAACAATAATAAGTTAAAATGATAATAGTTGGAAAGGCGTTTCAATATTTGAACCTGTCGAGTAGATTAAATTTTTTTTTTTTCTTTCACTCACTACACATTTGTAAATATTTCATTCTTCATTAATAGCAGTGTTTTTCCACGTTATATGTATTATAAAAAATGATGAATAGGCTAATGTGAAGTATGAAAATGCTACTTATTCACTTTAAGTTAAAGAATGACGTTGTAGTAGTAATGATATGGCCTATGTTTGTATTTCATTTGATATACGACAGGGATACTATAAAGAATGAACGCTTGATTAAGATGTTTATTTAGAAATATAGAAGTAGAGAGGATGGATCGCCGATTTTGTTTTAGTATTAAGAGTTTCCTATATGTATCAATGTTGAGAAACATGTTGATAATATGAATATGTTAAACCACTATGATAACATATTTCCATATAAGATGTTGATAGAGTGTCTTTGAGATATCATGATAGAGGCAAATGTTTAATGACACAAATTTCTTTTAAATCTGTTATTATGTAATCGTTAACTAATGGCACAAATAAATTAGTCTTGAGAACTTGACTTTATGATTTCAAATGCAATTCATAAACTTGAACTTAGACGGTTCTAATTGTTTATGTTCTTTATATATATATACTAATTAATCTGGAAAATGTTGACTCTTATTCTTGGTTGGCCGCAAAACAAGAATCTGGAAACTTCTGATGATAAATAATAGCTTTATCGTTGTGTCTTTCTTTTCTTTTGCTAAAGTTAATGCAACCTGAATATTAAATCTAATATAACCTTGATTTTTTTTGATACCGTAAAATCGGACCGTTATAAATTGGCGACCTCAGCTTTAAGGATATTTGTTTAGTTGATAATTTGTGTTAGGATATGTATTAATATTTTTATAATTATTGTTTTGTGTGCCAAACTGAGATAAGTATGTGAAGTAATGAGTGGATTGATGACAATGAGCTATTAGACGCGTGACTCGATTAATGCAAAATGAGTGACGAAAGTCTTAGTGTAGATGGTTCTACCGAACATTTTAAATGTTGTGACAATAAGTACGATTCTAGTGACAGTGTGTCTATACGCTGTGAAACTTGTGATCAATGGTTCCACATCCGTTGTTTGAAAATTCCTGATGAGGAACAGGAAGTGTTACGCACCACTAACAACAAATGGGTCTGTTTCGACTGCAAGCTCGATAGTGCGTTAGATACAGAAACTGAACCACCTGTGGTGCGAAATCCGAAAAGGAAAGGTGTACCCGAAATCGAAATTGGTGGGGGACCATTACTTAAAACTTTAATTGGGATCATTAAGGACTTGAGAACTGAGATGTCAGTTATGAGCGGTAAAATGGACGCTGGTAACCATGATTTAAAATCTGACATAAATAGGTTAAATGATAAAATGGACGCTAATACGAATGACTTAAAAGCAGATATTGTTACGATTAAAGAATCCCTTTCCTCGGTACAGGAGGATTTATCAGCTGTTAAACGTGATTTGAAACGTGAGGTGTCACAGTTAAGAACTGAACTGAACGAGACTAACCAAAATTTAGGTCAAACTATAGAAAATGTCAGAGAGTTTTGTAGCAAAGAAGTAGATAATTTAAATGTTGAAATTACCAAGGTTAGGTCGGACTTAGAAAATACAAGTAAAATTTGTAAAGAAACTACCGAAATTGTAGATTGTAAGGTTGAGACTTTGGCTAAAGATATGGAAATTTTGAAATGTGACATTAGTAAAGTAAATGTAAGACTAAATAGTGAATTCCAAAATGTAAAAGAGAGGCAAGTTGAGGAACATAGACAATTACGGGAAGCTAATGAGAAAACAGCAAACATGATACAATCGATAGAAAAAGATGTAATTGATGCGTATCGTCATAGTCGTGATCGATGTGAACGAAATGCCGAAACCTTGAAAAATTTGATCGAGAACCGTGGTAATCTAAATTTAACTGAAACTCCTTTTGAGAGTCGTAGATCGGTTCAAGATGATAAGGCACTTCCGAGAACTCCGGTATTCAAACTTGATGAAATTTTAACAAATGATACCGAGAATGACATGAATTATTCTTCATCATCTTCGTCGGACTCTGAAAAATGTCGCAAAGAATCTCGCAGAGCTAATCGTCTAAAAAAGATGAAAAGAACAAAGAAATCGGTTCGTACGGGTGTGAGTGAGAATCAGTGTGGCCATAGGGATCTGGTCATTAACAAGCAGGATAATCCAATGAGTTTGGAATTAAATCAAAAGATTAAGCCTTGGGAAACTAGTCCTTCTTATAAAAGGGGGGCTGGCACGTATCTCAAAGAAATTCATCACTTCCCAAAATTTGACGGTCAATTGACGCAAGGGGTAGCACAAATTTTCTTAGATGATCTTTTGCAAACGATGAGTATGTACGTTCTCACAGATAGAGATCGTGTATATATAGTGGGACGAGTTCTGGAAAAGTCAGCAAAAATTTGGTATCGTAGTGTTGCTTCTCAAGTCAAGTCTTTCTCTGACTTCGTGCGGCTTTTTAAGCTTCAATACATATCGGAACGACTAGAGAGGGCACAAAAGCGCCACCTCTACTCGTTACGGTATGATAAGTCAAAACATGCTTCCTTGTTAGGTTTTGTGAGGCACATTGTAGAAAAATACAATTCGATTGTGACTTCACCTTCGGATCAAGAGCTGAAGGATTTGATCCTGGACTGCCTTCCTGAGGAAGAAGCAAAGATTTTGAAACTAGGCTCAGTTAGTACAGTCCAGGATTTAATGTTAAGAATAGCTGAGTTAGAGTGTAGTCCTACTCCCTCGTTAGGAAATCAGGGCAATCAAAAGTTTCAACCTAGGAAACCACAGGTTAGAAAAACATTCTTTTCACCTAATAGCTCTAATCGAACCGACAATGCAGTGCAAACGGAGCCGATCTGCAATGAAGGTAGTGTTCAATTCGGAAATAAACTTCAAAATTTTAACGGGAGATCGTACCGAAATAAATGGAAAGGAAATCGAAACCAAAAACATGGATGGGATAAGAACAGAAATAATAACTTTAAACCCATGAACGGTATTCAGCCGGTTCCGATGTATGGGGGTGTACCAGTACCAGTACCATATACGGTACCGGGCATGTATAATTTCAGTAATATGAAACCAGTTATGATGCCAGGTCCTTCTGTTACTATGGTAACTTCTTCGTTTCCCCAAAACTTACCTGTTGTGACTACTGTCACTTCCGCTTTACGTCCACCATACCCTTCGGTGACTGCGGAACCAACAAGTCCGGTAGTCGTTTCGGAAAACATGTTGAGCAGTCGTCACTAAGGGGAGACGATGGCTGCTCCAACCAACTTCTCTCCCCAAAACAAAATGTTAGTAAATTTTGTTCTTTCGAAAAAGAGAATGTGTCGATTGAAAATGAGGCTTCTTTAAAATTACTGACTTATTTTGTGTTAAAGGAAGAAGAAGGGAATATGTCCAAACAAGATTTCGAGATATTTCCTTCTCCTTCTATAGATTGTAAGGTTGGAAAGCTGCAAATTAACTGTATCCTGGACACTGGAGCAGAGTTGAACCTCCTCAATTATAATATTTGGCAAAACCTTCAAAATTCCTTCCGTTCAGCAAAGCTTAAACCAGTGCCCAGTGTACATTTGACTGCTTTTGCAGGTAAAGATAATTTTCCTGTGAAGGGGTTGCTTGAATTGACATTAAATATACAAGATAATCTTTTCAATGTTCCAGTCTTTGTTGTGAAAGACATGAAAGCTGGACTCTTACTAGGCTCGCCATTCTTTGCTAAGTTTAGAGTTACTTTGGACAGTCATAACAGAAAGTTAATCTTGGAAAATAATAACGACGAAGAAGTAACTTTGGATATCTCCTATCCAAAGATGCTTCTTGTTCAGTTAGATACTAATTCTGAATCATGTAAACCTAACCAAATTCTTTCTTTTTCTAGCGAACCATGTAAGGATTATGGTGAGATTTCGGAATTGGAAATTAAAGAACATATTAAAAGTCGTGATGATTTAGATGATGATACAAAATTGAAACTAGAAAATTTGCTCCTTAAATTCAAGCACTTATTTTGCGAATATCCCAAACCCATTCGATGCGAACCTTATAAAATAGAATTGACAGATCAAGAACCTGTGGTCGGAAAGATCTATCCGATCCCTCAAGCTATGCAAAAAGAGTTTGAGGAAGAATTGAAGAAATGGATAAGGTTGGGGATAGCTAAAGAACATCCCAGCAGTTATCGCAACCCAATTCATTGCGTGCGAAAATCCTCAGGGGGTGTTAGGCCTGTAATCGACCTGAGATTACTGAACTCAAAGGTCGTAAGTCCTAAGATACAGGTCGAACCCATTAACGAAATTCTTACTCGCATCTCTGGAGCTAAAATTTTTAGCTCCATGGATGCGACAATGGGATATTATGGTATTCGACTGCATCCAGATTCCTTCGCATCCACAAGCTTTATATATTTAGGTCGACAATATGTATTATGTGTCCTTCCAATGGGTCTAAAGTCGAGTCCTAGTATCTTCCAAAATGTGATGAACTCATATTTTGGATTAGATACTAGACATTTTGTTGTAGTCTATCTTGACGATTTAATGTGCTTTAGTTCTACTTTCGATGAGCATTTTATCCATTTAGAACAACTCTTTGAAATTCTAACCTTTGGAAATTTTGCGCTAAATTTCAAGAAATGTCAGTTCATCAAGTCTGAAATTTTGTTTTTGGGACACATTGTGAATGGGAAGGAATTAAAGCCGAATCCCAAACATAACGAAGCGATAAAGTACTTTCCGATACCGAAAACCAAAAAGAAACTTAGATCTTTCTTAGGCATTCTTTCTTGGCGAAGGAAATTCATTCCTCAGTTTGCGGCCTTAACAGCGCCATTTTACGATTTGTTAAAGAAAGACAGAAAATATTGTCTAACTGAGGAATTGCTGAGTAGATTCCAGCAATTGAGAGAATTGTTGAGTGAGCCTCCAGCGCTCAGCCAACCTAATTTCGATCAACCGTTCCATTTATTTTCAGATGCATCACTGGAGAATTTGGCTGGCTATCTGGCTCAATATGATGATACTGGAGAACTTCTCGTTATCGGCTATACAAGCAGAAAATTAAAGTTATATGAAGTTTCCTATTCGATCTTCCAATTGGAATTGCTGGCAGTATTGTTTCTATGTGAACATTTCTCATACTATATTTTAGGTAGAAAAATCACGGTCCATTGTGACAACAGCGCAGTGACATACGCTTTTACGTTACAGAACCTAGATCCCCGAACCACAAAAATTTTGCTGAAGTTACAGAGGTTCGATCTTCGGTTCGAGCACATTAAGGGAGTGGACAATAAAATAGCCGACATATTGAGTCGCAATACTCCGGAACTCCCTGCCGAACCTGAAGAATACCATGTTAATTCTGTTAATTTTGTTAATTTTGTTTCTTATGATAGTACGTGGTTCACTGTAGATGAGTTAATGCAAATGCAAGAGGGTGATAGGTACTGTAACGAATTAAAGGCGAAAATGTCAGACAGTACCGATTCTCGAATTCGGCTAGTGAACAATTTGGTTTACATTCAAAATTCAAAAACGAAGCGTTGGCTGCTAGTAATCCCAGAGTTATTGATTGAGAGAACGATTAGGAAGGTTCATGAAACGGGGCATTTTGGTGTTAATAAATGTTTGAAATTAGTTCAAGAATTGTTTTTCTGGAAAGGACAAAAACGTACGTTCCAAAAGTTCATCAATAATTGTGAATTGTGTGCTAGAACGAAGTTCTCCAATAGAATTATTGCTCGTGAGGATCTACATATTGAGGCAGATAAGCCACATATCAAATTATGCATAGATCTCGTGGGAAAATTGCCATGTAGTTATGGATTCTACTACATCCTCTCAATTGCTGATGTCTATTCACGGTTTCTATGTTATTTGCCATTGAGGACTGCCACAGCTGCTGAGATTGTTCGGACTCTAGAAAAGGAATATTTCTATCTCTTCCCTTACCCAAATTCTATCATATCCGACCAGGGCCCACAGTTCCTCTCGAACACGTGGAAGAATTACTGTAATGATCACCAAATTCAGCATATTTTGGTCTCGCCATACAACCCTTCTGGGAATGGCGTCGTTGAACGTTCGCACCGGGAACTCAATCGAATTATTCGATTATTGTGCAGCCATAACCACACTAAGTGGAAAACAGTGCTAAAAACGGCACAAGATCTGTTAAACTATTCTTATAATAGCACCATTGGATGTACGCCTGCTGAGGTGTTCATTTCTTTTTCGGCTGCTGATAGATTTCGAGAAAAATTTCCATGGCCTTCTGAATTGAAAACAGTAGAAAATTCTAAACGGTATATTCAGGTGGAACCCCGTTTGTTATCAAAAAGAAAACGAAAATCGCAAAATAATGTGATTGAAATTAAGGAAATGGATTTGGTTATGGTTAAAACCCATTTTCAATCGGATGCGTTTAAAAAGATCACGCATAAGTATATGCCTGTATTCACAGGGCCTTTTGTTGCGACTCGAGTGCATCACAACTCAGTTTATTTAAAAGATTTGGAGGGGAGAGAAGTGCCAACTCAAAATCTATCGAATGTAAAATTGTTCAATTGCTCTCCAGAGAAGAGAGAAGAGTTGTTAAAAGACTTTAAGTAGTCATATAAAAAAAAAAAAAAAAAAAAAAAAAAATTGAAAAAAAAATAAAAAAAAAAAGAGAAAAATATAATGTTGATGTTTTAAGTAGTAAAAAAAAAAAAAAAAAAATTTTTTTTTTTTCTTAAAGCCGCCGGGAAAAATGTAACAGACCGATTAACGGTTGTTTACATTCTATTTGAATTGGCTCCCGGATTGTAATGTTTACCCGTATTGCAATGTTTACCGGTTGTTTGAGGCAGCGTTAAAGTTGGTTCGTGTATTGTAATACTGCACCCTAGTGTTTCCAAAGATTCGTTTTGACGTTAATTGGTTTGTTGCAGATGAAATAAATGACACGAAAAGTGATCAGTTTTATATGAGATACGCTAACACAACAATAATTTAACACTAAAACTTCGAACTGTTTCTTTCCACAACTGTTTCGCGTTACTGTCCATTCATAGTTTAATATAGTACAAATTTATTTTATATTTTACCTTACCTCATATACGTATGTCTGTCAATTATTCACGTGATACTACCCGTGTTTCATTTGTTATGCGCCCTGATGTTCATTTGTTACTCATTCTGATGTTTATTTGTTACTCATTCTGGCTATCACTACAAGAGGGCGTTTGAATCGCTATGCGGGCATTTACTTTGCAAATGGCGACCTGCTTGAAAAGTGAGAGCAGCGGTAGTCACAGCAACGGGAAATGTTTTCAAGACGTGGCTAGGTGAGTTTGAAAATTTATGTTATGTGGTTATTTCTGATAACTATGAAATGTCATTTAATAGATAGAACGGCTGCTTATTTGAATAGAGTTTTGTATAGTAACAGGAGATATATAAATTTGTTTTAGTTCGTAATTGATCATGTAATATTAAAACCGCGATTATTAAGGTCTGGTGACGCGACTAAGATGACGTAGTTGACCACCATGAAGTAAAGAACATAGAAGGCGGTCTGAGTTAGGCTCCTTTAAATTTGGAAATTTGATAACTAAAGTATATATTCGGGAAGTTAACCTTATCTAAATTTTAATCTTTTGGTGAACCGAGACAATTAGAAAGTGAAGAAATTAACCGAGGAGCCTGACTTAAAAATTAATTTAAACACCGTTAGGCCCAAGGCCGCCAAGTACCATCTCCGCCATTACTGGTGAAGTATAGTGATGGCAAGGGGGATGTAAATTTTTCGAAGTTGAAGACAATGGGCCACACGGACGGTCTCCTGCGTTTGTAGGGTACCGAACTAGTGATCCAGTGGAATCAATTTTGGAGTGTAAGAAGTGGGAAGGATTGGACTCACATAATCTGTGGAACTTTCCTAACTGGTAACATCTTTTCTTTGTTTTCTTGTTCAGTTATGAAGTGCTTCAAGATCACCATGCGTAGTTAAATAGAAAACGTTACGCGTCTTTCAAGCTCATTGTCAGAGTCCACTCATGTACTTATAATTGCATGCCATAAGCATGTATGATCGAAGTATTAAATCTTATGTACTTGATACGTGAACCTGAAAATTTTGTGTGTTGACATGATAAACTTTACTTTGCACGCACTCCTCCATAGTAATGTGCTTTGAGATTTTCTTTTTTTGAATGTTTAGGTTAGGTAGGCTTAGTCTAAATACATTGATACATTATGTCCCATAATAGTGTTTTGTTTCGTGAAATATTTGCTGTAGGTTATTTATGTCGGCTAGGTTAGGAAATTAAATTTTGTCCGTGCTTTCGAATTTAATATGTGTCTGTAGGTAGGTTAGATCTGAAAGATGTGTCCCATAATATTTTGGTTAGGTTAGAGAATGTAATTTTTGCCTGTGATTTCAAATCTAATATGTGCCTTTCGTTTTGCCATGTGATATTTTTTTTTCGGGGTGAACTTCATTTTGAACGCACTCGTGATAACTTGACGGTTTATGTTAGAATATTAAATGCTCTGTAACGTATGCCATTGATAAATGTTAATGATGATGAAATTTCTTTGGGAGTGCCTTCATTTATATACTACTGTTTTGTTTTTAAAAATACATTTGTGTAGGTTAGGGAAAAGTATATCGTAAGTGTATTGCCGGTGATAATTGTACTTTGAACGTGTTCTTCCATATCGTGTGTTCTTTTGATATCATTTCGTAATATATTTTGTATGTGCGCTTTCCATATTTCATCGTGTGTTTTTTTTTTTTTTTTTTATACTGATTAGTAATACATTTCTGCATGCGCAATACGTGTGAAATCGGGAAAATTGTGCTTTGAACGTGTTTTATTATTTAGTGATGTGCCCTTTTCATAGTATCTAGTAATATACTCGTTGTTTCGCAACATATATTTTAAATTAGCTTCTTTGATGTTGATATCGGCCTGTGCTGATCCGGTGAAATTTTATTTGGACATATTTTCGGATTTAATATCATTATTTCTAAAACTATCACTTCGTGTAACGTTGATGTTTACTTTGAACGTGCCATGATTATAGTTATGTGCCTGTTCATTAAACATATATATTTTGCCTCATCGAAACCAATAACTTTGGAATATGTCTCAACTTGCTTCACCCAACTAGAATATGATTCCTTACGCGTATCCATCCCTCTTCAAGCTTAACTGATTATGAACAGAAACAATAATAAGTTAAAATGATAATAGTTGGAAAGGCGTTTCAATATTTGAACCTGTCGAGTAGATTAAATTTTTTTTTTTCTTTCACTCACTACACATTTGTAAATATTTCATTCTTCATTAATAGCAGTGTTTTTCCACGTTATATGTATTATAAAAAATGATGAATAGGCTAATGTGAAGTATGAAAATGCTACTTATTCACTTTAAGTTAAAGAATGACGTTGTAGTAGTAATGATATGGCCTATGTTTGTATTTCATTTGATATACGACAGGGATACTATAAAGAATGAACGCTTGATTAAGATGTTTATTTAGAAATATAGAAGTAGAGAGGATGGATCGCCGATTTTGTTTTAGTATTAAGAGTTTCCTATATGTATCAATGTTGAGAAACATGTTGATAATATGAATATGTTAAACCACTATGATAACATATTTCCATATAAGATGTTGATAGAGTGTCTTTGAGATATCATGATAGAGGCAAATGTTTAATGACACAAATTTCTTTTAAATCTGTTATTATGTAATCGTTAACTAATGGCACAAATAAATTAGTCTTGAGAACTTGACTTTATGATTTCAAATGCAATTCATAAACTTGAACTTAGACGGTTCTAATTGTTTATGTTCTTTATATATATATACTAATTAATCTGGAAAATGTTGACTCTTATTCTTGGTTGGCCGCAAAACAAGAATCTGGAAACTTCTGATGATAAATAATAGCTTTATCGTTGTGTCTTTCTTTTCTTTTGCTAAAGTTAATGCAACCTGAATATTAAATCTAATATAACCTTGATTTTTTTTGATACCGTAAAATCGGACCGTTATATAGGAACCATGCAGGGTAGTACTTTGAAGGGGATAATTTTCCTATTGTACAAAATGATCGATACAAGATTTTGTAGCTGGCTTTCTTTATATATATACGTCACATCTCATATGCTGCAGCAATTATATTTGCAAGAGAAATTTATCTTTCTTTATCCGGAAAGATTAATATTTCTGGAGTGAAAATATCTCAATTCTCCCCTGGCTGAAACTTGAGAAAATATGTGCCACAACCAATGGGCATAAGTTTAGAATATACAATAGTTTGTTCAGCTTCAAGCTTTTTAAAATGGAGTAATAACATCACAGTAATCCAAAGACAAAACATTTTCATCCCTTATACTAATCTGTACAAAGTTTCACAAATCAGAGGGAAGTTCACATTATAACTAATTAATCAGCGTAGTTTTGTTCATATTGCACTGACTATGATGAAGTGACTTATTCGAAAGCGTCTGCAGTATTAATTTGCGTAAAAGACGCTTAAGATAAGGTCTTTTAACATATTTCAAACCTTACTTGATTTCAACTTTATATTTAAAACGAGATATGGAGCAATTCTCTAAAGTACCGATCCCAAAATATCACTGACGATAGTCAATTCTGTCTTTCAGGTCGCCTTGATTTATAGTACTTGATAGCATCCGAATAAAATGTGGCAATTTCCATATGAATTGCTAATGGACAGTAGGACCTTACTAAACTGGCGATTGTGCTACATTTGGCTGGATGGCCCTGATATTAACGTCCTTTTCCAGCACGAGTTATATGAGGTATGGATCTATAGCTTAACATGGAATCCGAACCACTGCAAATCGAATCCAAGCCCCCTACTGCGAAGACACGTACGCTAACAGCTTAGCTACGGGGAAGTTACTTGTGCTGCATATTCTCACACTGGTTAACTCCATGCATGTACTGCTACTCACAATACTACATCTTTACTGCACGAATGTTTCCACAAAGAATCATTTCTATAATGAATGACATTTCTTAATAAGCACAAACAATTAGGCTACTCGCGTTATCCCAGTTGCAACTTGGAAGATCATTTGATACACCGTAGTAGTGAGACTATCTGCTCCTGTTCCGCCGCTTGTGCCTAATATCTGGAATATACCTAACACTGGTGCCTCCTGCTAACAACAGCAGTCGTAGGCTATGTTGGTCAAATAATAATAGGTCTAGTTTGAAAAAATGTACAATGTCAAAGTAGCGTAATACAACGAAAAAGCTGGGACGGATTTACGGACGTGACTTTTAATGTATTTTAGTGTAGCTATATGAGAGTTACTTAAGTTACACTAATGGTGCCAAATAAGAAGTTTTACATAAAAATCATTCGTCAACAAGTCCTGTGTATGCAACTGTGTTAAATTATAAATATAACACCGGATGAAAATTAATGAAGTATTGCATTGTCATTAAAGTAAAGCCCAAGCGTAAAATTTAAAGAGAATTGGGCCTATAAACATTAAGTAAAAAACTTATTACAAAATCTGACCTTTATGACACACATAGAAAACAAGAGAAGTTAAATCAAAAAAATAGTGTGAAAAAAGTCCAAGAATTCTGCATGACTCCCTAAAGTTATACTGAAAAATGTTGGCATGAATTATAGTATTTGATAATACCCGAATAAAATGTGGTAGACTTTCATACACGCTGCTAATGCACCGTAGGAGCTTACTAAATTGGCGATTGTGTTAAATTCAGTTGGTTGGTCCTGATATAGCCTGGCCTTTTTCTCTGTTATGTCAATTTATAAGAGCATATAATCACATAAAAAATAAATAAAATAAAATAAAATAAAAAGCTATAATCACTAACCTGAATGAGTTCGTAGGTGTTGCGTAAGGTTACAAGTTTTCCGAAAAGTCTTTCCACAAACTGTACACTGAAGTTTATGCAATTTCTTATGAGCTTCTAAATCTTCTTCAATGTCAAATGTTTCTTGGCACTTTTCGCAAGAGAAAACACTATTAACATGTTCTCTCATATGACTGGACAAATTTTTCTTTGACGTATATTTCTGCGGACATAAAAGACACTGGTAATTTTTTCGTGTTTTCTTCGGTTTCTTCTCTGAGGTGTCCGTTGTGACGGCTTGATTTTCGTCTTGAACACACTCTTCCACACACAACGATTCCTTACCACATGCTATCACATGGCGAGAACTTGTAAAATAATCTTCTGTGTTCTGAATAGGATCTTCAACATTTTGACTTGTTTCCGTGTGTACATCTTCTTCTAAAAAATTTTTACCTACACATAAATTACCACTTTCTTCCATCTCAATGTCTTCACAGTATTTTACATATGGTACGTCATATATGTTAAACATCGTTTCTAAAAAACCATCTGCTACATTATGTTCGCTTCTAAGAACTTCTGTACAATAGTTCACTTCCCATTGTGGTAGTAAATTTTCTGGGTTTCTAGCTTTGGATGTCGGTAAATAAAGACTGTGCTCACATACTTCGCACACGAAGTACAAAGCAGAATATAAAAAGTTAGCCTTTGAAATATCTTCTTTTAGCTGTAGCTTAGACATTCCACACTTACAAGATAACAACGGTTCCAATGCCTCGATGAGACACGACAGTTCTAACAATCGACGCCCTGCTGTAGGTACTAGTTTGCCCTTTCCATTTCTATTCCTTTCCACTTGTGAGGTATTTGACGATTTGTGATCTCTGCTCAGCCTTTCAGTTAACACTTCAGTTTCTTGGCAACAATGGTCAACACTTGTGTCCACGTTGCTTGAATTTCGTGAACTTGTTCTGTATGGATGAACCAAACTATGAGACGACTTGAGGTCCGAAAACGGAGGAAGACTACTAGCTGACACTTCAGTATTAACTGTTCTGGTAATTGTTTGTTTTAAATTACTACTTCTACACGCGTTATTGTTAGAATTTACATTTAATGGGCTCAACACAACTGTGACATCATGATCTGTTCTATTTCCGTTCTCATTCCGTTGGTCCCCATGTACTTCATTAATTACCTTCTGTACAGTGTGTGCTTTGGTAAGGTTTGCCAAAGTTAAAGCTACTGGTAATTCATTCTGTAGAGCACTTAAGTTATTTACGGTGAGCTGGTTCCCATTAACAGTATACGTTCCACTTCTCAACACAATTTCCGATTGCGAGTTGTGGTTCTGTATATAGTCTCCTGCAGCACTTTGATGAACCACTGGCACATGTTCAGTAGTGTAAGTGTAATTCGTTGTGTCTGCTCTTTCAGAGTCTACTACTACCATGTAACCGAGATGATCTTCACCCTGATCCACTATGATATTAAGTCCAGTCTCAGTTTCATTTTGCTGTGACGAGACGATTAGAAGGTTTTTATTTGACGCATGACAATTACTAGATAAATCTGTCACTGTTGTATTTTGATCTGCGACAGTTTCAGAACACGAGAAATGATTTTCTGCAAATACTCGACACAACTGAGATGTATGCGTACTTTTTATATTCCTATCTTCCGATATGAGGGTTTTTTCACTCTGAACTCGAGTTTCTACTGGTGTGTTGAATACAGAAGCTGATGCTAATTCTTCCAACTGGTGATTCGATGTTTCTTCCATTATAGTGCTTGGCTCTTCATTAAATTACGTATTACCACCGTTACGAAGGACCAATTACATGTAGTACACAGTAATAATAATGTGGTAACTTCATGCAGTATGTTGCACCTAAAATAAAAAGAAAAAGGAAATAAGCAAACAAAATATTATCAGCAAAGTCCCGATTTATATAATCCGGTATAAAAATCAGAAAGAATAAAAAGATACACTGTTCATTAAAAACGTTCACACCATGTGATGAAACGCGAACATGTAGACAAGAGACAAATAATTTCGATACTAAGAATTATTTCTGCCACAACAGCTTTATAACTAAATGCTGAATTTCATACGTGTCTGGGAATCTGTATAGCGCATGTGTGTCCAGAGATTGGCATACATACAAATCATAAAATAAATAAGCGATGCAAAGTACATTTACTGGAATAATTACTCTGTGAACACCGTACGGACAACAGGAAGACATCAAACACAAAATCGGAAATACTATTTTTTTTCTTTCTTTCTTGTTGAAAATTACAATTCTTTCACAATTTGTGTATAAATACAGCGTCCAAGATATATGTTGTAAAATTATAGTACAAAAAGCAGAAACAAACTTGTATTAGGTGGCCTCCAGAGTTGACAAACACTTTTTAAATTTCTTTTGAAAAAAAGTTTTTTTTTTTTTTGTTTGTTTTATTCAAACCAGGTTTTCTTGGTTCAAAGAAATTTGCTTTATTTAATTAGATCATATATGGATAGGAAAAGTTTCCTTGGCCTTATTATTCTTAAGCAACAACGAGGTTATGAAGAATGAGATCAACAGTTTAAACAGGCCTGCCAGACATTACGTTTTCGATGTAAATTTTAAGTTTTTCTGGCACGTTGTACGTTTTTATTTTCCCCGTAATACGATTTCTTCCATTTTTTCTACTAAATAAAAGACATCATAGTCCTTGATATTTTAAACACGCTTTTTAACGATTTTGTAGTGCTATGTTATTCTATTTTATTTTACACATTTATTTTTAATTAGAGGATCTGATTTCTCACATACTGTTAACGCAGCTCAGCGATGTATCAGTAATATTAGAAAGTAAGGTTACAAAGCCTGCAGTGAAACATATACATATTACTTCATACAACTAATACAGCCAACAGATTGTACACACATTAGGTTATTTTTCGACAGTCTCCATATCGTTGTTGACGCACTTGTCGCATCGTGCGATGAGCTTAAGATTCTCTCCTGGTAAAAATCCTGTCCGTGCGTGTTCAACCACGTTCTCACGAAGTGTTTTCATCTCCTCGTCTGAAGCGAAATGACGGCCTCCTAGGTGCTCCTTCAAGTGCAGGAACCGGTGAAAGTCACTTGGTGCGGGGTTCGGGCTGTAAGGAGGAAGGTTAATGATGTCCCACCGAAACTCTTCAAATCTGTTGATGCCATGCTAGGTCAGCAACTACACTTCTCGTCGGTGACGTTTTCTCTACCAGCCACATATTTTCGACACCATTCTGTGGCATGCTGACAAGACATTACAGTATCTCCCTAAGCTACTATAAGGTGCCGGTGAATTTCAGACGCGGTTTTGATGTTCCGTCCACACAAATCGAATAACTGATCGGACGTCTTCGCGAGACCAGTTTTCCAAACGAGTAGCCATTTGTGTTTACCTTCAACTAGCACCGTAGGTGGCCGGTGGTTGAAACTCAGCACCCCTCATTGCTCTATAACAGTCGAAACACTATAAATATCGGCCTTGTAATCTTAGTTTCTGATTCTCCCTCGTATCTAGCCAGCATCCCAACCCTATGATTACCAATAATTTAATTTTAGTATATGTCAACATTGTGTCCATCATATCGCAGTTTTGATCGATCGTATATACTGATGTCAAGAACAGAAGCTAATGTGAACTAAAAATAAACAGAACTCCAAATGGTTGCGAATTTTGTAAGTATGTCCTGCAAGTATTTTTGAATGTATAGAAAAAGGTGTGGCACTGTTAAGAGGTGCAGCCTTCATTAAAATACAGTTAAAAGACAACATAAGACTTATGTAATATAGCCTACTTGGTTGGATTTGAGTATAGTGTCTCGTTCAGCACCGATATTATATAAGACAAGGACGTCCGGCTTAACGTGGAATCCGAACTACATGATCTTCCACTGAGAACTGTTATATATACACTGCGCATTATGAGTTGCAATTGCTTTTTTAATGAAACTTTCCCAGTTTCCAATCACAGTATTCCAGTATTCTGCGTTACTATGTTTGTTCTGAAATTATTCTCAAACCAGGGAGGCTACAGTGGCTCAGTAGTACAGCGTTCACCTCTAGTGCATGGAGTCCCTGGTTCGATCCCAGCTCGCGCTATGCGGGATTTGTAGTAGACAAACACCGTGTTTTTTTTTTTTTTTTTTTCGGGATTCTCTCATTTCGTCCGACTTTCCTGATTCCACCATTTCATTCATTTCTCATCATCACGGTCTCCTTTAGCCTGGCCGGCATAATCATGGGATGTAAAACTCAAAGATTTAATTTATGTTCTGATGTAAATTCTCAAAATCACATATCTTTTGTTTCTTTCCCTAAAAATCGGAAGATCTTCCTTTTTTTTTCCTGAAAAATTTGCAAACCCTAAGCTTAAAGTGCAATCTGACCCACTACCTGGTTTGCAGGCGAAAGATATGGTCCTCCATCTCGGCTCGAATCTGGGGTCTCTTGATTGCAAATGGAGACGTCTCTATAGAATTATCTACGAAGGACATCTGATAAAAATATGTTGTATTGATCTTGGATAAAAAAGATACACAACTACACAAGTGAAATCATTGCACAGAGTTATACACAATATCATAACAAATGGATTTCTGAACACCAGAGTACACAAGATCTAGTTTGGGCGAAGTTAGTTTGTCAGAAATACAACTACTTAATTCAATTTGCATGTGAATAAAGATTAGAATCATTTGAGTTCAATCTGGCTCTCAATCATTCATACATATACAGAAAATTCTTTTGGTATTAATAAACCATTTACAATAATGTTTCCTGAGTTTGCAATGTATAAGGAAAAGACCACTTAGATGGTTTGAGATATGAGTAAACTTCGCCATGAATTTCACACGATTCATGGCATATTTGTCCTTAAATGTATTTACTTATTTAGGCCAGTTGATTGATTTGGAAAAACAAAATCCTCGTTTAAACCAGACAACCTAAAATGCACTAATACTATTTAACCTAGTCAGGTTAATGTGAAACTGGTGGGCAAGTGCGTGACAGCAGGGTTGCGTTCGTAAGAAACAGGTGCGTCAACGATGGTGTGTATGTACGTAAGCGAAGACAGTGAAAACACAGAGTTCCTCGAATGTTACTAGATGTCTTAGCCGTCGGAGAGCTTTATCGTTCTGAATTTCTGAATGGAGCAGGGTAGATTAAGTTAAATTAGTAGCATATGTTAAGTCAGTGCATTTACAACTATCTTAATATAGGTTTTTGCGGTGATATGAGTTCCTATTGCACTTGTAATGGTTTTAGACACGTAACACTACACTTATAAAATAAAATATAGCTTCTGTACAGTACGGAGAAATACTGCGCCGGCGAAAAAATATTTTATAAGGCCTTCTTCATATCGAATTACTTATTTTAACGGTCGTATAGCACTTGTAATGATTTAACACTAGCAACTGTACATTTGTCAACATGAAAAAATGAATTATTTCAATTTAACGTCCCAAGAATATGCCTTTTACGCTAAGGGAAACAATGACTGAAGCAAGTGAATGATGATGGAAGAATTTGTGCACTGAGAAAGTAGGGGAAACGGGAGTAACCCGAGAAAACGCATGGACATGATATTGTCTACCACAAACTTACTTGGCCGGGGACTGAACAATGAACCCCACATACCAGAGGTAAGCGCTCTACCACTACGCCACCATGCTCCCATTATAAACAGGAAAGACAGCAATATTACTTTTTATTATTTTAATCAGTCAACTGCAACAATTTGTTCATTAGAAATATGTCCTTATATGTAAAGTGTACAATTTTCCCAGTAAATTTTGCAAAACGCTGTGTTCCTACGTTTTTCATAAGCAGTTACATAGCCTATATGAAACCATTGGACAAGCGGGGAGAACCATTTCGAGCAAGGTTACCAAAAGATTATGACAAGCATTTGTACTGTGAACATGGCTGCAGGTGTACAGATGCTCCAATATTTGGTATCGTTGCGCAAGAACGAAAAATTACTCTTTTTTATTTTAACTTCCCTATCCTACTTATCAAAACCTTACCCTACTGTATTACAGCCTTTTAAAACAGTCTTAGAAATTGATTTTTAAATTTTATTGGAAAGGCAGTCATAAAGTTTTTTGTCGAAAACCTGGCGAACGACCAACTTTGGAATAAACGCCTACATAAGCTGTATTTTATGTTTACAAGTGTAGCGTTAGAAAGGTGAAACCATTACAATTGTTACTGGAGCCTGTATTATTGCGAAAACGCATTTTCACTACCCTCGTTTACATATATAACCGCCTTCTCTGACGTGCCTGGTCCTAAAGACCTACGAGCCTAACACTGTGTTGACTTGCTTAGATAGCATAACATTTAGCAAGCACCTAGAACAGGTTGGTTGCCTTTTGTACTATAGTTTTCATGCTACAGATCCGGGAGCTAAATTTATATACAAATCGAATTATAGTTTTTCAATACCTTCTTGCGATAGCTTCCTTGAATTTCATTTATGCTAAGTGGAGTAATGTCATGTAGCTTACTACACATCTCTTAGAGAACAATCCATATATTGGCTTAAGTTTAGTTACCCTTTCAGTTTCAAACCTATAAAAAAGCATTTAAAACATTAAAAACTGTTAGGGTAGGTTACCCGGTAAGACTTCAGTTAGACTAGAGCAGTGACTGGAATCAGTTCTCATAGAAGCTTCTTCAATTATAACTTGAACTCAGTAATCTGTGGTTATCATAAAAATTTAATAATTCTTTTCATTATTCTTATATAATTCTGTAAAACTCAATGCGGAAATATCACAAACGCACCGATACGCAATCCTACCCGATTACCGTGCTGCTAAATCATGGAAACCTTCCGCGTCTTGCAAACAGTACCCACTTCTACATATATTTTCTCGTATTAAACTTAACTTTACTGCCAAACTTACACACCTAAACATCACGGAAGAACTTCAAATCATTATTCTTTACCTCATTTCTCCCGTAAAATTTCCTAACTTTTATAAAAAAAACGGAGGGGCAACTCTAAACTTAACCAAATAAATTAGAGAAAGAATTATAATATCTCAACAATTATTTCGAGTGGTGTGCCGAAAACTGACCTGCACGTTTATAATTCCCTTATTACTTTAGTTAAGACATGAACCGTGCGCATGTATACGTAATATATATTGACATTACTCACGCAGACGGTTCTACCAAATTTTGACACATTTCTTACATTTTCAGGTTAGATTAGAGCTTTGTATTTCATTTACCAGAGTATGCACTAAATAAGGAGCCCCATTACAACTTACAGATTGACTTTAGGAGGGCTCAGTATAAATAGTGTGCACGTACAGCATAAAAACTAGGCATAAAATACGGGCCAACGTGTGCTCGGTGGTCATTAAAAAGCTCGAATTCTATGCAACCGAGTCAGGGTAACAGCGTAGTAGGGAGCACGAGCTGTAGCGACGGGGTGCGTCTGTAAGGAGCAGGCGCGTCAACGACAGGCGTACCCACATAAACAAGGGAAGAGCACACTATCGCTCAAAATTCATTTCAATATGCTGTGCACTTGCAGTATTTACTTATATTAACATTTTCATTCCTTTACCAAAAGTCTCACATCGTAATTTAACTTTAAATTTTCTTTTTGGTAGAACCGTCTGCTTGAGTGAACCCTTGTATTTAATAAAATAGGCCTAAATTTCTCTAATCTTGACACCTACGCTTTAAGCTGTTTTCATGGATTTACAAAGTAATAGCTGTTTTCTCATTTCATTACCCATACTTTCTTCAATGGATAAAAATTCAAATCAAACCAATTACTAAAATGAAAATGTCCGAGTATTATTTTATGAAAAAAGAAGACATTTTTCCGTATTGATTACTGTTATTCGTAAGTAAAATATCATACCTTTTTATTAAACATTATTCTTTGTTAACTCCTTGAGATGTCACACAGGTTTCAATTTTTATTTCAGTAGACATTCTTCATTGATGTCAAAAATATTGTCAAAATGCGCTTCACTGCCATGATTCAAGTTTCAAGGTATTTTTCTTCCTTCTTGTCTTGTCTTCTTCACTATTAATAGTGTTGGTTTTTTGCATCAGGTTTTTTTTTCTTCCTTCTATTCGGAAAGTTTTCTTTCTTTCTTTCTTTCTTTCTTCATCACTATTAACAGTGTTTTTTCCTCGCCTCCGACTTAAACGTAGTCTCAGTAGGCTCCAAATGCTAAATTCGTTAGGTGATCTCTATTGAACATTTCGACTTAAGTTATTATCTTCTTCAATGGAAGGAATATTTCAAGCAATTTTTTTTTTCTTTCTTCAAACTTGTTCTATACCTTTTTTTGTGTTTATATATATATATATATATGTATATATTTATTTTGATTTTTTCAAGATTTTTTTTTTAATATTCCTTCTTATATTTAACTAATTTATTGTTTTCCAATTTTTTTTTTAAATATTTATACCATTAAGGAGAATAAATTGTATCATGCTTCGAATTGCTTTCCAATTATATGTTGCTATAATATATTTGTAATTATATGGTCCCATTCCGATATGATAATTTAATTTTTGAATAAATGTAGATCTTTGATTTTGTAAGTAAGTACATTCAAATAATAAATGATCTAGGGTACCTATACCCTTATCACACCAACAGTGATAAGTCTCCTTTTTTCTAATTTGGAATAATTTAATTGGAGTGAGTGCTGTACCTAAAAGTATTCTATAATATGCAATGATTTCCTTTCTTGCCCAATGTTTTATAAATTCCCTGGGTTTATGGGAATGATGTTCGATGGTTTCCCAATAAGTATTTCCAGGTAATAATTTATTATTTTGTTGCCATTGTTTTACTAATGTTGAAAAATGTGTATCTATAATATAAAGGTAACTTCTATAAGGAATTTTTATATAATATGGTTTTCCAATTCTAGTTGCAGACTTAGCTGCACTGTCAATAAGATCGCCATATTTTAGACCAATGTGGGAAGGCATAAAGTAAAATTGTACAGTGTAATTCTTGTTTTGAAGTGTTTTGTAAAGATGTTTTATATTTAAAATTGTCCAAGTAACTTTTGCATTCCAGTATGTATTTTGCAGTGTTTGAAGGACACTAAGTGAATCAGTACATATACATGATATATATATTTTATGTTTTAAAATATATAATAATGCCTGACGAATAGCAAAAGCTTCTGCTTCAAAAATTGATAATGATGATGGTAATTTATATTTAAGAGTAAGATTATTAGATGATATGAATATTGCAGCGCCCACTGAAGAATCTGGGTATTTTGATGCATCTGTATAAATTAAAAGTGTCGGTGCGTAATTTTTGAATTTCTTCTTCCCAAATATTTTTATATACTTTATTACGTAATTCCGAATTTTCAATTTTTATAAAATTCGGAATCGTGACATTTATATTTACTAAATTGATAGTATATTGCCATGTGAAGCAAGGAAGAAGGGGTACCTTATGGATAAATGGTTGTATGTATTTAAGTCCAGTATATGCTATATAAATCCATGGTCTATTATTGATGTATGGTATCTTTTTATTCCTATTAAATAACTCTTCTATTTGTTGTAACTTATTAATTATTAATGAAGAGGATCGACCAAATCTTGTTAAAATAAACCTTTCTGCCGCTCGTTGTACTAATATTGTTAATGGAATTGTATTGGTTTCTGCTAAAAGTGCTTGTTTAGGGCAAAATCTTGGTTGTGAAAAAATTATTTTTTGTAGATCATAAAGTATACTTTCTACTCGATTATAGAATTGTTTGAGATTATTAGAATAAAATATTCCTCCATAAGTAAACTTAGCCATTACTGTATGTTTTAAAACATTTGATAAACTGAAAGGATTGATACCATATTTCTTAGCTGTTATACATTGAAATAATTTTGTAAATTTCTCTGCTTGCTGTGTACGATATCTTAGATGTTGGTTCCAATTTAATTTTTTATCTAAAAATAATCCTAAATATTTAATATAAGATTCGTTCGATAATTTGTGATTTTCAATATTAATTGTTATTGTCGATACCAATTTTCGTCTAGTAAAAATTATGAATTTGGATTTTTCCCAATTTACTTCAAAACCATTAAGCTGTGTCCAAGAAATTAATGAATTAAGAAAGTTTTCTATTCTTTCTTTACCAATTTCCAGGTCTGAAGTCGTTGTTGTGATTAGGATGTCATCCGCAAATGATACTAGTTGTATTGCTCCCTTGTTTAATTTAATTAGATCATTAATGTATATATTGAAAAGTATAGGACTTAATTTACTACCTTGTAGTAGCCCTATCGATGTAGTACGTGCCTCATTATAAGTATTACCAATTTTAATATATATTTTTCTATCAATTAAAGTATTATGTATTATCCTTATAATTTTACTCGGTATATTTAACTCATATAGCTTATTAATAAGTATATCTAAAATTACAGAATCATAAGCTTTCTGTAAATCTATACTAACTGCTAGAAGATAGTTTCTGGAATAAAATGCCTGATGAATGTCTAAAATTACTGGGGCCAATGCATCATAGGTTGAAGTATTTTTACGAAACCCTGTTATATTATTATGCAGAATTTGATTATATTCTAAATACCAATTCATGCGATTAAGTATAAGCCCCTCGAAAATCTTATATGCACAAGAGAGGAGTGAAATTGGACGATAATTATCTACTTTACCAATTGGTTGTTTTTCCTTTGGAATCGGGATAATTAATACTTTTTTCCATTCTAGAGGTATGACGCTGGTATTCCAAATATTGTTATAATATTCTAATAATAATTTGAGACCTTTTTCTGTTAAATTTTTAAAGTGAGGGTATGTAAGACCATCTAACCCAGGTGAAGTATTTTTTGTGATATTTTTGAGTACAAGTTCTAATTCTCTTATTGTAAAGTTTTTATCTAAAACAGGATTTTTGTTACATAGTAATTGTTTCTGTAATAAAAGCCTTGAATTGTTAACAAAAGGTGGTGATAGGTTTTGATGGAAATCATCTATCCAATTTAATTGACTTAGGTATAGAGGAGTATTCGTATTTGACATATTTTTTGTATATTTTCTCCAGAAATTCCAGATATGATGCAACGAAGACCTATCAGAAAGTTGGTTACAAAAATTTTGCCAACTTTGTCTTCTTATACTTTGTATTATTTTTTTGGATTTAGCTTTTTGTGCACAATAATGTAGAAAATTCTCTCTACTTTTATTATTAATGAAAGTATGATAAGCTTTTTGTACCATATTTATATTTTGTTGGCAAATTTGATTCCACCATATAGGTTTATGTTTATTTTTTTCGTTTTGTTTATATGAAGGAGCAGGGGTGATTGCTGTGTTTTTCTTAATGATAGAAACAGTTGATTTAATGAATTTAAATATTTGTGAAGGATGTTGACCTAAATATTCAGATGATGAATTGGAAATTTTCCCATCCAGAATACGATGATATTCAGTCCAATTTATTTTTGAGTGAATTTTTTGTAGTTTCGACTTAAATCCTGTTTTTTGTTTATAATTATTGATGTCTTCAGTTTGAAAAAAATGAGTTGTGAATATAATGGGTAGATGATCACTATCACATGGTGTGAAGTATGTCCACCATTCTGTATCAATATAATAATTAAGTTTTGATAACGTTAAATCTGGGACACTTAAGTCTGTGGAAGAAATTCTGGTAGGAGCTCCATTATTTAAATAGAGATACTGAGATTCCACTAATTTTGATAAGAATGATTTTCCCGCTTTATCGGTTCGATTTGAACCCCATATTTTGTGATGAATGTTCAGGTCGCCCCCTATATAATCTATACTTAATTTATTATTTAATAAATAATCCCAAAAATTATCACTTACATGAGTCTTAGGAGGAATATATATATTTAGGAATTTTATATTATTTACTATAACACCTAGAATTTGTATGTTAGGGAAATTAGTAATATTTGGTAAGGTGAATGTGGTATATGAGTAATTATTTTTTATGCAAATAGCAATGCCTCCATAATTGTCTGATCTATATTGGTTGATAACCGTGTAATGTTTAATTTGAAGATGGAATTTGGGATCTTTCTTTCTTGCTCACTATTATCATGATAGGGCGGAAGGGGTGCCTCGGGCAGAAGCGTATGCCACTAATCACGAATCAAAACTACTCTGCATAAGGCCTTTTAAATCTTACCCATGTTTCAAGGCTCCCTGACCTGGCTTTGAAAAGCAAAATGATCCGTAAATCATTGTCCATATAATTTATTTTCTCATAAAGCCTTTTATATGTGTATATTCCTTTCAAATTGCTCTTCTTGATTACTTCTTCATACCTCTTTTCCTGTGGTTTTTCTTTAATTGTTTTTTTTCGGTGATTTTCCCCAATTTTTATAATTCTCTTCTCTGTGCCAGCGGGTAGTTTGATCATATTTTCTTTCTAATATTCTAACTCTCTAAACTATTTTGTGTTCTCCTCTTTTGTCATATGTTTAGTGGCTTCATGCACAACTTTTACTAATCTTGTTTCTTCCATAAATTTTAATCTTCCAAGATATTTTATTCTACTCATAACTTCTCTTTTTCGAAAATCACTCTATCAGTTTGCACTTAATTTATTTGCTCCTAGGGCAAACTTTCTTATTTGATTTTGTGCTTGTTGTAAAATGTTCCTGGTTTTATCCGTTAAAGTTCATTGCATATTTTAGCGTAGGTACTGCTACTTGTTTCCATCTCATATCTGTTGTATGACTACATTGGTTTATTTTTTATTTCTGATTTTTTTGTAGTTTATTTTTCAGTTCTTCAAGTGTAATTCCTAAAAATTTTATTTTCTCAGTCCTGTTTATTACTATGTTTTCTTCTTGTATATTTTGATCCTCCATGTCTGCACTAAAAACCATAAACTTACTTTTTTTCTTCATTTATTTTTAAACCAATTTCTTCTCATTTCCTAACTAATGTTTCTAGCATTTCCTTAATGTCTTCAATATTATTACTCATCAATGCTACATCGTCCGCAAATAGAGTGCCAGGGATTTTTCTTACTTTTTCTTTTCCTTGCAATCTTAATTCTATCCCTCTGTTTGTTTTGATCAATCCTTCTTGCACTTCGTGTATATACATCAGAAATAGAACTGATGATAGAGAACATCCTTGTTTCAAACCTTTGTTACTGTCTATCCATTTTGATTTTATGTTTCCCATTTCATATCCTTATATAATTCCTTAAGGAGATTCCCAAGTTTCCCATCACTTTCCATAATATCTTTCTCTTGACTGTATCATACGCTTTTTCAATATGAATAAATCTTCTATGAAATCTTCTTTCCTTTCTCTGCATATTTCTATCAGTTGTGTTATAATGTAGATGTTATGTCTTGTTCTATCTGTTCTGAATCCATTTTGTAACTCACTTAATATTTTGCTTTTCTCTAGGCAGTTCATTAATTTGTCTCTTAGAATAATTGCAAAGAACTTATATACGCAGCTGGTAATAGCTATTAGTCTATAATTTTTTATGTCATGTTTATCTTTTCCTTTATATATTAACTTAACCCTCCATAGCCCGCGTGGTCAATTGTAACATCAAGGCACGCGCGCGAAGTTTCACTTCGCAATATTTATTTATCTTATTTTCATGTGTATTTTGTTTTCAAGCGATATTAAATTGCCATGTTTCTTTGCCATATTTCTGATAATTTACCACGTATATTTTACAGTACAAACTCCTTTAATAGTTCTAAGAAAACTAAAATTTCACTATGCACGGACTATCCGCGTAGTGTGACTCCGCTACGCGTGCTACAGCGGGTTAATCTTTGTTTGCTTCCAACTTCAAGGAGTGGTTCTTAATTCAAGTATATTACTCATAATATTCTTTAAACTCTCCAAATTTTATTATCTAGGTTTATTAACATTTGATTTGACACCTCATCTATTGCTGTTGCTTTTCCTCTTCTTTGCTTTTTCCTAGCCTTCTCTATTTCCGTATTTTCAATATTATATGTTAATTCCTGACTTTCTTCTTCAACACTCTTATTACTTATTTTTGCTAATTTATTTGTTTCATTTATCCGTTCTTCATAATTTTGCTTCATTGTTCAATTTGTTAAGTACGTCTCAATTTCCGCCCCGTGTTTCAGCATTTCTCCCTTTCCATTTCTAAGAATGTTTTTTTTTCTGTTTCGTTTTGTTTTTGTCTAACATATCTCCAAAATCTTTTCCCTGCTTCTCTTCCTACTGACTTAATTTCTTCTGCTATTTCTTCATTGAAACTTTTTATTTCTTTCATTTTAGCTATGTGTGGACCTTTCTTGCCATTTATATATTCGTTCCATACTTCTTCATGAATATACTATAACACTGTTGCCAAATTTAGCACGAAAAGTCACTAAGTGAGAGGTGGAATTACTCCAATTTTGGTTAAAAAGTTGCTGAAAGAATCGAAGCCATAATGGGTCTAATTTCGTACGAATGCATGGACGCAACGTAAAATATGGTTGTTAAAGATTTTATAGCACTTTCAATTGCTTGTTCCAGCTTTTGCGTTGCGATATCGTCCGCAAAATTTTGCGGAGATGGTATGGAATGACCCCCAAGGCCTTGGTCACAACGATGCTCTTTCCAACAGTGCCAAGTACACACTTGAGTATATAAACTTGAAGTACTCAGTTGATGTGCACAATATATATATCACGTATTCCTCCTCAAATTAAATTTTAATAGACACTTCGTTCCAGCACTTCACCGTGGTAGAACATGGAACATTGATAACAAAATGAAGAAGAATTTGTGTGTTGAAAAAAATATTTAATGCTCTTTTTTTATTAGATGAAATACTTTCCGGTTCCATTAAAGATAAAAATATCGAACAGATTGGCAATATGGAGCAACCATAAAATGACACAAATGTTTTTCATGTATGCTAACAACTTTAGAAGTTGTATTTGGTTGCCATACCTGCAAATGTTTATTATTTCGAATCTCAAAAGAATATTAACAAGAGCGGAGAGTAAAGGAATGATCATTGTCAGATGTAGGTCTTCAGTTCAACTAGCTCATATGTTAACCTATTATTTACTGATAAATATTATAAATTACTCAAGTAAAGGAATAGAAATAAGAATAAGAACTGACAACTCACACGTAACTGTTATGATGAAAAGTTACGCTTTAATGCATAAATGAAACTCAACAATTTCAAATGATAAAATAGCAAATAGATTAGGTAGAAGGTAAAAGACATAGAGAAGAATGGAATCAACTATTAGGATAGGAAATGAGTACTTGTCTTAATAATCCTTCACTCTTGATTGCGCTGTAGTTGTTCCAATTGAAGAACCCAAGTAGCAATGAAACTTCCGGCTGGAAATTGATGAAACCAACTAATGTTGACGATTGGATTTCCTATTCCGTCTAATCTACCAAAGGATATAAATGGATTCTCGTTTTTCTTCTTAATGATGATTACTGGGTAGTGGCCTCGATTTCCTTGCTGCGATGAGCTTCAAAGTTCTTTAATCAGGGACGGCCTGGAGACGATCCTAGCCTCCAATAGTAAATGTTGTTTTGTCACTTCTTGTCGCACAATCGACGTTTACAATCGCTAATTTTACAACGATAAAATGAATATTTTACAAATATTTGTTTGACAATGTAGAATTGTAATCAAATGTTCTTGAGGCTGAATTAATGAATTAAATAAAATTTAGAAAAAAACTTTAAATGATTCGATTATTAACAGTAATTTAAAGTTCATAATTTGTAGATACTATATACGTATTGTGTTATACGCACAATAAACTAGCAATAGCATAAAAACCACCGAACTATTTGCGATGGTTATTATTACGCATGCTTGCGCGAGGAAATATTTCTTCTCACCCGAAGGAGGGTTTACACTGATAGGTAGGTTCCCGATTACACTGCTGCGGGTGCTATTTGCAAGCAATGTGACTTCCTAGTCTTTAAAAGTAAGTTAGAAAATTCATTACAAGCAAAGGCAGGCAACTAACAAGAACGTTAGGGGACGGCAAGTACTGAGGAAACCGCTATTTACAGTAAATGAAGCACAAAACTACTTTGGGAAATGCATAAAGTAACAGATCTAAGATAGTTCAAATTGTTTATAATTGTTTCCTGTATGGTGGATTACACAACAATGACACCGTACTTGTTTTAGTTACAGGCATACAAAATAGAATATTTCTACCAATTGCGCTAATATGTAAGTTCCTTAGATGTTACTCTTTCTTTGTAAATCTATTGATTTTACGCGTAAATCTTCTAGTGTTTCCATATTCTTATTCTGCACCAAAGTTAATACTTACAAGAATGACAAGGAAAGAAGTGGTACAGGTAAACAATATGACAATCAAATTTGCAAAATTTACAGGACTTAGTCTATTATATCACTATGAACAGTCTGGATAACACTTATATGTAATAACAAAAACTGTAAGATTACTACCTGATAAACATCCTTAATTGTAGTCCTGTACGTTGTATGCACTTCATTATAATATTCCATAGAGCGGGACCCGACAGGGTGTGAGTGGTAAATATTCTACCGGAGCTAAATTCTTGTGGTTTGTAATCTTCAAGTGGTCAGTATTAACATGTGATATGACTTATAGTTTGATTCAGGTAGAATTCAAGATGGTCAACGCTCGGCGGCCCCAAATTCAAGATAGTCAACGCTCGGACTACCACAATGTACATTTTGGGCTGTAGACTAGAAACGACTGAGGATAATGAGATCTTTCTTGGCGAAACTAGTCAGAAGAACTTAAGCTTTAAAATGATGCCTTATTTTATGATGATTGGTTAACTGTTTTCTCTTTTTAAAGTTTAAAATTTTGTCAGAAACATATTTAACCTGCGCTACTGTAATGTGATTTCTATAACAAATTCGTTATATATTTTCTTGAATTAACAGTAATAATTTCTCTTGTGTTATGTGCTTTTCAGGACTGACAGCGTGAGTGATCTTGGAGTAACGCATATACACACCTAATCAAATGTCCCTGGAACTAACAAAGCACAGAAATGTTTGGACCTATCACTGTGCGTCATGTGCCAATCATTCTTCAGCAAAAGAATTGTACAAAATCCCAAACCGATATCTTTAGAAAAATTGAAATCAAGTGCTGAAAGAAGACAGGACACTGGACTATGTGATCGTCTAAAAGCACACTCTTATGGCATCGTTCATGGTTTTGTAACTACGCTTCCTAACGAAATGTGTCCATCGCTGAGAAGGCTGCAACTTCCAAAGAAGACGAATCCCATGAGAAATCTGCATGCAGCTCCAGAGAAATGTCACCGACTGTTGCGACTAGAGCATCAATGAGTTGGAAAACAAATATCAAAATATGTATTTTTGCCAAAAACTAAGAAAAAAATTATCGTCTATATAGGATATGTGAAGAAATGATGGCTCAAATGCTACTGGAAACATGCAGACGGGAGCAAGATGAAGTATTCACTCGGCTATGCATCTGTAATGATGTCAAAGATGTTTTTACTGTTGATGTGTTATATCATGATGCTAGTCGTTGGGAGTATTTCAATCAGAATGGGGTCTTCGTTTCATCTGACAAAAAGTGTGACATGAAGGCATTCGAGATACATCTCAAGGAGATAAACGAATAACTTAAAACTACAGCTTTTGAATTAGCTTTCTTATCTTGCCAACCGAAAGATTTGGTATCCGCTTCTGCAGATAAAGATGAATCAATGAACATTTGAATCTATAACAAAGTCCAAAGAAGCTATTAGTTGATCATTACGGTGAGCAAATCTTGTTCTCCCATCTGCAGAACAAATCCAAGTCATCTCTTGTCTTCAGACTTGATATTCCTATAAGGGATGCATTGGAACGTCTATGACAAGTGTCAGAAAGAAATGTAATAAAAGAAGCAGCCCAAAAATCGCGGGAAGATATAAATCAGCAGGAATACGAGTGTCAAAAGAACGTGATCGACAGCGCTGAGTTGAAGAATTACCTGCAACATGCTTTTCCACTGCCATAAAATGATTTTGCAGAGAACTATCGTGCACCTCAAGGAACATCTCAAAGCGTGTGCTAAGGAAGTTGAATTCTGTACTCTTTGACGTATACTATCTACTGAAAAATTGTGCCAAGACATCACAACATATATTATAACGTTTACTCCATAGGATGGTGATCCAGATAGAGCAAACATTATATGATATAGTCGTAAATAGGACGTTTGCTCGAGCGTTGACGATGAAACAAGTTATCCGAAGAAAGCTACTTTCAACGTCAACTACACATAAGCAAAAATTCTACCTACAACTTTTAGAGACACAAAAAAAAAATTAGCATCATGTTTCCGAAAATTAACAAATTACACAAATAAATAAAAAGTAAATTTTGCACCATGCACTTAAACGAATCACCACGAGGCGTGAGGGGATGACATGCACAATTGCAGAAAATACTTGTCAATTGATTTGAAAATTTTAATAATAGGTTAATAATACTTACAAATCCGATGTGGGATATCGGTTACAATACTGAATTTATATGGATTATATGTAAATAACTAAATAGGCGAAGATACTTGGAAGTTACATTTTTATACTTTATTTCTGTGCAGCGTTATGCTAGAAGCTGTCCTTTTAGTTGCTTTCGCACGCCGAATAGTTTTTTCTCCCGCTAAATCTCTTCAGCTCTCGCTGTTCGCGTGGGTTTCACGCGTTAAATGACGTAAGAGCAGACAGAGCTGTGATTGGCTGAAAAAGTGTTGATCAAGGTCACAACGCCCACATGCATCTTCGGAGTGAGAGAACACACACACATACACATCGTCTGCTAGGATGCGCTAGTCCTTTTAAATTAAAAAGAGAATTAAACTGCTTGAACTGCACATTGCCAAAATAATGAATAAATGAGTTTATGACAAATGGCACCCGAACAGTTGATAGGTAAAGTTCTGATGAGATACGTTTATCCTAAGAACCCTGGCAACACTTATAGTTTGTGTCTGCGTATGACGAGGACACACTGTAAGTTGTTGAAGCACTCTTCACTTGGGCCATAGTTCACATTAACGCTTGGTTAACACTGCACTCACTAAAATAAAATGTTTATTCAGTCCACAAATATGTAATATATCAATGAATGCATAAAAATATTTATTATAGTCTTATTAGTCCAAATGTAAGTTCACTCAATACTTAAAGAAATTGGATATTTAACACATACCATAAAATATTGCAAATAATATGAATAAAATGAGAAAACACTTCAAACAATGAATTAATTTCGACCTTTAAAACACTTTCACTTTCGCAATTAATTGAACAAAACAAAAAGAAAGAATGAGTATAGATATATATATATATATATATATATATATATATATATATATATATATATATATATATATATATATATTTTTAGTTCGAATAACAACACTTCACAGTTTAGTTATAGCACACTGTTTATACTTTTACTATCTGCACACGTCACACTGTCCATGTTGTCCACTATTCACAATCTACACCATGCTCCAGAACAATGTCCAGTCCATAGGCCAGCCTCTTCGTTCATTCTCTTCCATTGAATGAACACTCGGCAATTAAATCTTCTGCTCCTATCCTCTTCCCATTGGATAGGGCTAGGTCCATCGGTGGAAGTTCTAGAAGGTCTCTGCATGCTATAGTCCCCTATACAGGACTATTTTTCAAAATTCGGCGCCAATATGAAGATGCATGGAATACTGTAACTTATTGCGTATAAACTTATTTAACGTATAAATTGCATCTTTCTTCCCTTTTTTATTTTTATTTTATTTTATTTTACTTTTTTTTTTACTTAAAATATGCGGCATTTGCCACTGCTGCATTCATGTTACGTGGAAGTGAATAGGATGTGTGTTCTTCTTATTGTTTAGACCTACGTGTGTTCTTCCTTGTGTTGTATTCTTCGTGTATGGATATCAAGTGTATGTTTCTACGTGTTACATGTAATTACTATAATAAGGTTAAAATAACATAATTATGGTTAAAAGGAAGTTGACTTGGGATGGGTTAACAAAAGAAATGTAAGTATTTCTTCTTTCATTCATTTTTTTTTCAAATCACTTCACGAGTACAAACTACGACAAACACGTCCCAATCCTCAACGCCTTCATCAAATAAGTACATGGTACACGATAAATTAATATTGAAATATACCTATATAGGACATGATGCTGAATAAAATATATATATATATTATGATAAGCCTATAGATATAACCTTAATGATGACTGTTACATGATTACTATAATGAAGAGAGAAATAAACCAATATAAACTCGAATGATGGAGAATTATATTGAGGCGAAGTCAGATGTCTACAGATGCCAACCTGTATCCATCTTAGGGATGGTCTGACGACTAAATGAAGAAGAGCCAACCCACAAAAATCATATAAACCTACCCACTATAAATACGACCACGAAGACACACAGAGATGTGGTTACAAACAAGTTATACTAAGGAAACCCCATAGAATTTTATAGAAGACAAAAAGAAAACGATGCACATGAAATTCATGGCGAAATGTGGTCGTAGGTCTTAAGGTAAAACTTCAATGTTGTTCCAATAACAACAAAAGGAATACTCTAATAAACGTGTATATTACTCTAATATCTCCTGACATATCTCTAAATTCAAATTGACTTCTTCGAAGTTCTAATGGTAATACTTCTCTAATAAACTCAACAACTTTCGCTTATCTAAATAACCATGTCGTACATACCACAAAATATTTTCGTCGACAAAACTAGAATGTACTCTCACTTCTTGATCGTTATTATTGATGCTACACAATTGATCTTCTTTACTTTCCTCTTCTTCTTCGTTCATGTAATCTCCGTTGGCTTCCTTTTCGGCTCTCTCTAAAATGTCACTGAACTGCTCTTCATCCACATGCTTCTTCAGAATTTCTAGCCACTTTTTCCTAGTAGCTGGTGTTGGTCTCCACAGCTTCATTCTAGAAACATTCTGAAATCCTATATATCTGCCACTTTGCGGATCTAATACTTCAAACACATTTTCACCAACTTGTTTCCACAGTAAATAAGGTCCACGGTACACTTCACACAGTTTGGCTATACGTTTGTCTACCAAGCTACTAATATTATACTGACGTAAGAAAACTAAGTCACCTTCACACAAAGTTCTTCGAGCTCTCTGATGAACGTTCAACTTTTCGTTTCGTTGCTGAATGATTTTCTTTCGCCGTAAATCAGCCATTATTAATTTTCCATTCCAATCTATACCTTCTTGCTCATCGACTGTTTCGTTGTTTTTCACAATTCCAAAATGTGACAATGTAAATTCTTCTGGCTTGATGTTAAGATGTAATTCTGCAGGCGCTATTCCCAAACTGGCACTAATAGTATAGTTCAACAACAAACAAGCTTGCACAATATATTCTGGCCATGAGGAATGAGAATCGCGACACAACACACGCAAAATTCTCTCTAAATCAGCATGGAATCTTTCGATAACATTTCCTTGTGCGTGATAAGGCGTAGTATAATGTATTTTGATGTTATATGCTTCCATAGCTTGTACGAATTCCTTGCCAATAAACTGTGGTCCATTATCTACTAAGATGTTCATAAAAATACCAAGATGAAGCATGTATGACTCAGTAAGACATTTTGCGACACTTGCACTTGTAGCACGTCGAAGTGGATATGCTACTAAATAACGTGAGTATACATCACACACTGTTAACAGGTAAGTTTCGCCATGTTTACCTCGAGGTAGAGGACCAACTAAATCTGCTGAGACCAAATAACGTATGTTTTTCGCTGGCACTGATTGCATTAAACATTTCACTGGGTGATGGTCTACCTTCGTCCTCATGCAGACCTCACAATCAAGAATGTACGATTTAATGTCACTACGCATGGTTTTCCAATAAAACATACGGGAAATGATATTAAACACTTTCATAAATCCAAAGTGACCGTAATGATCATGGTAGCCAATTAAAATATTTTCCACTAAACATGGAGGTACACACAATTTTAATCTGTCTGGGAAGTGAAAATCTCTCACCATCAAAATACCATTTTCCAAAGTGTAATTTTGTTTCCAATTTCGAGCACTACTACGAAAAGAATTCTTATTTGCACTGCTTTCACCTTCACTTATATTACCTTGTAAATAACTAATAATAGGACGGCACTCGTCACATTCCCATTGTAATTTCGCAATTGTGGACGGATCTAAATCGAACACTTCTGATTGAACAGCCTGTATAGGATTCACATTCACCATTAGATCTTCCTGTGTTGGTAACATACGAGATAAACAATCACTTAGTGTGTTAGTCTTGCCTTTGATGAATTCTATTTCATAATCGTAAGATTGAAGTTCAAGAGACCACCTCATCAGTCTTGCATTCCAATTACGCATACGTTTTAACTGCACTAAGCTTTTATGATCTGTTCGTATGTATATTTTCGCTCCTTTGAGCCAAACATGCCACTTACGAATACACCACACAAATGCAAGACACTCAAGCTCAATTATGGCATAGTTCTGTTCATGTTTATTAAGAGTACGGCTTGCATATTCTAATACACACTTCTCACCGTCAATAATTTGATAACACACACAAGCCAACCCGAGTTTGCTTGCATCACTTTCGAGATAAAACGGCTTATCGAACTGTGGATGGTGTAACTTAACATCTTTCAATAATTCAGCCTTTAATGATTCAAATGCCTTTTGGTGTTCTTCTTCCCACTTCCATTTCTTTTTCTTCCCTAAAAGTTCGTAAAGGGGTTTAGCAATAATAGCATGACCTTTGATTGTTCGCGAATGCCACTGCACAGCACCAAGAAATGAGCGTAACATTTTTAAATTTTTAGGCACTGGTAACTTCTCGATTGCTTCAGCTGATTTCGGATCCTTTCGTATGCCTTCTGAAGATACGTAATAGCCTAAATAATTAATTTCACTTACACCAAAAATGCACTTCGATAAATTTAGCGTCATGTTCGCATCACTTAACAAACTAAGCACTTCATCTAACTGCTGTAAGAATTCTGGTACGCTAGTACAACCAAGAGCTACATCGTCCATATACCTGATTAATTTCTCTTGTAGCGGTAAAGGGAACACTTTATTCAAGCACAATTGCAGTACAGACGATCCATTTTTCACACCAAACACCATGCGTGTGTACTCATATAACGTTCCTTCGAACAAAAAGGCTAAGTATGGCATAGAATCTTCTGTAATTCCACATTGCTGATACGAACTAGTAAAATCAAGAGTACCTAGCACACGTTTTCCACTAAATTTAGCAAAGAGGTCGGACAACTTTTCTACACGCAGAGCTGGATTCTTAATGTGCACATTTAATGCTCTACAATCTGTTACTATTCTCAACGCTCCACTCTTTTTCAATACTACGTGCAACGGTAATAGATGACATGAAGAACTAGGTCTAATTACACCCCACTTTAACAATTTTCGGATCTCTTCACGCACTCCTTCCTTATATTTGTGCGGGATATCGTAAGGACGAGCAACAATAGGTTCATCTGTATCCACTTCTAATCGATACTGAAATTTGTTACACAGGCCAGGAAAACGGGCGAACACTTTCCTATGTTTCATTAACAACTGAAATAATTCCTCTTTCTCGTTTTCACTAAACAGCGTAGCGCGTGTAACTGCATCCCTTATTTCATCTACTGTGAAATATAGATCCGGTGGGAAGTCCTCCACTAAGTCACTAGCTTCAATTTTCTCTAAAGGCTCGGCGCACCCACTGCGGAACACATTCACAGTTCTCGCATAAAAATCATTAAGGTCCCTTATCTCGGACAACACAACAATAGGGGCTACCTTGCACTTAATTTCACTTACATTAGCTACAATGACATTTTCACTATTTCTCTGTATTAAAGGTACTTCACCACTAATTCCTTGAAATTCAACACGCAAGTTACTTCGCTTAAAATCGATGACACTGTTTAATTTCTCGAGAAAGTTTGCACCAAGTATTACGTCTTCGTGCAGTTCTGGTAACACAAGAAACTCAACTGGCACTTCCACATTTTCAATTCGTACCGGTAAGATAACCCTTCCTTTTACGTTCTTTTTCTTTCTTCCTAGAAAATCGCACAAAACGATATGCTCTCCTTTTTGCAAATGCACGTTTGCTACACACTTTGTTACTTCTCGAAAAATATTGTACCGTAATAGGCACAATTCTGATCCACTATCTAATAGACAGATTTTGGGTTGATCGTTTAACAAAATTTTTACTCTCATTGTATTATGACCTAATTCACATTTGATTACTTCTTCTTCATTATCATTACTTATATCATCTTCTGCTTGTAAATCTTCTTCGTTGCACATATGTGGAAAAGTAATCCGGTTTACACTACTGAAATCCCTCCCCTTTGCAGCGACCAAGTGGGAGGGCGCTACTAGTTTAAAGGCACAGAACTCTGCGGATAAAAACCACTTTGTTGGTATTGAAATTGACGTTGCTGATTGTTCCCACTGTTCACATTAGGACCTCTATTAAACGTTGGAAACCAATTATTATTTTGATTCGTACTACCTTGCGAAGTTGACGCACTACTTTGATTTTCGTTTGCCCTTGCACCTTGCGTTTCATTTCGATTTTCATTTGCACTCGTGTTTTGTCGGCCATTACCTTGCGACTGATTACCACCGTTCGAATTATTATTATTTCTGTTAAAATTACCTCGCCGCCCACGTCTATGAAATTTCCTTTTCCATCCCTGTTTGAAATTCGGACGTGCACTATTATCACTACTCACTTCACTACCGTGTTCTACTTTTACATTATTCACGCTAACACCGGCACCACCTTGCTGTTTTTGTTTATTACGCTGATTGTCGTACATATTAGTAATTCCTGACAATCCTTCGATGGACTGCACACTCGCAAGGAACTGATTTATGTTATCAGGCATAGAACCCATCATAGCTAATTGGTACCGCTTGGGCAGGAGAGTGATGATGTGTGACAACGTAATGGTTGGATTTTCATACTCTTCCAAAGCTTGAATTTGACTAAAGCGCTCTGTTACAAAATCAACAACGCTACTATAACGTTTTGGGTCAAACGGAATAGAACGCAAGTTACGCAGACGTGTGGCTTTCACTAAAGGACTCTCAAATGCATTCTGAAACTCTATCACAAATTCTTGAAAAGTTTGACACTTCTTACCGTGTAAATCGTACCACTTAAGTGCACTGTCTTTAAGAATCAAGGGCATGATCGTCAAATATTCACTTTGAGGCACTCCGGCGAACGACATTTCTCTACCGAAATTTTCTAAAAATGCACTTGCACTTTCCTTCATCATATCACCTGAAAATGTAGAGAGTTGCTTAATGTCTGCTAATCGCAATGAACAACGCCTTGCATTCGCTTCACTATTTCTTGCACGCTTAATACGCGGACTTTCTCTTTCGGTTTTGATTCTTTACACGGTTCTTCTTATTACGTCACTTTCCACCTCTGTATCGGACGCCGTTTGAGACTCACTGCTCGATTTTTTCTCGCGCTTCACACTGTGCACGGAACCTGTGTTTCTTTGTGACATATTACTTCCAGTATCATGGTGCTCGTTTGCTAATTCTATACGCTGCACACGCTCTGATAATCGCTCTACATCTTGCTTGGTTTGTTCACTTAACTCACTGGCGCGAAGACATGTTTCAAAACACTGCTGGTTAAATTTACTCTGTTCGTGGCACACTTGAATACACTCTTGCACTGCTATACCGTATTCACTTTGTTTGGTCTCGCACTTCTGAACTCTACTTTCACGGTACTTGTCGAGACTTTCGACCAAACGCAACCTTTTCTCATAATCATCCACTTTATTGCAACATTCACTTAATTGACGTTGTTGGTCGTTTACTTGGCGCGTATTTTCTTCAACTGTGCCCCGTATATCATGCACTGCATCGGCTAATTCACGTACACTTGTACGTATGTCTTCACTCGTATTAAAACACTTTAATTCCACTGCTTCAATTCGTTCTATCAATTCCTGCCGCACTGCACTAATACACGCATTCAAATTTTTAATTTCACTCTGCATGGTAACATTCACATTATTAATTTCACCTGACAAATCATCTTTCATTTTCTGTTGGTTTACATTTATCGCCTCAACGCTTTCACTCACACGCTTTTGATTATCACTCAATTCGTTTTGGCTTTCATTCAACTTATTCTGATTTCCTTTAATTTCATTAATTGACGCACTCAGTTCCCTTTGCATAGCGAGGATAACTGTTCTAATATCACCCTCAGCCATGATGTTGCAAATATAACAAACTCGCTAACACAAATAATTGACTAATTTCTGCAAAAATCTAAGAATGCAAATAATAAAAATATTCTAATTTAGACAGGATTTAGGCTTCAATATAGAAGGATGAATGCACTGGACAAGGATACAATGACACGAATTTCATGTACTATTAACTCTCTGAAATGGCGGCAAAATTACGCAGCAAGTTTTGAACATCAGAAATACCTAGGCCTATGTTCGTAAACACAAAAACTGAACATTTATACAAAAAGAAAGGTTTCTGCTTCGATAAAAATATGCCGGCACCATTTTATAACGTTTACTCCATAGGATGGTGATCCAGATAGAGCAAACATTATATGATATAGTCGTAAATAGGACGTTTGCTCGAGCGTTGACGATGAAACAAGTTATCCGAAGAAAGCTACTTTCAACGTCAACTACACATAAGCAAAAATTCTACCTACAACTTTTAGAGACACAAAAAAAAAAATTAGCATCATGTTTCCGAAAATTAACAAATTACACAAATAAATAAAAAGTAAATTTTGCACCATGCACTTAAACGAATCACCACGAGGCGTGAGGGGATGACATGCACAATTGCAGAAAATACTTGTCAATTGATTTGAAAATTTTAATAATAGGTTAATAATACTTACAAATCCGATGTGGGATATCGGTTACAATACTGAATTTATATGGATTATATGTAAATAACTAAATAGGCGAAGATACTTGGAAGTTACATTTTTATACTTTATTTCTGTGCAGCGTTATGCTAGAAGCTGTCCTTTTAGTTGCTTTCGCACGCCGAATAGTTTTTTCTCCCGCTAAATCTCTTCAGCTCTCGCTGTTCGCGTGGGTTTCACGCGTTAAATGACGTAAGAGCAGACAGAGCTGTGATTGGCTGAAAAAGTGTTGATCAAGGTCACAACGCCCACATGCATCTTCGGAGTGAGAGAACACACACACATACACATCGTCTGCTAGGATGCGCTAGTCCTTTTAAATTAAAAAGAGAATTAAACTGCTTGAACTGCACATTGCCAAAATAATGAATAAATGAGTTTATGACAATATTACTCCCAAAGTGTGCTCCATTATACACGGTTAAAGCATCTTTATTACACTTCTTAACCGCCTGGGCCATTGCATCAGTTACACAGAGCTAGAACGACTAAACATGCAGATGGCAAAATCCGTCCTTGTAGCAGGTCAATTTGGGATTGTTCCATTACCTGGAAACATCTGCTGCGGTTCAGTGGCAAAGGAAGTACACATATTACAGCAGTGGTAGTGTACCGATCAGCAAATGCCAATGTTCCATGAACTAAGCAACAGTTAGCAAGCACAGATGTTGATCAGTTGGTGAAGTCAAATAACTTGAATGATATTCTCCAATAGGTGATTAAGACACCTACTGAGATAAATAAAGAGCCATTGTTTCAAGGGAAGTATAGGAGTAAACACGTTACACCTCAATATGAACATGATCTTGATTTCCTGTGGATATTATGCCGATTGAATTTAGATATCGATGATGTGAGTTATGCATCACCGAAGCCTACTGTTCCGAGTTGCACACCATTTAATCGAGTTATGTTGACAAGGAATTCGCCAATTTCAAACATAGGAGTTTGTCCAATGCTTCCAACACAAGATGTAGCGTCAATTCAAGAGTAATTTTCTGGACATTACGATACAATGCCAACAGCAATTTGGCGTCATTGCAATGGACATACAAGTATATGCCATCGGGAAGTCTGTTCAGCTTCAATGTAGAGGGTTTGACTCTTTAATCTTAAGAATTGAAAATTTTCACCTCGCAAAAGTGTACTTACCGGATACGGGTCAGAAATCCGTGAAGATTCTGTGCAAATCGGCCACACCGAATGAAAATGAGATATATTGTCTCGAGAATATTTACCTGAAGGTATTGAATAAAAATGAAGCCAGCACAGATGAGTGTCGATTCAAACAATTTATTCGCAAACCATCATCAGTTGCAAGTGAACTATCATCTATGTCTGCCACATCGCATTGCTTGAGACTCCACATACTAGGGTCATATTTCAAACACACCAGTGGGAACGATGGATGCAAACTTTCCCTTCGACGCTATATCCTATGGAATACGGTTGAAGCATTTGGTTATTTCCGATCCACACTACCCAACAAATCTAATAGATCCGCACAAATGTTTATCTTGTATTAAAGCATCATGCACGTGCAAAAGAAACAGACAGTTGTTGTCAGTATTGCTATTGTAGAACAAAATGTAAGAATTCATACAATGGTACATAAGACGTTCAATGGATAGTATCGAAAAAAAATATGTTTTACTGCATTACCTGACTCAATATATTCCTTACTCTTCACATTTACGTTTAACTTTATTAATAAGTAAATGAAATATTTCCAAAAGAACAATTTATTTTAAAGTTTCCATCAGTCATTTTAACTGAGTTTTGGCATTTTTCATTTCCAATTTCTCATTAAAGAGATCGCGGTGTGCCTAACTTCAATTATTATGTAACACAAATACTTCATGAATGATCTTCTCACAATAACAAAACTACAGTATTGACAAAAATGTGTTCAGGTCGGGACAGGTAATAAAAAATTAAGAACAATGTTTCTCAGATATTTCAAGTTAGGCCTATATTGTGGAAACTGGGCAGTTTACTCAAGTTTTAATTAAATTTAAACTTTAAACTGAGATAAAATATTAATCAATCATCGTAAACTTATAAATAAGGTATAATTTTAATGCTTAGGTTCTCCTGACTAACTTCTAGTCTACAGCGCAAATTGTAAATTCTGCCGCTCCAAGCGGCGACCATCTTGAATATCAGGCCGCCACATTGAATTCTACCTGAATCAAACTGTAAGTCATATCACATGTTAATACTGAGCACTTCAGGATCACAAAACAAAAGAGTTTAGCTCCGGTCATTTTTTCCCACTCACACCATGGCAGGTCCTGCACTACTAAGCCACAGCAAGTAAAGCGTCCTACTACTTTTCGGTGCCCTATTCCTCTCTTGGTATACACCTATCTTCTCTTTTTCATGCCTCCCCGTTGCGAAAATAGTTACTCAGTTACAAACAAATATCCTCGTCCAAACTAAATCATAAATAAAAACTGCTAATAAGAATTTTATGAAATGGTTTTATGAAGAGAAAACCATTTAAGAGATGGTTTTATGAAAAGATAGAGTACATATGTTATGAAATGGTTCTTACTCCATTGTTCAACGCGTGCCATTGTTCAACTACACGGAAGAGATCAGTGATGTGCCGTAAACTATAATTTTACTTCTACGCGATTGTCTACTGTAATCTATACGTAATCTACATTGCACCTTTTCCCGTGTAGACTATGTAGACAACCACTATCAAATGTAAGCAACAATTTCGTTGCTCGTTTGTTCATATTTCCTCATTCAGTTGTTTTGCTTCGGTGCAGCGAAAGATTAGGGAAACGACTAACATAAAAAGTCGAGGGATGTTTATTCTGCTCTGCACATACCACTTCCGTAGATTTTCCACTTCGAGCACTGCTTTTATAATGAAATTTACAAAACTAATTCTCACCTGTAGGCTTTCAGTCTTGAATCTGCTGAGTATAGCAGCACGCGGAGTAGGTGCATTCGTACAAAAGGTTTTGTTCTAGTTGATAAGATAAAAAAAAAATCCTTGACTGAATGACTGAAGATCCATTTTGCAAGCAGCTTGTTACAAACAGTCGCTTTGTCATTTCATCAAGCAATGAGTTCACCAACACCAAGCGACAAATTTCGTCTACTCTAGTACCCAATAACACCTGCCAGGGTGAAAAACTTGATCAGACAAAGGTCATAAGTTAACATTTGCCAGACTAAAGTCTAAATTAGAGCAATCTTACGAACAGAAAAAAAAAACTTTGTAGAGTAGGCAGTGGCGGAACTACTGCCTCTGCAACGGCAGAGGCCCAAGACGTAAGGAGGCAGGCACGTAGCCAGGATTTCGTAATAGGGGGGGTCCGAGACATGAAATACTGTGGTTATCACACCAGAGTTCGATTATTCTAAACTATTTTACTGGTAACATATATTGGTTCGTTTAGTCAGGATTTCGTGTTGCGGGGGGATATTGTGGTTACCACACCAGGGGCTTGATCAATTTAAACTATTTTACTAGCAACATATATTGGTTTGTTAAGACTTTAAAATTAGGACATGTTAGCAAGGGTGCCGATTTCCTGTAAATTTGGTGTGGGGGGGTCCATTCAGATGCAGAAAACGAGGATTTTAAGACAAATTGCATTCAAATTATGCCAATATATTGTATATTTATAAATACAACAAGGGGGCCCACATGACCTTTGGGGGGGCGGGCCCCCTTGGCCCCCCAGGAACGGTGCTCATGCATGTTAGTAAGTATTTTAGTAACAAACTATGAAGAAATCTCGAGTAAAAGAATATTTATTTAAAAAAATTAAAAAATTACAGTATATACGCTACTTCTTCTGTTCATCCAAATATAACTATTTTCCTTTCATTATGACAACTATTTAAAAAAAAAGTACGTATCCAATAATGTCTTGTAAAATATTTTATATCTGCGTTCCTTTCTCTGCTGAATCAAATGTTAACAGGACTTGCTTTCCACATAACTTTTTGTTTTTCTTATTCCGTCAATTACTGCCTGTTCCAAATGACAAGTTAAAGGAGCAATAGAAAACAGTTTCTGAACTAACATGTTAGATACTACAGGGAAGCGATAATAAAAAATTATTTTTATTTTTAGCTTTATTTTTATCTTTATATTTGTATCTTTATATTTTATCTTTATTTTTAACGCTGATTCTTCCTATTTCTTGTCTCCTTTTGTTTCGTCCTTCCTTAATTTTTTTATTTCTGGTCTCGAAGGGGGGGTACCCTTGGCTACGTGCCTGAAGGAGGCCTGATTATATGTGTTTTATTTTAGTCAGACATGAAATCGCAACCAAGAAAAATAATTTTTGTTACTCCCGTTGAAAACTATACGCACTATTTTATCCTAAGATTATTAGTTTTGAGCGGGTATAACACCTGATTTTGTCATTCCTGATGTGATCAAAGTTGGGGGAAAAGATATATCTTTATTTTTCTGAGTAAGTTTAAAACTACTTTCGGAACAGTTACAGTCCGTTTGGCTATGAGTCTGAGGTAAATTTAATATATTACAAAATTTATTTGAATACACACAGTATATGCGTATGTAACTCGTAATCAAAAGATCATTAGGAAAATAAGTAACATAATATTTTTCCAGAACTGTCACTGTCAATCAGCCGTGTATACATACATATCCTCGTTGAATTATAACAGTGTAACAATCATGAAAACTCCATTCACATATATTATATTCAGTTTTAAACAATTAGTAAATAGTCCTAATTCAAAGTAGCGGTAATATTCTGATTATTACATGTAGTTACTCGTGTTTACATGGTGTCATTCATTGCCTGACTTTGAATGTCTGTATTGGAAAGAAATATGAAATGCTTAAATTGTTTTATAGGTCCTAATAAGTCCTGGCAAGATTTTTATGTATCTGTGTGTGTGGGAAGAGGGCTGATTTTGAAGTTCCGCCACTGAGGGTAGGTGTTATTTATATACTATACATTAACGTTAAACAAGCTGCTTCAGTGGACATGCTTACGCGATTAAACTCAAAATTGAACTGAAGTTTGAGCAAACAGTTGAATCGTGTATGGCCGAGTGTTTGCGCAAACACGGTGTTTGCACAAACATGATGTTTGCACAAACCGTGGATCGTCTGTGGGCCCTGTAAAGACGAAGAGGTTAACGTAAGACCGTGGATCATGGATGCTTCTCAGTGGCAGCAAGTGACCTGCCAAAAATAGCAGAACACCTATGATGATGATGATGATGATGATGATGATGATGATGATGACAAAATGTAATGGTGAATGGACACTGAACCTCCCTGGTTTCTATGCCCACTCCTGATACCTCAGACACACAATGCCAGACTGGAAACAGAAGAAGAATGAAAAGAAACCCTATTATATCTGTTCTTAACAAAAGCACAAGTTGTGACTTTAAATCACGTAGAGTGACAGCCAACAAGGTACAGATCGTTGGACGAGGAAACAAACCCAAACAGAATCATGAAACCCTCCGAAAATTCATTTTGTTTCTTTCATGTTTCCTAAAGAAATATCGGGGGAAATAACAAAGAGCCTTTTCATTCTTCTTTGTGAGCTCATGAAGTTATTTGTTGTTAATGTTTTTCTCATCTTCATCTGCGTATTCAATGTAAATAAAGAAGTGGAATTACAAACGAAACCAACTTTTATTGTCAAAATTGTCGGCATTTGAAACAACATTAGGGACCACGTGCGAACTGTAAATGAATCAATTACAAAAACAAATAACTTTTTATCATCAGGAGTGAGGAGTATTTTTATTAACAGACATAGGTCTGCTTTTTCCTTTTCCATAGATATTGATCTTCTGAAGAAACAGTTTGTTCTGTTTGAGTACCAACTGCATTTTTGTGATTAATGTCATTGCTAACTGAATTACTATCCTGATTCAAGTGTTTACTGTACTTATTATTCATCCGCGGTTGAAATTTGTCTTTTTTGGAAGAGAGAAAATACGAACTATATATATATATATATATATATATATATATATATATATATATATATATATATATATATATATATATATATATATATATATATATATATATGCAGGGTGCGGCACGTAAAACCGGCCCGTAAAGTGAACACATAAAATGAAATGTAATGTATTGAATATGACTACTCACCTTCACAGCAGGTGCTGAAAGTGTCCTCCGCCCACTTCAACACACATGTGAGCACGATTGAGGAGATTCATATATACCCTTGTCAGTTCTTGTGTTGTAATGCTATTGGTGACATCCTGGATCCTGGTCTTGAGTTCTTCAATTGTGTGTGGATTTGTTTCGTATACTCTTCCCTTTAACAGTCCCCATAAGTAAAAGTCACACGTGGGCAAGTCTGGTGACCGAGGAGGCCACAAGCCTTTGCTGATTGTCCTCTCTGGTGTAAACATCTCATGCACAAGGGACAATGATGCAGCTGATGTGTGGCATGTTGCACCGTCCTGCTGAAAGTAACATAACTGACGCTCCTCTTCGGTCAAGTGTGTATAAAACTCCTCCAGGATTCCCATATACACGTCACTGTTCACTGTCGTCTCAAAGAATATGGGCCCAATAACGCGTGTGGCGGAAATGGCACACCAAACACCAATCTTCTCATCATGCAAGGGTACCTGGTGGATTGCGTGTGGATTTTCTGTCGACCAATACCGGTTGTTTTGGGAATTTACGTACCCAGACAGGTGGAACCACGCCTCGTCACTCATGATGAGCATTAGTGGATCCAAGAAACCACTGGCAACATTGCTCAACAGCCATGCACAGAAATGCACCCTCTTCTGCCGGTCAGGCTCCTTCAGTTCTTGCACAACACTTACCCGGTACGGTTTTAACTTCAGTCCCCTTAAAACACGTCTGCAACTTCTCTCACTCGCATGAACCTGTTAACTCAATCTCCTGGTTGACTTTCGATGACTTCTTGTCATTATCTCCTCCACCTGCATCTTTAATTCAGGTATGCAGACAGATGGTCGTCTGTTCCTGGGAACATTTTGAACCGATCCTGTACGCCGCCATTTTTCAATCAATTCCTGAATGGTGCTTTTTGCTGGCACAGAACGTCCTGGAAATTTCTCCCGAAACAAATTCTTTGTTTTCACAAAAGATCCAGTGAGAATGAACCCTTCAACAATGGCAACACGCTCGGGTATCGAATACGGCATTATCACACACTGACACTCACCCGGCTTAACACAACGAGGCCTTTTTCTCAACTGGTTTCGACAAGTTTCACTGGCTGCGGCTGCACGTGACTGCTGCAGGTCACGTAAGTCGACCCGACCTCGACACGCCATCTCTTGCACTAGTTAACAAAGGTTTTGTTACATAAAAGGAAATACCTGTTCTTAAAGGAACTTTTTGCGCTGAATTCGAATATGCACTCGGTTTTTCTCCATCACGTACGATTTTCCCGTAACAGAGGGATTTTCGGGAAAATCCTTAAAAAATTTCCCTTTTCGTTTATTTTACACCCCAAGATCTTGTCCCCTTGCATATACTAACATAGAAATTATACCTAAGTATACTTTGATTCATATTTAACAAACCCTCCAAGTTTCGTAATAATCGCTTTATTCTTTCTAGAGAAATAAATATGTTTGTATGTATACTGTGTGTACTGTTTATTGCACCTTATAGTAATGCTTTCAGATCTCTTAAGTTGAGGTAAAACGTTTTGCTTTATTACCACAAACACAAATATAATACAATATAATTTACAAGTGTGACAATTTACAATAAACAATAATACAAATGTACCAAAAGGTCATGAAAAGACAATCAAAACTATCACAATATATGAAACTTCCATTGGGTTACAAAAACGTACACTACTTCCTTCTTTTGTAAGAAATGTTGCATTCTCTAACAAGACCCCAACAAGTCCCCCATCATTGAAGGATCCCACCGTCCCTGGTACCTTTTCTCCATTGCCATTATATCTTGGTGGAATCTTTTCCCCTGTTCGTCGCTGAGAGCACCTAGGTTAGCAGGAAAGAAGCTGAGGTGGGAGTGCAAAAAGTGGATTTTTAAAGACATCCTACTACCCAACTCTTTGTATTTCTGTATCATGTCCTGTACGATTTCTGTGTAACTCTCAGCTTTGTTATTGCCCAGAAAGTTGCGAACAACACACTTAAATGCTGTCCAGGCAGCTAGCTCAGCTATCATCAAGCATTAATTTCTTAATTTGGGGACCAATAAACACTCCCGCTGAAATCTTAGCATCACTCAGGTTAGGGAACTTATTTCGCAAATACTTGAAACCTTCACCAGATGTGTCCATGGCTTTGACAAAGTTTTTCATAAGTTCTAACTTGATATGAAGTGGCGGTAGTAATCTTATTAGGATCTACCAAAGGAGCGTATTTGACGTTACATTCTCCAGGTACGTAATTCACTCTAGGTTCCCATTCCTTCACTTCATAATGTTTGTCATCAGCTCGGCTATCCCATAAACATAAAAAACATTGGTACTTCGTGTAACCGCACTGCAGTCCTAATAAAATACCAACTACCTTGAGATCACAACATATTTGCCAACAATGGTCCTTGTAATTTATAAGATTTAGCAAAGTTGACATGGTGTCATAGGATTCCTTAATCTTCACTGAGTGCGCAAGTGGTATAGAAGGTTTTTTATTTCCATTATGTAAAAGGACAGCTTTAAGGCTGACCTTTGACGCGTCGATAAATAACCTCCATTCTTCTGGAACGTAAGGAATTCCTAGCTCCGCCATCAACCCATTTATATCCGTACATACGCACACATTATCTTGCATTGAGAAATAGCTTGAAAATTGAACATGCCTTTTCATGTACACTGATATGTTCGTTTCTGCATCCAATAAGTTCCACTGCTGGAGCCTTGATCCCAGAAGTTCCGCCTCTTGTTTTGTCAGGTGCAAATCACGGACTAGGTCATTAAGTTCACATTGCCGGATGAAATGTGGCTCGCGAACACAGTCAGGGATGAACGTTGGATCCTTGGATGTACATGTTGATGTCGATGGTTCATCAAGGTCATGATCATCATCAGAGTCTTTTGGCCATATCTCTTCCCAGTTGGTAGGGGGCTCGGGAAGTGGAAGTTCATCCCCGTGCGGAATAGGTCTAATTGCGGATTTAACGTTGGGATAACTTATTGTGTATTTGCTTTCTTTAGAATGTCCCTTAACTACTGTGAGACAAAAATAACAATCATCCAGATGGTTGGTGGGTTCTCTCCACACCATTGGTACAGCAAATTTCATGAACCTCCGTTTCCCTTTGGCCCATGCAAGTAAAGTGACGTAGCACGACGCACAAATTATGTTGGGTGCCCAAGTTTTGTCCTGATCTCCCACACGACATCCGAAATATTTATAATATGCTAGTTTCACCGATGGCGTAATGGATCTATACTGTCCTTTAACTACAAACTGGCCACACACATAAAAAAAACTATTTGGTGAGTTAACACACGAACGCCGTCCTATTGACGCCATTGTACTGATCACAAACTAAACTTCTGGTCTTAGTTGGGTATAATGCCGTAAGCACTCTTACCAGCAAACACAACTTTGAAAGTGAAGTAGTGTTAAACCACACATCAATATAAAAATGTACAAAACTCCCTCACCAGGTGTCAAGAACACAAGAAAGAAAGAAATGCGCGAGGGGAGGGGGGAAACGATACCGTAGTGGAAAATTCAGACTGCATTAGTTCATTGTTGTCAACAATGAGTCTGTATTCCATTCTTTCTTTCTTTTGCATTCTGTTACATTTGATAACAAATATTGATAACCATTTCATAAACAAAACGAAAAAACTTGGAGAATTGTATATATATGTATTAAGTTATACATATACTGTACGTTTAAAAAAATATACGTTGGAAGTATTTACAGAGAGCAATACAAGTGTGTTGTTGACTATTGTAAATATTCATTTTTATGTCTGTGTTTGTAGTAATAAAGCAAATCGTTTTTACCCCAACTCAGGAGATCTGAAAGCATTACTATCAGGTGCAATAAACAGTGCACATAGTATACATACAAATATATTTATTTCTTTAGAAAGAACAAAGCGATTTTTACGAAACTTTTAGGGTTTATTAAATATAAATCAAGGTATACTCAGGTATAATTTCTATGTTACTATATGTAAGGGGACAGGAGCTAGGGGAATAAAATACCTGAAAAAGGGAAATTTTTGAGGGAATTTCCCAAAAATCCCTCTGTTACGGGAAAACTGTACGTGATGGAGAGAAACCGAGTGCATATTCGAATTCAGCGCAAAAAGTTCCTTTAAGATCAGGTGATTTTTCTCACATAACAAACAAAAAGTTTAAATTTGTTAACTAGTGTTATTTAAGTGTTGCCAAAAACACAATATACCAGAATATTACGACGACCCGGTTTTTACGTGCCGCAACCTGTATATATATATATATATGTGTGTGTGTGTGTAACTCAAGGCAAAGGAACGAAGTAAGTGGAATGAATGTAAAATTGAGTGGAGTTGACGCAATGTTTCTCGTAGGTGTGGTCAATACTCTGATCAGTAACTTTAAAACAAACATTATAAGGAAAATAGCATCAGCAAGATTTATCACTGCCTTTCTTCTGGTCAGATGCGCGCGCTTTGGAAAGTTGACTCTTAACACTAAAAGTCATAAAACCTAAATAAAGAAAGATATCGACCTGCAATTTGTTTTAAAAATAACTTCAATCCTTTCTCAATATTTTTCTCGCCTTGCACCCTCATCTAAGCTGAAAAATAAAAAAGTTTCTCACTAGTCAACTTTTTGGATATTGCATTGCAATAGTATATGCATTTTCTCTGACATTTTATTTTTTATTTTAAAATTCAAGAAGCTTTTTTGAATGCCAACTTTTCCAACATTGGCACCAAATATGGTGTTGTATCTCTTATAGTTTCGAACTTATGACGTGATATGTTTAACGCGACGTTAGAATTTACCATTAGCAAGATTTCACTATTTCAATTTATTACAATACTTGAAAATTCTTCTTGATATGAGAAAAATACATTATTTGATAGAGAATACAATGATCTACAAAAATCTACCCATATCTAGTAAATAAAACTATTTCTAAAATTCAGGCTAAGTTTGGCAACAATGGGCATAAGGAAAAGCATTGCCATTTACTCCTGTACTGCAATCTAAGGGTGAGACGCTCTTTTTTTATATATAGGAAAGGACTTGTGATACTCACGACTTTGGGGTGGTGTGTGGTCAGCACATCGAAGTTCTTTGTTGTTAGTCCCAGCTTTCTAGACCGGATGCAGTTATTCCCGGTAGAAAATACAAGAAAATAGACCTTTCTATTACTATTAAAGGAAATAATTACACTCATTCCCTCAATGTGATACTTGTTTGCTTAACTGTATGTAGACAACTGATCCGTGGAAGAATCGTTGATAATAATAATAAATAAAATAAACTCGACAAATATTCTTGTAAATAATAGGTAAAAGTTTGCGTTACACTGTTCATTTTGCTGGGCACGAAAGTGTGCCATGTTATACCAGTTGTGACACAGTGGAATATAGGGTATGGCTTTCTAGTTTTTCCCAAGTATTTCAACTGCTTCAATTGAAATGAATCTATAATGATAAAAGAGTGAATTTAATCTTCTTACCCTTCTGCTTAGAAATAAGGTTCGCGAGAATTTTATATACATAAAAATACTCAGAATTTTATAGAGTAGTTTGTTTTATTAGAAATTACATACTTCCTGCAACTGTTTGGGTTGGAATTATTTGAAATGAAATCTTTAAGTTTTAAGACCCACGGTTATATCGGCTAGGCTAAAGGAGACGATGATGATGAGAAATGAATGAAATGGTGGAATGAAGAAAGTGGGAGAAAATGGAAGAACCGCGAGAAAGCCCATGCACATGGTGTTTGTCCACCCCATGCACCAAAGGTGAACGCTTTATCACTGAGCCACTGCGGCCCCTCTGAAATTATTTATAGGAGAGAGGGACTACTTTATGAAAACTTGATGTCGAACACATTTGTTTACAAAATACCATTTTTTTTTTTTTTTTTTTTGAAATATTGCTTATACTTTCTTTCAAGCTTTCCAATAATATTTGACTTGTATTCTAGTTGCAATCACTCAAGGGCAAGCGGGCAAATTCGCTCCTAGTTTAAGTTCCTATTGCAGGAAAACGTAAGTCAATAATAATAATAATAATAATAATAATAATAATAATAATAATAATAATAATAATAATAATAATAATAATAATAATAATAATAATAATAATAATAATCTTAGGAAGTTACGGAAATGGTGGGAGAAGAAAGGAATTTGCAGAACATAGTTTCAAAAAGATGTAAGATGCTTGAACACATTAAGAGATATGGAAGACTCACACATTAGGCATGGAAGGAATATTAGAAGAAAATATACCCAAAGAAAGGCTACGATTCAAATGTTCCGACCAAATAATACAAGATGTAGGGAAGAAAGACTACAATGAACTGAAAAATTTGACTCCGAATAAGAAATATAAGAAACAATGGAAAGCTGCGTCACTCAATGAAGAGGTTGCTGACTCAAGAAGAAGAAGAAGAAGAAGAAGAAGAAGAAGAAGAATGGTCCATGGTGATATGTCTAAAATGGTTAAGAAAAATGGACTTGATTTTCTTGTACACTGAACGCACCATATAAATAGCAATGATACTGCGAGAGGTATTCCTGAAATCACTCCCTGAATAAGAGCATGGCTTTTCTTTGTGTATGCATATATAATATAATGTTCAAAATCCTGGTACATTTCTTAGTTGTGATCTTTTCTGCTTTTCTTTTATTCTTCGGCACTTTCTTCTTTTCTTGCAGCCAGCGGCAAAAAGGTTCTTCCATACTGACGTCTGAAGAACTCTTGGGCAAGCAATAAGGAATTGTAGCAATTACTCCTCCTCCCGCAATAGGGAGAAAAGAACGTCTAGCTTCCATTTTTTGTCTATGGAATTATATATAAATTTTCTGTGTATAATTTTATTGACCATCGTTCCAATTTCCGGTATTAGTTCTGTTCTTTCTTCGTATGCTGTTGATAAGAACTATTTCTTGATCAGTATTTTTTATTTTGTTTGTCTTCTGGTAAATATGATATGGTAATTCTAGACAGAGGATGCACTGCTATAGTATTATCTTCACATTTGGAAATGGTTCTTCTTCCGTGCTCATTGGAGTGAGCAGTTGTGTTCTAAGATATGGTTTCATAGAGTGTTAGGTAAACCTAGATCATCCTGGATCATATTTCTGTGGTCAGAAGAATAGAGTAGAACATGGACTTTGCTTACACCAGTTGGACGATTGCCAAAAACTTTCACTTAACACAATGTTCTTTTATGTGTACCCAGCATCTGCAGAGGTCGGTGGGATTACAAAGATTCTTTGTTAGTGTAGTGGTACCTTCAACACTTTCAACAAGGTTGGGGTCGCGGAAAGTCTCTATATTCTTGTACTTCGTTTAACATCTTGCATATGTTTACCCCTGTGATGATAAGGTTACTTATTGGATGAGATCCTGGAAGAAGATGAATTAAAGCTTAATGATTCCTTTACCAGAACTTATCGTGGTGACTTGAATGCAGTTAGTTCTTGACTTTGAAGTTGGCGAATAACTTCGTCTTTGCTGAGGCTGAGATGGACCTCTGTTATTACAATGATGAAAATAGCTTCTTTCATGGATAAGTTGGTCAAGTCCGTCCTTTTTGAGCCATAATAACTAAGGTATTTGTTAGTTAGAAAACTGAATTTATATTCTTGTTTAATAAACTGAGTTTCCGTAATATCATAATATTACAGGAAGATCGCTTTTGCATGGTGATATTTAAAGCTTGTTGAGAAAAAGTTTTCTGAAAGTGAAGTTCTTGGTCTTATTCTTTTGAATAATAAAAGCATGATGGTAGTTCTTGATGAAAATAGCTTCATGCTTTTTCTTGTTGTGAAACTAAATTAGTCATTGACATACACTCCTCTAAACAGGAGAAATCATCCAGCTAATTTGCTATTTTGCCTTTGAAAATTTATTGGATTGTTTTAGAGAACATTATCTAGCATGCAGCAGAAAGTGGGAGCAGAAATAGCTCGTGAATAGCGTCCTGTGTCGGAAGAGTAGTTTAAATTTTTTAACACTCGAGTAGTTACTCCTTTCTCCTTGATATTAAGTTCAAAATTCTTGTTTGGTTTAGGGAAATATGCTCTTATGCTCTGTTTCCTTATTGATATTGACTTGATCATCCTTATAACATAGATGTGTCTAGTTTGTTGCAATCGGCTAAATCGGATTGAAAGCCAAAAGTACTTGGACCTTCTTTTATGTTTGATAAGTGACATTGCAAATGTTCTTGCAAAAATGATAAAGTTCTTCATGTTTGGAGCTGGTAGCGATGATGGTACGGATGTTTTGATAAATTGATCTTGCTGTTACTTGTTTTGTAGTAGTTTCAATGAATTATTTGAAATAGCTTATAAGTTGAATCCCTTCTTTTTCTCCTTCTACCTATTTCTGTACTAAGCTGTTCTTCATTCTGAGTAATATTTTTTTCTTACTTTGAGGTTTACTAACTTTTAGTTACCTTCTTGCTCTTAGTGAGATTAGTATGTTGTGATCCTTGAGAGCATCTACTTGAGGTTTCCAGGTTCGTTCTAGATAAAATTGCTGTCGTGTATGTCATTCCAAAAGACTACTTCATGGTTCTTCTAGGAGCCGTGCTGTTGATGGTCATGCATAAATATTCTCTGAATTAGCGTAGGTCTGGCTTCTCAGTTAACGTCCCAGATATTTACCAGCTCCCGTTCGACGTTCCAATGTTTTACAGACGGCACATGAAAGAGAACGAGACATTCGTTATTATAACCCAAAGAAAATTGTGTAAGCATATGTATTTTAATAGACATGATTCAGTACGTTAAGTATTATTTCAATAAATGAATGGCCAAAGAGAATATAATAATACCGTTTTATTTCTGAAAAGAACCAATAAAACTGACACTATATTAAATTTCTTGAGAGTTATTCAAATAGTCTTAAGATACTAGGAAAAAATTTAATCTTAGCGTTATTTGTTTCAAGTTATATCCAGTAATATTCCATCATCCAGTCAACCAATATTTATTTATTATTTTCCCCGATTTTTGTTTTGTTTCTCAGTGGCAACAATTCCATAATATCTTGCGATTAGAAATAAAGTGAGTAGCTTGATATGTATGAAACGCATAAACAAACATAACCGAATGATCAAGTTATGAGTTATTCATTCATTTCGTAGGAAAGGAATCTGTCCCCATTTTATGAATAGGTGTATGTATTTATACATGTACATGTTTTAATAAAAATAGTAAAGTCCTGCTCAAACTGTCATAATCATAATCACAATTTATTGCATCCGTTCATCGTCATACAACGAAATTGTATATGTCAGTCATATATATACCGGTATGAATAACAATACTCAGTTAGATGTTATATTCATGGCAAATTCACTCTTTAATCACCAGCTACTTGAAGGACCGTAAACAAAGATTTGTTCTTTCAGGGGCGACCTCGAATCCTCAACCCGTGATCTCAGGGGTGCCTCAGGGAAGTGTACTTGAGCCCCTGTTATTTGTCCCGTATATGAATGATCTCTACACGTACTTATTAGCTCAACCTAGTGGCCTTCTGCTTTTTGCTGACGATTGTAAGTTATACAGAGAAATATTGTGTCTCCATGACACAATTGCCCTACAGGAAGACATAAATTACCTTGTAGGCTGGTGTGAAATGTGGCACTTGAAACTGAACAGTAAGACATGTGACAGCATTACTATTACTTTGAAAAAGTCTCCTGTTCCCTCCATATACCATATCAATGATTCCCTATCACACATTCTGCTAGTCATAATTATCTTGGTGTCATCTTTGATTCAAAACTTACATTCTCTGACCACTTCTCCTCAATACAAGAATTCAATGCGCATGTTGCGACTTCTTTATCAATTCACTGAACTACGCACTGTTTCGTCATTAGCAACTTTTTATAAAACCTTAATAGCCCCAAGATTGAATACTGCTCTCCCGTATGGGCCATGGCAGCACCTACACATCTCCCCAGACTTGATTCTATTCTCAATTTCTTTATTGCTATAGTCCGTTTTCATGTTCCTGCACTTCGAATATTATCTTTAGAAGGAACTCTTGCCACATCTTAATATCCAGACTCCGGAGGTACGCAGAATTATCTCTGACCTGAAATATCTTTATAAAATAGTTAATGGAAACTTAAGATCGGAAATATTGCTTCAGGAATTATCCTTGTGTGTCCCTTCTCGCATAATCCAGAATACCCACCTATTCCATCTTGCCAGTCGTAGGTTGGCAATTATACAGAGGTCTATTTTTTACAGAATGTCAAACTGTTATAATCAAGTAACAACTGATGAAACATTTTTTTCGAGCTACCCGGTGTTTGAAGGAGCAATTAAACGAATTTTTACGGAATAATATTACTTTTACACTCTTTTGACGCTGTTTTATGTTGTTGTTTTTGTTGTCTACTTTTTCTTTCTTTTGTTATTTCCCTGTGTAAAGTAGCAGTTATGCTGTATCTGGGAATCTGTTTAATACATAAATAAATAAAATACATAAACATATGTACTAATGTTACGTATGGATTCTTATAGGTTCACTAATTTACTTAATATACATTTAATTTTATGCATACGAATTATTTTGCACATATTCTTCAACAGAGTAAAATAATTGTTTTAACAAGTACCTTTTAAGTAAGATTCTAAAGTTGTTTACAGAGACTTGATTTTTTATACATAATGGAAATAGATTTATAAGAGTACCTTTGTGAGTATTTGATTTATTGCACATATTTATTATATGTGCATGCAAGTGAATGTCTTCTTTACTTCTTGTGTTGTATCTGTGAATGCCTTTGTTAACAATAAATTCACTACTATGATTTTTTAAATATACTAATATTTCGAACAAATACATTGAGGGAAGAGTCATTATTTCAAGTTCCTTAAAACATTTCTGCAAGGAGAGTTCCATTGTACTCTTGCTAGTATCCTTACCACTTTCTTCTGTAGCTTAAAGATGACGAGACATTTAGGTGTATTTCCCCAGAACATCTATCAATATTTTATTATAGAATGGAAATTTGAGCAATATATACACTTAACTCTTTTTACATTAATCTTATCTGTTATACATCTAATTACGTACATAACACAGTTTGCTTAACTTACTTCTTACATGTTCTATATGTGGTTCCCAGTTGAAATTATTAGATATTTTAACTCCAAGAAAGATAGCAGTTTCTACATATTTAACTGTTTTATTATTTATTCTTATTTAGTTTGATTACTTTCAACATTATGAAAATTTAAGGCACATGTTTTATTTGCATTAATAATTAGATCATTTTAGCTGTGTCGCGCAGACCTCAAGCGGTGCTTGAATTCTGCTCTTGTGGTACTATTCGATTGATCATTATTTCGAAAACACAGAAGTAATAAAATTCATGTTATTTTAATTGAGAAGCTCAAACGGGCGTAGATTATGTAAATTGTAATAATTTATATAAATGTACTATTATTCAATAATTTGTATAGCCTACAACTATTTGAAAATGTATTTTCGTTTATTAATATCCATACGTAATTAAGGGAATTTTATCTACTACCATTTCTGAACTATAAGTATATTGGTATATCCTATCATTAAAAATAATAAATTTACTTTCGAAGGAAATAGAAGTACGGTGATCAGTAGAACATTCTGATAATAAAAGTAAACCTCATTTGAAAAGAGTTTGTGAAACGTTAATGAGTTCAAGTATAAGAGAATAGTTTTGTTTAAAACATAACAAAGGTAATGGCTAGTTTAAAAGTAAATGGGGAATGGGAATCCTCAAGATATTCACCTCACCTACTGTGTTTCTCAGTGTCATAAATGTAAATTCTGGTGCCTTGTGAAAACGTGCCTTGTGAAATAATTCCAGAGTGTAAATAGGGTCATAGGATTGGACAACGTTTAGTTCCATTATACGAAAGATAACTGTTTCACGTCAGGTCAATATTATTATAAAATTTGTTGTAAGAAATGACGTTAAAAATACAACTCAAAACACAAATCTGGCCATTAATAAAACAACACAGTAAACTAATGTATCATAGAAAACGAGTATCGTATCAGAAAATGTAAGTAAAATAAATTATAAGGTTGATAAAGTATGTCAAAAATGTGAAAGATTAAAGCTAAGGTCAGTAGAAAATCTCAAGAAAAGTGACGTAGAGTTGTTATATTCTGAAATATGCCATGAGTTTACACTATTCATGAGAAAATATACAGAGTGATGTTGGGTTTAAATGTACAAGATGTCCGACTGTCCTGACTGTACCATGGACCACAAATATTTCACAACGAGTGGGAATTAATATTGGTATAGTTGGAAAAACAAGGTGATTATTCCTCTCCTTTTCCTATACATACTTATCTCATTTGAATTTTCGTTCTCGAGAGCAGAATAACATGTTTGGTGGAGGAGAAATACTATTTTTCTAGTCATGTTATACTACAATAAAACATGTTAATCAAAGCTAAAAGTACACGGTCTAGAAAAATCCAGGTTCATTCAGACGACAAGATAATTGAAAACTTCTTCCGACATGTGACAAAGACAGGTGAACTCTTTGGCTAAAGGGTTATCGACACATTTCGTGGCATCAAATTATTTACAGTTAACTTGCTGGTGTGAAAGCACCCCAGTCATTTCTCACAATTGGGTGATGCGCATACTAGAAGGTATTAATATTCTATTGATGAACAATCACGGACATAGTATTTCACAGAGTTATACTCTTTTTTGCTGCAATATATTATAGTATTACAAAACGTCTAACGTAAGTTAGAAAATGTTGCGGGTTTACGTTATTTTGTAGCTTCGAATGGAGCATGGTGACTATAGAAATCTCTCCTAACATGAACATACAGTCATTATTTTTTCCTAAATATTACAGAATGTACCCTGAGAAATTTCATGAGCTATTTTAGGGAATCAATACCACCCGGAAGAGAGTTGGTAATAGCATTAACGTCAGTGTTTATTCAGTGCAGATTAAGAATATCAGAAGTATTTTTTTTTAATTTACAAGGGGGAGATATTTTAATTCATAAAGGATGAGTAGCTTAATATCTAAGGAATGTCTTTATGTAGGTGCCAAACACGTAGGCCATCTAACGTAAAAACAGCATTAAAACGTGCCTTTCCTCAAAGGCGCCGATTCTGGGGGAAGCCCCCCAAAGCTCATGTGGGCCACCCCATATATTTTTATGAATATGTATTTCTTAAGTGCATTTTCATATATATTTTTATTGTAATATGTATTTTTATGAATATACAATATTTGACATATTTTGAATTCAATTTCCTAAAATCCTATATATGCTTTCTTAGATCCTTGTCTGCAACTATAACCACTGCGTGTAATCTGGTCGCTGTCCGGGCTTCCATTTATTTATAACCAACTGTAGTTCAAGTCACTGTTCGGGCGAACATTTATTTGTAATCGCCTGGGTCTCAAGTTGCTGTTCGGGCGGCCATTTATTTGTAACCGTCCTGAGTTCGTGTCGCTGTTCGTGGCTCGTGGTACTACCAATAAGTATCTTCCTGATACTTTAACTTACCTGAACAGGACGATGAAGGACCTCTCCAAGAAAAGGTTACAAACTGTTTCCAAATCGCTCGTCGGTCTCAATAATATGAGCATTAGGCGCCGAGAGGTTCGGGTGTCTCGTCTCGAAAACCTCACGGACGATCAGACGGTCATCCAGACCATAACGCACACAAACATCACTCATACAAACAACGAAAACACACTGGATTAAATAACACTATACTTATTTATTAGAACACTATTTTATAAAAAAAAAAAAAAAAAAATAGCACAGAGGAATGGACACAACACTGAACACTGAGGATGTATAACGATTTTCGTTGCTGAAATCACACTTTGCCCTTTTCGGGTAATATAGCCCTTTATATATATATGATTATGATTCAGATATCACTACAAATGCTTCTCTCACACCATTGCCACACTTGGGGGGTTAGCACTGGGAAAAAGTTGTCTGGATCGTCCCACGATGAATCCAGTTGTTACGCTGAGTAATCCTGCAGCGTAAAGGTGAATCTTCAGCAAATAGACAAAAAGAAGGTCTCCACAGTGGAATACTGATATTGGAGGGCGCGTATATAACTTTTTAGCGCACTAGCTTTGTGAACCTGGGACTTCACTAGTTGGGGCTAGCCGTAAGAAATCGTCCTTCACCGGCTAAATAGCTTGTGCCCCTTCACAAAAAGTCGTATCTGAAGCTCGACACGACATGCGTGGTTACGGCTTCCAGACCTGGAGTCAAACTCCCTGAGCATCAAAACTCAAGGTACGGGTTGCAATGGTCAACGGAAAAGTGTTGGCAGTTCATTTCAAAAATCACTCAGTTAACTCACCTGTATGCACATACAAACAGAATATAGAAAACAATTTATGTTAATTTTAGTCATAGGCCTATAATGCACTAGACACGGCGATAACACTGGCGTGAGAAAGTACAGATAACGAACTGCAAAAACTGTGAGGCTGGTGCCACTTTGGTTGCTGAACATCTGGTCAGCCCGTATTTCTCTAATCTATTGTAATGTTTCCATAAGTGATTAAAGAAAGCACTTACTTCAGTTCCCAATAACTATAGAATATATACTGTGCATATAATAAGTCAGGGAGAAACACTGAAATGGTTAGTCACTAACTGAAATGTTCTCAGCAAAAGCAATGTTTTAAATATATATATGAAAAAATGATGAAAGACTTCTTTGTCCAATTGTGTGGGAAAGAAGCAATTCCCACCAAATAAAGAACTTATGTGCGTTGTAGAATAAAGTATAAATCGAAAATAATGAGCACAGTCTTTACGAAATATACAGTGTCCACAAAAAATCCTTCTATAACCTGGTAGCGGTTATACAACCAAACATATAGACTATCTGAATAGGCTCCTGTAAAGTTACATAGAAATCGGAACCCTTGTCCTTTCTTACAATGCAATTATACGTAAGGTATCCATGCACCAAATTACTGAAATAGAACCGTGTCTATTGCGTAGATTTGTAGACTGCTGAAGAACCGTGAGTAGAAGTCAGTCATTTTGGAAGTAAATACCGCAAAAGAAATTTATCGCAAATCATTGCAGAGGAGATGCGCGCTTTTGTGCCTCGTTATATGACAGTTTTGCAAAACAACATGAGTTGATTGATTCGTTTCTGGCATTTACGGGCGGTCCATGAAAATTAAGAGAGCAGAGCGGCTGAGTGCAAGTGTCGGGTGTGAATGGATAGAATATGTGTTCCATAAGCTTTCCAACGAACTATCTTTCATGTCCCTGTGACAATTAGGGGCGTCGCTACGGCTGTCAACCAGAGGGTGGGCCACAAACCATGGAAAAATATACAGGGTGACTATCGTAGGTACGACCCAAAATTTTTCTCTCTCTTGCTATTGTACCTTCGCCAATCTTTTAAAATATAATTGTTCCCAATGTCTGGCGTACACGTGAGATTATTTATTCCTGGGTACAACAAATAACAGTGTTGCCAGAGTCTCTCAATCGTCAAAAAAATCCCCAATTTTTAAACTTTCTTCTTTTTTTATAGGTTGGGCACGGGCACAAAAGTTACCTGGTTGGAATCTGTCTCATAAGCTTCCCAAGGAGTTATCTTTCATGTCCCTGTGACAATTACAAGGGCTGCTAGGGCCGCTAATGTAAAGGTCTACGATTTTCTTGAAATTACTTGCCGTCCTGAAAAGGTTAAAAACGACCATAGGGATACTAGGCATTTGGTACTACGTAGCTATTAAAGAGAGTAAGGTGTTCGTCCATGAAGCGATACCAATGGGACCGTAAGCAACCAACTTTAAGCACGAAGGGAGCAGAATTGACCTACTTCACCCATCAAAGGGAACCAATGGGATATGTAAAAAAAAATGAAAAAAAATGAGAAAACCCACGCACACGGTGTTTGTCCATCACAAAGTTCACTTGGAGCAAGCTGGGATAGAACCAAGGACCCCATGCACCAGAGGTGAACGTTCTACCACTGAGCCACCGCGGCCCCGAATGCAATATGTATCTGGTCCTATGTACTCATGAAAGAGAATAAGTGCTCATCTATAGGACCATAAATACCCACCTAATGCTATAGTTGAAAAACGTCAAAACATTGAGATTTGATAATTTTTGGCAATTTTCAGCCATCAAAGGAAATTGCAAACATACATTTAAAGGAATTAGAGGGGTGAAATCTGATATTCATTACCTATGAAAGAAAGTAAGGTATCTTCTGTAAGACCATAACCTCCCATACGTTAGTATAGGACCATAATCCCCATCTCAGAACGTAGGTGGTGCAGAATTGGACCACCCTATCCATTTGAAGGAAACACTTGGGTAGGTAACTGGACCGCAACACCCTTGAAAGAGTGACGTACCCCTTCATATGCCTATAAGAACCCACACATAAGCATACTAGAAGATCCCAAACAATCATCCTAGGACAATAAGTGATACAGGATTGGCCCAACCTACCCATTTAAGGAAACAATAGGGTCATGTAGGTGGCCCTCAATACTATGAGAGAGAGTGAGGTATTCCTGCATACAATAAGAAACTATACATCTGTGTAGGAGAGGGCTCCCATCTTATAAGGTTGCATAGTCGGCCCACCTCACATAAAGCGAATAAAATTGATCAGAAGAGTACACATCGGTCCTCGACATCCATGAAAGTAGGGCACCCTCCATAAGAGCATAAACACCCACAACAGAGGACAAATGACGTAAAACTAACGAAATTTTCACTTTTTTATCGACTTTCTGTCCATCAAATATTTTAGTTCATCAAAATTTCTAAATTGAAGCGGTGGGCTATTCACTCCTCCCAAAATTTAGGAGCTAGGGTACGTATTCCACCCAAAATCAAGCTGGGTGATTCTAAAATGTCACGCCACAATCAATAACAGGTCACGTGACTCCCAACTGGCAATCAAGAACTATTGCATGTACAGCTTTCACGTATACTACATTGATGTAGAGATTCTAGACCATCATGTTATTGATGGTAATGATGTAAATATCAATTTGTTTTAAAACCCGTTCACTAATCGGGTACTGAATGTACTGACGGTCACGACAAAAGCGAATACAGTAATCAACATAGTCATTACTATTATTATTCTCTTCATATCCTGTTTGAGCAATGGCATGAGTCGTGAGTTTTACGTATTCGAGAGCTGTGAATGAGTGTAATGTTCTGAAACGTGGATGAAACTTACGTGCGACTTCGAGATCACAAGGCTGCCTAATATCTCTAATGTGGATCGATATTCGAACACAACGATGTTTTATACAAATAACTTGGGTATAATAAAAGATCCCATGTTCAAAGGTAGAAGTGGAAAGGTGGTTTCGATGCCAAGGGACATTCGTGACTTTTCCTGTTTCAGCAGTCCCTCTGATAACCTTGAGATGCAAGAACGTTCCATGAGAATCCGATTAAAGCTCTTCAATTTGTCCGATAGGGAGAGACTGATACCAATCCCACATTGTTTAACCCTTGCGGAAACGTATGGTTCCGGGCCATAGGGAAGGATGTACAAAGCTACATAGAATTTGTGGAACACTTTAAACACAAATGTTACAACAGAAGAGACATCCGCCATCCATGTATTACGACGAAAGCAAGCACGCGTCTTGGAGTTTGTTTGGTATCTTGTCGAGGCTTTTACAGCGTCGCTGAAGAGAGTAACCTTATAGAAATCTTAATTACTTGCTTACTCGCTGAAAAGTTTAGATCGGTACGCGGATTCCTTCCAAAGGTGTGAAAGATATCTTGCTGAAAATAACAGATATTAACTCTGTGAAAGAAATAGTTTAATGAAATCGACATACGTGCGTTTAGCGCTAGGGAATCGAAAGTCACCATCAGATATTGCAGTACAAGTTGAAATCTATAACAGATTCGGCGGACCAAACTTCTCTAGATTAATTCCTTCTGTCGGAATTATTATTCGTCGATAGCTAATAACTCCCAGGAAATCTCATCCTCAGTATGAGTTGCCAGACCAACAAATCTAGTTTGAATAATTAAATATTGAAAATCGGCAAGTTACTTCTCAGTATTCGACAGAATGAGAGCCCACGTTAGAAATCCAAGAACTCCTTGTGGAGAAACGCCTTAGGTAACTTGATTTAGAAAAGAGAAGATTTCAGAGCGAAGACATAAACCTTCCCGAACTTAATAATGTGCAATCTTCAAATTTCATTTTCCAGGAGGATTCTGATGTAGTTTCAGTCAATGTTATAGAACAAGAGTAGTGCGGTGACGAGTTCTGTCAGAAATTAAAGTTGCTGTCAGAGACGAAGGAATACTGCCAATATTGCAAATTTCAGAATTTATTGTTTACCAAAAATCAGTCTACTAAGAGTTGGTTGTTAGTCATTCCACAGGTTGTCAAATATTGTTAAGAGAAAGTTCACTTTGGAGCTAAGTAATATTTGGCATTTGCCTTTCCTTATTTGTCTAGCGATAAGAAACGTTCGGGATTTTGTGAAGTACACGCAAACTATAGCCAATAGTGTTAGGAGTAGAAGCTTACCAGATAGGGGTAAAATATCCTCACAAAGAACTGTGCGAAAACATAGTTGGGAAGTTGCCAAATTGAGACGGATTTAACTATATTATACCAGTTATAGATGTGTTTGAGAGTTATAGATGTGTTTGAGATTTATTTACTTAACCCTTTAAATACGGTACCGGTACATAATATACTTAGGTAGAATTTCTTAGTTTTATAGCGCTGCTATTCCTAACACTTTCCGTACCATTGCAGTATCTCGATGGATCAAGGGTCGCAAATCATGCCCGGAGTGCAGAAATTCTACGACAAGCACCAAAACTATCACATTACATCACCGTAGTACCTACATGCTAATGGAGTAACTGAATATTTGCATGTAGAGCCGAACTGTATTGTACGGGTGAAATATGACAATGACCATACTAAATGGCGCGATGATATGAAATGAATTCAGGTTCTATCAAATTATTCCGTGTATGCTGGTACCCGTCACTGTCCAGAAGCATTTTTATCGTATTCCGCAACTGAAGCATCTAAAAATTCGTATCCCTGATCCCTTCGAACTACACAACATTCATATGAGAGCGACAATTGTTTGCAGAACCCAAGAGATTGAAGAAAACTGTTACCAAGAATCAGGCTAACATGGAACTTAAAGGTGATCCGTATGTCAATATTTTTGTTGGGTCTTATGCCGCACTACGGTATCACGCAATGTAAAAGCTTCAAATGGAGAATTCATTGATACTCATAATTTTAAAATCTAATCTCTTCAATAGTTCGGAAAACCGAAGGTTGGGGCTGATGAGGTGATATAGGGAAGGTCACGAGCCAGAATTATCTCCTCTACCCTTTATTGATTCACACCCTTATGAACGGCCAAGTAATCATCATACCCAATATATAATTTCATTTGTAATTGGAGACGGTTCGGATCAGGACACCGAAGTTCAGATGCGAATATTGTTTTCTGCCCCTTCCATACCTTGTAGCTTAAGCAATATTAATATTGTCGCTATAATCGATTCCAAGGCAGAGCTTAATCTTTTAAGCAACCGAATATGATCATGTATTCAAGAGAAATTTCCTTCAGCTTAATTAAGGAATTACAAACATATTGTACTGATGGTTTTTGCAGGAAAAGAAAATTTCCAAGTAAAACGGTTGCAGCTATCGAATTTTTCATAGATCATCATCTATTTGAGTTACCGGTATTTGTTTCAAGGATCTGCGCCTCTACTTCTTACTCGGTAGTTCATTTTTCGGAAATTCTGTGAAATTGTGGACAATGCCAAACAATTGTTCCATCTCGATTATAAGAAAATGGAGACAATCACTCTTGAGTTAACCAAACTCACTTCCGCTCAATTATGCGCTGAGACCGCAATGGAAGGTGGGGGTGTGGACCCATGTGTTTGAACATACTATGATATAGTAGCCTATTATTGTTTTGATGAGTATTGCTATTACTAAAAATTGAGGGAAACAAAATGAACTGTTTCTACCAAATACGTCAGATCTGAATTATTTCCGCCTTATGCAGAGTCGTTTTGACGTTTGAATAGCGTCATACTAAAGGTCATACTACAGGAAACATGTTAATCGAATTCTTTAGTATGGCACTCATCACGCGTCAGAGGGGCCGCGGTGGCTCAGTGGTGGACAAACACCGTGTACGTAGGTTTTCTCGGGGTTCTCCCGTTTCCTCGCACTTTCTTCATTCCATTTCATTCATTACTCATTATCACCGTCTCCTTTAGCCTAACCGGCATAATCGTGGGACGTAAAACTCAAAATTTCATTTCATTCATCACGCGTCAGAACGTCTCTGCATAAGGCCCTTTATGTCTACCATCTAATATTAATCGGTCAAGAGGAAGTTGATATTTTAGAAACGATCAAATGTTTTTACCTTTAGCAGTACACTTAGTAGGCCATGCACATGCTGATATTCGGCATGGTTTGAAATGGTTAATTACAAAAATAAAGTTGAACAGTACATTGGCTCAACGTTTTTAGTGTTATGTCGGCCAAACCAACAATTTGCGGTCACTTATCCACCAGTTACGACCTCGAACACCGTTCGCACTTTTGTAGGGTTTCTTGGCAATTGAATTAGTTAAAAGCCTCAACACATAGCTATAATTGTACACTGTAATAATGCTCTACATTTGATTCTTTTACATACATATACACATTTACATATGTATATATACTAGCATGGGCCTCTCTGGCGGGGAGACGAGGGGGACACGTCCCCCCAATATTTTGAAGTACAAAATATTCAATACTTTTTTCTAATTTAATTATTTGCTAACAATAGAATAACATAAATAATAATAATTTTTATTATTTGGAATATAATATTCAGGCTGTGAAACGATAATAACAGGGTTCTTAATATACCTCAGGGGATCCGTGAAGGTAAGCAGAAGGATAAAAATGGAATCGAAGATAATAAACAGGTTGGACTAGAAAGTACCATTTAAATCAATTTCTTTGGTGACCCCCAAATTTTACATGCCAGAGACGCCAGTGTATACCAATCTTTTATCACTATCCCTTGCCACACTAGCCACTTGCTACGGGAAGTAGATCAAAAAGTAGCAAATTCTTTGTTCTGGTATTTCAGTTTCTTAACAATGATGGAAATTCATCGAGGAAGGGCGGAAGAATAACGAACTGTTCTGGTTACTTGGTGGAAACTACTGACAAAATGTAACAGACACAAAACACCTTCCTATACGTGCTGTGGAAATGTCTTTTGATAGTCTACAAATCTGAAAATAAAATGAGGAGTATTAGACTCATAACGGACAAAACTATCTTGGATGCTTCAACTTGTTCCTTACTCTGTTCACGATTGAGTTATCTTCGTATCTTGCGCGCCGACTACGTGGGTGCTCCGGGGCTCCAGCACCCACACAAATAATCTTGTGGATGAACCACACCCATGAGATTTTTAGTTTGATAGAAACAAAATATAAAAAATATTTCTCACTTGCCACTATCAAAAAATAATAATTAAAACATTGAGATGGGAGTTAAAATTTCTAACCTCTAAAACATGTTTGTTTGTTTTAAATGTGTTTCTGCGAAGGCAACCAAGCAACGCACTCCCCCTTCCTTGCCTGTCTTTGGCCTAGTCAAAGGCAGTCCCCACAATAAAAAATGGAACTATATTGTGAATAGAATCGCATATTTTCGACTTGCGTCATAGCACAGCCCTTTATGACAGTGTTCATGAAATATTTTAACTAAAAGAAAATCAGTCAAAAATAATATTGAAACTCCCTTGAAAACATATACCACCAACCGCCATTGATACGCACCCACATAAACTTTGGAAAGTCGGCGCCGTTGCTTCGTATCCACTTTCTGAAAGTTTGCAGATGTCCATTATATATGATATATATGATGGATAGATACGTCGCCTATCCTTAAGGATGTTTACACGGACTTCTTTAAAAGCTGCGGTGACGGTTGAGCTTGGAGGTGCCTACTGCGGGGTTCATCTTTAACGGTAAAGTTCCAGTCTGGTACTGTAGAAAGAACAATGCTCCACTAATGTTTGACATCTTAGTGCAGATTTCTCTGGAAAAACAAAACTTTCAGACGTCAAAGCCAAGAACTTTTCAACACTCCCTCGTAAGATTTAGTGTGAAGCCCACTATATAGTGTTGTACTAATTATACACATCAGTGGTTTTCAACCAAATTCCTATCACGACCCCGATTTTATCACATTCTCTTGCCAGCGATCTCCTTATAATTTCTGGTTTGTAATAAGCTTGTAAGGGGGTTTTAAACATCTTTTGCGACATCCATCTATTTCTATAATAGTAGAATCCATTTCTTGTATATAGTGGATTCACTAACTTTCCTAAAAGCAAATGAATTAAAACCAAATACCATTTTGATGTCAGCAAATCCCACTCTCCCCTAAGAGTTCTAAGGGAGCCTTGCACTCTGGGCTGCACTTGGACTTGAACGGATCAGAACTGTCTGCAATTAACTTAGTGTTGAAAACTAATGATTTGACACTAATATCGGTCGTTTTCGATATTTATACAAGTCACCATTTTAGCCGCCCCCCCCCCCCCCCCCGTGTGCTAATGGGGACTGAACTTCAACTTAAATGACATCGAGGGTGTCACTATTTATCTAAGCAACTCCTATAACTTTAGATCATCCTTATACAGGGTGTTTCAAAACAACACCGGCAACGTTTGGGAGGTGATTCCTGACACCAAGATAAGACAAAAAGTATAGACCAACTTGGTACACAAATGCTTCCTTTCGGAGTTACAGGCTGCCAAAAACATGAATAAATGAATTTTAAATGTTCATAGCTCCAATACTATGGGACCTACCGTAGTCGGGTCTAGACTTCTTAGGAACTAATATGTGGTCTATCCAAAAAATACATGTTTCAGAATCCTGTGGTACTCCCGCAACAATTTCTCTTGAGGTAGTTAGTGGGTACTTCAATTTATATGCACGAAGGTAAACTCCCCCTACAAAAATTGTTGCGTAAGTACCGCAGGATTCTGAAACATGTATTTTTGGATAGACCACATATTAATTCCTAAGTGAAGTCTTGACCCGACTACGGTAGTAACATAATATTGGAGCTATGGACCTTTCAATTTCATTGTTTCATGTTTTTGGCAGCCTATAACTCCGAAAGGAAACATTTGTGCACCCAGGTTGGTCTATAATTGTTGTCGTATCTGTGTGTCAGGAATCACCACCCAAACGTTGACGGTGTTGTTTTGGAACACTGTACATACCTTCTCCCCTAGGTGTAAGAGGAGGCTTATCCTTACTGGGGGCTAAACTAGGACTTGATGGAACATTCTGGGAACTGAAGATTACAATCTGGATAAGTCGAATCATTAAAAAGAACACACAGTAGAAAAGTTCAAATGATTCCGTTGTTGAACACCAAATAAAGATTACAAGAAGCATCTCTGATCAGATTTTAAGTATTATCTACAATAAATAAATTATACATATATATTTATATATATGTAGTATACATAAATATAGATTATGCTTGTCTAAACCAACAGTTTAGATTGTTATTCAGAACCCATTCTACTTCAACTGCAATACGAAAATGTACTATCTTCCTGCAGTTTCTAAGTCTTAGTGAATTTCGATTCCTCGCAAGACAATAAAAATTAGAACAAAATGCATGAGTACAGCACCATAATTGGTAATTACTAATTCTCATCAAAATTAATCCTTGTTAAACAATATTTTTTTTGTCCAAAAAAATCCTATTTTCTTAAACCAGCGGATACTTAAATCTGCAAATGGTTATTAAATCAAAAAAAAAAAAAAATAGTGGTAAACTAACACAATAAACTAAACGTAACTGCACATAACTGTCATATGTACATACACACTTTAAATAAGACAACAATCAGCCACAATTCCTTTTTAAAAAACGCACACAATTGAACTTCAACTTCGTATAAGTTTTTTCTCATTTAAATACTATAATCACTGAGAGATTCAATAATAATAATAATATTATATAAAGTGTCATGATTTTCTTAATTTTTACAATTTTGTACAGATTAAAAAAAAAGTTACCACACTGACACGCACACGCACACAAAAAATTTGTTCACTGCCCACAATTTGTCAAAGTGAATGAACACAACTAATCATTCACTCTTGTACAAGTTTTCTTCCTGATATTATTCCTAAAACGGTAGTTGAAATATCTTCTTTTGTATTTCAAATAGGGATATTTATTTATGCTTATTTATTTAATTGTGCTTTTTGTCATCATATAATGTAATATTATCATGTTGCAATTTCCGTTTATTTTTTGAACGTCTTTTTTCGCGCGTGTGTGTTTTCTCGTGTTGACGTAAATGCTGAACAAGAACAAATCTTCTCTCACACAACTGACATTTTAAAGGACGCTCATTACTATGCACCAAAAGTCCATGTTTCTGTAGCGTTGATGGCTGGCGGAAGCGTTTGTTACAAATTGAACATACATACGGTTTTTCTCCTGAAAAGAAAACAAAACATATTAAATACTAGCATATATTACCCGCTTCGCTGGGTTGAAATGAAAATTTAAATGCACAACTCTCTATGTCATGTGTTTAGTACCCGTCAAATGTGGTGTTGCGGGCCATGGCATCGGAGGTGTCACCGTTCATCTCAGCAACCCACCAAAAAATGTTGATTCAGCACTAATATCGGTCATTTTCGATCATTTTTAAATATCTCTTAATCCCCCTCCCCAAAGTTGCGGGAAATCGAAAGTATCACTGTTCATCTAAGTGACTCAGAAAACTATAAATTCGACACTGATACTGGCCATTTTCGATCATTTTTATGTATCTCTTTCTCCCCCTCCCCCAAGTGGCGGGGCTGATTTTGGATTTAAACCGGATTGGAAATGTCACTGGTCATCTGAATGATCCCGAAAACTATGGATTAGAAGCTAATATTGGTCATTTTCGATTATTATTATTATATATAGAGATCCCCCTCCCTTTCCTCCGTGCTGCGGCACATGGCATCAGAATTGTCAGTTGATCTCAGCTACACCTAAAACTATGGATTCGACACTAATATTAGTCACTTTCGATCATTTTTACATGTTTATCCCCCTCTCTACGTTGTACCCTCCCCCTCCCCAACTATCAGGGTTGAACTTAGATTGAAACAGCATCAGAAGTGTCACTGTTTCTCTCATTGACCCCGAAAACTATGGATTCAACATTAACATAGGTCATTTTTTATCATTTTTAAATTTCTCTCCCCCTCCCCCTCTTCTACGCTGCATCGTCAAAGTAAATAGCCTAAAGTAATCCCTCCCCCTAAACTCATGTATGTTGAAAATTTAATTGAGATCGACCTGGTGGTTCAAGAGTGATGAAGACACAAAGGCAGTCATTTTAATTTTATTTTTTACATATATCTCTCCTCCCTCCCCCTCCCCTAGTTTATCTCGTCAAAGTGAAACGATAAAAGACACCCAAGGCCCGATCCTCATATATGTTGAAAATTAGATCAAGATTGATTGAGTGGTTCAAAAGTTATTAGGCTTTATTAGCTTTTATTTATACGTCCTCTCCTCTCCCTCTCCACTAGGATCTACCGTTAAAGTGAAACTACAAAAATGTTTCCAGGTTCGAACCTCATGTATCTTTAAAATTTGATTGAGATTGGTCGGATAGTTCAAGAGTTATTAAGTTACAAAATAGTCACTTTCAAATGAAATGAAATGAAATATTTTAAGTTTTACGTCCCACGTTATGCCGGTTAGGCTAAAGGAGACGGTGGTGATGAGAGATGAGTGAAATGGTGGAATGAAGAAAGTGGCAGGAAACGGGAGAACCCTGAGAAAACCCACAAGCACGGTGTTTGTCCACCACAAAGCCCACACGGCGCGAGCTGGGATCGAACCAGAGACCCCAAGCACAGGAGGCGAACGCTCTACCACTGAGCCACCGCGCCCCCATAGTCAACTTTCAGTCTTATATAAATTGAATTTTATATATCTCCTCCCCTACGTTGTTCCGTCAAATTTAAATCACAAAAACGATCCTAGGCCTGAGCCTCATCTATGTTGAAAATTTGATCAAGATCGGTCAAGTGGTTCAGGAGTTATTAAGTTTCATTTATTTTTCATACCCCTGCCCCCACCCCTCAGTTCTACCATCAAAGTGAATAGCCTAAAACCAGCCCAATATCGATCCTCATCCATGTTACAAATTTGATCGAGATCAGTCGGGCGGTTCAGGAGATTTAGAATCACAAACATTGTGATTTTCAATTATATATATATAGATCAAGGAAAAAGTAGAGATTCGCGCAATTTATTTAAGCTATTTTCCTGGGGAGACCATTAATTTCCGAGTTTCAGCAAATAACTTTGTCACCGTATCATGTTTCTAATATAAGCATTGCCACTAAGTCTTATCTGATGAAGTATCTACTTTCATACTTTACTACTATTATTATTACTTAACGATTTGTCAACAGGAAATCCTGAAAGAATTCTATACGTTTTTCTAGAAATTTGACTGTATGCCAAATTTGGAGTAAAATTTATATCGAGGTATCAATTGATTATAGTTCTAAACAAATGGTCAATGGAAAAGATACCATGGGTACTGAATTACTACGGAGATTAAAAATAAGTTCTTAGATAATAATAAAAGTGTTATCTGTTTCTACAGAAGGTATGGATCCGTCCACACCCTCTTTTTCCGAAAATAAACCGGAAGGAACACGAACAAACCGGAAAAAAATTAACACTTTTTTTTCAGAAGAAGAGGTTGATATTGAGATATTTTTCTACTTTTACAGTAATGTCAATACACTACTAGATTTCTTATTTAGTTTTAATCTATCTCTTGCATTTAAGCACTTTTTTCTTTCTTTTTAACACGTACGGTCTGCCTTTTGAATGAGTGATTAGGATTTAACATCTCTTTCAGCACCGAGACTATATGAGACGGAATCTACTGCTCAAACAGTGATCCGAACCACTACTCGGATAGGCAGCCACCCCATAACGAACTGAATTCGGGATCGTGTCCACAGAAAACACATAGGTTATCCGCTTGGCAACGAAGAGGTTTTAATGTAATTTATGTTTGAATGAAAAAATCCGAGTTTGTCAAAGGGATTGACACCTTTTTTCCTTCCTGTGGCTATATACGACATGAAATTAATTTTATGTAGAAACCTCATCACATATACTGCCCCAGCAAAGTCAAAATTCTGGTTTGTTCACAGAAGTAATACACACTGCCATTAATAGATTTTGTCACGAACCCATGTACCTAATATGTCTTCGGAAAACCTGAAAATATCAGTGAAGGTGGTTAGACAAAGGCTCAGTGATCATACCTCATAAACTTCATATATCGGTCCATTAATTTTCACAGTTAATGTTAACAATAAATAATAACTTATGTGACAGTATTCATCATTTTATGTATTTTGCGCAACTCAGAAAACGGGAAGAACTAGTAAGTTTGAAGTTTGTTAAGAAAGAAAGCAAAACTAATTTGACAATCAAAATAAATATTCGTACAATATATATATATATATATATATATATATATATATATATATATATATATATATATATACGTGAAAGAAAGAACTCGTACTAAGTGACCTACTGATCAACGCCCGGGTTAAACAGCTTAAGCTAGAAATTTGAACACTGCATAAGCTTTGTAACGTAGGTACCACTAAGGAAGAATCTTTGGAAATTCAACGAGAAGGGAAAGACGGGGAAATAGTGGTGACAATTATTATATTAAAATGTGCGTATCTTGGAATCACTGAAGGTTAGACACATAAAATTTGGAATTTGAAATTTTCATTTAAAATAATTAGACAAGTGTTTCATCATTTTTTTGATATTTGACCTAAATGAGAAGAAAATGTGGGGGAAGGGGGGAAGAGGTATTACAATTATCCAAATAAGAGGTCCAAATTATAATAAGATGCTTATATATCGAAGTCCCATTATGTCAGAGATATGAAATTTGGTATTTGGACATTTTATCTAAAATGATTTAGAACGTGATTCATATTTGTCGTGGGATGGAAGAAAAGAAAGAGGGGTGGAGGTTTTCATTATTATAATAAGATGTACATATTTCGGAATCCGTTAAGACAATGGTTCCCCATCTTTTTTGTCTGACGACACACTTTGATGACACCCACGACATCGTGATGCACTTGTTTGATTTTTTTATTACTATTAATAATAATTACGCGCAGAATTAATTCAACTGATCTTGTTCACGCGCATCTGTCAGAGAATTGTTTTCTTGTTTGACGGAAAATTCCGTCCAAACTGGTTTGCTTTCAGGAACGGTACGTTATATAACTTTTCCAAGTATTTGTTTTCCCTCTGCTCTGAAAATGCCGCCAAAACCGAGTAGGGCCTAGCTTTTGCAAATGTTATGTTGAAGCTTGTTGCATCGCAAAGCTAAGTTTCAATGATCAGGGGAAAAGCACGACATGTGACATCAGCTTGACTTTAATGAAGAAATTTATTGAGTCTAACAAAGAGGATCGAACACAACCTGCAGGCGAAACTTCGCAGAATGGCCATGCATGAGAATTCCCCGACCCAAAAACATATAGTAAATCGTCTAAATATGTCTTTGGGAACTGTCAACCGCACCTTACGCCAACAACTGAATCTTGAAATGGTGTTCAGGTGTTCATCACCTTACCGATGTCCACCGACGGGAACGCAAGTGAAAAGCTTGGAAGATGTACGAAAAACCTTGGCATCTGGAAAAACCGAAGGTGGCGGTACATTGCTACATTGGGCGAGGGAAAGTTGGACCGTTCCGACTGCGGCAAACCAAGTGCCATCATATACACAAAGGCGCAAAGCGCTTCACAAAGTGGCTTCGACCATGGAAAAATTCAAACGAATTACCCAATCGTTGGGTAGATCGGGCGTCATTTTAATGCCCACCATGATCACCAGACCTCACTACAACAGATTTCTTCTTCTGATATGTTGTGGAAGATAAAATATTTTTGAGGAAATCACGCACTATTGACATGATTATTTTTGTAAGGGAAACGTGCCCAAAAATTAATACCAATTAAAAAGTTCTGTGTCACGACAACATGTTTTGAGTATCAGGAGTGTATAAATGCCGGCGCTTCGAGAATCTCAGAGGTTGTATTTAATTGTAATTCTTATGTCATCCTGATTGTGACGTCATAGTTATTGTTTCTTCATAATCACGAATTCATTATATAATATTATTATATAATAACTACTAATAAACAAAACAAGAACTCTTATAACTGTATACTTACTTTTGCACACACGCTCTTGTATACAACAAAGCGCTATTCTACACGTCAAAATACAGTGAAAGTGCTAAATAATGTATACCTTCCGGGACCTCCTTCAATCGCTATGTGGCATCAAAATTTCACAAAAAATTCACTAAATTAACTTAGAAGCATTAGCATTACTCTAAGAATTCATCAAGCAGTTACATTGATTGTCATGCTAATAGACGGTATTAGTGTCAGCGTCCATCTACTTCAACTGTCATCTGGAAAGAATCAATGTAACTATTTGATGGACTGGTAGAGCTATTCTATGGTTCTTTATCTGCGACGTTGCCACATAGTGCAATTCGTGTCTCCAGACGAAGACTTAAAAATTATATAATTATATATATTTTTCGCTTTATTTTGTCTTACGGAATAGTGCTCTGTAGTCCGTGGGCACCATTTTTTAGAACACCCGATACATAAACGCTGGAACAAGTATCCAATTATTCTAGTGAAAATACTGAAGTTCATATCTCTAATAATCTTCAGGGGTTACGAGATATGGACATTTTAATTCAATGATTTCCCCCCACTACCCCTCCTCCTTGGCGAATTTTAAAAAAATGTTCCTTAGTGGTACCTTACACCACAAATACTATATACTGTCAAAATTTGAAATTTCCAACTTAAGCGGTTTGGCACGGGCGTTGATCGGTCAGTCAGTTATTCACTCACTCAAGAGTTCTTTTATATCAAGTAATCTAAAAAGAATTTCGCCTTTTGCGCACGAGATGGCGTTAGTGTTCCAAATCTCAGGGTATATGATTCTCAGAGTCAGGCCTAACATTATTTGACAGTTGAAGCTAGTAACTGTGCAAAAGAAAATTGAAACTTCTATAATCACAAGTAAGTTATTGCAGTCGCAAGATGAGTGAACTTTCGCAAAACTGCACTACATTTTATAATTTTATTTCGATAAAAGCGTGAATGCTGCGCGGTCCCGTGAAGAAATGTGTGCTATTTATAGTTAAGATAAGTTTTCAAAAGCAACAACCAAAAAATGGTTCAATCGCATTCATTCTGGCAATTTCGATGACCAAAATGCTCCTCGTAATTAGTGACCAATCACAGCAAAAGTGGATGATATTCTGGTAAAAATCCTGCAAGACCTGCATGTAAGCAGTCACGACACCGCCAATGATCTATCAAAAAAGAGTATTAAACCATTTAGAAGATGCTCGACATTTCGGTGCCACATGTTCTGACTCAAAAACATATTCTCGATCGAATTTCGAACTTCTACCTGTGAATCTCTATTCAAACATATTGAACTCGAGCCATTTCTGAACCGGCTGATCACGAATGATGCAAGTGGATAACTTACAACAATGAGCGAAAAAGATAGGGTCGAAGCAAGAAGAAGCTCTACAGTCTGTGGTAAATCCCACACTGACGTTCAGGAAGGTTATTCTGTGTATTTAATGGGACAGGAAGAGCATCGTGCATCACGAGCTGCTGGCACTGGGCACAACAATAAACCCGGACCTGTACTATCGACAATTATCACGAGTGCACATATCAATTTAAAAGAAACGGACAGAACAGGTCAACAGAAAGGGTGTCACGCTGATAATACCAGACCGCGCTGACAATACCAGACCGCATACATCAGAAATTAAAAGAACCTGGTTGGAATGCATCCACCGTATCGACTGGACCTGGCACAGTCACTATCATTTGTTTCGATCTCTGCAAAACTTCCTAAATGGTGTTAGGTTAGTTCCACAAGAAGATCTGTGAAAAACACGTATCACAAACTATTGACCAAAATCACAGAAGTACTATAGCGATGGATTATGGTGTTGCCGGAAAATTAAAGTTCTTGGTACAAAATGGTGCACATGTGGTTTCATAGATATACATGTATACTCAATTTTGACCTTCAAAGACTTAATAATTTTTACACAAGCTGTTACATAGAGATGACATATTCATATTCAAAACTCAGACACGAATATCATATTACTCTGTATACAGAAATATTTTATTTCCTGTATATGCCTATCTCAACGGAAAAAAAAAAGAATAGAATTTTCTAAGGTTGCTTAATTTTAAAGCTGTATCCTGTAAATAAATAGAGGTTAAAAGAATCATCGGAACTCAAAGCATTTCATTACGTCATAAATTTTCGCAGTGGCAATGCACCAAAGCATTTCATTACGTCATAAATTTTCGCAGTGGCAACGCACCATGTTTCTGCTATCAAACAACTCTAACACACTTCTTGGAACGAACCACGTACGGATTAATAAAGCACCTGAATACATTATTATTGATTCTCTTCTAGATTCTTCTAGGTAACTGTAGTCCTTGATACAAACAAGTGAAACACTACACCGGAAAATATGCGTTAAAATGTTTACTTCGATTCTTCTAGGTTTTTAAGTTCGATATTAGAAATAGATAGTCTTAATAAACCTTTCCTTAATCAAACTACAAAATTCCGTGTATTTTCATGTATTTCTCTGATACTCTTTAGCCATATGGACTCTGATTATGTTAATCTTAAATAAAAGAAAGAAAGAAAAATAAATAGTTAAGAAAATTTTCATATTATCTCGTTTATTTACTCAAATGAATTACCATTGTTTTCATTCCTATAATACGAAACATTCCAAATGTGATGTTCGAAACTTAATTTCATCTGACAAATTCTCTATTACCAAAAGATTCAGAATTAATATAGTAGATTTCAGTACAGTTTTCTAAATCTTAAAGAAATGTAAGAATATAAAACTCTCCTCGAGTTCTATCAGAAGTTAGTCAATCTTAGTCTAAGGAATTGAAGACCTCGGCTCAAGAAGGGGACAGCTCCAATTGTACATTTGGTTCAGGATTGAAAATAAATAAATAAATAAAATAAAATAAAAAATAAAAAAAAAATTAAAAATAAAAATCAATTCTATTTACAGGTTTCTGAAATTCCTGAATCTTTAGAGTTCTAAACTTTCGACTCTCCTCTGGAGTCTTGGTCAGGGAGGTTAAAAAACAGGAAGAAAAGAACAAACATCAAGGAATAAAAAGAAGCGGACTTACCAAGGGAAAGTGCTGTGTACAAAAAACACGTTGTCAAGTGCGTCAGCGATCTGCAGATGATGTTGAAGCAAACTGAAATATGGCGAAGTCAATTTGTGCGGTTTGCTTATTTTTTGTTGGAAGGTTGCCAACTCATGTTGTTTTATTGTAATGCCAATGCTGTAAAAATTTTGTAATTACCGTCTCCCATTCGTCACTCATCCATCCCTTTTCTAGATTTATTTTTTTTAATGAATAAATAAATTTTCAAAAACCAGTCTCTCTACTTCATTTTTAGCTCCAAATAAAATTTTTGAATCTTCTACTCTGTATTGCGTTTCTTTTAAATATTTCGTTTCTTTTAATAACCTGACACCGGACTTCCCACTTTTGAATCTCTAATGTGCTCCCATACCCAGACTTTTAAATTTAATTTCCTTTTGCCTATATAACTCTTTGGGCAACTGCATTTTATTTCGTAAATACCCGATTTTTCATTGGGATCCGTGTAATAACTCTCAAATTGAGTGATGTTTTTTTGTTCCTAACACTTGTACTTCAGCCTTGAAACTTTTTGAAAAGAAAGATTTTACCCCTACAATAATACTTCTCTTTGCGAAACGTTTGAAGGCTAAAATGAAATAAGTTGAGTTTTAACTTCTATTTTCAACTCTGAACCAAATAAACAATTGGAGCTGTCCCCTTCTTGCACCGGGGTCTTCAACTACATTTTTGAAAAACTTGTGAACTTCTCTTAATAAAAGATGGTGAACACGTTAACCCATCTCTTTATTGTCGTATCTCCTCCTCTCTCCCTTACTGAATTAATCGTCAAATGGGATTTTCTGTATCTGTTCACTTTCACTATACAATTGGCTACAGTTAAAAAGTTGTTTTTCATTGTAGAAAATTAAAATAAATAAAGAAAGAAAGAATAAAATAAAATGCTGTCAACTAACCTGTATGTATGCGAATATGCTGCACCAAATGATCGGGCTTCGAGAAAAATCTTCCACATTGTGGACATTCATGTCTCGTATGAGGATGACACTGAGTTATATGTCTTCCTCGTACATTCATGTTTTTGAAAACCAAGCCACAGTCTTTGCATTCGACTGGTCCGTTCACTCTATGAATTTTTGAATGTTCCTTTAATTGTTCTTGTAAAACGAAGGTTTCCTGACATTTTGAACATTGAAACGGGTGATCCTCTATGTGAATTTTCGTGTGATGCTGAAGAGCGAGGAGATACCCGAACACCTGATTGCAAACCATACAAACAAACTTTTCATTCGGGTCACCGTCACCATCATCTTGGCCTGATTTGGAATCGGTTGGCGAACTCACTTCGTCTGTAGATTTTGTAGAGCTAGGACTCGCTTTGTCACCACCCGAATCACTTTTACTTTCCACATTGGAGACGGTTTGCTTTCCTTCATCGTCGCGATCATCAGCAACATTATCAACATCGATGTAATCTTGATCCGGGTAGCATTCTAAATTCTTTAAATCGGCATCCTCAAACACGTGGTCTTCATCAAGCTCCATAAATCCGCCACCTTTCACATAAGGTAAATCATACACCCAAAACACTGTGCACAACGTATCTTCATCAATTCGATGCTCATTCTGAAGAATTCTCGTGCGGTTATTGACTTCCCACATCTTTTTCCCTCCAATATCTACGGGACGTGATGTTGGAAGGTAGATCTGTCGATTACATGCCTCACAAACTAAATATAACGCCGAATATAGATAATTAACACGATTAATATCTTCTTTCAAATGCATTCTTGCTTTACCGCACTTACAGACTAAAATTGGTTTTAAAGCTTCGAAGAAACAATTGATATCAATCAAACGTCGACCTTGAACAGGAACTAAATTTTTACTGCTAGGTTCTTTTGAGCTAGTATTATTGGCTTTCTTTTTCTGATTTCTAGGTGTCCAATCATCGTCTTCTGCAGTGTAGCCTACTTCAACATCAGCCAGCACTGCATCTGCTAGCATATTAAGACCTCCAATTTCATGCTCGAAATCAGCATCGTTGTCTATATGTGCCTCATGATCTCCGCATAAGCATCGAGAAGTTACATTTCGTTTTCGTCTTGGACTGCCATCATTGGTTGGGGATTTCTCAGATGGTATACGAGCTGTTTTCATTTCTGGTTCAAATTATTCACACATTAAACTGTAAAAATGCCAAGTCTTGCAACCAACCTCTTCGTCACTTGGAAATTCAAGTACGTACGCAACATCATTTCATTTTGTACTGAGCAGACCCTGAAAAAGACACAAGAAAGCACCTTTTTAGTGGTACATATATCGCAATTTTACTATTACAAATTAAGTAAGTAAAAAAAATACTAAAAAATAAATAAAAATTAAAATAGGAAACACAACATCGCTTTCAAACGAGACTCATTTATTAATTATACGGATGAATTAGCAACAAACAAAATATGGTAGCACGAGAGTTTCAAACGCATGACATAGAACTACGTAACTGCTGAAACAACAGGTGCACAGAGGTGCGAAATGTCCTATAAATGTTTGAAGTATTTCGTGTCAAGCTGTAAATATGACGTAACAAGTTGCCTAATTAAAATTATGAACAAAAGTATAGGCCACGGTGGCTCGGTGGTAGAGCGTTCACCTCTAGTGCATGGGGTTCCTAGTTCGATCTTAGCTCTCGCCAAGTGAGCTTTGTGGTGGACAACCTTGTGCGTGGGTTTTCTCGAGATTCTCACGTTTCCTCCCACTTTCTTCACTCTGTCATTTCATTCATTTCTCATCATCACTGTCACCTTGAACATAGCAGGCATAACCGTGAGACTAAAACTAAACGATTTAATTTTTTTTTTTTTTCAATAATATAATAGGCGAAATTTCAGTAAGCAGCAACTGCTTTTCTCTGTTCGTACCCTGCAATTAATTGTATAGACTGAAGATGCTTAAAAACTTAAGATGTGCTATAAAAATGCTTTACAGGTAAACAATATGCAAATAATTTAAATCAGTGGTACAATCTACTTTCAATATTTTTCGCGCGTTTAGCAATATTTATTTAAATGGCTGTATCTGCCAAAATTACGTTCGTCAGTTTAATCTGATGAAAAGCTTATTTTTCTCCTTGTGTCGTGTGTAATTGTGAGGACCAGATTTACATTTTTCTAAGACCTGGACCAAAGCACAATTCTGTGCCCCTAGCCTCTGAAAAAGATTATAATTCTTGTTAACTTATCTAATGTGTTGCTAAAGAAAAGTTAGTCATCTTCCCTGTGTTTGTAAATGTAGAAGCACTGAAAGCCATTTTTTTTTTTTTTTTTTTTTTTTATTTAAATATCCCGAAGTATCTGAGTTTCCATCAAGTGCAATGGAAAAAGTAGCATTGCAAATTTCGCTCGCTATCAAGTCAAACAGGGTGTGTTATAACTTCCTCGAAACTGTTACATGCAACAGTGTACTGTTCATTCACTAATTACAGGTTTCCCAGCCAACGTCAGAATTTTTTGTTTTTCACTTTTCGAATAAGCTGATATTGATAGCAGAAATAGAACGGAGTTAAAATACGGGACATTTCCCTGTCCCGCCTAAATTTACGGGGACGCGGGACACTCCCGTTTTTTACGAGACGTATGGCAGGCTTAAGCGTAAAATAAATAGTTTTATTGTTGAAGTATTCATTTCCGATCCTTCTGCATTTAATTCGGGAATTTCCCGAGCACTTCTTTCACGGCGTGTACATCAAAACTTCCACTAGTACGGAAATTTGAACTCAGCACTTGAAATAGTAAGCGTTACATAGTCTTCGGAACCCCGAGCATTAAGCTTCAAATTTGACCAGAATTTTTACGCTATTGCTGGTGTTGATTCTACAGATTGCTTATTTGAAGAGTAGCAAAAAAATGACTGAAATTAAACTGTTATTGTTGGAAAACCAAATTTTAGTTGAAGAACCTGTGTGTGTCACATCAAAGGTAAGAAATAATACTAATAGTTTTACTAATGTATTACATATGTACTATTAGTACCGGCACCTATGACCTTAAACCCGTCAAACATATAAGTGATAATGTCCCTTGGTGTCGCCAAGTCGACGAGCATACTATTCACGGAAAATATTTTCTAAAGTACAAAATTGCTTGTTTTACTTCAAATAGGCTATAAGCATAAATTTGTTCTATAACTATCTCAAGCTAAGGTAAGTTTTATTTATTTATTTATTCATTTAGTGCATTCAGAACTTTATAAAGGTCTTATGTTGAATGTTGTTGTATACCTTAACGTGAAAGCCTCTAATTCGCCCAAGAAAAGTCTAAAATCTGATAAAAATCACTTACAATGTGATCACCTTAGTTGTATCAATAATATACTAACAAATAGGTCAAAAACCCAGGTGGGTTTTAAAGTGTTTTTTTTCAGGTGGGTCCAACCCGAAAAAAAACACCGGGTTTTCTCGGGCTGGGCCCACTTGGGCAAACCCTGGTTGCCAGAGGCTTTGCAACAAAGACAGCAGCTCTGGCGACAAACTTAAGGATCTTCACCACAGCGAAATTAAACTACCGCTAATTTTAGAGTTTTTCTGTAATATCTTCAAAAGAAATAAAAATACTCAAAAAGCAGAAATGTAGTGAACTACTCAATACGATTTTGCATATGATGCCTTCACCACAATTCACCTATCTGCTTTTGGTATGCCACTATTTACAGAACCCGCAAAAAATGCTAAATCTATCTACAGTTGCAAATCGAAAGCAGATAAATGAGTTGTGATAACGGTGTCACATGCAAAATCGTATTGTCTAGTTTACGTTTCTGCTTTTTGAATATTTTTATTTATTTTTAAGATATTAGAGAAAAAGTCTAAAATTAGTGGTAGTTTAATTTCGTTGTAGTGAAGACCCTTGAGACGTTTAACAATTCTCCTCCAACTACCGGCAAAAGCGCGGTCAGTGACCTTCGTTGCCTAGAAACAGCATGAACGAATACTGCTGTGATTGGCGAACAATCCTCCCTTTCGTTTTATTTACAGCATGTGCAGCTATCTGTCAGAGGCCACCTTTCAGTAACTTGATAATAGGTAAAATATACAAATATGATACTAACACATCACAAAACTGCACGCTGTGCCATTTTCTAATATGTTAGTATCATGTCTGTTTTCTCAAAATCTATAAAAATGGTAATTAGCACACTGAAATTTCTAACAGAAATGAATTGTGACTACTATTCCTAATCCATGTTTTTTTTTTTTTTTTTTTTTTTTTTTTGTTGTTGTTGTTGTTGTTGTTGTTGTTGTTGTTTAAACCCGGATTTTTGGTTTAAGTAATTTTCTCTATGTATTTACATCACATATGGAAAGAAGTTTGTTTCGCCTTGGTGTTATTATGCAACAACCAGGTTATACGGATCACATAAGCTTAAAGCGGAATTCAAACGTATTTTCGGCTTACATCCGAGAGAAATTGTCCTCCATCTGAACTCGAAACCGGGACTAACTGGGTATAAATGCGATACGTCTGCCGACTAAGGACTAAAAATACGGACTAAGGACTCACTAAGGACTAAAAATACGGTGTACTAATCTTTGAGTTTTACGTCCCACAGTTATGCCGGTTAGGCTAAAGGGGACGGTGATGATGAGAGATGAGTGAAATGGTGGAATGAAGAAAGTGGGAGGAAACGGGAGAACCCCGAGAAAACCCACGAGCACGGTGTTTGTCCACCACAAAGTTCACTTGGCGGGGGCTGGGATCGAACCCGGGACCCCAAGCACCAGAGGTGAACGCTCTACCACTGAGCCACCGCGCCCCCTTAGGTGTACTAATCTTTACATACTTGTTAATATGATTGTCAAGAATAATAGAAGGATAAGAAGGTAAACAGATGCAGAAGTGAAACCATTATACAGAATTACATACGGACAATTTCAAAATACTGCAGAGTACAGAAGAACTAATTTAGTCCAAGTTAGTTCACTATGACTTTGTAGTCCAAGTTAAAGAAATATGACGATTTAATTTGCATATCAGTAAGGAAAGTGAATAAAGATACGAATACGAATTATTTGAGTCCACTTTGGCTCTGACTCATTTATACATAAATAGATACCAAAGATAGTTCTGATTTCAATAAATGCCTCTCGTGGGGTTTGTATGACCCTACTCCACAAAAGTACGGCATTTCGATATATTTTATCAATAGTAAACATTATTAAACGAAACAATATTTAGAATTTTCTTCGATTGCAATTGCATAACACTAATAAAAAACTTTAAAAATCACAAAAGAAACATTCATAAACATAAAAAAAAACATAAGCTGCTTTTGCAGTATAATCTCTTTGAGTAATGAATGGAAAATTTAGGTCTAAATATAATACGTATAATATACGGGAGTGAAACGTGATAACCCACAAATGTGTGTTCAAGATTTTACAAACATTTTTCGTTTTTAGGTTTAAACCAGTTTTCTTTTCTTTTATTTTTTTTTTTATTTTTTTTTTTATTTTTTTATTTTATTTTATTTTTTTTTACACCAGCTGGTTTAAACCTAAATTCAACTTTGTTTTAAACATGTTATCAGCACAAGAAGAAAATTGACTGGTTAAAATGTTTTGTTAATTAAGACATTCTGAAATTATGAAATTATAAGAGAATGTAATATCTCCTACATTGGCATAACAGAACGCAACGTCAATGCTATAATTACGGAGTAGATTGCAGACACTATAGAAAATGGCTCAACCATTTTAAGTACATCTAAATACTTATTTCAGCACCAAACATACCTACAATGACACTCAAATTCTACATAAATCATCCTGATATGTTGAAAGAAAAATCGAATCTTCTTCGTTCAGATTAAAAATGCAAATCTCACCACAGTACCAGAAGCCTAACAGAGCTACATTCAATTCTTTAATAGTGTGAGTCATATTATTTGCTTCCATTACATTATGACACTGATGGAAACTTAATTAAGAAATAAATAAAACCTTATGTATCACCATTAAGTTTTGATTTGAAACAGAAAAATACAATGAAATCTTTTAGTTTACGTCCTGTAGACTAAAGGAGAGGAATGGATGATTAATCAAAGCAACTAAATAAGAAAAAAATGGTGGAATGAGGATATGGGAGAAAACGCTGGAATCTTGAAACCCACGTACAAGATGGTATCTACCACAAACTTATATGGGCTGGGATCGAACCAGAAACCCTCGTAACAGAGATATTCCTCAAATTTTCTTTCTTCTGTTGTAAAAAGAACATGGCTGCTCCACTGCCAGTGTGCACCAACGAAGAACAGATGACAGTGATCCAAATCATCTGGTCTGAAGGTGTGTAAGGTTCTGAATATATCGCAGGCTTACTGCGTAATATGAGGACAGTGCTTTGTTGTGTAGAAGTGTGTATGAGTGAATCTAAACGTTTCAAACCACATTATCTACACTATAGTTTAAGTAGAGCGATAACAAAATTTAGACTCAAGAGATCCTCAATTACGAACATTTTGTAAAAAAAATAAAAAATAAAAAAAAAATAAAAATAAATAAATAAATAAATGAATGATACCATAAAAATATTTCTGCTAAGATACAGTGCATTTCACTTTATGTGACCATGGAATTTGGTCCCAGTAAGTGGCTGGTTTCACAAGGCAGAAACTACTGTATATTTACGTTTCAATTACCTTTTTAAAAAGGGATCTACCTTCTCTATAACCAAAAATGTTGGCTTCGTAGCCAGTTATACACATTATTTAAATAATAAATACGAAAGTACCTTTCAGTCTAGTTGGCATCTTCATATCTGCCTTAATTACTCCCACTTTTCTCTTAAATTCACTAGGAGTAGAAGGGCTCCAATACGTCGCTTCGTACCTACAAAGAAAGAAATTAAAGTACCTTCGAAATTTCTAATTAAAATCTTGAAACAACTCTAACAAACATAAACTTAATAATGGAAACTTAAAAAGGCTACTATCTACATCTCAATATCATGTTTAATTTTTCATTTCAGTTTTACAGAATAATCGTCACCAGCTGATCTGGCAAATCCCTGTACAAGAATCAGAATCTCACAAGAAAATTAAGATAATATGCTAAAACAATTTGACAAAGGTGAAGGGCCTTATAAATTATCTAATATTAGCTTAAACTTTGGTATACGACAATACATTTGTTTTATTGCTTCGATGGAAACTCACATCATCATCCGCGACGATTTCTTTTCTCAAAAAATATACTGCTGTATTAATCACATCTCGTGGTGCCAATAATATTTTGAGAAGTTTACCAGTATAGGCATGTACCGTGATGACGTCCAGTCTCTGTCGACAATTCTGGCAATGAAATATTTAATATATAACCAATTTACGACGTTAAAACTCACTATCATGAGTCAAATTAGTTCTTAAAAAGATATACCCTCCATTGTTTAATAAATAATAACAATTTATACCCTCCATTGTTTAATAAATAATAACAATTATGAAAGCAGAAACTGAGCGCAGAAAATATATTTTAATAATTAAACAACCCTTATCTATGGAAATGCTATTGTAATGAAAACTTTACAACGGTATTTCAGAAACCACAAAATGAGATCTTTTAAGTTTTACGTCCCACGAATATGCTGACTAGGCTAACGGAGATGGTGATGATAAAAAATGAATGAAATGGTGGAATGAAGAAGGTAAGAGGAAACGGGACAAGCCCGAGAAAACTTACGCACACGGTATTTGTCCACCACAAAGTTCACTTTTCGCGAGCTGGGATCGAACCAAGGATCCCATGTACCAAAGGTGAACGCTCTACCACTGAACCAGCGCGACTCCCAATTCAGAAACCACAGTTCCCTTTCTCAATTCTTAATAGAAATGTGGACATATCTTGAATTTCACAGAAAAGAAATATTTTTACGATGTTCTATATATATAAAGTAGTTTTAGTAAAAGCATAGAAATAGCACGTTACTACAATCTCATGCTTGAAATGTTGAAAAGGATACGTCGACATCGAACTTCTAACTATTTTATTAATTTAATATTTGTGTATCTCTATTCGTAACTGCTGCCGTATTCAAAATTCTGGATATGATTTGCACGCATTTGCGGTCTGTGTGTGATCAAACAAGAAACAATTTTTAGGTGTAGCTACATATTGAAAAAATAGTGAAAAGTGTCTGCATTTTAACATGCCAATTTTGAACAGTTCAGGTGTGAGATTATATTGTAATTTTTACTAATACAGTAGTTCTGTATAAAACCCGGGATTGTTCAAATCTTTAAGTTCAAGATATCTTGGGGTCGCGGTGACTCAGTGGTAGAGCGTTCACCTCTGGTGCGTGGGGTCCTTCTTCGATACCAGCTCGCGCCAAGTGAACTTTGTGGTAAACAAACACTGTGTTCACCGGGGCTCGCCTGTTTTCTCTCACTTTCTTCATTCCACCATTTCATTAATTTTTCATCATCACCTTCTCCTCTAGCCTACTCGTCATAATCGTGGGACGTAAAACTGAAGATTTCTTTTCATTTCATTTTTTCAAGACATCTCAATATTTGTATTGAAGTTGGGGAAGGGTAATAGGGTTTTCTGAAATATTGATGTAAACTACTCATCAGAAGGGCATTTTCATAGGTGAGTGCTTATTAATGATTAATTAATTTTAGTGTTGGAGTCCGTCAGAGTTCTGCTAGTCACATTTCGTTAATAATCTTGCTGAAAAAAGAAATCCTTATTATAAAAATTGATTAGGGTCCTCTTTCATTTGAAGGCAACAGGATAGGCCTAAGTATATTGGAATGAGAAAAGGATTTAAGTTACAAATAATTAACCAAAAGTGTCTAATTTGTGGATATTGCCGAATTCTCTTCATGTAGAAATTCGTTTTCAATAGCGATTCAAACGAGGCCAAAACAATGACGCACACAGCGCTTACGAAACAAATCTATATTGAAATAGTCTCCTATTGGTCCTCATAATGCTTCTAAACCGTAATAACGGCCCGCGGCTTTTTCGCAGCGAGAAAGATACGTAAAATCCCTAAATCCCAAAGTAAGACACAACCAGCAAAACGAACATACCGAACTTAAAGAAAGAAAAGAAAAAAAAAGAGAAGGATATGAAATTTCACATTTTAAACCATGCCTCGCAGGGTGATGTGAGCAAGAATTTTAATGTTTCATAACATGCCAAATTGAAATATCGTGTTTTAAATGTTCCACGTAATGTGTAGGGTATTTCCCGATCCGATCACTAAACAAAAGTGAACATCATAAATTATTTTTTTTTATTCATTCTAAGTTGAATATTTACATTTTTTTTTATTTCATTTCGATATTTCGGCCCATCCACTTCATTTTTTTTTTTTTTTTTTTAATCCTTAAGAGCTCAGGTACTTTTAGAAATATGTTCCTCCACGTATGGTGACTCACTGACCATGGATCCAACTATTTGTGGGAACAATAAAACTAAATGCAAGCAATACAACAATGAGAAGTACATGGATGATACAGACAATAGTCAGATCACTACTTGCAAAGAAACAGGCACAGGATGAACGTTTGTAACTCGTATCCGTACGGGGTAATGAGACATACGGTTCACCGTGTAGACTAGTGAAAAGCAACTGCAGGTCGATAAGCTAATAATCAATACTTCTAGTATGATGTCCACTTGACTATAAATACGGCCTTTGTCCTGCAGAGGTGGGACAATAATACTAACATAAAAATATGCATAATTTTGTAATATTTCACTTCTTTCATCAGAAAATTCACTCTTAGTATCTTACGAAGTATTTCTTAAAGGAGGAGTAGCACTAGTAGGTCCAGATTCACTTTAGGAAGCCTTATCCGTTATGAGTATGAATATAGCGTGTTGACATATGACACAAAAAACGACAATGCAACAAACACGAACCAATCTAACTCAGTCGTGGCACGAGAGCGGCAGAGGGGCCCCTGTAATAGCAAAGGGAAGCTTCCGTAAGGAGCAAGCACCTCGGCCACAGGAGGTATGTACGTAAAAATATATGCCTTATGCTAGGCACAGCCTTGTGGCACTTCTATGATTATGCATTATTACAGGATATGACTGGTTAGGGTTAACTATGGTAATTAGGGTGCCGTCAGCTTCTTAACTATATCATTTGGGTTTGTACAAATCTCCAACAGCAAATAAAACGCATTAATACCTGGCGAGATGATACTATCCATATGCCACTTACACACCTATTACAAAAAATTACTTTTACATGATCTTTCTCTCCCACAAAGTTTAGTTATTGTTCTACGAATGCGTTTCCCTTGTAAATTTCCAGATTCTGGTCCTCTCTAGGGAATAAAACCATAAATTTTATCACTAAAAGTCCCTTTTTGCATAAAGAACGAAATATTATGAACATCATGCTTTAAAGAAATTTCCACATTTTCTAGGCGACACAAAGGAAACAGCAATTTCTGAATGTTTATCTTTATAGGGCACTTCCACAAGTGAGTCGTTTGTAATTCTCGATATTGAAAATGAAATGAAATCTTTAAGTTTTATGTCTCACGGTTATGCCGGTTAGACTAAAGGAGATGGAATATGCATATTATGTGCAATACTTCTCTTACGGATGATTAGATGGTAATGATATATAATTTATTCATTTCAACTTGACTGCTTTAGCCAAAGAGGGTTTCGACTACATAAATAAGTTTTATAAATATTAAAGCTTTTTTTTCTGAAGTAAGAGTTTACCTGTACACTATTTAAAATATGGCCCTACTATTCTCGATCTGCACCTCAAATACCTTATAAATATATGTTTCATTCGAAATGAAATCTTTAATTTTTACGTTCCACGGTTTAGCTGGCTAGGCTAATGGAGACGGTGATGATGAGAAATGAATGAAACAGTGGAATGAAGAAACTGGGAGGAAATAGGAGAACATCAAGAAAACCAACGCATACGGTGTTTGTCCTCCAGAAAGTTCACTTGGCGCGAGTTGGGATCGAACGTTAGTTTGTTTCTAGTTTTGAAAGCACATTAGTACAGGAAAGAAGTATTTTCGTATGCGTTCTGTAATTTTTGATACCTCAGGAACATGCTCTCATTCCCCTCTAAAAGTTTATTTACATAATACTGTAGTAGAATGTTGTTTTTATAGTGCTGGTTGGACACATAAGAAAATAAAGATTGATTGTTTTAACTATTTCAGCAAAAGTGCACTTTCAGCAGAACATTCATAGGAACCCATTACGAACTTAGGGTTAAGTTTAGAGTTTTCCCCTCTGTTTTGTATAAAAATTAGGAAAATTTACAGAAGAAATGAGGTAAGAAATTATGATTTGGAGTTCTTATTTGCTGTTTACGTGTTTGGCAGTGAACTCATATTTAATACGAGGAAATATATGTGGAAGTTGGTACTATTTGCAAGACGCGGAAGGATTCATGATTCAGCAGCATGTCCATTTTATGTCGAGAACAGAATCCAACGAACGCCTGCGAGGCTTCTAACCCGTTCCTACTAAAACTACTACCACTACTCCTACTACTACTTATACTATGGATCTGTATAGTAAAACTGTACGTTTTAATGCTTTTACTGCTTTTTTGTAGGCTTGAAACTGGAGGGGCAACTCTAAACATACGCCCGAAATTAATCTAACCGAACTGAACTGTACCTATTACGTACAAATAACAACGATTCTATTCCTTCTCCAATGTCACATCCTGTGACAAAATCACTTGTTCAGCTTAAGTATACTTTTACTATTATTTATGAATAGTGGATAGTTTGCAGCACTTAACAGTTGAAAGGTACTAATTTTGCGAAGTAATACAATACAGACGAATACGTATCTAGCGAAGATCAAAGAAAGCATGAAAATACGAAGTAATTGTGATTAACAGTTAAGAATGAACAACTGGAATAAAAGAGGAGTAATTCTAGGTAAGGTACATTTAAAAAAAAAAAAAAAAAAAAAAAAAAAAGCTAAACAGCAATACAACGTTGATAGCAGGTTCGTGTGGGTCTACTATGGGCCGTCATCTGCGGAAGATTAGCCTATTTTATAAAGCCGGTAACACAATTTTCATGTATAAGGTTTCAAAAACAAGAATAAACGTCTATAGACTGCAGCTACATTGTAAATATACTAATATCACATATACACAGAAATACGTATGAAATTTACCATTACATTGGTACGACAACTACACTATTTGCTATTCGTATTTCAAACTGTTCGCGCAAAAGAATGGACATCAAGCAATAAGTAAATAGCATAATTGTTCCAACAACTACCAACACAATGATAATTCCAAATCATATTTTTGGAGGGATACTCCTTGTACTAAAATAGCAAGTTAAGCAAACATAAATAGTTTCTGCACTATTGGTCTCAAAATTCTACTTTAGCACTAGAACCTTTCAATTACTTTAACGCTCTATAAAAGACGCACTCCACTAAAGTACTTCCAAAACCTATCCTATAAGCCAAACTTTTACTTTCATCTAATGTTTTGTTTTCTTTATGAAATGACAGGTTAACAAAACAACATGGCGACAGTGAAATTGAAGTAATTCCTTGCATTAACGGTAACATAGAAACGGGCATTAAATATACACAAAATACTCCACTAAAAGATAACAGTTATGTAGGTGATTCTCTATATTCTGTAAAACATGTGAAAATTCGACAGTATAAATAATTACACTAACTTGAAATTTAAACAATGCAATCAAAGACAATTTTCTTCTTAAGTACAAAGGCACAATATATAACGCTCAAGCTCCAAGGATCAAGGTTGCAGGATCACTAGGTAAAAACTTCTTAACTGAAACCAAAATTCCAGTATTTTGATTGTAACTCACTTTATATGAAAATTCATTATTCTGGCCCTCTCGGTAACGATTCGCGTCAACGCTACTAGCGATTTAGTTTGCGATGATGAAGATAGCAGTTGATTTGCTTTTCTTGCATTGTGTTACTGACGCAGAATTTTGCAATGACTGGGACAGAATGACCCGTAGTGACTCTACCTGAAATTTGAAATGTCGAAGAGTTTATAAGAAAAACGCCAGCCAAAGATGTTCTATTTATAATCACTGCAAGAAGTGGAACAAAACAGCGGCGATCACTGGCGGCGATTGGACGTTGAAAGTGGGGGGGGGGGAGGCGCAAGACATGATTTGAATATTTGTATATCAATGTTATTTTTCCTTCTTGTTTCTAACACTTTGTTTGACGAAAGGTTGTATAACTAATAGGATACTATCTTTTTCAATTAATATACCGTACTATCCCTTTGTACTTGATTCCTTGCTCATGAACATCTTAAAATTCTGTCTGAAAAATTGTGTGATCAGATTAATCATAGTAATGAATAATGAGGTTTGTTTTGTAGAAGTTATATTGAAACTAGGGATTAATGAACAACTTATATTTTTAATTCCACCCATGCCATTAAAAGTATGTTATTACTCTTAGAAAATGAAAAACAGTAAATACTACAAGTATAAGTTACGGCATTAAAGAAATATACAACTGCAATATTAATTGCTTTAAATTACATTTAAAATGCCAGAGACGTTATGACATACCACCGCATATCGTCTCACTTCTACCACTGTGCACAAATCCAGTGAATTGCAAATCGGTTAAGACATGTAAAATTGTAGAGTTTTATTAACAAAAAAAGAAAAAAAACTGAAAGTTAATTAATTTCTGTGAAGGTACAGTTCAAGAAATGTCTAGACATACATGCCTTTGACTGGATGGTAAGTGGTAAGCACATAAAATTCAGCGCTATTATCTTTGGTTTAACACTTAAAGACCCATGGACAACTATAGTTGCCCTCTTGTTACGAGGCGTTCAGTCCCGGAGACAACTTTAGTTGCCGTGCACCCATCAAGGCCAGCTCCCGCACTTCAGCACGCAGTTGACGAAAGAAGCCAACAGCTTCATACAGCTAGTCCCTTCTGTTTTCTTTTCACTAATATTTATCACATTCATGCCTACAGGTCACGTACTGCGTAGATTTATATGAAATGCTGTGTCAAATGTGTATACCCCGAAAAGATATGAGTACTCAGAAGGAAAAAAAACATGTAGTTATTTTTTCTCCTGTTTTATAAGCCAGTGGAAGTGTGTGTGGTTGTTTCGACATCCTTCTTGTAATTTGCTTAGGCTTCACATCCTCTTTTTAGTTGAGCTTCTGGCGATGAATACCACCTCAACAAGTCGTGGTTCTTATGATAGTGGCGTATTTTCGCCCGGAGAAATTACGGACCTAATAGATGATAGCGACTCCGATGCTTTTGAAACGGACGATGAATCTAATGTTTAGACATTGCTACAATATTAGAATAACTAGAATCTTCCGACAGTGACACGAAAACAACACTCGATGCTGTTCTTAGCACTAGTTCTCAACAATCGCGCCGCGCTTCTACACGTCCTCGCACCTAACATGTCACCAAAAGGGACAGGAGGGGGCGGAGTGACACATTGTGATATGTAGTGTATATTTAAACTTATTTATATTTAGTTGTATGGTCGTTTGCAATTTACACGAAATTATCGGACAATATGTCTTTCGATTGGATTTCCAACATACAAAAAATATTCCTTAAAGTTTGCAACACTGTGTATTCAACGGTAACAATGCTAAGTGCATTACAGTTTTTCTGTTATATTAGTACATTTTTATTCGATTGAATCTGAAAGTTTCATTCACTTTAAAAGGGTAGTTTCTGAGTAACAAAATTTTAAAAATACATTTAAAATGGCCGGGATCCAAGCGTTTCTACATTTAAATCCTCTCCGGGTCTTTAAGTGTTAATTAATATAACTTTCCAACCAGTGAACAATTACAGAGTGATGAGGGCAAAGAACGCATATTCATTCAGGGACATCATTCGGGGCTCCTGGGGTGCAATTACACCACCCCTGAATTTTACATTTAATCCATAAATAATAATACACCAATGAAAAACCTGAAAATCTCTGGCAGCTAGGGTTTTGCATACACGCAAGCAAAATCTGAAATGATGCTGCTGTCTCCGTTGTGGCTAAACCTTCCGCCAGAATATTATTTTAGTTTCACGTATATCAAACAATATAAAACTGTCCTTTTCGGTATAATAGCTGGCACCAAATAGAGAGATGCTCCGTGTGTGTTCTCTGTGTTTGTATGTATGTATGTATGTATGTATGTATGTATGCATGTATGTATGTATGTATGTATGTATGTATGTATGTATGTATGTATGTGTGTGTGTGTGTGTGTGTGTGTGTGTGTGTGTGTGTGTGTGTGTGTGTGTGTGTGTGTGTGTGTGTGTGTGTGACGTTATCCCACAAGTTTTAACATTCTTAAGTCAAACAGGAGACGCAAGGGAAGGACACAAAAACATTGTCCATGGCAACAGGCGATATTTTGCTAGTACAGATTTTTTTTAAAAGAAAATTTTGTTCAAGATGAGGAAAGGGTATCAAAAGTTGATGGGGATGCACATGGACTATGTTTATGAAGAAACATGCTCTGCTTTACTCACCTCCTTCCATAATTATATGTAGAAGAAGTACTGTTTATTAGGATGAATCTAAAACTTAAATATGGTTTTAGGGTTACCGTTGTATGCGATACGACAAAATTATGGTTTCGTCTCACTAGAGACGAGAAATACGTGTTAACTCGAGAGAAGACTAGAAACATCATATTTCCCGTTTCGTTTTCGAGGTGAGAAATTTGACGAGTCTCGCGGGCAACATAAGTTCACCCAAATCTTGCGTTTCACACACTCTATTAATGCTACGTGATTTATAGTATACAAGCTATAAATTAATAAAATGTTTGTACAAATCCAATGAATATAACTTTTTAAAGAGCGCAAATCATTACACAATATATTCTAATAATAAGAATGGCTTAAATATTGTTATATCATACCCTTTGCAGACTTTTCGTCACTCGGAATGATTTTGATTATTTATAGAAGCAATTAAGAAAAAATCAGACCGTAAATTTTGTGTGCAAATTTGCATAACGAGGTAAGGAAAATTTACGAAACATGATAGTGAAGAATTTTTTCAGATTCGAGACGAGACTTCTACAAAATTTACGAGACAAGACCAGAAAACTTTTTCCCCATCTCGTGAGCAATATTACTAAATAATCTACTTTATAATGTATAGTAAAATTCCAGATAGAATCAATATGTTTTTTTTATTGCTTTAGAAAAGCAACAGACTCTCTCTCTCTTTTGTTCAAAAGTGTACTTTTGATTTTAATGATAATTTTGTTAACAAGACTTGAAAATTCCAATATAAAATTTTAACTGGCGTGTATACACTACTTAACACCTACAGATTCCTTTTGTCACTTGAAAACACATCAAATTCATTTTTCGTTTTATAGGAATATGTTGTTCAACTGTGCGAATTTGTAAGTTTTCATCTAAAAGGTACAGGAACTGAAAATGAATTTAGCCATTATTATTATTATTATTATTATTATTATTATTATTATTATTATTAATAATAATAATAATAATAATAATAATAATAATAATAATAATAATAATAATAATAATCTGTGAACTTGAACTCCGCAAATTTGAAGACAATTATTTGCACAAATGGATGTGTTATATATATACTGTAAAAAATTTTCTTACCTTGAATTTTGGTCATGTGCTTGGACAACCATGCGGAATGGTCGTGGCTGCCCTTTTACGATATAGTGCCCTACAGTAAATCATAATATGTTTCTAAACACGGAAGTTATGGGGCGTTTACACTTAGTCGATTTGCGTTCGATTCAGTTGAATTGACGTCACTTTCAACTTAATCGACCGTGTAAACAGGACTTCAACTTAATCGCTTGTTGATCGAAAGCGACTAATCGACTAGCAACTGAATTGAAAGACGTTCTATTTTCTGTGGTCGATTCTATTTTCTTCTGCTATAACACCGCAAATTGTACCAATTACTTTTTGCTTGGACATCTTTAAGATTGCCAGTCGATTTCGAATCGACCAGAGGAGAGCGAGTCGACAAGCAGCATTCAATTTCGGTTGAAACAATTGAACACATCCATCGATCTCATTCGGTCTAGTTGCTTCGATTTAGTCGCAAATGCAGCGAGTCGATTTAGCCGTGCGACTAAATCGACCAAGTGTAAACGCCCCATTAGCATCACGCGTTCATCAAACTTTTAATATGGCGCCATAAACAACTCTGCGTAGGGTTTTTAAGTTTTTACTTGGTAGAAGTGGGCAGACGGACAGACATTCAAAAATCCGTTTTGTATCATGTAGGGGCCATGAAACGTGTAAATCCACTGAAATCTCGAATTCGATTTTTTTTTTCACGATCACTATACATCCTTCTCTTCCATCATTGCTTGAAAGCTAAAGAAAAAAAAAGGACGTGCGAGTTGGTTTGTCAAAAAATTCTTTTGGGTTTTGTTTGCAGTTGAAAAATTTATTTTATATGTATTTGATGGCAATGTAAGGGTTATTTTAAGCATTTTGTTGAGATTAGGAATAGCATTTATATTTTTGTTTTAAATAAACTTGAAGAATCCTCGTTTAAAGTTAGTAATTACGGACATCACATTTCTACGATTTCTATTTCAGAAAGCAGTAGTCTCTAGTCTACTTCTGGAGCTGAAAAACATTCAATGAAAAAACTACCACCTTCTTTGTTCAACCTTAAAAAGTCCTCCCATGATATTAATTTCTGTGGGAGGGGGGGATTGTCCTTCCATGGCCCACATATCTTCGTCTATGATAGGCTCATATTACCTTTAGGAAAGAGCCAGTTCATCTGGCTACTTGTTAAAGTTCTTACATAAAATTTTATCCGGAGGAAGGGCCAAAATCAACAAACACTGCTAACCTCAGCACCATCATTTCAGATTTTGCCAGGGGGGGTAGGATACTCCAACGACACAAGATTTCACTATTTTTTATTACTATATTAGTATATAATTTCTTAAAACTCATAATAAACTTCTCAAACTCAGCAAGCAACGTTCCTAATATACTTTATACATTTAGATTCGTTCAATACAAATCTTAGGAAGTGTTTGTTCTTTTATTTTCTTTTTTTTTTCCCCTAGATGGCACAATACGTAATACGAAGAGTTACATCTTCAGTATTCACAAAATTAGAATTGTTAATTTTTGTATTACAGAAAAGAATTGAACATAATACAAAGTAAAAGTATAAATGCTTCGTTTGCTCTACTCAATAATAATAATAATAATAATAATAATAATAATAATAATAATAATAATAATAATAATAATAATAATAATAATAATAATAATAATAATAATAATAATAATTATAATAAATAATAATAATAATAATAATAATAATAATAATAATAATAATAATAATAATAATAATAATGTGTGGTGGCTGCTAGTATGCAACGTTCCTTTCATCATGCAACATTCCCTTTTTTAATTTGCGTATTATTATTATTATTATTATTATTATTATTATTATTATTATTATTATTATTATTATTATTATTATTAAAGAAACATGTGAAGAGAAAGCTGAAAAATATAATACCAGTAGTAGTATGCCGTATTTGTAGAGTCAAGTTCAACTCGAAGTGTAGCACTCAAAAAAAAAAAAAATGTAGATATGTGAGAAATTTAAAATATGGTGGTGATGATGATGATTTCAGGCGATCCGGGCGAAACTTCAACCCGGAGCTAAAATATTTCTTGAATATAGCTCAATTTACGTTACTAGCAATTTTGCAGTATTACCTTCACCTCCATTTATTCAAAGTCCCTCTGAAATCGTCACTTACGCGGCTTAGTGATGCCCAAGAGACAAGATTTGGAGTTCCTCGTCTCGAAAATTATAACTATTTCTATTGGGAGACATCAGTCTCGTCTCATATATCAACATGAAAATTCATTCTCGTCTCGTCTCGTCTCGTATTCAGCACTAACTAGATTATGTTCCCTTATCAAACCCAGAAGTACGTAATAGCCAGAGGATTATTTCTATTCATTGGCGCATATATATATATATATATATATATATATATATACAGTGAAACCTCTACTAACGGACACCTCTGTAAAGCGGACACTCTCTAGTACGGACACGGACAGTCTTTTCTGTCTTTTATAGGTATTATTTACCTCCATATTACGGACACTTTCTCTAGAAACAAGTTGAAAACTTCAGTAAAAATACATTTTTAGTAATTCATACATGTGTCACCAAGGGAGCATTATGACAGCACTTTGCCTTCTCAACTGTCTGCTTGCAATCTAGACGAAGCGCCTCTGTTTAACAACACTCTCATGTCTTTTGCTTGCATCGTAATCCCACCCAAGCTGTTTTAGACACAAAAGTGAATGTCCGCCGTTTGGAATGACATGTTATCCTACTGTCCCGCTAGAATCTCTAACCAAGCGAAAGACAAGTTTGATATTTTTTGCCCGCGGGCACGCATATTGTTCCAAAAAAAGACACTACTGGACTATAATTGACCACAAATTAACATACTGAAAACGTAATAAAGTGATAAGTGTAAAATGCAGAGAACTATAACATCTTATTTTCATGTTATCCCTCGAACATAGAGTATTGGATGGCGGAGGATAATGCGGGTACAATAACATTTTGACAACATTCGTAAATATATGATTCATGCAAAAAAAAAAAAAAAAGTTTCGAATTGCATATTACCTAGTTTACTCATTTACGTAAGAACATATTGAAAGCTCCCTAAGGCGGACACCTCTCTATAGCGGACAATTTTTTATTCCCCACGGCTATCCGCTTTAGAGAGGTTTCACTGTATATATATATATATATATATATATATATATATATATATATATATATATATATATATATATATATATATATATAAATTATTATTCTGCCCTTTGCAGGTCCTGGGACTCATGAGGATTTTTCTTTTCTTCCCCTTAATTTTCAATTTAGGCCTGGAAATGTTTCTTCCATGTTTCTCGGTTTTCAGCTTCTTCTTCTAACCCTATAATTTCCCAACAATTTCTTCTATTTTTCAAATCATTGATTACTTGTGTTCTTCTTCCTATTTCTCGTTTCCTTTCTATGGCGGTATGAAGAAAACAATTTCTTCGCAAGGTGTGTCCAATCCAATGCCCTTTCTACGAAAGCTGCTAGCTAGAAGCGTCCTTTTCTCTCCTATCCGTTTCAAAACATCTTCGTTTGTTAATTTTTTCTGGCCATTTTATATTGTCCATCTTCCTCCAACAACACATTTCGAAGCTCTCGAAATATTTCTTCTCTAACTTCCATAATGTCCAAGTCTCTGAACCATACAGTCCAATGCTTCACATATAGCACTTGTCCAATTTCTTCTTTAGTCCAATATTAAACCTGTTAGTTAAGAGTGATCTTTTCTTGTTGAATGTTTCTTTGGCTATGGCAATTCTTGACCTGATCTCTTTTGGTGCAGTACGCATCTTTCGTCAAAATACTAAATACTTCCCAGATATTTGAAATGACCGACTTCTTCAAGTACTCTTTTCCACTCGGGCCCCTAAGGGCGCATTTCCACGGGATATTCTCATGATTTTCGAATTTTCGGATGTTGCCATATAGTTTCCCAGTTTCAACTATTTTGTCAAGCATCTCCTGTAAGCCTTTCCTCGGATCTAGCTATAATAACCGCATCATCTGCATACATGATCTTGTTAATGATCTGCCCTCCAATCTTGAAATCTCCAACTCCAATTAATGCTTCCTTCATTAAACATTCACTGTAAGTGATGAATAAGTGGGGCGACATACTACATCCTTGTCTAACATCTGACTCCACATATTAGATCACTGGTCCAATGTAGCCAGACCGTCACCAACTAATATTGTCCAGCTAGTTCTTATCTTGAAGTTCTCACGTTTGAACTACTGTCGTCTTCTTTTACATTGAGGCCAGTGAACTACATATTAACACTACAACGGCTGAAGTACAAAATTACCTAGAACGACAGAGGCCAGTCATTTTGACCGCTATCGAAAATCTGGATTGTAGTGATAAAATAAATATACTTTTACTTTAATTTCTACTTTGCAATGTAGAACCACTCTCTGGGAGAATTATGGGGTCATTTATATGTTCGTATGCAAATTTATTTCTCACATTTTGTTATATAATGGATGTTCCATAATGCTTTACGTGAGTAATATTTGTATGTCAAGAGGAATGAAAGTAAATCACACAGGACCATTTTTGCTTAATTCAAATATTCACTTACTGTCATAAGAGAAACTACAATACACTCACTTCCATAATAAAAACAAAATATTCGTGAAAAAGAAAATACATGGTATAATGAAACGAGCTTATTAGGTATGAATGTTGGTGAATGAATGTCTAAATACGTGAGTAGTCTGAAGAAAAGCATTACAAATATTACACTAACTGCCAAAATATAAAGCAAATATTCATACAGCATCACTGTTCTCACTATTGTACGTACGTACGCTAACGGCTTAGTCACGGAGCTTTTTCTATTAACGTATTCGTCTCCAAAATACTATAACCTCGCTGCTGAAAGGGACGTCAAACTCAAAATCAACTCAACTCTTCATTGCCACGTGTGTATAGTCAAGTGCTCATCCGGAAATATATATTGTTTTTGCCACTCTGCCTTTGCTGTTTGCATATTACGCACATTTGCCGGAAACAATCCATTTTCAGATTTCGCAATAATCGTATCCATTACACTTGTAGTAGTCATAGACTCAGTACTTTGAGGCACACCAGAATCTTCTGACCCACCGACCTGGAATCCCGGATCACTCACGTAACGCAAGAATACTCGCATCTTTTCGTCATTGCATAGTGCGCCACCCCGACTTTCGGTTGATTCTCCTAAAACCTGTTGTGCTTATCACTCTACATTTTCTTTCATGAACCTATAATGTTTTTTGTAATCACCATTCGCAACATTTCTATGCAGCTTATAAGATTTTCTACGCTGCAAAACAATCATATCCTGTGCCATATCATATAATCACAGTCACCTACTGAGCTTGCTCCACAAATTTGGAGAAGTTACTTGCATCACAGAGGGGTCTCTGGTTTTTATTGATATCAAACGCGGAGTAGTTACTCAGCTCGAGAATAGAGGTGAGGTTACTCCAAAGGGGCAGGGCTTCTCCGAGGTCGGCCAAGATGAGTAATGCTCAGTTCTCCTTTTATTGATACAAATGCGAGTAACTACTCCAAAATTGGGAAGAATGAGTAACTTCTCCGTTTTATTGATATCACCCCATGTTTCAGAACTGCAGTATTGTGTAGGTTTGCTCATCGACTTTTCACATCCTGTGGAATGTCTTTCCTCGCACTTTACACAGTACCTATGATACTAGTTTTCTTGGCTTTTAATTTCTGGGTAAGTGACAGGGATGTAAAAAAAAATGTTTGTAGTTACGTTCCTCCGCTTGCCTTCAAACGACTCGATTAAACGAAGAACAACATCTTTATAACAGATACATCTCTCGGTCTCATTTCATGTTCTCCCAGGTAAAGAAGAGCATTTAGTACATATATTGAAGTCACATCAACTGCCAACCAGAACTTTACTCCAGATTTATCTGGCTTATTTGCCATGTATTGTGTGAAAGGACATCGTACTTTTGTTGGAAAAAGTTGCTCGTCAATGGTAGCATTCTGCCCTGCTTTATAACACACTTGCAATTCTCAATGAAGCGATTCCACACCTCAGATATAGCAGCGAATTTGTATTCTTTTAGTCTTTAGATCTTGTGCTCTTTTTGTCAAATCTTATGAAACGTTTTATTCCTTTGAATCTATCCCGTGACATTGTTTCCCGAAAAAATGATGGTCTACATGTTATACTTCACAGAAAGTCCAATGATTGTTCACTGCAACCAAGTGCTCAGCGAACATACAAAATTGCCAGGAAAGCGTCTATTTCTTCAATAGAAATAAACCATTCGTCTGTGTTAACGCATCTTTTTGCTTCCACCTCAGTCATTTCCTTTGTATGACGAAGCATGTGGTCATCAATGAGCAGGTTGAGGGTGCTGGAGAAAGAGTTGGATACAATATTCCGCACAGCATAGTTTGTCGGTCCTCCATTTTCTCGGAGGACATTCTGTTGCTGATATCTGCCTGCTGCATGTTTTCCTGGTTCTATTACTGCCCACTTTATCCCTTCCTGAACTTCAATAACATCACCCACTAAAAGGCCACAATCTGATTCATTTTCACTAACATCACACAGTTCTTCCAAAAGTTGCTCCGGCGTAAGTCCCTTTCTTTTCGACGCTGATAACAATACATACAGTGTGAGGCATTCACACTGCACACCTGACAGGCTTGTGTTTTGTCTGTGAGAACGCAGTGTTGCCTGTGGGAGTGCAATGTTGCCACATCAGTCATTGCATGTTGGAAAACAAAAGAAAACCGCACTGCGAATAGGTAAAATGTGCCCGGTCAGAATGACCCCTCAGCCGTTTTAAAGTATTTTGTTAATACAATTGTTATTTCTCATGTTATGTTTTTTTAAATGCATTTTTATTGTTCATACTAAAAGACGAAAAGTCATTAAAAAGATAAGCGCTTTCCGACAAAAGATTAAAAAAGGTATTATATGTAAAAAAAATCTAAAACGGTCAAAATTAACGCTTCAGCCATTCTAGTGTTAACACAAATTCTTTCAACATTAATTTACATATTCATACAGGTAGTTTAACCCGATTACATTTTAAAATGAACTACCAACATTGACCAGTTGGTCAACCCAGCTCATACCCGGAGTATTTCCACTTCAGAAGTTTTTTCCATGCCAACATGTTAGTGAATTTCCTATACAGTTCATCATAGTTACATAAGTTAAGTAGTCGTACAAGGACATTTTCAGCGGCTAGCCCCATTTAGTGAAGTCCCTGGTCCACTGACCAAATTCGAATCAGTTAACGGTTCCTAGCATCTTTTCGATTTTTATACCGTGCAGACAAACGTTCATTCCATGGATACGCCACTTTCAATTTTTGGTAAATTCTCAGCGTAGCAGCAAGAAACTTACGTCGTGGGATTACTTTCAGTGTTACCCCACAGTGTTAACCCCAATGTGCATCATTTAGTGGTGTGAGAAAAGTGCTTATGGTTATCTCCAAAATATGATACGTCATTTCATGTAAATATATGATACAAACTTAAAAGGGCTATCATAAAATGTGAAGTGTAATTTTGTGTTTATTAAAATAGTTGATTGTCTACGTCTATACTAGTGTGTATTGTGATTATTTTTCTTTTATATAATTATTTTTGATACATATAGTGCATCTTATAAATAAGTATATTATTTTATTTCATGTTTTCGTTTTACTTGTGAATAGTATTTATGTGTGTCGCGGTCTAAACGATTGTCTGGATGTTCATGAGGATTTCGAGACGAGACATCCGAACTTCTCGGTGCTTCATGCTCATCTCATAGTCGAGACCTGAGAGCGGTCCGGTAAAAGTTCTGTAATCCCTTTTTGGAAACCAGGTAAGTTCAGCTGTTTTGAAAATATACGTCGGTTGGACGAGAGGAGCAGATTCGGTTACAAAGTACTAATTCTAATCCATTTGTAAATGTTGCTGTTTTAAAACTGTTGAGGAAACAAAGACTCTCAATGTATGATTTTTAAATAAATATTTAATATTGTTTTTATATCTCCTTTACTTCCACAAGTATTGTTTTCAGTTAGATGATATTAACGAAAACAGCAATCTCAAAGTAATTATGCTACCTGTATACAGAAAGCAAGAAGAGTAAAAATGCCTCTTTTAGCCTCTGCCTAGGTATACTTACATGGTAATGGTATGTTAAATTGTATGAGGTTTATAAGGTATCAATTTTATATCAAGAAAGTCCTTGGTACTTATGATTGTGAAAAAAAAAAAAAACAATTTCTTGTCTTTTCTAGTATGTTTATCTTTATCTTGTATGTTAACATAAATGTAGAGCCATTACATTTTGATTCGATTGGCCACACACAAGATAATTGTTACATTGAATGGAGAATAAAATGAAAGAATACAATTGTTGCTTAATGTATATTTTTCTCGTATTGTTATTATGAATGTTTCATCATCTAACGCATTTATGTTGTTCGTGAGATAGGGAGAATTTTTAGATGATATTTTCTATCAGCTCTGTGAGAGATATTAAGAAATACATATAAGAGACATTAAGATTACTGTCATAAGTGATTACACTTAGTGTCAGAAATAAATGAGTTATTTATTTCAGATGTAATTGCATGATCCTCCGATAAAGGTCGATGTTTGATTTTATTGACCACATCTCCATGGAAATTTCATTCTAATATTGTCAATTAAAATGCATAGTTGTAAATGAATTGAAGTTGAATTTATGAGTTTTACGTCCCACAGTTATGCCGATTAGGGTAAAGGAGACGCTGATGATGAGTAATGAATAAAATGGTGGAATGAAGAAAGTGGGAGGAAACACCACAAAGTTCACTTGGCGGTTACTGGGATCTAACCCGGGATCCCAAGCACCAGAGGTGAACGCTCTACCACTGTGCCACCGCGGCCCCTAAAATGCATAGTTGTGTACAATCTAAGAATAACAAAGGGTGTCCCAAAAGTCCCCTACCATTACCATTATAACTACTCCCAACGCCCAATTGTACAACACATAGCATCATGGCTACTTGTCAAATATAGTATATTACAACTTACTAAGTTTTACTAAGTTTCATTATTTGTCGTTAATGAACTTCAATAAGAGACTATTTGGTTCCGCAGAGGGAATCAACGCGATATTCCACTTCTACTACAACATTTTTTTTTTTTTTTTTTTTACATCAATAGTATCAATGGCTTACCAGAGAAATGTAACAACATCCTCAATAGGGTACCGATAGACATTGTTTTACACATGTTTTAAGGAAAAAAAAAAAAGGTCCAATATTGTGATATCAAAAACTCGAGGGGTGTCAACTTAGTCTGCTATGACATACCTCTCTTTCAGAGACATGTCTATGTTGAATATGCAGAACATCATGACAGGGACGTACGCAGGGGGTGAGTCCTGGGGGTTCGGACCCCCCCCTTCGAAATCCGGACTTTTTTTGTAAATTTAGTCTAATTTTAGGGGAAATTTTACAATTTTAAATATAATTTAGCATGAAATTGTGTTTGGACCCCCCGAAAAGCTTTGGACCCCTCCCGAAATAAATTCCTGCGTACGTCCCTACATCATGATATCAATTAAGTGGCACTCCATCGTGTTGAAAAATGATAGATCGCTCCAACGTCTTCTCTGTCAGAATATAATTTGTCTAGAATGTCAGAGCAAATATTCCCTGTAATATTTCTTCTTCTGGCTGAAGAATAATGGACCGAACATCATATTGAACATTTGTTCACCACACCTTTCTTTTAGAGATACTTTTAATCTGTCCAAGAATGGCATGGGAATTTTCAGAACCTTGTATCCCCATGTTGTAGTAATTTATAGTTATACCGCCTGGCATATGGAGAAGGACGAATTCATTGTTTCAGTGATATTGTGCCATAAGTGAAATCAAAGCGCAAAGGATAGTCATTCGGCTCTAACGCTTCTACGATTTGCCTTTGTAAGTACGAGTGCATATTCGTTTATGCAGAATTGTTTTCGTTAACTGTAATTCTTGCGAGCCTTAACAAATTGATTGCTGAATATAACGTTAATACATAAATTACAGATTATTGATACTTTCTTGAGATATTTTGCTGTCCAACCTGCAAGAGGACAGTCGCATTAGCAGTCGCTCCATAGTTCTTACCTTCTCTTATTCAAGCTTAGAGAAAGGATTCTAGGCTTGAAGCAGGGGTCATGTCCAATCTGACGGCGAAAATTCGTTTTTACACAATAATTGATGATTTGATCTCCCATGTCACACACACGGAGACTTCTATTGTGGCGTAATTTTCGTTTATTTAGTAAATCGTTAGTAATTTTCATAAACTAGAAATTAGTAACGTGCAAACAAAACTTGCTACATGCAGTACATTTAGCAAATTCCCGCAAATCTCTGTATAATTTGGGTTAGAAATTGTGAGTGATTTTGATAGTAATAGTATTTTTGGGGCACTTAGTACTATACTTTTACTCACTTATTTCCTATTACAACATAAACTTACAATGAAATAGAACTGTTTTCAATATTTAGTTTATTATTAATTTATAGGAAAAGTCGACCACATAAGAACTACTATGTAAGGAAACCTACGCAATCCTTTTGGAAATTGGATTTCGGTGTAATTGCTTTAAACAGTGATATGTTGTAGACCTTGAGTTCCTGGGAAAAAGTCTCAATGGGCACAATCTCCAATCACTGACCGTTTGGCCACTCCAGACCACTTTTTTGAAAACAGCCGAAGATAATGACATTCTGGATTTTGGTGAAAACTACTGAAACCGTGATATATTGTAGATATTGTGATCCTGAGAAAAAGTTTTAATGCGCACAATCACTAATCACTGATCGTTTGATCACTACGAGGCCACTTTTTCCTGAAAGCAGAAGAATATAGCGATATTTTGGACATTTTGGATAATTTTCGGTGAAAATTAATGAAACTGTGGTATGTTGTAGATGTCATAATCCTGAGAAAAAGTTTAACTTTTGGCTACTGAGCAACGGTAGGTCAGTTGATAGAGAATTTGTTCACATTCCGGAGGTTCGGCCTGGGCCTGTCATCCTGTTTAGGGTTTTCCAGAGCTTCCTTTTGTCCGGCAAGATGAACATTGGGATGTTATCTATGCTTAAATGGCGTTGGCCGCTACTCTCCTCATTCCTTTTCCGGTGGTTGTTGGATAGGGTGAGAACCTTTTTCAGAATTTCATACAATTCCACTAAAATCTCAGAATGTCGTTACCTTCTGCTGTTTTCAAAAACGTAACCCCGTAGTAACCAAATGGTCAATTATTGGTGGTTGCGTCCATTGAGATTTTTTTCTCGTTATCACAATCTCTACAACATATCATGATTTCAAGCAATTCCACCGAAATCCAGAATACCGTTCCCTTCTGCTGTTTTCTGCTGTAGTGGCCAAACGGTCAATGCTGGATGGTTGTGCCCATTGAGACTTTTTCTCAGGATTACAATATCTACAACATATCACGGTTTCAAGCAATTCCACCGAAATCCAATTTCCATAAGGATTGTACGGAGTCCTCTCTCAGCAAATATGAAGTTATTTATGTCCAATTTAAAATTAGTGACAGTAGTAATATTAGGCACTCTTTGACACTTCTCTGCTATTACTATTCAATTCATATAAGCAAGAAACAAATAAGGTATTTATTTAACCACGAGTAAAAAAGAAAAAGAAAAGAAAGAAAGAAAGAAAGAAAGAAAGAAAGAAAGAAAGAAAGAAAGAAAAATAAAAGTGAAAAACGAAAGTAACTAAAAATTATAAGTGAGATATGTTCTGTAGCTTGAACAAATATTGGAATATTTTTCTTTCTACTGTTCCAATACTAGAACATTATAGTCCAGTCAATAAAGGCAAAAAATAGGCTTTTGTCGGGACTAATTAGGGTAGTAACAAGCTGAAACTTTGCCAGTTATTACAACATAATAAGGGAAGTATTTCCTCAAAAGTCCCCAACCTTCCCCCTCTTGCTTCTCCTCCACGGTCCTAAACATGCAAATTTGCATACCTACATTAAAATGTCAATAACTCGATTAAGCCAGCTCGTATTAATATGATTTTTTAAAGTTAGGTTCCTCACATTACGTTCTTTAAATTATGTCCTTATGTGTTCTTAGCTAAAGTAAGTAAATATGGCGTTACTGAAATAAATTGCTGAAAAAGTAGATTTTTCAATATAATATTGAACATTTTTGTTATTATTACTAAAAACCAGATAACGCTACAACAAAATGTTTCAAATAAAACTTTTAGCTTGTTTTTATTAGCTTTACAATGATATACGTATTAATAGGTTTATAGGAATGGGAACGATCAGTGATTTATTTGTGGATTTTGTAGAAAGGGGGAATTTTTATAAAGGATTGCTACTAAAACGTGAAGTTGAATTATTATACTTTATAACAGATTATATAGCCTATGAAAGGGGTATTTTACCTGGGAAGACTGAACTAAGAGACAAGGAAGTGAAAACTTAGAAGGGGCAAAATTCCCAGGTTTCCCTGGCTACAAATAAATCCCTGGGAACGATGTCCAGAGAGTCCTTACCAAATGACTACTGGTGCAGAAAAGTCATCCTGCCGGACCGGCTAGGCGAGCGCCATAATCCAGCTTCGACACTGTCTACCTTCATGCGCCAGTTTCAATGGGAGATTTATGAAGCTTTTATGTGCTAAGTGATTTTGTGTAGTAAAGGTGAGAAGTACTTAATGAGTATCTAGTAGGTTCTTTTTTCTGTAAGGTTTTTGGTTTATAATTTGAAGTATGGGTATATATTACTATGCCTTTAGTATTCTGATTTGTTATCTTTAACTAGAACTAACATTTTATTTAATGCTCATAATTAATTTAGATTTTTATGTTTTAAAAAATCTACAGACAAATTTACGTTGGGTTTAATTGCAAAATAACAGTTTTCAATTGCAAGGCAAGCATTGAAAAATTTAATCACTACATGATTATTCACAGTCAATAAAAAAAATAGTATAAAATATATAATATGCCTGGATAAAAACCCAAATGTGTTTCATTTCAAACACTAAACTTCAATTTAAAATGCATAACTCTTTATAACGTTTTGTGATTGTACAATGTTGAATCATTTTCGAGCTGTCAAAATTACTAATTCTTTTCGTCAATATCACTTACCGTAATTAATAACAGAAAGTAGAAAGTAATGTTCCTAATTTTGAACTTGAATTCCCATATCATTTTGATTAATGAAACTTAACTCAGTATAATATATTACATTGACAAGAGTGTAGTCATTTCATATTCTTTCTGGCTACCTGAGCAACATTTATAATATTAAAAAAATAATAATTTTGATATCATTTGTGTAATATGTGGAAATGAACTTAACGTAGACACTGTAGTTGTAAAAATGGTGTGCATTATATTCGTGAAGCTAGTATACAAAGTATGTGCACGAGAAGTTACGGAGAAAGAGTATTAAGAAAGTGCAAATTTTAAGCATACGATTAATTCAGGGGGGGCAAAAATCTTATTCCAGAAAGTCTTGAATTTTTACATGACAAGTTACAAAAATAACAACCTCAAATGAATCCCAGAAAGCTGAAAGTAAGTGCGTTGTTATAAATCACGCTCTCGCTGCTGTAAGACCTAGATCATTTCTGTCACCCATGTAGACAAGCCTTGCTTTAAATCTACATCGATTATACGCTTCAAAACACTTCATAAACATATTTAATCAATGGGAGTGTGAACATCTTACCGTGAAGCCACAATCCACCTAAAATCGATCATTAACGATGGCTCCCCAGCTATTCATTCAGATGGATTTCTCCAACATGTTTTTGATAATGTGGACGTAAATGCAGTGTGCGAATTAGATAATCTATATTGGGGGGGATTAAAATTAGGCCAAAGGACATAGTCTGAAGGTTATATATATATATATATATATATATATATATATATATATATATATATATATATATATATATATATATATATATATATGTGTGTGTGTGTGTGTGTGTGTGTGACATCTGTAATAAATAAGAGATTTATTAATTTAATAAATCTACCGACAATAACTATGCACATATATATTGTCTGACATACACATATCCCACTAAACCTTTCTGAACGTGTTTTAATGTTGTACTCACTCTTGTCCCCGTAGCTCTCTAAGCTTTATTTAGTTAATAATTCGGCTCGAGCGATAGCCATGATCACAAGCATATGTTAATTTTTCCACTCATATTGAAAGCTTCCACTTTGCATTAATACATACAGGTTGCGAAAAGAAATCTACTTCAGTCTTGTGAAAACCACTAAAATTATCAGTTAAACCGGACATTTTATTATTATTATTATTATTATTTTAAGAAAATCTAGATATTAGCGTATCAGATAAGAAATGGATTGTTGCTGGTCCCGATTTCTCACATCAAGGTCAAATCGAAGGCCAAATATTTAAAATATCTGAATTCAAATTTCGAGCTTGTGCTTCTACTTCCCGCTAAAGCTGTGCTCATCACGACTTTTTTTCTCCAAATATCGATTCCGTGATGGGCACAGAAAGTCAACACTTAAAAATTACTTTACTGTTAGGTTGAAGATGAGTTGATTCACTATGGGCTACGTTATTCAAATAAAGTAAAACATTACACTGAAGTTTTTCAGACAACATTAATTGCGTGGACAGCAAACTGTACAGCAAAAAGATGGAAAAATGAAGAGTTAACTTTAAAAAAACCCACTCCAGTTGAAATGCTTATACAGACACGAACAATGACACGGAGAACCAGTCGTATTAACAAATGCTGAAGCAAATCTTGAATTATTCGCTTATTCACCTAAAAATAATCTTCATTAACATGTCTGCTCACTAGGAGCGTATCCCCCAGCGTGTACGTTAACACATACTTACGAGAGAATACCTATATCTCATATTTTGAGTACATGTTCAAAAGTTCATTTCCGTAAACTGTAAAAGTCAGTGATTACTATGCTAATTATCACAAATTAAATGCGACTTTTGAGTTGCATACACCCAAACTACTAGGGAATGAAGACCATGTGCTAACAAAGAGTACACTGGAAAATGAAATAACATGTTATAACAAAAATTAAAATAAGATGATAATCGATACAAATATAGAGGATGAATATGACATATCCGAACTTCGCCAAGTATGGTAGAAGAAGCTATTTGTTTACTTCTTCTTGGCCAACCGCTAAGAACATTTATAAATCTATATGTGGCTTTGTTATACGCAATTAGTACCGGTACATTCAAATTCACAAACGATGACGAACTGAAGGATACGAAGGTACAGTTGCAAGTAACAACCGTAGTCATAATAATATAGTTCTACTAAACAACGTTGAAAATAGTGGGTAATTAGGTGGTAAGTAGAAATGACCAAAACTGAACAGTTTACATCGATCATTTCGAAATACAGCTAGAAGATTAAATTTACAAGAAATAACAAAAATCAGTGAAATTTGGAGTTATACTAAGCATAGTTTGAGGGGGAAAGCGATCATCCCCGGTGGGGATACTTCAGCTGACTTCTTTGGGGGGGAACAAAATGTGATTGAGGGGGAAAATCCCCCTCATCCCCCCCGGTAATTCGCACCCTGCGTAAATGTATGAAGTCTTGATAACAAAGGCACTTTTTGTCCTGTGGGAGGGATTCGTTGTATCACGTCAGGTACCTGTGTCGGATAATAGTTAAAACAATTCAAATTGAGTCTTTTATTAACATCACAACTATACGAGAATACTTACATCCAATGAAAAAGAGAAATACAGGCCTTTCCTCAATGGCCATTGAAGACTTAAGTGAACTTCAACAAGTAAGATCTCTTACGGCCCAATTTTCACCATACCTATTTTCCCTCAACCTTATATGGCTTGTAGGATTACAGTCGCAGTCAGGATGCAGTGGATTTATGACTACCATAATGAGAAAGTGTCCAACCACGTATATTAGAGCTGTATTGCAGTTGATCAAAGCAGAAAATGAAATCAGTTGTAGTGATTGATGGAGGATTTCTTATTTATTATGTTTGTTGTACTTACGGAAATGTTATTCAAAAGTACATCAACTACACTAAGTGTTCATTGAATTACAAACACGTACCTAATACTTTGTTGGTCCACTTTTGCTCAGAGGACGGCCTGAACACAGCGTGGCATGGATTCTGATAGTTGCATATATGATTCCACGGCGACCTGATACCATATATTTCTGATGGCATCCCACAACGATCCCACAGATGTTGGTGCAGGCATGAGTCATGGTGCGAAGAGGTGGTTCCGCAATATCCCACAAATGTTCTATAAAATTAAAATCCGGTTAGATTGGGAGTCAATTCATATGCTAGAGCTCCGTGAAATGTTCCTTAAGCCAAGCAAGTGCAGTCCTGGCTTGGTGGCACCATGCATTGCCGTCCTGGAAAATTCTGTCTTCCTGTGGGTAGAAGAGTAGCATTGTAGGGTGTACTTGATTCTCTAACACCTGCAGGTACACAGTGGATGTCTCGTTGTGGTCCATACACACCAACGGTCCCAGTTCATGCCAACAGAAGTATCCCCAAACCATACACCCGCCCGTACAGTACGCACCATTCACGAGGGATCCATAGTTTCGTGCTGTTAGCGCCACAGAAGTAGTACAAATAGTGATTTACCGGACCAACACACCAATCATCCATGGTCCAAATAGCGTGTTCCTATGCCCAAGCGCGACGAAGTCTGTGGTAACGAGTCGTGAAGAGTAGGTGACGAGTGCGTAATCTGCTGTGGATCTACATCCGTATAGTTGCGTGGGATATGGGTATTGTGCATCCACCATTGTATTGGTCACGTAATTCCCAGACACTGATTGTTCGTTTGGTTGTCACGAGCTGTATCACGCGACGCTCGGTGCCCGTAGTTCCATCTCTTGGAGACCGTTACCAGGCACGTAGCCAGGGGGGTCCGGACCCCCCCCCCCTTCGAGACCAGAAATGAAAAAATTAAGGAAGGATGAAACAAAATGAAATGAGACAAAGAAGAATCAGAATTAAAAGTAAACTACAGGAAGCTTTTGGTTACTCTTCTTATGAGGAAATTTGTATTACTTGCAATACATGGTGGCGAAGTAAGCGAGATATCTTGGAAGAGTCAGGGAATTTGCAATTTCTAGAAAAGTTACCGATTTTTCAGAATTTCTAGTGAGTGAGATTTGAAGCTTCGGAAAGCATGCGACAAGTATTGCTGTCTGAGTATTGACGTAGGCCTACCTATTGCTCCGGTACCCACAATCATGCCCTATTAAAATGTGGATAAATCCTGCCCACCTTTCATTAAAACAGTATGCTATCTGCCAATATGTAGCCTAGAGTGTGTTCCTTCTCTGCAATACTATCAGTCGGGCTGGTCATAATTATAATAATCTCGGCTGCTGGCCAAATTTTCTTGTGTGGAGGTCGCAATTTAGTGAGCACTCAGTGTACATTGCAAACATATACGGAAGAAATGTCACTGTCGTTTTTGACGGTTATCGTGAACATGGAACATGTAAAAGGAAAGCTTTGATACTAGTACCAAGCTCTAAGACTTTTGCAGCTGGTGATCTTCATCTCGTTTCTCGCAGCTGTGAATAATCTTGCGCCAACTATATGTAGAAATGTAGGATTAGATTGTTCTGCCATATGTGAACGTATTGTAATGGACTTTCCTGTGATGATTCTCCTGGCTATGATGACAAGTGTAAACAGTGTAGCATTTTGTTTTAACCAGATTGGACTGAAAGCTGAATTGAATTTTATCAGTCAACAAGTAAACACCGATGTATGAAATGTGTAACAATATTATAGAAACTAGAATATTTGGTTCTACTTTCTACATTGCACCTGTTTTGCGTGGGTGGTCCGTATTGTTATTATAATGTAAAGTACATTATTTTTCACTGTTAGGCAGCTACCGATTGTTGCCACTCGAGGACATAGCGGGTCCATAGGTGATAGATAATGGAACAACCCTAATTTTAGCTAGGAACAATTCCCCGAACCAAAATTGGCCATATTAATTAGCAATAATACAAGTAAAAAAAAAAACAAATTAATGAAATATAATAACCATAAATTTGTATATAACAGTTATAAATAAAATATTAACTTATGTACATAGGACTATTAATAATGTATATACATGTATATATTTTGAAGCTAAGAGTTATATTTCGTTCCGTTTGTCATATTTCCGTGGTATACTAGAAGGGTAAGAGTACTATTACTGGATTCGATTCTCTGAAAATCTCTCAATTTTATTGTCAAACAGGATTAAGAATACTTTTTCTCCATGTAATTCTTCTAGATATTGCAACGAAACTTGGCACATACATTATCTATAGACAATAGTATATTTCAAGGTAGATTATATTCAGGCATCTGTGCCCGGTACCGCTTCAGGCGTTCCCAAATTTCAAAAAAGGGATTTTTGGAGGGAAATTTTCATATTTATCCCAAAACACTTTTCTTTTGTACAAAGCGCATGGTATCATTTAGTCTGGTTTCATTCTGAAAAGAATGACGTATTAACCATGATACTTGGGTGTATAGTACTGTGTTTAGAAACTTATTATAGGCATGTTCCACTTTTCCTTATTTATATATGAAATTCGGTATTGTCAAGTAGGATTGAGAAATATTTTTCCGTCGTAACTATTCTAGATATTGCAATAAAACATGGAACATACATTACATGGAATATTTTGCAAAGTAGATTATATTGAAATATCTGTAGGCAGGATTGCTCCAAAGGGCACTAAATTTCAAAAAAATGGATTTTTCGTACGCATGATACCATTTGAAAGTATGTTTTATTCTGAAAACAATGATATATAATCCATGATACTCGGACGAATAGTACTGAAGTAGTAGCTACTTAACTGAAAGTACTACATTTTCCTCAAAAATGCAAGAGTCTTAAAGGGTTAAGGGGGCTAGAGAGGAAAGCAAGAGGGGGAGGGGTGGGGATTTTTCAGAAAATACTCCTTATATTGTGGTCTAACGTCTCTGAAAAATTCAGCTTGTTACTAATTAGTCCCGACATAAAACCTTTATTGACTGGACTATTAAGATAAATTTCAGTTCTTTCAGCAGGCCATAAATACTACTTCGTATTATGTTTAAATATTATTAAATTCGATTATTCTCAGTTTAGAGGGGATGTTATTTCTAAATCGAATACTATAAAGGTGCCCAACAAAGTTCTATCGCTTTTTCACCCACCACCTTCGAACATCGATATGTCACTTAAGACGTATCTGAAAGATCAAAACATATCCCCATCAGCATCGAAGACCTTCTGCCAATATTCTGGAAGATCATGGATTCCATCGCGGTAGAACTTGGTATTCCGAGAAGCGAAGAAGATATCAAGTGTATTTTGCATCTCTACTAGGGATTTGAACTGGCGTACTCTAAGGTAATTGTACAAGGAATGGAGCAGGCGATAATAGGAGGGTGCAATGTCCGGGGAGTATGGCAGATGCAATAGTTTCCCACCAAAGGCGTAGAATGGTGTCTTGGTCATCCTAGCCACGTGGTGCTTAGCGTTGTCCTGTAATAAGAGGACCTCTTTGCGATTCAGAAGAGCTCGCTAGAGAGTTTTGAGTTTTTCTTGAACATGGCTCAACTGCTGACAGTACACAGTTGCATCGATGCTATGACCATCTGGTAGCAGTTCTCGAGGCACGATGCGCGAGCAGTCCCCAAACACACAGGAGGACCATCTTCTGATGTAGTGCTAGTTTCGGCTATTTTGGAACCGGTTCATGGGATGCTAACCAATGATGACAGCACCGTGGAGCTTTGTACAGGATCCACTTCTCATCACATGTCAACATCCTGTCCAGAAATGACTCCTTCCTCAGACGAGACAGCAAAGAAACAGGTGTCTGCTTGCGTTGCCTTGTGGCCCGGAGTCAAATCATGTGGGAACCATCGACCCAACTTGTAGAGCTTCCCAAGTTGATGGAGGTGCTGCCGAATGGTTTCTCCACTCACACTGAATTGTGGTCCTAGTTCATCACATGTCTGGCCATTGTTCGCCTCAATTGCTGCCCAAAGATCTTCATTTTGTACATGTGTTGGTGTTCCGGCACGTAGTGTGTCTTCGAGTGTTTCGTCACAGTCCTTAAACTTGTTAAAACCCCCTATACTGTCCGTGTAGTCACGACACCTTCAACAAAGGCCTGGCATATCTTCCGCCCCGCTGCAGCGGCGTTTGACCCCAGTTTGAACTCGTACAGCATACACGTCCTCATGACGCTCTGTGGAGGTCCCATATTCACTCTGTCCTTACGCACGTTCACGTTGTAACTGAACTGCCATAACCACGTAGTATATTGGATATACCCACATCAACAACTAACCTTCTCCTTATCTCCATTTGCATTCAACTCACGGTGTGAGGGCCTATTAAATACAGATCTCCACAAAAAGCGACAGAACTTAATTGGTTACCTTTATAGTATGAATAAATAATATTCCGGATATTTTTATTCATCTTCTTAAAGAAAAAAAAAAACATGATTTTCTGCTCTTGCATTGTTATAATGGGTATTATAAAATTATGGAGGAAATTTGTCAGAAATACGTCATGTATTACGAATATTATGCGTTAGTATTACTGAGTTTTCAGCAAATGATATTATGGTCACAGGCGATGTGTTATAAAGGTTGAATATTTGCACCATAGTTAGACGTATCGATACTGTATATCACAGTGATCAAGAACTCAATCTTGGCCACATAGTATATACACATAACACTGGTGTTCAAATCCTAGTGGTGGTTAAATGGATCGAATCCCACTTAATTATGTAGATTCATGTCTTATATAGCCTTGATGCTAAAAAAAAGACAAAACGTTATACTTCAAATCAACCAAAAAACCAACACATTATCGAACATTGGAAATAAGACTAATGCTTCAGTATTTCATGCTGAATAGCAAGATTTCTCTGGGAGCTCCTTCGTGACTAAGTGGTTAGCATACGCGCCATCAGCGTGGGAGGCCAAGGTTCGATTCTCGACGGGAGCTCATGTGGTTCGGATTCCACGTTAATCAGTAGATCCACGTCTCATATAGCCTCGCTGCTGTTAAACTCAAAATCAACTCAACTCAACTCAAGGTTTTCTTTCTTTCTTTCTTAAAAGTGTAGCGTGTCATACTTTTCAAGCTTTCGCTATGTGTACTCTTAATGGAATAACCATCCATAAAGATTCAATGACATTTTATTTAGTTATATATTGAACAGAACAAGACAGATAATATCTAATTACATTGCTTATCTTTCATACAAGTACTCTTAATTTCTCTCTAAAACTTAGTAAGCTAGTCAACATAATATCTAATATCACTTCTCAGTTTTATGAGTTTATTGTATCATTCATCCTCCATATTTGTGATTTACTTCGCATGTTCGTCCTTGCTTTTATACTATATATATATAGTGGCGGATCCAAGGGGGCTATAGGGGCTATAGGCCCCCCTTGACGCTGAGGTATACACTGGATAAAATGGGCTTCAATCCTGCTTTACACTGGATAAAACGGCAAAATATGGTTTAGCCCCTCCCTTGATCATATCCTGGATCCGCCCCTATATATATATATATAGTTTTCTATGGATGTTTTTCTATTCGGTACGTCTATTTGAAAATTTGTAAGCAGTTCGTTGCAATCTAGTTTATTAAGTAATTCGTACAACAATATCATGTCATATAATGTTCTACGCTAAGGGCTTCGTTTCGAAATCCCTATTCAGTGAATAACAGTTTTAACTTTTTGGAAAAAATGTTTGTTTGCTCTTAAGCATTATACCTCAGAAATTTGTACAGTTTTTTTTTCTTTTCGATTTTCAGTGAGTTTGTTTTTATGTTTGGATTCCATACGAGCGTTGCCATTTTACTTGGATGTTTTGATACGTGTGTGCATTAAATGCAAATATATATTATTTGTTGATTTGTTTATATTATTACATGAATACAGTACCAAAGCGTTCTCACTCGACCCGCTCGGGAGAGTAATACTTCCGTAAGTACGGTTTTTTTTTCGCGCGCTACTCTAGCCAGCTGCTTTAAGTTGGTCACAAAATTTAATCATGGGGGTGATGGTGCAACAAAACAAGCCCTGCGGGGCTTCTAACCCGTTCCTCCTCCTCCTCCTCCTCCTCCTACTACTACTACTACTTACTGCTCTTACTACTACTACTACTTACTACAAAAAACTTCTTGGGCCGGGTTTGAACCCAAGCCAAAAGCGATTTTGCTTCTTAGCCCGTAGCGCTAGCACGCTCGCTACGAGGACGGACAGCAGCAAGCGTTTGATCTCTGCTATATGTATGCTACGTGGCAAGAAACGGATAACGCCAACAAATCAATGTATTTATTTCCTACTTCCGGTAGTATTACTTTCCCGAGCTAGTACTGTTCTCGTCTGTTGCAAGTAGTGGTAAGTTCAATTTATACGATTTGAGCTTGCTCAATAGGCAACATCGCATCCAGTGAATTTTCTTCAACCAAAACGTTATAGACTTGTATTCATTTTTAACACCAATTGAATTTGGACACTGTAACTGTCATTTGGGGTTAACAGGTGTCTATTTTACCCCAAGGCTATAAACGGGCAGGACGGATTTTTAGAAAAACGGGGAAATGCGAGTGTAAACTATTGCTTAAAAATTCAAGATTCGTAATATATATGTTTGTAGATAATCCTTAATGTTAATAGGTGCTGCGTTTAATTTTCAAGGAAACAAAATACATCCAGCTAGCTGTAAGATCGAAGGAGGGAAACTCAATATATTCTTGTAAATAGTATTGTAAAAATTTTGTTGCATATATTTTCTCGCTATGCTATTAAGTATTTGTCGAGTAGTATAAATCTTTCCGTAAAATCTAAAAATGTCCTGTCTAAAATTCTGTAATACAATAGACTGCTCGAGAGGCAACGAAGCTTTCCGTGATCTTCTAGCAACCATAAAATAGTTCATGTTGAAATGACTCTCACATTACAACGATTTCATTTCCGTAAATCAACATTTCCCAGCAAAGTTTACTCGAAGTTTGTTCTATCTTTTCTTTCCCTTCCCATTTTTCGAACTTAGAATGATATCTGAAAATTCACTTTAGAAAATAGAAAACAATAATTTTAAAATACAGCAACTTCCTGGATAAAAAAAAAAACAAAGATTCTTCCGGAAAGTATAAAAAACTTATTAGTTAGCTTAGATCGAATCTTTCAACGGAAGTCATTTATTTAGTTCCTCAACAATCAATACTTTCCTCCTACGCGCGGAGGAAATTTGGTTCATTATCTCTGCCCACACTTTTGTTTCGTTTGTGTGCTGATTCCTGTTGTTACGTGAAAGCGAAGGTATAATCTCGTATGTCTATAGTAATTTTATTCTTTAATTAAACGATTTTTAAATTCTACTTGAAATTAGGAATCATTATGAGAAAACATGAACGTATGGGTAATAATTATTGCAAATCTTTTTTTTTTTTTAAAGAAGGTATTGAACCTCCGTAATTATTATCCAGGATTCAGTTATGTGCAATGAATCATCGAAATCTTCATTGTTCATTTCCTGCAATTAGAATTGAAAGTCTTTCCAACTACACTGACATCTCATAACGTAGAACATTTTATATTGTTCAGTGGATGTTAATAAAGAGAAAGACCAAGGAGTAAGCACATAGTCAGGATTTATATTTATTTTAGCTGTTCCTCTATCTTTTGAACCAAATATATCAAAATACATAACTAGCATACATATTATTACTGTTCAAACATTGCAAAAGATAAGACACCGATCAATGGATCTCATTGTTTACAATGATGAGGTGAGTATAAGTTCTTATATGTAATTTTCGACAAAATCGAGATTTTTTTTCTTTATAAAGTTATAAATGAATACACTCTGGTAACTACGCCACACATTAAGGTGAAACTGATTTTGAATTATGCCGACGTTAGCAGAATCGGATTTTCGACTAGCTAAACAAAGAAATCTCACTTCGACCGACATACAGGAGCTGCAAAAGAAAAAAAAATCAGCGTTTGGAAACATTCTCCTTTCTAAATTATTATTGTAAGGTTTTACGTTTTCTTTGGTTTGGGTGAGCAGCTGTGTGCTTCAGTGGTCGAAGGTACATCTCTTGTGCGTAGGATCTCTGGTTCGATCCTAGCTGGTGCCCAGTGGGGTTTGCGGTAAACAAACATCATGTACATGGGTTTTCTCGGAATTTTCCCGTTTCCTCCCACTTTCTTTACTCCACAATTTCATTAATTTCTCATCATCATCGTCTCCTTTAGTCTTGTAACCCACCCAAGTTTCATAATAAAATGAAATTTTGTAAAGGAAAATTTTTGTGAGATGAAACTCCAGTTTACTGTTAAGTTGGTTCTTTCTCTTGGAGTTGGAAGCACTGCTTAACCTTCGGTTGGATTGCGCGAGTCGTCGATCGGGATGACGTCACGTTGCAGCCGAGGTTCTCGCTCGAAGACGAAAGCGCTTTGCAGTGTATAAAATGAGGTAAGAGTGATAGGTCCTCTGAATGAAAAAAAATGGGTCGTTAAAATTAATTTTCTTTCCGTATAATCGTATAATTTTGTTAACTTCTTTTGAAATCTATAACAGTTCCTGGCTATGGTTGTTATTCAGAAGATATCATTATTATTCAGTATATTCGGAAGTATTTATTTCTAAAATATTGCGAAAGAGAAGAAAAAAAAAGTAAAATAGTTATTCGATCAGTTAATGTACATGGTTTTGTGTAGGCAGAGTTATGCCTTTTTGTTAAAACATGTTGAATCTTGTTTTCCTTGAAAAACTAGTTAAAAGTCGCTAGTCAGGAAAATTGAATATATTGCTATTACGGAAATATTCAGGCTAATAGAGACTTTAAATGAATGATTTGTCTTTGGTCCGCTTTGATAAGGAAAGAAAAAAAAGAGGAATCTATAGAGTTACAGATGAGCTGTTGCTCGTAACTCATGTATCTTGACCCATATATAAGGAATCTTTTCCTCCCACATTTTCATTCCAAAGAAAGCCACTTTGCAGTAACTTCGAGTTCCATACATTTTGATGAAATTATTGTATAGGTTTCTAAATTCTATATTTGGATTTACGATTGGTTATAGTATTTACTTCAGAAACTTTTGTCACTTGGAAAAAAAAAACTTTTGGAAAATTAATGTTGCTTGCTAACGGCGATTTCGATTAATGATATTATTGCTTGTTAAAATTGTTGAATGTTTTCTATATTACTATTTATATATCACGTTTCGGATTTGTTATAATAAAATTTTCCATTTTGTTAGAAAACTTTTTACATTTACAAGTAGTTGTAGAGATATTCCTGATTATCTTAATAGTGATATTTTGCATACAGTATAAGCCTTTTCCAGTATTGAACCTCACTCTTCACGTCGTCATTATTCTCAGCCGTGGGGGAGTGGAATTCTCCTTTCTCTCTCCTTTTAAAATTCTTGTATTCTAAAGGGGGAAGTGGGGTGACGTCCGTTCTCGCAGGACTGTGGGTAGTGGGGGCTATTTAAAGATTATATGTGTATCGTTCATCCGTTACATATATAAATTTTTAAATAAAAATAAATTTTATACACTGCCCTGGAAAGGCAAATTTATGCTGGCTTCGAGGTCCGGTTCGGGGAGGTCCAGCAAAAGTGTTCCCCTTTATATTCTAAAATTTATGTGTATTTCTTTGGTGAAATTAACCTCTAAATTAAATAACATATTTTCATTATACTATGCCTTTTCATTATATTATGCCTTTATTGAGTTAATATAAATGTTGTATATGAATGTTAACGTAAAATACTTAATACAGTGTTGCCGGGGTCGGATACAAAATTTATGGTTTAGTAGGTCATTGTGTAATAAGCAGATAATTATTGATAAGGTTGTAAAAATAGTAGTAATTATTCTTTTGGTTTCTTTGAGCTTAATATTTTGTGGTGTGCTTGTAAGGATGGCACAATCAAAGGAGACGCAAGTAAAGTCTAGATTTTCGGATTCTTCAAGTTCTAGTGGGGATGAATTTCTTGGATATTCTTATGAATTTTGTAATCCTATGTTTGATCATTCAAGGCCTTCAGCCCATATTCAAGTGAATCCTCACGAACCTTTGCTAAGTGGTCAAAGTAGACCATTTCAGGATCAAAATTATAACGTGGATCCACAAAGAAAAGTGGGACACAGTTCACGGTTTGCGAATTCCTCGCCTAATTTAAGAGCAGGAGGGAGTCAGAGCTTTCAAAATAAATATAGAGATCGACCATTTAATATGGCAGCTTCATTAAATTTAAATTTTGAGAATTTTGCTTCGGAAGGAATCTATAAATCTTTGTTGCATGGTATTAATAGTCTACCTATAATAGATGGTACCAATACTGAGTCTACATTTCAGTTTTTATTAAAACTTGATAGTATTGTCAGAGGAAAGGGTTTGCCTTTAGATCTTGTGTTAGTAGCTTGTCTTTCTCGTACAAAAGGAGAAATGCAAGAAGTAATACAATCGTTCATTGGGGACGCTTCCCCTTGGCAAACAGTTTGTAGACATTTAGTGGTGCGATTTATTTCCACTATTGGTAGAACACAATTCATGCGACTATTTTTCTACGTTCCCATGCGGGAGGATCATTCATTATATGAGTTCGTAGATAATAAATTATCGATTATTCACGTTCTTGATATGTCCTTTGATGAAGCCACCATTTGTAGTTTAATCACTAATATGGTAACGCCTTCTGCCCATCAATTTCTTGCTGAAAGAGGTATGCCTATCGATTTAAATCAGTTGTATTTAGCTGCAGAACACTATGATGCTTTGCATAGGTATAGGAAGGACTATTATAGGTTACGTAATCAAGGTTGTAACGTACGGGACTTGGTACCACCCCGTAAATCATCTTCCTTTATCGGAGCGAAGAATACAAAACAGCAAGTAGTGTTGCAATCTCGTGAACCAATAAATTTGCATAAAAATTTAGTTTCTCCAGCTAGGTATTCTTTACCATCTAACTATAAAAAATTTGATAAGGCGGAATTTTCTCATTACCATAATTTAGAATCTCAGTACTTAACTCAAAATAACTTAGACGTAAAACAAAATGGTAGTAAATTGGAAAATTTGTTAGCGATTCATGTTTACATTACGGGCATGCGTTTTAAGTGCTTAATTGATACTGGGAGTACGAACTCTTATTTGGCTCGACATCTTTATGATGAACTTAGAAAAAAATGTATAATAAAGGCAGAAAAGGTGAACGTTCAGACTATCGGCTTAGGAAATATTAAAGTTACAGTGGATATGAGAGTAAGACTATATTTTAAAATTGGAAGACACCAATTTAGTGAAATTTTCTTCATCGTGGACTCTAATGAGTTTGATCTTCTGCTTGGAAATGACTTTCATACAAAATACAATGCCATAATAGACATTGCGGGTAATTCATATAATATAAAAGCTCGGAAGTTAGTAGTTCCTATGATCCGAGCTGATGAACTTTTGTGTGCCCAGACTTCTCTCGCTTCTGCATATACTTCTAGGAATGGGGTGAGTGGAAAGCAGCCGCCATGCGACCTTGGTTGTCCGAAAGCTACACCTCAACCTAGATCTTTTGGTAATTCTCATCAGAGTTTGACTCCATCGACACCAGTAACTAGAGACAACGGAGTTAACACCACGTTTGACCCTGGAGTGGAATTCATTTTTGATCAGTCCATATTGCATCCACCGGAGACTAAACCGGAGGAATCTCAAGGTAATTATACGGTTCCTGATCAATTATTACTATGTGATTCTAATTTACAGGAATATGTTAATAACTTGTTAACTTCATATTCTGATGTTATTGGAAACAAAATTGGTAGAGTAAAAAATTTCACTTACAAAATTGAACTTGCCGATAAAACTCCCATTCGATCGCAACCTTATCAGCTTCCAACGCATAAGCAAAAGGAATTAGATTCTTTTATTGCCCAGCTTTTAAAAGACGATATTATAGAGGAAGTAGATTATTCTCCCTACACATCACCCTGCTTTCTAGTAACAAATTCAGACGGAAGCAGGCGGCTTGTAATTTCATACGGAGAAGTGAACAAAAGGGTTATGGTAAACAGCTATCCTTCTCCTAACATGGAGAATGTAATATCTAGTATTTCGGACAATAATATCTTTTCAAAACTTGATTGTAAATCCTGTTTTCATCAAATTCCTCTGTCTGAAGAGAGTAGAAATATTACTGCTTTTGTGACTAAAAATAAAATCTATCGATATAAATCGGTACCAATGGGATTAGTGTTATCACCTTTTGTTTTAAGTAATTTGATGTCAAAAGTCTTTGAAGGGTTAATTGGTAAGAATTTAGAGATATATTTTGATGACATAATTTTATTTAGCAAAGATATTGAGAGTCATAAAGCTCTATTAGAGGAGGTATTATCTCGACTAAGAAATTGGGGAATTACTATATCAGAAAAGAAGTCCTGTCTATTTCAAACTAGTATTAAATATTTAGGGTTTCGTTTTGAAAATGGCAACATGTCAATAGACCCTGAGAGAATTAAAGCTATCCAGGAGATACAAAAACCAAAGAATAGAAAAGGAGTGAACAGAATATGTTCATTTTTCTCGTTCTATTCTAAATTTATTTATGGGTATTCAGAGTTAATTGCTCCCCTTCAAGAATTAAGATCTGTAAAAAAGCCTTTTAAATGGATTAAAGCTCATGATGAAGCCCTACAAAAATTAAAGGATGCCTTTTGTAGTCAGGTCATTTTGAAAGTCCCAGATATGAACTCCAACTTCGCAATACATTGTGATAGCTCTTTGCGTCATTTTTCTGGGGTTCTCAGCCAATACGATTCGGAAGGGAATCTTAGACCTGTATCTATGTTTAGTCGAGCAATTCCACAATCTGATTGGAGTAAAAATATATACGAGTTAGAACTTAAGGCTCTTTCTTTATCTTTGGAAAAATTTGAATATTATTTGGCAAATCCCTTTGTAGTATATACTGACAGTAAGAGTTTAACTTGGTTACTTAATAACCATAAAAGACAAAGGAGATATGGAACCATGTTAGAGAAAATCTCGAGGTTTAAATTTCGTATAGTCCATGTAAGATCAAAAATAAATAGTATAGCCGATTTCCTTTCAAGGGTTGGAAACCATCTAGAATTCTATACAAAAGACGATAATACAATGGAAGTCGTAAAGGATCATAATAAAACAGTAAATTTGTCTTTCATTAATTTTTGGCAAAATCCTGTGTTTAATGTGCCTCTTACAGATCACCAGAGGAAGGATCCTGAATTAAGAGAGATTATCAATAGGTTAGAGCGAAAGGAAGAAGTTCCTCCGTATGTATTAAGAAATAAGATCTTGTTTAAAAGGACAAAAGGTAAAGGGAATAATGGATTTAGAATTGTAATACCTAATTCTTTAATTCAGTTGATCATTGAGTATTCTCATTGTCCAATAATTCATGGTGGGCATATGGGATATCGAAAAACCATTGCTAAGGTCGCTGAAAAGTATACCTGGCCTACTTTATATTCTGACATTAAGAATTTTATACAATCTTGTCATTTGTGCCAAACCTGTAAAGATTCCAATCGAAAACCTATGGGTCAATATTTTACAAAAAAGGTAATGCACCCAAATTATACTTGGTTTATTGATATTGCGGGGAAATTGCCTAGTAGTTCTGGATTTGAATATATTTTAATTGTCACTGACGCCTATAGTCGTTTTGTCTTTTTAGAACCTTTAAGACGACTAACCTCAAAAATCATCTGTAATAAGTTACAGGAATTATTTCTTCGATACGGCTTTCCTGGTAAAGTCCTAAGTGATGGCGCTTCTTATTTCGTGAGTGATTACTTCTTAAAATTCTTGTATAGCTATGGTATACAGAGTGTAAAATTCTCCCCATATAACCCACAATCGAACAGAGCCGAACGTACGGTGAGATCGGTTAAAAATTTAATTCGTATTTATGTTGATAAATCTCAACAGAATTGGGCCCAATTACTATCTAAAATTGCTTTTACTATTAACATAAGTATGAATGAAACTACTGGGACCAGTCCATGTGAACTTTATATGGGACGGAAATTTTACCATCCATTAGATGTTAAATGGTTGATGGATTTAGATCTTTTAGACGACGACCAGGATAAAGAGCAAAAATTAGTCAATATAAATAATAACATTGAACGCGCTTGGAAACATAGTGCGAAAGTATATAGTCAAAAACATAATCCTGTTAATTTAAATATTGATGATTTAGTATTGGTTGAAAGGTTCATGAAAATTTCAGCAGAGAAACATTTCAATCCAAAGATCGCCCCTCAGTGGCAAGGCCCATACCGCCTTATTTCTAAACCTACACCAAATACAGTTTGGCTAGAAAATATTGAAAGACCATATGTTCATATAAAACGTCATGTTCGTTTTTGTAAGAAATATTTTCCACCAAGACAAGTTAATCAACCTAACCCATAAGGTAACACAGAAAAAAAATGATGATTTGATTTGAGAATTGAGGTTAACTAAATTATTAATATTTCATTTATATATATATTTTAGGATGTTTGTTCGAACAAAATTTTGTGTGTTGTATATTTTTTTTTATTCCTGCAGGAATGCCTCGTCCGAGAAGGTGAGAGGTCAACCCTTTTCATTTTGTAAATACCTCATCATCATCCTTTGTGTATGTTGTGTAAGGAATTGGAAAAATTACTGTAGAAGTTTGTAAAGAAGGCGTTAGCATTTGAATATTTATGGAAGATTTGGTAATGTATTGAAAAAATTTTATTATTCAACTTGGGATTTGTTATTGTTAGGAATTTTTTTTTGACCGACCTTCGGATATTATGTAACCCTCCCAAGTTTCATAATAAAATGAAATTTTGTAAATGGAAAATTTTTGTGAGATGAAACTCCAGTTTACTGTTAAGTTGGTTCTTTCTCTTGGAGTTGGAAGCACTGCTTAACCTTCGGTTGGATTGCGCGAGTCGTCGATCGGGATGACGTCACGTTGCAGCCGAGGTTCTCGCTCGAAGACGAAAGCGCTTTGCAGTGTATAAAATGAGGTAAGAGTGATAGGTCCTCTGAATGAAAAAAAAATGGGTCGTTAAAATTAATATTCTTTCCGTATAATCGTATAATTTTGTTAACTTCTTTTGAAATCTATAACAGTTCCTGGCTATGGTTGTTATTCAGAAGATATCATTATTATTCAGTATATTCGGAAGTATTTATTTCTAAAATATTGCGAAAGAGAAGAAAAAAAAGTAAAATAGTTATTCGATCAGTTAATGTACATGGTTTTGTGTAGGCAGAGTTATGCCTTTTTGTTAAAACATGTTGAATCTTGTTTTCCTTGAAAAACTAGTTAAAAGTCGCTAGTCAGGAAAATTGAATATATTGCTATTACGGAAATATTCAGGCTAATAGAGACTTTAAATGAATGATTTGTCTTTGGTCCGCTTTGATAAGGAAAGAAAAAAAAGAGGAATCTATAGAGTTACAGATGAGCTGTTGCTCGTAACTCATGTATCTTGACCCATATATAAGGAATCTTTTCCTCCCACATTTTCATTCCAAAGAAAGCCACTTTGCAGTAACTTCGAGTTCCATACATTTTGATGAAATTATTGTATAGGTTTCTAAATTCTATATTTGGATTTACGATTGGTTATAGTATTTACTTCAGAAACTTTTGTCACTTGGAAAAAAAAAAACTTTTGGAAAATTAATGTTGCTTGCTAACGGCGATTTCGATTAATGATATTATTGCTTGTTAAAATTGTTGAATGTTTTCTATATTACTATTTATATATCACGTTTCGGATTTGTTATAATAAAATTTTCCATTTTGTTAGAAAACTTTTTACATTTACAAGTAGTTGTAGAGATATTCCTGATTATCTTAATAGTGATATTTTGCATACAGTATAAGCCTTTTCCAGTATTGAACCTCACTCTTCACGTCGTCATTATTCTCAGCCGTGGGGGAGTGGAATTCTCCTTTCTCTCTCCTTTTAAAATTCTTGTATTCTAAAGGGGGAAGTGGGGTGACGTCCGTTCTCGCAGGACTGTGGGTAGTGGGGGCTATTTAAAGATTATATGTGTATCGTTCATCCGTTACAGTCTACATGGTATAACTGTGCAACTCGGATTCCACGTTAATCAGTAGGTCTACGTCTCATATAGCCCCGCTGCTGAACGGGACGTTAAACTCAAAATCAACTCAATTTGAAACTGAAAGATTCATTTCTTTCATTTGATTGGTTTGGATGAATTTAAGACTATTATCTATTTATTTTAAGACTATTATAGTCCTATAGAAGTTAAATATAGTACATATATGACTTCTATAGGACTACAATACTAGCTCTAGATTAGACAATATGTTAGCAGAAAGCCAGAGCTTCGCTAAAATGCCAACAGATGGCAGTGGAAGTTCTAGTGACAAAAGAGACAGCTATCTTGTTCCCGAATTTATTTATAGTACCTTTTGAGTTAATTTCTGGGAAGCAAAGAAAATATTACTTTCACCACTATTACTTTAACCCAGCGTTTCCCAACCTTTTTCAACTTGCGGCACACTACGGGTGTAACTTGAATTCTCGCGGCGCATTCATAGATATTATTATTATTATTATTATTATTATTATTATCTGCAAATATAAAATATCATGCTAATTTCTTTTTCTGTGATTACTGATCTCCTTCTCACAGAGATGAAAGCTCGATCACTGGTTTTCCCCTATGCTAATTCATTATGCTTATTTTTTTATTCTAATTTTAAAATAGAAAACAATTGCAATGAAATATAGGACTCAGATTTTTAAAAATACGCTTTCTTTTTCGAAAACTGTATCCAACCTTTCACTAAGAACGAAGATCACTAAATAACGAACGAACAAACAAATGTCTTGTACTTTTAACTTTGCTGTTTTAACCAAAACCGGTGCATATTATTGCAATCACACAACTTGCGATGCGTCGAAGTCAAAACACACCTGTTGAACAAAGTGTTGTTCTGTCATTCACATGCGAATGAGTGTCCTACGAACGTTCACTTGACGCGTACCATACAAGTGCTTCCATTTCTCGGTGTTAGTATGACTCTCAATTGAAGAATAACATAGCAGCTAACCGTGGTTGTGGAAATGTGTACGAGCCGAAATACTGTCTGCTACACAGTAATAAATGTAGAATAATATATTACAATTACAGTATTTTTTTCCATGGTAGAAATTCATAGTAATGTGAAATACAAAAATATACCTTTTTTTCCTATGTCTTGCAATTTGGTTGCTATAGAACTAATAATTTTGTTTTGATTTTCTCGCAGCACAGCAGCGGTCCATTCGCGGCACACCAGTGTGCCGCGGCACACCGGTTGGGAAACGCTGCTTTAACCTGTTCACATGTAAGTGGAAACTCCTCCTTCCATCCAACAGAAATGTTTCGATTCACTACTGGCTTTTAAGTTTGACATGTTATTATTATGGAACTTAAGCATCATGAAACAATGACATTTATGAATTTATTAACATCATACTAAATATATAAAATTCTGGTTTCACTATTGTCTAAGAACAATGTGATCCTTACCCACTAAAGTTGAATTCTCTTTTACAGAGTCTACACACTTCGAAGACTGTGACACGTGGTCATGCACTTTAGGCAGGAAAGTTGACACGGCTTCAGCCCTTCTAGTACAGTGTTATCGAAACTGAATTCTGCTTATCTGTAGTATGTTTCATTTGCGATTGCCAATGTTAAAAAGATTTTAAAAAATAATTTATTACAAAAAGTAATTGCACAGTCGTGTTCAAAAATTTTGCTTCGCAGGAGCTTTGTAGCCTATTTATTTTTAACTCACTAGGGATGATTCCATACCGTGACCAAGTACCTGGGGAAAACCTATATATCGTCTGAAATCTCTTACCATGAGAAGTACGAAACCGTTTTCAAATCACGGGCAAACCCGCAACTTGACCGTATAAGGGGCCAGTTTGTTGGTGTTTGTGACCCTATGTATGGTACATACGACAGAAATAAAAATAAATGTTTCGATGCATCACATATAAGCCCCTAAGCTCATCATGTTCTTGTTTGGCTCACTGCTAGAACGTGACTCGAGTAAGGGTTTGATAATATCACTTTGCACCCAAACATACCCATTTCGTCAGTGTAGCCAACGAATTGTAAATACAACGTGGCAGATGGTATCTGTCCACTCGATGTATATCCATGAAAACGAGGTACAAACATCATTCGTCACTAGAGAAAATATATTTTAGACATATTCCTCTCCCAAGAACCCCAGTTTGTCAGTGTTGCTAACCAAGTATAAAAATAAGAAATTGTAAAACAGGTTCCATACGATGAGACGTTTATACACCAGGCTTTGCAGAAACATCACACGAACTTATAGCAATAAGATGTTGAGTGTGGCCGTCTCGCAACCATTCTAGGTTGTCAGTGTTGCCAACAAATGTAAACATCACAATGTTGAAAATAGCGTGAATGTCATTGAACGAATATATGACAAAAGTGATAGAAGCAGCATTTAACAATGGAGAGTGTTCCCATCTCCCAAGCACCTCAGTGTGGCGGATATAATTAGACTGTGGCCCATACTAGGTTTGTAGTATGTACTTCATGCAAAAATCTTGAATGTTCGCATTGGGGTGCTTGGGAGACGGGGACATACACTATGTTTTCCATTGTCTAATGCTGCTTCTGTCACTTTTGTCATATATTCTTTCAATGGCAGTCACGCCATTTTCAATATTGTGATGTTTACATTTGTTGGCAACACTGACAACCTAGATTGGTTGGGAGACGGCCACACTCAACAGCTTTTTGTTATAGTTCGTGTGATGTTTTTGCAAAGCCTGGTGTATAAACGTCTCATCGTACGGAACCTGTTTTACAATTTCTTATTTCTATACTTGGTTGGCAGCATTGATAAACTGGTGTCCTTGGAAGAGGAATATGTCCGAAGTATTTTTTTCTCTAGTGACGAATGATGTTTATGCCACGTTTTCATGGATATACATCGAGTGGTATAGAAACCATCTGCCACGTTGTATTTACAATTCGTTGGCTACACTGACGAAATGAGTACGTCTGGATTCAAAGTGATATAATCAAACTCTTACCCGAGTCACGTTCTAGCAGTGAGCCAAACAGGAACATAATGGGCTCAGGGGCTTATTCATTTTTATTTCTGTAGAATATACCATACATAGGGTTACAAACACCAACAAACTGTCCCCATATAGGGTCAGTTTGCGGATTTGCCCGTGATTTGAAAACGGTTTCGTACTTCTCATGGCAAGAGCTTTCAGACGATATATAGGTTTTCCCCTGGTACTTGCTCCCGGTATGGTATAATCCCTAGTCAGAGCCCTGCAAAGCCAGGCCCGGCCCGGCTGAATCTGTATTCTGTGCCCGGCTCGACCCGACCCGGCCCGAATTTCGAGCCGGAAGGAAAACGGGCCGGGCTCTCACCAGGAAGGGCACAAACGGGCCGGACCCTAAACTGCCAAGGCACAAACGAGCCGGGCTCTAAACGGGCCAGGCGTAACCGGCCTCAGAACAACCAAGTCTGATAAATCAAGTCAATCCTTCAATACTCAATGGAAAATGAGAAATGTGTCGTCATAACATTGCAATGTCTATTTGTCCTTCTCGAATGAGAAAAGCGTGTGAAAGGATACTCAAAGTTTGCTTTCTATATCCTTATTCTATCTATTTGGTATCTGTGGTTGCTCTGTCTAGTCATGTTTATTATATAATACAGCTCATTGACATAAGAGCCTTATACAGTTATATAGTAATAAGAGAGATTAAATAGAGTTTGGGCAGATGCGTCTGCCAGTAAGATCACAAGAAGTGGCTAAGTAGTGGAGGAAAAAAGGTATTGAATGAATAGTCAGTTTCCCAAACATTACGATTAACATAGGCTGACAACATGGGTTTCCGATCCGTCTTCGTAGTGTCCCGTGTCCGGTTCGGCCCTATAGCATTTGTGTCCGACCCGGAATGTACCAGGCCCGGTTCGGCCCGGAATGTGCCCAACCCGGTTCGACCCGGTTACGGCCTGGTCCAGTTTGATATACTTTAAACGGGTAAGGCCGGGCCAGGTAATCTACCGGGCCAAACGGGGGCTCTGTTTTAACTCCACATAGGATTTCACTTAGTTAATTATAAACTGTATTCTTCATCTTTCTGAGCTGTTTCTTGTTAGTATACGCATAACTACCATCTGCGGGTGATAATAGAGTTCATTGAAAAATAAGGTAGATGTCCTAGTTATATATATATATATATATATATATATATATATATATATATATATATATATATATATATATATATATATATATATATATATTACTTAGATCCAGTTTAGGCGAATTGTTACTGTACGTTCGACTTTAGTATGCTCGTTCAATTTCCAGTAGGAGCACTAAAACTTTCCGATGCCGACCCAGAATCATAAGACAATTGGAAAGCTGATTGAATTAAGAGGTAGCCAACTTCAGTCTAGACGGCCAGAAATAACGGCGCATGGGAGATCACCAGGCTTCACCCAATTAAATGTGTTCTTCTTAGCTGGTCATAAGTCAGCTGTAGCGCCGGGGAGTTTACGTTAGTACCGTATTTCTTTTTATCTTTTACTTAATTTCATCAGTATCTCAATACTGTGTAACTAAAGAATACTGAAAACATTATGACTTCTTTATCATCTCATCTGTCCCTCTTATAATCACTTCTAATTACAAATTATCTCTTTCAAGCTGGCGCCATTTCTGCTTCTACTTTTAGTTTACGTCCAAAAATATCTACTTCTACGCATAGATGCGAGAATATTGAAGAAACGCAGTTGCCCAGCGCATAGTTTGGCAACATTGTATCTTTACCAGCTGTGCGCCTGCGGAGTCTCTCTTCCCCTTTTACATTTACAGTTGGATATGTGTCGTCGCCTAATGCAGCGTACATGAGTGAGAGTTGCAGTGAGTGGTGTTGGAAATAGTGTGCATACCGTATTGAATAGCGACATTTGAAAAAAATAATAACAAGGAAAGACACAATTTTGTGATTTATTTGTTTGTGAATCGAAGTCTAAATTAATTAAAAAGCGAACATGGGGAAGAGACTGCAAACTGTAGCGGCTATGACGTGCATGAAGACGCTGCTAATGCTGTTTAACTTTTTGTTTTGGGTGAGTATTTCTGTTTCCTTTCCAGATTGACCGGCTTCCTCCGAGAGCTCGAGAAATGAATGGTATCCCATATGGTTCATCTTTCCGAAGACAAATATTAGATTTTTCGCCCTATTTTCGTTACGAAAACCTTTTTTTAAAAAATCCATAATATTAATGGGAAAACTGTAAGATGCAAGTGTAAAAATTCGGTTATTAAAACGATTATTAGGATTAGAAAAAACTAAAATGTTGAAGAAAGGAAAAATAAAGTGGGCGTAATTTGTATAACAACTTCGTCAATGAAAATACGTGTATTTAATGTGTGTATATTTGGCCAGAATAGAAATATAGTAATATAGAAAAGTGACATTCATTTTGAAGATGTCGCATTCAAGGCATGACAGCAGGATATCTTCCTATTGAGTTATAGATATACAATGTAGTGAATTGTGAAAAAATTTCTATAGAGAGACACGTAAGATGTGAGTGCTTAGCACTGGATATTGAGCAAAAGATTTTGAATAGAAGTTTTTACAAATTTGGGAACAAATATTTTCGTATTTTCTAAAGAAAACTTTGTCTTTTATATTATTATTATTATTATTATTATTATTATTATTATTATTATTATTATTATTATTATTATTGGAAAAATAAAATCTTTAACATCCCATACTTATGCTCTTTAGACTAAATGAGACAGATGCAGTGTTTCTTCCAGACATATTTTTGGGGGTCACCCCCTCCCCCCCGGAGCTCTGAGAGTGCCCCCGGAGGAAACAAAAATAATACGTCTCTGATATAATAATAAATAGAATAATACAATCAGTGCCCTTCCGAATACAGTACTAAATATGCCCCTCGGAGCATTTTTTTCTGAAAGAAACACTGGACAGATGATTAATTAAATTGTGTGATTATGAAATACTTAATTGGAAAAATGACAATGTGAAATGTGAAATGGGAGAACCCCGAAAAAATCCAAGGACACAATGTAGTCCACTACAAACTCACAGTGTCTCTTAATCGAACCAGATTATTATTATTATTATTATTATTATTATTATTATTATTATTATTATTATTATTATTATTATTATTATTATTATTATTATTATTATCCAGCCTTTTGTTGCAAATAAGCAGCAGGCGAACTTCCACAGTTTTGTCAAAATGAAAACGATATTTCAGCCAAGTAGCAATACTTTTCTTTCTTCGCTTTGCTAAATAAATAAAAGCTATAACAGAGCTTATTTATTTAACAGTACAGGTACCAAGGGCGTCGATTTCTATGTAAATTTGGAGGGGAAGGCATTCAGATGCAGAAGGTATATATATGAGGATTTTTAAGACAAATTGCATTCAAATTATGCCAAATATGGTATATTCATAAATACAATAGGGGTCCCACATGAGCTTTGGGGGACCCGGGCCCCCCAGGATCGGCGTCCTTGACAGGTACCATTAATATCTACTGTATGCAGTATTAGACTGCTTTTGTTCGTTTCGGAATACCTACATTCAGGGGTAAAAGTGAGAGGAAACGCGGGTGGACGTCGTCCTCCCACCTCCAAAAAATTTGTACGGCGTCCCCCAGTTCCTAAAAAAATACAATGGGCAAAGATAGGCAGGGGGACGGTGTGACGTCATGCCGTTATCTACCGTCCCCCCTACTTTTTCAGATCCACTTTTACCCCTGCCTACACTGAAATGTTAACTAGTTTTATTATCTAGGTATTTGCTATTTTTCGAATATTGTTTATTTTACACTTGTTTCCCAGTTATTTACTACATGTATAATATAACAAGAGTTGTATATTTGTATGGATATAGTTAATTATGCAACTCAGTTATCAGTTACGCAATATAAACAGAGCATTTCGCAGAATTCTGCCATACAGAACACACTGAAAAATGTCATGCACTTTTGTTTAATTAAACTATGTTTACGTAACTTGTTACAATCACGTACGGTATAGTGCCGTCTCATCCCATACGTGGTATTTTACCTGTAACTCCGGAATGTATTAACCAATTTTGAATTCTTTGTGTGTAAAAACAATTTTTTTCTCGTATGCTCGTGGAAAATTCTTTCTTCTTGATCAAGTTATTAACACGCATGCTTCTTGTGCTTGTGGACCCGCGTTCAATCCTTGGTGTGGATGTTTGCCTTAGATGCAAACTCACTTCAGATCCCATTTTTTAAAACAGAAAGACCTGCCTCGTATAGCCTCGGAAGTGAAAAGGAGCGTTAAAAAGTCTAATCTTTTAGGTAATGAACCAAATGATACTCAAGAGGCCAGTGGTGATTCTTGAGGAACGTCACTTCGGTTAAAATTAAACTTTTATCGTTTCAAACTAAAGAAAGAAAACTTTGGGCCTTATGCAGAGTCGTTTTGACGCGTTATTAGTGCCATACTAAAGAGTACGACTAACATATGTTTCCTGCAGTAGCCAGGCGTTTAGTATGATGCTAATCATACGTCAAAACGACTCTGTATAAGGCTTTTTTTGTTTTAATGCTTGTATACAAGAATTAGTAGAGGAAGATTTTGTTCTCCTAGTTTGAAGCGATAGTACGTAGTGTAAAGTTTACCAATGTGTCTTTCCTCACAAGCCGGCATTGTGTGAGACCTGAGTTGGATTCCTGGTGGAAACTTATGTCATTCGGATTTCACGTTTAGCTATCGGTCTAGGTCTCATATAGCCTCGGTGCTGAACTGCAAATCAACCAACCAACGAAATCGAAATAAAATTGCTTTATTAATTTTCTTGTTATAGATTTGCTATTGTTTCAGCATCGAGACGGTGTAAGACGTGGACCTATAGCTTAACATGAGTCCAACCGGGAATCGAACAAGAAAAATAAAGATTAGCTTCTGTTTTCACGTTATTGACATGCACAGGTTTAGTATCCATTCATACCAAAAAACTGTAGTTTATTAATTGGCGGTTTCCTAAGATTTTTCTAGAAATGCGTTTTCATACTGGTATGATATGCTTCAAATTTCTAAATCTAAGAATTATTGTACCGATTGCCAGAACATAGCACTTTCATTAGAGATGTCAGTAAAGAAAAAAATCGATGAATATTACCTATGCAATGTTGGATGCAGGAGTGATTTCCCCCGGGGGAATTTCAAAACAAAGAGGGTATGAAAAAGTAGTACTGCAAAAATATTAGTAGGCGTGGAAGACCAGGGTTCGATTCCTAAGCTTATGTGGTTCGGATTCCACGTTAATCGTCTTATATAGCCTCCCTGCTGAAAGGGACGTTAAACTCAAAATCATCATCATCATCATCAAAAATATTAGTAATCCTCATTGAGCACGATCCAAGTTATGGCCACGGGGAGAATTTCCCAACTCAATCTACCCTCTGATATCATCATTGGTTGGATGTCTTGACATTTAGACGTAGGCTGGCTGCAATAGCTATACTCAAAGCAAATTAAGAAATGGATCGATTTTTAGAAGTGAGTATTTTGGTGAGACTCATTAGAGATGAGGTCGAAATGAAAGATTCGGTTAAGTTGATCAAAATGAAATAATGTGGTAGTTGTTTACTGCATTAGCAATTTTTGTTTCAGAAGAATAACTTCAATCATGATATATGTACTTTTAGGTTAGTTTAAGCAGTAGATTAATTTGAAGTCCGGTTAATGTATTGTTTCTAGATTACCTGAAGATTTTATTTATGGGTTTAAATTACTTAATAATTCATTTATTAACGTATTTCTTCCTTGTCTCCCTGTAATCGAATCGTTGGTGCACATACTTTTGAAGAGCGTACACTGCAAAATAAATAAATAAATAAATAAATAAAAATAAAAATAAAAAAAATAAATCAGTGTTCGAACATTTTTTTTAGAAACGACCTTGGTCATTGTTCAACATGTCTCCCAAAATGTCATAAAGGGGTTCTATTAATGAACAAAAATGTCTAGAATATGTCCTAACCAAAGATGTTATAAATAGAGGATCTGCCCATATGTATCTTCATCCTATTAAATTGATGAAGCCAAAAAACAATCGAACATCGGCACGTCTGATCGACTACTCTCGTTTATGCCATCGTCTGATTGGATACTTTAGTTTCCGCCATGATTGTTGGCTCAAAACATTGCGATCCTATTGGGCGGAGTGGGCAGAGTAGGGGTGACGAAACTGTGACGCATGGCTTCAAGATTTTGTTGTATGGGCAGATCCTCTATTTTATAAGATTCTTGGCCCTAACAGTGGTTAATAGAAACTTTCCTAAGAGTGTTCAAAATATACCTGAACTTCCGAGTGTTCAATGAGCATAGTGATATAAATGACTTGAAAATGTATAAATGGCAATGTCTAAAGTCTTTTAATATTATCCAAACGACATTTCTGTGCCTGTATACTCATTGAACACATCAGATGTTCAGGTGGGCCTACATTTTGAACACTTAGATTAGTTCCTATCAATGTTTCCTTCAGAAAAAGATGTTCCAAATGGCACACTTAGTATTCGGAGGGACACCTATTATTATTACACGGTACTATTCTATTTATTAATATACTATAGACGTATTATTTTGATCTCCTCCGAAGGGGGGCACTCTCAGAGCTCCAGCGGGGCAATGCCCCGCCCAAAATATGTCTGGAAGAAACACAGGTTCCTATTAACCATTGTTAGGGGACATTCTAGACATTTTTTCTTCATTAATAGAACACTTTAGAACATATTTGGACATGTGAAACAAGGACTAAAAAGCCGTTCCTAAAAAATGTCCAAATCGTATTCAAACACTAATTTGTTTTTTGCATCGTAATACAGAGCTACTTGATTCCTAATGGAACACTGTTCTCAGTGTTAACCCAGAAATCATAAATGTAATTCGGTTTTCGAATTGATTTGGATTTAACTATTGTGGCACAAAACCGGTTTTTCGGTTTTAGTTTTTAGAAAAACCGAAACAGGTTTTTAAGGTTTTGATTTCAAAATCGTTCAAATCTTCTGTCAAAAACTGATTTCGATTTTGAAACAGGTTCGATTTTCTATCAAAAATCGATTTTGGTGAAAAACAAGTTTTTGAAAGATGGAACTGTAAAGAGCAAATGGATCAAAGATAAGTAAAGGAGGGAAACCTATGTAGATGCTTTCTTCACGAAGCAAACGTATTGTTTGGAGCTGAAAATATGAGTTTTAGATCCTTGCACTTAAGTTGAGAGCGGAAGTGATGAAATCATTTAACTTTGACTTGATTTGATTTTAGTTTAGCGTCCCTTTTAGCAGCGAGGTTATATGAGACGTAGACTCCGAACCGAACCACATGAGCTCTCGCCGGAAATCGAACCTGGGTCTCCCACACCAAAGGCGCGTACACTAACCACTTAGCCACGAGAGTGCATTTAACTCATCCGCATAGAAGAATACCGACTACCCGGCCTAATATTGTGGAAGGACAGACCGGAGTTCCATAGTTACTCACTTCCTGTCTTACCGGTACTATTAAAAACACTAAAAAAAAAAAAAAAAAAAAAAGCTAAAACCTGCTCTTATTCATATTCTCTGACCTCTAAGTACAGGCCAACAGTTTATAAATGTTCACTATGTATTCCACTCTACGTTTTTTTTTTTTTTTTTAAAAAAAAAGAAACTTATAGAAAAAGGAATGGCATAAACCACCACCCTCTTTACCTATCTGATATACACAATTTTAAACTAAATAATATATTAACGTCTGTAGTCCTAATTCTTGAATAAATAATGTAAGTCTAAAAGAGCCAAAACTTACAGCTTTTAGTTTTTGAAAAAAAGTTCTTGATGGTTTTCCTGGGAATCGCGTTTCTGTGAAGGCATTACAAGTCGAGTAAGTCTTTCAAAAAAATATTGTTCATTTTATTACGGGCTTTATCTCCCCCCTTCTCTCTCTCTCTTTTTTCTTTCTTTCTTTCTTTTTTTCTTTTTCTGTTTTTTTTAAGTAAGCCAGGTAGTACGGAGGCCGGATAGTCGAAAGTCAACTGTATTTCTATCCAATTCAGCAGAGCAAATGTGAAAAGCATGTTTATGTATTCAATGTAATTAAATTGCATACAGTACGCGTCCAAGCCCTAAATGAAATTATCCATCGTTATGCTTGTAGGAAAATTAAACAACATCCGGTGGTAAATTGTGGTTGAAAATTAATAATGTAACAGTACCTTCACTGTTAGATTTTCCGTGTCTGCTTTTGTGAGTGTGTGTGTGTGGGTCTGAAAATGAAAGAGAGAGAGAATTTTTTCCTTTATTTACTTCATGAGGTTTCGTGAGGCTACAATTGATAGGAAACAGAGATTGTGGAGCTGTTGTTCGCTCTGTTAATTCAAAGGTCACATCACAGCATGAAAGAAAGAATTTATCATATTAAGGCATAAAATATAAATTACTTCAGAACATTGACTTGTAAGCGTTGAAGATTGAAGGTGACAGTGATATTCCTGTCTGTTTCCTTGTTTATATATTTTCTTCTGTTATTATTTGTTGAGCTAAAAGGAAGATATTGCCTCAGTTAAATTGAAAGGTGTTTGCTGAACGAGCCAATGATGATAGAAGTATGATAGAAAGGTCTTCTTAACCGTTGTAGTACAGCAGCCTAGTACTTCTTTATTATTTTAAAGGACTTTGTTTTACATAATATTAAAATCTTTATGTAATTAAGCTGTCTGTTAGGAGAAGCAGAATTTCAAGAACTACGTGATCGATAATAATAAATTTTAGTAGGATATATAGGGCCAAACGTTAGGAATCGTGTGCGTTGATGGAAGTGAATCGTTCAGTAGATTACAAATTATAAACAATCAAAACCAGGTTCCTATAGGGGAGTAATTATGAATACCATCCTTCTTTGATAGGTTACCCGCAGTGGTGTTGAGGTTAGCGGGTTGGCATAATGCTCAGGATGCAAAGTAGTAATCTGTCCGTGAAAGAGAACGTTAAAATGAAACTATAAACTTTCCACGTGACAGATCAAAAGACTTTAAATATTTTACATTTTAATTCATATATCTAGATATATATATATATAAAAATGAAAGTGACTATATTTGTGACTTCATATCTCTTAAACCACCCGACCGATCTCGATCAAATATTCAACATAGATATGGTACAATCCGCGGCAAAAAACCTGCAACATGAGGATGTAAGTTTATTGTGAAACTACGCCTAACAGCACAGGGAATGAACATAACGTCTAAGTAAAACGAATAACGCCAGGATAAACGTCCGCCTCCTACCGTGCACACTTATTTTGGAGCAAAAGACTTCGTCATTTCACAATAAACTTATATGCTCATGTTGCACGTTTTTTGCTGCGGATTGTACAAGCCTGGGATGGTTTTTACCACTTCACTTGAACAGTACAACGTAGGGGAAAGGAGGAGATATATACAAATAAATAAAACTTAACTAGCTGAACCTGCGCTGTCTACTCAGCGCATCGTTCTATTATGACCATGAATCTCCTTCCCACCATGCATGTCACCTTACTCATACAAGTAAAGGATAGGAGACTCACAAAGGAAGTAAATTGCTATATACAGATGTTGGAATGAGTTTGTAGCAAATTTATAGAAGTAACACGATATCAAGTGGAAATATTTTTTCTTATAAATCCATATCCGTCCGAGTACGCTTCATTGCGTCTCTTGAGGCCTTTGAAGTTGCCAGCATGCAATAGTTTTTTTTTTCATTCAGATTTAAGGAAAGCGCCTGCAATGTCCGTCAACCCGCTATACGTAACTTCTCTACTGGTTGCCTAACACCGTAGTTTCGGCCTGCAACAATGTTAATCTTATGGGCTCAAAATGGCCCCTAAAATGTTGAATAGAACAATAACGACACTTTTTTTAAAAAATGAATGAGAACTGGAATAATCTACACAAAATTTGGAATACACTAGTGAAAACAGCACGTTTCTAGCACTTGTAGTTTTTGAGATTTCATTGTTGAAAGGATTGCGGACAAACATATAAACCTAGCATTTTAATATATAGTCTTGAATCTTATATCGCGTGAACTCTTGGATCACGGACCGATCTCGATCAAATTTGCCACACAGATGAGGTTCGAGCCTGCGATGGTTTTAATTATTTCACTTTGATGGTGCAACTTACGTGAGGGGGATATATAAATGAAAGTGGCTACGATTTAATAACTCAATTGAACCACCCGACTGATCTTGATCAAATTTTCAACATAGATGAGGTTGAAATCCGCAAATTGGTGAACTGGAAGAGGAAGTTATATATACACAAATAATTAAAAAGTGACCGATATTAGTGTCCAATCAGTAGTTTTCGAGGTTGTTGAGACGAACAATGACCCTTCCGATACAGTTTTAATCTAAATTCATCCCTTTATGTTCAAATGAAATGTATTTTCCCCATGCGAAGAACGGGTATTCTGCTAGTATTTTATATATTTTTGAGTAACTATTCATCTTAAAGTATTAGATTACTTAATTTAATTTGAGGTAAAATGCTATATTTAAGCCTAACTTGGTAAAATTAAATTAAACTTGTTAAGAAGTTTGGTTTGTCAAAAACCAAACCAAACTCCTTCACATGGTATACATTGCGACACTGCTACTTGTTTTTCGTTTTTTTTTTTTAATTTTCAGTATTGTTGTTCTATGTACAAGCGCTCTTTTAAACATATATCAACAACCACAAATTTGTAGTAGTGTTTCCAACTTCTTACAATCCGTTTTATTAGATTACTTTTCTGTTTGTTAGCGTGAAATCTTGCAACTTTAATTTTACACAGACACACACACTTCTATACTAACTAGAGCTATGAAATTTTGTACAGATGCGTAAATCCGATGACAATACAAAAAGAATAACATTATTTATTTTCTCTAGCCTGAGTCTCGAAACTACGGTCCGCAGGCCAACATTGGCCCGCTACATTTGATTAAATTGTATAATTTTCTAAGTAAATCATGCAAAATAATAATCACATGTTTTTATACGACCAATTAAGAAACGCAATAACTAACATACATAATGAAATTGAATATCGGTACCTTAACTGTAATTAAAGATATAAGATTTATCGTAAAAACTTAAAATGACATAAATGGATAATTCACATAATGAAATTAAGCATTATAACTATAATTCATGAAATTTATGTAGTTGTTACTTGCAGTTGTGGATCAAGTTTACTAATGGAGATTATCAGCAGCGACTCCAAGTATTCATCAGTTAACAGTGATTTTTTTTTTGTATATTTTATTTTGGATAATGTTTTTTTTTTTCTCACAGAGAAGTAGTTCCGAAAGTGGGAAGAATACCACGAGCAAATTTATGGAAGACTCATAAAATTTCTACCAATGATAAATTTGTTTGTTTTCTATAAGATATATATATGGCTATTATTTTAAAAATATCGTAATACTGCAAAGCAATAATGTCCATATGCAGTTTTGGAGCAAGAGCTTCTACGTGGGCATAAAAAGGATTTATAATTAAAATAAAGGAGTTTGCCTGTATTTTTTCCACACATATTTTTGCCACGATCAGTAATCATATTCCTTTTTTTTTTCGATTGAAGAATATTTTTCTGTACAGCATTTTCCACTCATTTAAAAATATCTTAATCTCCAGTGGCCATGCTGTAAATGCTATGAATGTCAAGAAGCACTTCACAGACTTCATATTTTTTTTTTTCTATTTCTCGAATAATAAGTAACAAAAAGAATATCTGAAATATCTGTTGATTCATACAGAGCCAAAGAGAACTACTTACTGTAAGTGTCGATTTTTGTCAGACAATTGAGTTAATATATTTTCTGCAATATCATCCGCTCTTTGAGCCACAGTGTGCTGACAAACTGGTGTTTTTTTTTATATATATAAATAAATCAGCTTTTTCTGCACACGTTTCTTTTGCTGTTGCAATCGTGTAATCCTTGATTAATTTACCGTTACTAAATGGTCCCCCATGTTTCGCTATTGAATGAGCGACGCGGAAACTAGCAAGAGTTACTGCTTCTTGTTCAGCATTTACTTTCTTCTATAACAATTTCTGATATTTCAATCCGCTTTTCAAAGATTCATATTTTTCTAATTGTAGGCTTCCTGTAAATTTGGAGTAATTTTAAGAATGGTTAGTCTCATAATGACGTTTTATATTTTATTCTTTGAGCATTGATATTCTTTCATTGCAAACTATACACATTGCCTTATTCTTGTTATTTGACTCAATCACAAAATATTAATATCCGCATTGTAATTTAAATGGTTTGCACTTACTATCTATCTTTCGTTTCTTTTCCATATTTATACAAATCCACACACACGGCAGATAACTTCAAATCAAAATAATGCCTGTTAATACCATTGCAATCGGTCCCCGAACAATTAACTGATGGATATCATGTTCGTGGGTCTTCTCGGGGTACTCTCGTTTCCTCCCACATTCTCATCCCACCAACCCTTCATAATTCATTTGCCTTAATCGACCGTCTCCCTTAGCCTAAAATGTATGATCGTGGGACGTTGAACTGTAAGATTGCGTTTTCAATAACATTACAAGCCGAGATCCTGAATAAATAAAATGCACTGGTTTTATCTACTCACAATTGAATACCTGTATTTTCACTAGGAAACCATAGTTACAAAACAATAATCGCACTTTATTTCACTTTTCAGATCGCACTTTTAGCTCAGAATTCAAAATTTGGGACTATCCAACTCATAGTTGTCTCCCATATTTATACTAGGCGTTCTCTGTGCGTAGAACATATTCGAAAACGCTCGAAAGTACTCAATCTTCCAGACGAGTAATCACGCAGGAGAACTTTTCCAAAACATAGTCTATTTCTGCTACTCGCTACAAAATGGTGCTGTATACTTCGTCTCACCAAGTTGACGTTTTGTGTATTTCTGCCGCTTCCTACAAGATGGTACTGGCGCTATAATATGATGGTATGGCTTGGCTAGCTCTTGGGCCGTGGGACTTAATGGAGAAGTCAGTGTGGCACTTAGGGTAAAAAGTTTGGAGATTCGTGCTCTACCTTGTTTTACTGTAAGATTAGTACCTGATGTTTATACAACCCAAATCCCACGGAAGTTCAACTGGTTGCAAATGATTAGGCGTTCTGTTGATTTCATATCAACAAGTTTGAGAATTTTTCTTTTCGTAAGGAAAGAAACTATCGCCTTCCACAACGGAAAAATTTTGTATAATTGGTTGATTGAACTGAAGTTTAGGGTTTCTTTCAACACCAAGGCTATATGAGACGTGGACCTATATCCTAAGATAAGAGCTCCTTTGTGGCTAAGCGGTTAGCGTACGCGCCTATGGCGTGGGAGATCCGGGTTCGGGGTGGCAGGAGCTCATGTGGTTCGGATTCCACGTTAATCAGTAGGTTCACATCTCATATAGCCTCGCTGCTGAACGGGACATTAAACTCAAAATCAAATCAAGACCCGAACCCTACGAAACATGCGTGAACAATATTTATCAAAATTATTAAAAAAAAAAAAAAAAAAATCTAGGTAAGAATCTTCCTTGGGAATAGCTCATTACATGAGGAAAAACCGCATTAAAATATCAAGTAGTCTAAAAGGTATTAGTAGTAGCGTTTTGTGCACGAGATGGCGTTAGTGTCTTATAGGAGGCTGACTACTAAAAATTATACAAAACCTAACCATTTTTCTTTTGCCCGGTTTTGAAAGTGAAAAGAGATAATGAAATGTAACTTACCACAATAATAGATAATGTTATTCTACACTCGAAATACGAAATCAAATACGAATCAAAAGAATTTTCAGTGTTGCCATTCATATAAATTAAAGTGTGACAGAATATGAACTACCCAAAAATCTAAATAGGTTAAGGCGGCAGCTAGAAAAATGAAGTCTGCAGCAATTGATGACTTATCATGTTGTCTTGGTTCCTTGTTAACTACTTTTGAAATAGCATTTGTATTTATTTTGTAATAAACAGTACAAAATAAATACAAACATTATTTTAAGAGTCTTAATCCCTTGATTATATGCAACCCGCATTATTTATTGATTATGTGGTTGCCGCATATTTCAAGATAAGATTTCTTCACCAAGCTTTGCAGGAATTATTGATTCTTTTAAATAAATAATTACTTATTAAATTCTTTAGGAATAGTTAATGCGATTAGTGAAAACTACATCGAAATATGCCCAATATTTGCGAGCATACCTACTAACCTACGTACGTACATACATGTCAAACTGAGAATCTTTTTATTTTTTTATTTTTTTGAATTCGGTTAATAAGGATATATTTGTCGGGTAGTTTAGTGTTATTTCCTTATTAACAAAAATTTAGAAAAAAAATGCTTTTTTGTAGGGTAAAATGGACTAAGATTAAATGCATTGGTCGCGAGCGAATTAAATTCTCTAATATTCATAAAAACTTAATCTTAGGAAGAGCGCCCAATGCTCATCATTTTACCCCACAAAAAATTCTTTTTAGTGCATTTTCCTAAAGTCTTCTTAATACGAAAATAACATTGAATTACCCCTCAAAAAAATCTTATTTTAAGGGTGTCGGATATATAAATATTTTTTTACACTTGATTTGGGATCAGAAGTCATAAGTGAACATTTATTTAATTGACGACCTAATTAGTAAAAGGAAATTGTTTTCTCTGAAATAGGATTTACCGAATTCAACTTGTCACTGCCTGGTATTGCAGTTAATTAGAGAACATGACACGAATTGATATATCATAGAGCTTATCGTATTTAAAAACGATCACATAACATTCTCCTAAGCATAGGTAAGAGGCTTGTGTTTTCTTTTCTATTGTGCAACACCATGTTTTGATGTATAGCGAATAAGTAGCCAAGTGATTTATTAGAATGAAGCTGAATAGTATAACAGTTAAGCTTTGTCCTGTCATTGGTAATTTTAGGTTCACTTCAGATTACATTTCTTCGATCATGTTTACAAATGGGTTGAGTTGAATTTCAGTTTAGCGTCCCTTTCAGCAGCGAGGCTATGTGAGACGTGGACCTACTGATTAACGTGGAATCCGAACCACATGAGCTCCCGCCGGGAATCGAACCCGGGTCCACGGAGGAGCTCTGTTTACAAATGGGTTTGGAACAAAACTATTTTTTTCTAAACAATACCGTGAACCTACATACATTTAAAAAAAATGCCTATGACATATTTTAAAGTATGTCCCAACAATGATGGTCCTAACATGAACATAAAGTGAAATTCATGGCTTTATTTGTAACTGAAATATTCCATTTACTAAATAGGCACTCGTTGTTTGGCATAGACGAATTTACCTTTGCCCATACATTTATTTGTAGAGAGGTCATATTTATATTTAGATTTATAAGAAAGAAATAATACTATAAAATTCTAATTCTTCTCAAACCAGTTTTTCATATTTTCAAAAACTTCATTGAAATAGGTTTCTTCTAAGTGCAGCCGACATTTTATTATTCACATTCACTCAGTTTCACATTTGAAAAAAATAATCGTTAAAATTATGTATATTTACAATTATGAAATCCACCTGTATCTATATTTCTATTTTTTTAAAAATCGACACTGGTACTCAAAAGAATATAGAACTGACGGTTAAAAATATTCCATAAGAAAGTGAGAATATCAACCTTGAAGCAAACGCGTTTGCTATTTTGGGAAAATTTTAATCTTTCGCTACTTTCGTGGGAATTATTAAAATTAATGTCATTCGTTCATCCATTTCAGGCCTCCATAATCTCTTTTTTCCTTCCTTAATATTTCTCTGGAAACATCAGTGTCCTAACAAGTTCTTTTTTCCTCCTTGTTCCCATGTTTCAAAGTCTAGTGTTTTTCGATTAGTTTTCGTAATGTCAATGTTTCTGCTCCATACAATATCGTTAAAATTTAGTCGAATCTTTACCATACTTGTAAGTGTTAATAATAACATAATTAACTTTGAAACTCAAACTCCAATTCGATCTTGGCTAACTACGAAGAACACAAAGTTTACATGAATTTTCTCTGCCTAATCTTCCTGTTTATTCTGCTTTTGTGTTTTTTTTTTCAGTGTTAATAATGTATTTGTATTTCTTAAATTTGTATCAGCTTTCTGTTTCTGTCTTAGAAATAAAATTAATAAATGTATCTCTCTATGAAAATAATTGCCTACCTCCAATCGAATGTATTTTCATATCTTTATTCGTAAGTCTGTTCAAGGGTTTTCTCCGGAGCTAATATGTTCGTTTACATGTGGTTTTTACACGGGAAGTTCTTATAATCACTCTTCCGGCGATTTTTTCGTAACGTAACATAGATTTCTTGTCTCACTATGCAACTGTGACCTACTACTTTGTAATGAATAGTAAAAATTATAATTTTTAAAGACCTTTATGCTCCTTTTTTTGAGTGACAAATATAAGAAAGTAATCTGGTGATTATTGGTATTTAAATTGATATCTGTCATATTGAAATAACCTCATCCAGTTTCCTTTCAGGACAAGCAGAAATAAAAACAGCAGCATACGTAGTCGACAGTTTGTTTCAGATCTTGCGCTACTGAAGTCAATTATTCCGAGTGATGGTTTACAGAGTCTCAGTTTTTGATCCATATCACTCAAAATTCGCGTCATTAAAAAAAATCCAAAATAACTATGTTGTGCCTACCGTAGTGTCCTAGAACTCAGCATTGTGAAAAGGCGAGTAGTAGGGTTTCGGTCATGTTATCCACAGCTGAGGGATATGTACTAATTTACTACTACTACTACTACTACTACTATTACTACTACTACTACTACTACTACTACTACTACTACTACTACTACTACTACTACTACTACTACTACTAAGAAGAAGAAGAAGAAGAAGAAGAATTTGACAATCTGTAGGCAGCAGATAGTTGCAGTTGACTTCATTACAGAGTGTCGTACGATAAAATTAAAGGAAAATACAATTTCTTTAATATTACATTGAAGAAGTAAATTATACTAAAGGCAATATGTAGCTCGGGATGTATAACAATATATACTGGCAATGCAGTGATTAAATGCTAATCACGTGGTGTTTTCGAATATTATTTATTTAGTCTTACAGTGCTCTTACATTTTCCAAGTTATTTGTAGCTTTTTGTTAAAACTCCTGTAGAAAGATTTCTAATAACTTCAATGGTACCTTTTATATATACGCATGTGGATAACACTGGCGTACGTAGAAGTTCATCCAGGGGAATTTAAGCTCCCAAGTTCACATAATTTCAGGTATATATATATATATATATATATATATATATATATATATATATATATATATATATATATACCTAATTGTATACATACGTATCTTAATATGATAAATCTTTATTTTTGCGTAATATCTTGCTAAAGTTTGGGATGAAAACTCCGAACTCCCCTTGCGTGTGCCACTGGTAGGTAACATTAAATGATCTTATGCCATTACGTTTTGAAGTCTTCCTCAAGTTTCCTTTTAGCCTTGCATCGTAATTTACTACATTGGTTTGGATATTATAAACATAAAGTTTATCCATAAACAAGCAATTAAAAATGTAAATAAACAAGCAGTTGAAATGTAAATACCGGTAATGCGTCGTATGACTTTCTTCTGTTGCATAAAGACCTCTGTTCCACCAATGAAGTTACTCTATTATATATAAAATTTAACACTATTTCAAAGCTGTTATGTATTTCATTTCAGGTTGTTATGTATTTCAAAGCTGTTTGCTGCTTATCCAAATAAGTTTAGAAATAATCCCTTTTCTGGGGAGGTATCTAAAGATCACTTGGCCTATCCACGGTAAATATCTTTAAAGACATAAAAAAAGCTGGTTTAACAAACAGTCACTCCTCGTATAAATTAGCTAACACGGCATCAGAGGTAGTATTAGGGTTTAAACAATATAGTAATATGAACAATTTTCTCGAATGATAAATAATTATTTGAATAATTGGTGTATTACTAGTATTATTTGTGTAACTGAGCTATTGCGCAGGTTATGTTTAGGATCATGTTTTACCGAACTAACCATTTCTTAGCAAATGCACAGAAGCAGAAAGATGTATTTGACACTGCCCCTCAAATATCGCAGAGTAACCGATTTTGACACAAATTTCAATCTAGCTCCCAGGTACCCATACAATTATTCTACGGGACGTTAATGTCAAGGTGTCAGGACTGTTAGTTCGTAGTTCATAACATTCATGTGTCTGTCTATCAGAGAATCAGAATCAAATGTTGCCAATAGCACTAGAAGTAGAAGGGTGAAATGGATTAAACCCAGTAAGGTGGGAAAACCATCCTACGTCTAGATTCTAACAATGAAAGACTTAAGCATGATGCAATTCCGCCAGTTTTAGCGGCATTATTTGTTTCTTGGTGAGTTCCGAAGACAGGAGCTACACGTGGAACAATTTGTTATGTTTCGTGTTGAACGATTAATAAAAGTATTACAATTTTTGTTTAAATTTCTGAAAGAAGATGATTCAAGGAGCAACCAGATCAACTACAAGGAAATGAACTGAAATACACATTGATGTATGCTTTGTTTACCTAGCAGACGCTTTGTTCGGAACCAAAAATGTGACTTTTGGAACCTTGCATTTGACGCAAATGACGGAAATGACGAAACTACTTGACACATCCATTGACAAAAGTGCAGTCTGCACAATCTTGCTTTGCTGTTGTTGTTTGTTTGAGTTGTTAATTCATTTTTTTTTTTTTCAAAATCATCTCTGTAGGAGACGCGAATCTGTAGTTCAACCTGGGATTCAATACATATGATCTTCAAACGGGGATTCTGAATGGGACCACTCGAGCAGAGCGCTCGTTCACTCGGGAGATCCCTCTTACTATGACGTAATACATATCGTAATATGATAATATATGGACTTAGTGTTTTAATTATAAAATTGCGTGACTTTTAGTTACAAAGTGCGTGATCTTCAGTTGTTTTATCAGCTTATTTTTTCTTTTTTCTTTTCCTGTCTGTATTGTGGATATATTATATAAGCTATCTGAAAGCCAAGATTTAATATATGGTTACTTGCATTAGACATTGATACATAATGTCGGCTAGAGAAAATTGCCTCAAATCCCATTCAATGTTTTTTTCGCTTCTAAATAGAAGTGCATTCTAGAAAATTGTCTTACAAAACAGACCGGACATATTTCACGCTCTGTCCTAGCACAAGGAAAATCGATATACAATGCTTCTGTCGAGTTTTTTTTTTTCCCTTCTCTTGGATAAGGTGCCTGCGCAACTCATTACTCTTCTTCATCCTCTTTCTCTGCCGACATTATCTAGAAACTTCAAGGCTATTTCATAATTTGCGTGTAACATGTGTAGGATGTTTTGAGCTTTGAACATTAACAACTGTCAATGTGGATCTCTTGTTTGCATAAATCAGACAACAATCGTCAAGCAACTGTTTCGATCTATAAACATGGACAATTTACAATAATCTTTTGTTTTTCTTATTTTAATTTTATTTCTGAAATACATTGTTATTAAAAGTATTTTCTGTTTTTATCTAATTTTAAACTTTCTTTCGTATATAAATCTCCTCTTTACACATCTTGAAATGTTAATCAAGAAGGAAAATGAAGTTCACACGGTTATTTACATTTTACGTGAACGTGAAATATCCGAATTTCACTAACATTCCGGGAATCGAATTCGGATCTTTCAAAACTCAAACAAGAAAGCTAACCATTAGCCCCGAGGGAACTCTATAATCATAGACGTCCGCAGGATATTTTTCAGGAAGGGGAGTAAAAGAGACACACGACACGCAAATGCAGTCGCCAATAAATACACACCTTAGTGCATGCGTGTAGATAATAAATACCTAAGTAACTCTATGGTCTATGGAACCCGGAGGTTCAATAAATCGTTGACAAAAGCTCTTCACTGACTTCTACCTTTAGCCAATTGGGTACAGAGCTCCTCCGTGGCTAAGCGGTTATCGTACGCGCCTTTGGCGTGGGAGATCCGGGTTCGATTCCCGGCGGGAGCTCATGTGGTTCGAATTCCACGTTAATCAGTAGGTCCACGTCTCATATAGCCTCGCTGTGCTGAACGGGACGCTAAACTATTTGGTCTAGGAATTAATTCGTGCGGGTGGCGCAACGAACGGAGCGTCCCACAGTTCCGTGTATCCACACATGTGTTGCAAACCCCTGTCATCGCGTATCGTTCGTAGTATAGGGCAGTGGATTAAAGCGTCAACAACACCAGTTTGTAGTTAAGTGAACATGGCGCAATTTGTGCCTGATAAAGTGTTTTTGCGGGGTGTCCTGCTGCATTACTTTGACATGCAGAAAAGTGCGACTGAAAGTCATCGTATTTTGGCGGAAGTGTATGGTGACCATGCTCTAGCTGAGCGAACGTGTCAGAAGTGGTTTGCACGGTTTAGAAGTGGTGATTTCGGCTTGGCAGACCAAGAGCGAGCTGGACAGCCAAAAAAATTTCAAGACGAAGAATTGGCAGCATTGCTCGAGCAGGATTCGTGTCAAACGCAGGAACAACTTGCAGAAGCATTAGGCGTTGATCAAACAACAGTCTCCAAACGCTTGAAAGCCATGGGAATGATTCAAAAGATGTCACATTGGGTTCCACATGAATTGAAAGACAGAGACGTTGAAAGACGAAAAACCATTTGCGAATTGCTGCTTCAACGACAGAGCAGAAAGGGGTTTCTGCATCGAATTATTACGGGTGATGAGAAGTGGATCCATTACGAGAACCCTAAACGAAAAAAGGCCTGGGTGAAACCAGGTGAACCAGGTCCATCACAATCAAAACGAGATATTCACTGTGCAAAGGTTATGCTGTGCATATGGTGGGATATGAAAGGTGTGGTGTACTATGAGCTGCTGCAACCGGGTGAAACTATGAATGGAGAACGTTATCGACGACAATTAATGCGTTTGAAGCAAGCTCTGGCCAGAACACGACCAGAATGGGAGAACAGACATGATAAACTTATTGTTCAACATGATAACGCTCGCCCACATGTCGCAAAACCGGTCAAAACCTATTTAGAAAATGTCGGATGGGAAGTTTTACCCCACCCGCCGTATTCACCAGACGTTGCTCCTTCGGACTACTACTTGTTCGATTGCATGAACAACGATTTGATTGGACAGCGGTTTACTTCTTCAGAAGATATCGAAACATGGGTCTCTGACTGGATCGCTTCCAAGGATGAGGACTTCTTTCGCCACGGAATCCGTACATTGCCTGACAGATGGGCGAAAGTGGTGGCTAGCGATGGACAATATTTTTCTTAAAGTATTTATGTATTTTGTGTTTGTACTACAGCTTCAATGTGTGCGTACCAACCGCACGAATTAATTCCTAGACCAAATAAAATCAACTCAACCAATTGGATACAGGTGCTACTTTGTATTCCTATTTCTGCGAGATCCATCTTAATATTGTCCTCCCATCTCCGCCTAGGTCTTCCTAATGGTCGTTTTCCGATTGGTCTTCCAGTTAAGACTTTGAAAGCGTTCCTACTTTCATCCATCCTGGCTACATGACCTGCCCACCTGAGCCCCCTAGATTTGATATGACTAACAATGTTTGGTAAACCGTATATATTACGTAGTTCCTCGTTATGAAGTTTCCACCATTCCCCATTCCCGTTCCTCTTGGGTCCGAATATTTGTCTCAGGATCTTGTTCTCACTTTCAGTCTATGTTTTCCCCTCAGAATAAGCGACCCTGTTTCGCAACCATATAGAACATTCTTTACATTTTCTTTAACATGAAATATCGGAATTTTACTAACTCATTCTGGGCATCGAATTCAGGTCCTTCAAGTCAAAAGTAAAACAAGAAAGCTAACTTTAGCCCTGAGGTACCTCTATAATCATGAACGCTTTCACGATATTTTCCAAACGGGGACTGGGAGTAAAAGACATACACACAAGCGCAGTTGCGAGTAAATACATACCTTAGTGCATGCGTGTAGATAACACCTCATGTAAAACAACAGAACAAGTATGTATGTACAGTCATCGACAAAAGTTCTTTTCGCGTTTGGTAAAATTTATTTTGGGAGTGACGGTGGTATGGCTGGAACATACAGAAAATTGCATTCTTTTTAATTTACTGAAAACTGTATTAAAAGTGCCCTTCCATTCTGAACTTATTTACGAAACTAATTTCATGAAACGGAAAAAAACTTTTGTCGCTGAATGTAAATTACCTAACTTTAACTACTTTCGTCTGAAGTTTAGCGTCCCTTTTCAGCGCCGTATTGTCTAGATGTTACCTACAGTTTAAGGGGGGATCTGAGCAACCACAATATGTTCAAATTTCAGTGCACTCGCACCGGGGAATCGAACTCAGAACCTTGTGCATCAAAGGTGTGTATGCTATTCGTAGAACAGCGGGAAAGGCTAGTAAATATAGGCCTACTTGAAACGTAAAAATCACGGGTACAACAGCACCAATTGCCAGACGGTGACAAGAATCCCACTTGATCAGTCAGTGTGATGTTTCTGCGTAGAAAGAGGAAGGCCAGCGTTATATCAGAGTTTGGTAGGTGCCATAGTGTGATGGCCAGAAAGCATAGGACAAGCATCTCGGTAACAGCCACTACCCTCGGAAGAGAGAGATGGCTGTGTAACAGTGCGATTTGTCAGGTGTTCATAAGCTCCCGTGGTTAGTCTCTTCCAAAGAAGGGAAAAGGAAGGTAAAACCAGCACTAAACAACAAGACGTGGAGCGGTCACACCTTATTAAAGATGTCGGACGTCGGTCGTAGATTTTCGAGATTATTACAAGAAGATAGGGCACAAATTGTGCACAACTAACAGCAGATTTTAATAGTAAACAAAGCACAAGTGTGTGTGAGCACACAGTCACCGAACTGCTGACTTTCCACTTACTAATGGTAACCGCACGGCATTGTCGATAACGATTAAACTGGGCATAACGGTATCGTCATTCGATCACCATGCAAAAGCTGTATGGTTCGATGAATCACGATACTGCCTTCACCACATCGGTGGTCGAGTTAGAATCCATCGTCTCCAAAGGAAACAGCAACTCGAAACGTGCATAGTAGGACAACGACAGACCAGTGGTAGTTCCATTGTGATTTAGAGAGCCTTTCACATGGTCATTCCTGGGCTCAGTAATGCGTGTGGGGGTCACCATGGCGGGTTTTACCTATCCGCAGGTCATTGCAGATCATGTTCACCCGCTATGTCGACCATGTTTCGAGCTTGCAGTGGCATCTTTCAGCAGGATAATATTCCTTGTCACAAGGTCGTTGTACTGCAGTGATTCGAGGAGCACTGTGGTGAATTATAATTGGTGCAATGTCTCCCAAATTCACCGAATCTTAACCCAACCAAACACGTTTGGGATGTCATTAAACGTCAGATCCTTGCTTATCGCGGAATTTACGGGAAGTAATTAATCTACAGACGTGGTGCACTGTCTCCAGCCACTTACCAATGCCTCATTGCTTTCATGCCAAACTGCATTGATTCTGTTGTCGAGCCAAAGGTGGACATACTAGATAGTAGTTAGGCGGTCATAATGTTCTGGATGGTCAATATACCTAAGTCTATTAAATAGTATGTGAAACAGCAAATCTGTTATGTTTTGTCCCGCATTACGAAGAACGGAACCTCCTTTCAAAACTCCAATCGAGTTGTCTCACTCTGCTGGCAGCTATGTCTGTAATTATGATATTTGAATGATCAATCTATATCTTGGCTGCATAGGTTCATAACCTAACCTTTAGTCTGATAAATAGTTCTTTGGGATAACACGATGAGATGGGGTGACTCAGTATGACAGTGTTTATATGCTAGGCCGCAATATTTTACTAAACCATGTAGTAGTAGCTTAATAGTTTTTTTTTTTATTGTAAGTATTTCCTTATTGCAATAACCGTTCAAAATAAAATAGAAATAGTTACTTAATTTTCGTACAAAATAAGTCTCTGCTGTGTTTCGCCTAAAATGTTTCTTTGTAGTAACACTGGTTCTTTTGGTTAGGTTGAGTTGATTTTGAGTGTAACGTCCCTTTCAGCAACGAGGCTATATGAGACGAGACTTACTGATTAACATGGAATCGAACCACATGAGCTCCCGCCGGGAATCGAATTCAGGTCTCCCACATCAAAAGCGTGTACACTAATCGCTTAGCCACGAAGGAGCTCTTTTGGTGTATATAAATACGTTCCCGGATTTTTAATTAACGCTGAGGACTAAACCTCTTTCCCTCAAACTGCAATTCAGTAATATATATATATATATATATATATATATATATATATATATATATATACCGGATGTTCATTTATTATGTAGCCAAATTCCACTGGTGAAATCCTCACACTAAACAATAAAAAAAAGTCCATATGAATATAAAGCAAAAAATGCGTTGTTTCCAAGGTACGAGATGCTGAAATCGAGAAAATAGTAACTTTGAGGTTGCCTAGCTCAAAAACCATGAGAGATATCAACGGCGGTTAAAGAAATATTAAAGGAAATAGTACGCTGCCTATCTAAATAACCATGTTTCAGAGTTGGTTTGTACCGGCGCATATGATTTTAGAGAGAGGGAAGGAAGAGAGATGATTTTAGACAGAGGGAAGGAAGAGCGGAACCTATACCGCAGCTCCCTCTAAAAAATCCGTTTCGCCGATAAGTCTCAACTCTGAAACGTGGTTATTGTGTGTGTGTGTGTGTGTGTGTGTGTGTGTGTATATGTATGTATGTATGTGTGTGTGTGTGTGTGTGTGTGTGTGTGTGTGTGTGTGTCCTTAGTCCAGACTTCTTCGATGAATGGTTGAAGGATAGAATTTTTAAGTAGCATACACAGGATTGGTTTTCCTAACTTTTTTCGAAAACTGAGCATCAGGATTTACACCCACTCCTATCAAATAGTTCAGCCAGTATGTCAATAGATGTCAATTGATATGTATCCCATGTTTTTACAAGAAAACCAAAATTCTGTTAGACCCTAATATTATTGTAGAGATAGAATATTGCAAAATTTCACTGTTTTTCCTTCTGAATATTAGAAATTTCTTCCGGAAAATTACAACTCATTATTATAATTAAAACTGTACTCTTTAAAACTATACACTTCATAAAGTTCTTAATATAGTCAATTTAGACGATACTGTTTTTCCTATTAAGGTTAAAATTATTGGCAATAAATGGACAATTTTACGATATAATTATACATTCTTTTGCACGTATATGTTATTTACGTTTACGTATAGGTGTAAATACGTTTATGTTTACCTATATGTTATTTATGTATAGGTTTATTTTATTTGAACTCATAAAATCATTGTTGGGTAGTTGCCAATTTTATGGAGACTTAAAGAAAATAATATTGGACACATAAAAGAAAGAAAAAAAAATAAAAATCACATTATTCACAACATTTCGAGATGGGTTTTCGCCTTTTACACCTAATATCGCTATGTTTTTTAATAGTGTTCTCGTACATACAAGCTTGTACTTTTTACACACAGACAAACACATTTTCAACCATGCATTTGTAATTTGAGACGCAACAGAGAGTAGGGAAACTGTCAATAAGATTTTGACTGATATACTCAAGATTCAAGTTTTGTTCAGTGCTGTTAGAATGGAAATGAAAGTGACTATATTTGTGACTTTCACAAATATCCGAACCACATGAGTTCCCGCCGGGAATCGAATCCGGGTCTCCCAAGCCAAAGGCGCGTACGTTAACCGCTTAGCCACGATGGAGTTCTTATAATTAAATCTTGCTATACAATTTTCTACTATTCGACGTGTAGGATCAAAACGCACTTGTGTGTTCCACAGTGACTCATCACTAAGAATAAATAAATAAATAAATAAATAAAACAGCGTTTTCTTTTAGGTTTAAGGATCATCAAGGATGAAAATGCAACCTGAAATGTATGCGTATAAAATATGGATAAATATAAATAAATAAACATACATGAAATACAAAATGAAATTAGGAGATAAAAATAAAAAAACTGTTGACTTCTAAACTCTATTAAACATTAAAAAACATACTTCTCTCGCTTCTGGTATTCATAGTACAATTAGCTCATTTAAAAATAAATAAATGAATATTGGATAGGAGCTTATTGCAACAGTGATAGAAAATAATTGGTATTAATAGGCCCATATTCAGGTGCACGTTTTGACTGACTATAAGAGTTCATGACATATTGTCTTTTTGACGATTATCTTGCATAATCTATAGAAGCAGGGGGAATTTAGAAGCAATTACTTCCAAGTCCCATCAAATTGCCGGTTTAATTAGTAGCATGTAAGCTAACCTTTAATTCAATGATTGTCTTAACAGCATTATAGGTCCCTGGGCAAACTGGTGTACTGAGGCCCCTACGGCTAAATATTACATGTGATTTTACTCATGGGGACCTGGGGAAATGACTGTCTGGCCCATGCGTTAAAATGTACCTACCGTAATTTACAATATCGATTGTAAAAGAAAACCTTTGCAATTACTATGCAAGATAGATCTTTTCTCGATGATTTGTACTATTTATTGTTGTATTTCACATTTTATTAATACCCAAAATGGTAGCAACACAGTGTTTGCTTTACCAGTACTATGACATCACATTTTGAAAATCGTTGCTGTGGTAATTAACGAGGCTGTGTCTATGCTGAGCATGAGAAGCAGCAGTGAACTTGAGTGTTCATCTTCTGTATAAAGTGACCTATTTAGAGAGACGAGAATAACGGAAAGAATTTGAAATAACATACTAAACCAGTTTTTTCTGACAAGTTTCAATTCAATTTGTTTGTTCCATTTGTCTACAATACAAGCAATAGAACACTTATGTTTTTTTTTTTTTTTTTTAAAGTACAGAAAGGAAAGGAAGATTTTCTCACAAAAAGGAGAAACAGGTCAAAGGTTTCTAGAACAGAATTGACCAAAATCATTACATGACTCGGAAGCACTTCACCATTGAAACTTAATTGTCATCATTCATCTGGAATAATCTGAAGCACTTCTGGGCTTGTTTCTCGTAATACTAATATAATATTAGTGTATAGCTTATTTGAAAAGAAAAAAAAATCGTAAAATTACAGTTGAACAGTATTGTGGTTACAAAACCCATTCTGTCCCTAAACGTTATCTATTCTCCATATGATGTCTTGATTGATATAACCAAATTGCAATTACTTTCTGAAGGAATATTACCCCCCCCCCCCCAATACATGGAGACTACACCTTCGTTTCAAAAAAAAAAATTCCTTTCCTTTAGCTAGCCAGCTATTAGTGATTTTAATAGGGATCATTGCATGGAAATTTTGATATAGTAAGCTCCCCCTCTACACTTTGATAAATTTTAGTAAATATCAAAGACAGTGAAGAATGTAAGAAATCTAGAAAGTGAACCAGGTAAAACACTGATAAATCAACTGTGGTGTTGGTTTTACTTAAGCCGGCACCCATGCACACATTTAGTAACGAACTAAAGTTACAAAATCACATTCAGGAACAGGTAATCAGCTACCAACCAATCTAGAAGATCTTAACTTTAGAGGGTAGCTTTGGCCTCAAGATTGAACTTCGGACACTTGAAAATTGACATCCTTATAAAGAGACTTGATAGTCACCGACCCAAAGTGTATACCGTAGCAGCAAATTAAATAGATTCCTTGCAGAATAACTGTATTTATTAGTCTCAGGAACAAATACAGGTTTCATGACCAGGGTGAATGAACTATGTGAAAGACGTATCTATAGACAAAGGAGCTTCTTGATATCACTGCACTAGATAAAGATAAATTGTAGGCAACTTGGAAAGAGTGAATCAGAGGACCCGATAGGTGAGGATATTACTTTGATATTTGGTAATACAGCCAAGAGGGAAGGATGTTAATTAGATACCATTCACGGCCAAAGGGTTATAAGAGGTTATTACGCTATACCGGGTTTCAGACCTTTATTACACTGTCTCGCACCCATGGGCGTTACTTATAGGATCTTAACCCAAGCAAAGAGCTATTAAATTTCCATGAGATAGTTCGTAAATGATTTCCAAATTGTGGAACTACGTCGACTACTTCAATTAATTAATTGTGTCGTCATATAATATTCAAGGCAATTCAAAGTGAATTGTGCTACAACACATGAAAAGGTAAATTTTACAGGTTTCTTTACGGACGCTCACACTCAATTATTGGTATTCACGGCAGGGGCTTCATTTAGGGAGGGTAGGAGGGGGAATTTGCCTCCCCCCAAGAGTTTGAGGAATACATATACTTTAATCGATTGTTGGGGGCGCGGTGGCTCAGTGGTAGAGCGTTCACCTCTGGTGCTTGGGGTCCCGGGTTCGATCCCAGCCCCCGCCAAGTGAACTTTGTGGTGGACAAACACCGTGCTCGTGGGTTTTCTCGGGGTTCTCCCGTTTCCTCCCACTTTCTTCACTCCACCATTTCACTCATCTCTCATCATCACCGTCTCCTTTAGTCTAACCGGCATAATCGTGGGACGTAAAACTCAAAGATCTCATTTCATTTCATTTAATCGATTGTCTACTTATGTACTAGTACAAAACGTGAAAGTCTTATGTCGGTGGTGCTCTTGCCCCCCCCTCAAGCGAAGTCTGAAATGACGCTCCTGATTCTCTGATGTTTGATGTAGGTTCGTTTTGTGACGCGGCAGATATCTAAACGATAATCAAGCGCTTACTACCCTTGCATGAACAGCATGTCTTTTCCCTCAAACTGTTTCACCCACCTTAAGATGTTCGGCTAGTGTGATGCTTGTTTATCAAATTTTGTCCGGAAATGTCTTTCAACAACGGTTACTGATTAAGTTCTAGCATATTCGAGCACACAGTAAGTCTTCTGTTTCATTGATACTTCCATTTTGTATAGCAACTATAGTACTCGCGCCGAGTCGTGAAGCTTGGGCTTTAAACCAATCATAGAAATATTTTGCTTGAGCTCCAACACATCGGAAAACTTCGGTACAATTCGTGGAGCCGCTTCCCGAGCGCACGCTTGGGGAAACGTCGAACAGCTGAAATTCACCAACTATGTTGCCAAACTTTGAAGACATAGTAAACGAGTATATAAAAAAAGGCATTTAAAAATTACCAATAATAACACTGCACAACAATAACTACTGTAACAACTATTCTAAAATGGTAACAATAGCACCAATAGTAACAACGAAAATATAACGCAACAAAAAAGAATTAACAAAACGGAACTTGACGCCAATCCGACAACACTGTACTCTCGGGAGATGTTTTCCGTGTAGAACGAGAGAAGACACTGACAAAATTTGGTGGGTGGGGGTTGACGACCGGAGCACACCCTCGCGTTCTATTGGATGGTGAAATTGGTAGATCTAGGTCAAGCTTCACGACTCGGCGCGAGTACTATAGCACACCGTAAGCAGCGGACAATTTCTGAAATGGTGTGTTCTTCAGTGTTGCCAAATGAAACTGGAATAGTTTACTTTTCGTCCACTATATTTCCACAATAAACTCATTACAATTGTCACGGGTAACTTTTCGTTTTCTATCAGTCATTTTGAACTGCCCCTATATACTATATGTTAAAAATGCACACTTTTTAATATCTAAGTTAACACTTTGTCTTCGTTTATTTTTTTTAAAGTACTCTGTGTTAAAAGTACTTTTTTTTTACTGCGTTTCTCTTCCAGATAATCAATTTCTATTTGTAGATATTAGGTATTATTTAATTATTTTTAAAATTATAATTAGTTTATTTCAGTTTAATGTTGTATGATTATGCTCCAACGCTAAGGGAGACAGTAATAATGATAACGGCATGGAACTACGAAAGTGGGAGGAAACAGGAGAACCCCGAGATAACCATTGCATGGTGTTTGTACACCAGAAAGCCCATTAGTTAGTTTGGTAATTAATATTGTTGTTATATGAGAACCATACTAAAAAGATTAGATTGTATAATTGCTTATTTTACAGTATGATTAAATATCTTCCAAATTTGAGTAAATTTTCTTAAGCTGATTTACTACTTCGTACTTTTTTCGACAAACAAAAGCCGAGGGCAATACCCTAAACTCTGTTCTTTGTTACCTTGTGGGAGTACTGAGAAGTTCTCTGAAGTACTCTTTGCAACGGTAAGTGATGTTTACAATTATGCTTTCACCTAACAGCATTAGCAATTTTTTTTCTGTCTTTTTGTTTCTTAAAAATACTGCATCCTTTTCTTGAGAAACTAGTTACCAGTATTTCCTTTTAGCTGTCACAAGACGAACTGTTATGAATGTGAAGTGTCAACTTCAAAGCAGAGTTTCACATGCATCTAAATTAAGTGCTTTGAGATGGGAAGTAAACTTTAATTACCCCATTGTTATGCCTTTTTCTGTGTGTGTGCTGTACGCTATGCTATCGCAAGCAATACTCAAACACCAGGACTATTGAATACAACATTAGTAGAGGTATTTGTTTAAAAATTTGGGATTGTCTGCAAGAGAAATAAATTACACTGTAGTGAAAGTCATTGTATTAATGTTGAACTGTTTCCACGGATAACTTTGAACCTCTTATCTATGATCATATTTGTCATTATCATAATGAAGTCTCCTCTTGCATTTGAAAATTTTTATTAAGCAAAATGAAATTTGGTGTTTTGCACTTTCGTTGAAGATGAGTCGCTTACACTGTTTGCAACTGAAACAATACCCAATAGCAATTCGGATTCGGATTAGGAGTTAGATTTCTGGGATTTCGGCATCTATGGCCATGTTAGCCCATGACGTATGAGGAATGACGTCCGTCGGCGATCACACTATCCGAAGAAAGGATTGGGGAAGGAACGAAGCGGCTAGGACCTGTATGTTCGGTACCATCCCGTCATTAGCCTGATGTGAATTAGGAAAAACTCACTCAGCAATTAGGAGAGCTGGCCTGAAAAAAGTTTTTACACTTTTTCGACGGAGTGTTCCTGCCGGGAATCGAACCTAGGTTGTCCAGTAGCGTCAGCATATATAAGCAATGCTATCATGTATGCACAGTATTGTGAAATATTGTTATTAGTTTATATATACAGACACAAGTGTTAGTTTTGTTTAACGTAACGAATTTCAGCCTGTCTTTCTACTAGGGTCTTAATGGTGTTGAGTATCTTTATTTATTTATTTATTTAGCCCATTGATTTATATGGGAATTATTTTTCTGTTATTATGATTTTACTGATTTCTACTTCAAATCTAGTGAAATCCTTTACTGTTTCAAATTGAATTTGCATTATTACTTTAATTTATTAGATATTAAAATATATATAAGAAAATCTAATTTTCGTGAAGTAAGAGCCTTGATTTGAAGAAAAAATCAGCAAAATAACATCATTAAGATACCAGTTCATTCCTAAAGAAAACAGAAAAATAATTCCCCATATACATCAATGGCCTAAAAGACAAAGATGGCACAGGTTTAACACTGCTAATGTAAGAAGTGAGTGGCTGCTGAGAAGCAACCAAGATCTCAGTTTGAAGAATCTTTCACCAATTATGTGGAATATATATCTTTCGTGTGTGTTGATATGTCTTGGCCCAGTCTCAGTCCAGAAATGAAGACACAGTGACTCAGTGGTCGAGCGTTTAATTCTAATGCAAAGACTTCTTGCATCGATTCAAGTTCTTTTCAGTTAGTATTGCACAACATCGTGTACTTGAATTTTCTCGGGGTTCTCCTGATATTTACATTCAATCGATTTCTAAATTGTGAAATGAATCTGAAAGCTGTTTTTCCTTTTTCATAATATATTAATAATTCCCATTCTTTAAATAACAACTACTACTTCTACTAAAGATAATATACAAATCAGTACATGAATACTGTGATATTCATACATTCAAATTTTCTTTTTAGATCGATAAGTAAAAATATTTGAAATAATATTGGTACTTAAAAACAAATTATGAAAGTACGAGTAGTGAGAAATGGATGAGAGTTTTCATTGTTAGCCTTGGGTTTCATTCTCATTCAGAAATCTTGAGAGTAATTAGGGCTAAAATACAACAGAGAAAAATAAGATAGATATCTTTAATATAGGTATTAACTTTTTCATACTGTTAGGGTGCTTGAATTGTGAAATAAAATACAGTATTTTAGTTGTAGATTTAAGTTGGATTGGCCAATAACAATTTATGGTTTAATGCCTGTTAATACCTAGGTGTGATAAATAGATGAAGATTAAAGCTTTTATGTACTTGATAGCGCATCTAAGATTAAGAACTTTTTCAACCCCCAACTTTCATTATCATCCTTCATTTTGATAAATTTTTACATTAATATTACTATACTATAAAATAATTATTTATAATTAAATGGTACAAAAGAATTATTTATAACAAAACCCAGTGATATAGGTAGATAACTGAGACAGAGGTCTGTACCTGAAGATATAAAATATCAATTGAGGCTAAGAAAGAAAGAATATTACGAAGCAGTAGGTAGGATTTATAATGCTATATATTGCAATATAGGATAAGAGAGATGGTATTCGTGGGGTTCCACATGAACTCATCGACAGTATAACATCAAATACTAAAACATCTATTGTACATAATATCGACGGCACATTTCATCGACGGTTCATAACATCGACATCAAAATCATCGACAACCAATTCTTTGACAGTCAGATCATAGACAATCAAATCGTCGACATCCAAAGCATCGACAACCAAATAATCGACATCCGAAGCACCGACAACCAAATCACCGATTCGATACTGCGGTTGCGTTGTGAATGTGGATACGATAATTCATATCTGCGCAGGCCTCTAATTTATCATCATATCTGTCCTCAGCAGAGCGCAAAGATCTCCCTTGGATTTTCGAAATGTTTTCAATACTTGGAAATATGTCGAAACATACTAATTTGCCCTCACATAGTATAGTATTATAGTTTATTTACTGTAGGATATGTGCGTACGTAATTGTTGTTTACATGAGGTATTATGTATACGCATGCATCAGCGTATGTTTAGTTGCAACTACGCTTGTCTGTCGGTCTTTTGCTCCCCTCCTTGTAAAAAATCCTGCAGGCGTCCCTATGTAAAAGAAAATCCTTATTATATTTCAAGAGTCAATATTTATAAGCAAATTTTGCATTTCTGCTGTCAAAAATTTTCCCAAACACTGGTTAAGACACTCTTTTTCCGTTCGTAAGTTGCATATTAGTCAAAATGGAGAAAGTTTTTTTTCAGACACATTTTGTCATCTCTAAAAATTTAAAAAAAAATCCTTACTGTCGATGTTTTCGTAATCTATGTTCATGCCGTGTCGCAAATATATTGCATCGTCGGTATTTTGGCTTCTTATTTTAAGTATTCTTGGTTTTCTGATTTTCGATATCATATACTATTCATGTTTTACTCGTCAACCTTATGTGCTGTCTAAGTTTTAGCTGACGATGTTACGTATGTGCTGACTATGCTTCAGTTACCAATGTTATAGGTGTCAATATATTGAAGACGAGTTTCGATGATCAATTTTGGGCGCCGATGAGCTGCACTTTTGTTGTTTTGATTGCCAATGATTAGTTGGCGATAATTTGGCTGTCGACGATTTGGTTGTCGATATTTAATGTGTCAAGAATTAGTTGTCGGTTATTTGGTTGTAGATATTTTGGGTGTCAATGCTTTGGTTGTGGATGATTTTGTCTTCTGTATTTTAAGTGTGAACGAATTGTTGTCGATGACTGTCGATCTTTGGGTCTGAATGATGTGCCTGTCGATGACTTGGTGGTCGATATTTTAAATATTGGTGTACTGCTTTTGATGATTTGGCTGTCGATATTTTAGGTGTCGATGAATTAGTTGTCGATTATTTGGCTGTCCGTAATTTGGTTGTCGATACTTTAGGTGTTGATGAATTGGATGTTAATGAATGGCTGTCGGTGAATTGACTGTCGATGACTTGGATATCAATGATTCTAGTATCGATGTTTCAATTGTCGATGCATTGGCTGTCGATAATTTGGTTGTCGATGAGTTGTGTGTTGACTTGATTGCCGATGATTTGGCTGTCGATGTTCTGCTTGTCGATGAATGGGCTATCGATGATTTAGGTATCGATGTTTTGGGTGTCAATATTTTGACTATCGATGATTCGGGTGTCGATGACTTGTTTGTCAATGTTTTCGCTATCGATGAAATTTACCGTCAATTTAAGTGCCGTATATGAAATGTCACGTCCATGAATATCCAGTCGATGTTATTGGATCAATGTTTTGGTGTCAATGATTTAATGTAATATCCTTCGTTTTAGCTTATGGTATGCAAAATGATTCAGACCACTACAGCGGATCTAGAAAAGTCATTTGAAGGAGCGAATAGCCTCCTGTACTATTAATGTAGGCTTGAAATATGGAGTTTTATATCAAAACAGAATAAAGTGGTGAATTATTTAATATAGATCTATAGAAAGGTATATCGCCCTCCCCGTGGATTGGCAGTGATTTAGACAGTGTGCTGAGTTTCTGATGATGTGTAACACATATGAAGCCAGGGGTAGACTGTCTCAACGACGAGTTATTCAGTAAAAGTCAGATATTGGACTCTGGTATTAGGTGTTAGTGAGAAGAAATTAACTAGAAAGGATACAGAATATGCTGGAGATAAGCCACCAAAGTTTCATCTATTTGATACTGTAAATATACACTGTGATTTAGCAGAAGGTATGATTTTAAAACACAATGACGCAACACACAATGAAACAGATTTAATTGCAACATTTAGAACAAATGCAGAGTTTAGAGAACTAATCATATATGAACCTAAAGAAAAGATATTTTTCCCGATACACCTTAATAAATTTAACAGTATCAAAATTTCAATTCGAGATGACAATGGTGATTTAATTGATTTTGATCATATCACTGATATATGATCTACAGATATTGGGAGGGCGCCATATAGTTAGCCAACCTGGCACGCAGTTTGATAAGTTATTTCCAACAAAGCTATACAGATCACGAATATTTTGTATATTCTTAAAATAATGTAAATATATATGTCCTTAACGATTTGCACCGACGCTAAGGAAGGCAATGATGATATGAATCATAAATGGTGGAATGAAGGAAGTGGGTGGAAACAGGATGAAGTTTGTCCAACACAAGGGCCATTTAGAGTGGAATTGATTTTTAGTTTAGCGTCCCTTTCAGCAGCGAGGCTGTATGAGACGTGGATGTACTGATTAACGTGTAATCCGAATCACATGAGCTCCCGCCGGGAATCGAACTCGGATCTCCCACGCCAAAGGCGCGTACGCTAACCGAGGGCCATTTAGAATGAACTGAGAACGAACCAGGGACTGCACGCACCAGAGCTGAGCGCTCTACCATGAGCCACCTCGGCACTCTATAATCTAGGGACATATATTCTATTCTAAAGAAGTATATTCACCATATTTTCGTTATTAAAGTAAATTTGGAGGGTATGAAGGGAGGGCGAAGCAGCCTATTGTATGAAATGAGATTGGCATTAGAAAAGTTTGTAGTAATTGAACATGAGAAGAAGTAGAGTAACTAGCATGTAGAACTTGATCAATAGCAACAAGAACGTTTTACCTTTTTCAATAACATACAAATGCCACTGCCTCGGGACGTACGCTGTCCTGGGTGCTCTTACCACTCCTCCCGAAATCTCGCCTTTTCTGTAAATTTAGTCCAATTTTAGGCATGATTTTACAAATTTTAATATAGTTTATCTTCATATTGAATTTTGATCCCCCCCCCCAAGATAAATTCCTGAATACGTGCCTGCCACTGCCTGTAATGAAATATATGCTTTTCGGAGAATGTAAACGCTGAATCAATTAGTGAGTTGTGTTATGTGCAGCAACTTGAAAGAGAGATTCATTAAAATAAATTTGTTTCAGTGTCTGTTTACAGCGTTTATAGACTTTTTTTTTTATAAGAGAAATTCTTATTTACATTGCTTCCTGTACATAGTATAATACGATTTCCCAATTGCTCTTTAATATTTCGAAATTTCTTTTGATACATTATAGTGGTGTAAGTACTACCGTACAACGCCTGCTGTTGTGAAAATACATACAGTTAAGAGCTTTGTATAGTAAAGTAAGCTTTCTTGATATGCACTTCTATAGAGCATTAAAAGTCTCTTGTGCGTGTGAAATGAACAGTGTACAGAATAAGTGGACTGGTAATTGGAAACGAGATATAAACACATTTTTAAACACGCGTAGATACTGTGCTATAACAAGAACGTTTCTCCTTTCTCTCTGAATGCTCACTCTCGAGGAGAGATTATGAAGTATGTTTGAAAGTTATGAGTAGCGAAAGGCCGTGTTTTTCTCCCCTCGTAGAAACAATAGCTCAGTACCAAAGAGGATGGTAAGGTACTCTTTCCCATTTATCATCTGGAAAATACAACTTCCGCGTTTCTTCGTCATAATGTATAATGGAGATCTGGATAATAAAATCAAGCTTTCAGTGTATATATATATATAATATTCCATTTCTAAAAAATAATGTGATATGTATATAGCTCTATTTTATGGAAGCTCTGGAGGAACATGAGAATATATAGATCAACACTGTCACATTGTTTCTCTAGACTAAATATTCCAGTTTTACAGACCATGAAATGCTATAGTTGGCAGGAATGTTTTTTTAGTAGCTGGGTGATGTGTATCCAACATATCAGTAACCATGGGCGTTATCAGCATATCAGTAAACATAAGCGTTATCAACATATCAGTAACCTAAGAAAAATTGGTTTTGATGCACGTGGTTGCATTTTCAATCCCGGTGGGAGAGAATTTAAAAAATTAAACGCACTACGGTGGTTCGGATATTTCAGCTTAAACTGTAGATCTACGCCTCATACGGCCTTGATGCTGAAAAGGGCTAGACTTCAGCAAATAAACAAACAAAATTGTTCTATTTTTATTTTTATTATTATTTGCTGTGTTCAGTGCCCAAAGGAATCAGTCCAGTTTTGGTCATATTGGATATATTTTGAGTTTAAGAACTGTATTTGAAGCTTCTTTCAGGGTATAAAAGGTACCCAGATATTGTAAACAACTCTTGTATGGTTGTCAGTACTAATGTGCTTGGAAGGAATTAGAATGTCTTCCAGAGCACGATGGGCACATGTCCATACAACTTTGCATAGTTTGGTTTATGTAACATCTTTCATCTTAGGTATTTGCTCCTTGATACTTCCACTTACTTTAATCTTCTGGAGAGTTGCACATTCTTACAAGACATTATTCCACCTTGTTTCTTTTAATCAAATAATAGTCTTTCTTAAAGCTTATGAACAGTTCATGTTCCATAGTTCATGTCAAACGTAGTTCATGTTCGTGTTCCGTGGTCAACCGTAGTTCATGTTTTTTGTAGTTGCTGTACAGAGCAGAATATCTGATCCAATATTGATGTTTATAAATTGAGATTGATGACCTTGGAATATACTATGTATATCTACATACGGGAATGTATGCATATAACAAATTGATAATAGTAATTATTCCTGTAAGTTTTATTGTCTTTTCTTAACTATAGACATTATTACGGATTTATCTTCCATTCCTTAGGAATTTTCTTTTTGTCGTGTTAATCAGATTAATCTGTGAATCTCTTTAATATTATTCCTTCTGTATTGAGCTGGAATATAATAGAATCAGATTCCAGAAATTTATGGTTCTTTAATTTTGTAACAATGCTTCAATCTCTGGATGATACGATTCCTCAGAAATTGTGCGGCGTTGAGGAGTATCAACTGCTCGTTTTCTACGTGCATAGCTAGCATATCATCAATGGGTATACCCAACTAATATTGTTACTTATTAACTCGGAAACTGTCTTTCCAGTTAGGCGTATAGGAAGTAAAAAGTAAACTTCAATCAAATTACTTCCACGAAACTATCTAAACATTTGAGTCATCTTTTGTGTAGTTTGATACCGTTTAGGAACCTACTTATGCTTTTGGAAAATATGTAAGTTTGTATTTTCGCAACTTTCTTCTATTTCCGCAATCTTTCACTGTTTTCTCTAGTTGATTCTAAAGTAGAGTAGCTTCACATTTACTATTTTTTATATTTCTATGTCTATAGTGCATTGTTCTGAAAGAATAATCTATTACGTTTCCAATGTTAATTCACACCTTTATATTCCTCATAAAACCAGTTTATGCTTCTCATCTTTGAAATATCCTATACTTTCTTCTGCTTCCTTTTTGCATCAACAGAATGGTATACAGAATGGCAGGGATTATTTCATGGATGTCATATGCAACAATGAACACTACCATCTTGCGCAAGACATACTATACTGTCTTTGGACGAGGAAGTCCGTGTACTTCCACTCATTGGATTGTCTAGGTTTTATTCATAGGAACAATTCATCCAAGGAAGTTGTCACCTTCCTTTCCGCAACGGTTCAGCAAGTCATGTGCAATTGCATAGCATAAGATTGCCGTATTTTAATCTCGTTAATATGATGAGGTATCCATCGCGCTGAAATTTTCCAAAACCCAAAAATGTTCTGCACTGTTTTGTAGCATATGCCAACTCACTCGGCTGATTCTTACGTAATTCATCTGTGATCTACCTGCAGGAAGGAAGAACGAAGTTGAATTGTAGTTATCACTTTATGCTCATCTTGAACGACTGAAAGCCATCCGTTCTTCCCGAAAGACATTTTCACCTATCACTGTTCAGTATGGCGAAGCTTAGTCTTCACATACTTCACGCAATCCCTGGAAACGTCTTCTGCAGTAATGATTTCTGGAAGTGGGCCGAGGGACATCCCCCAGAGCTACGAAATCCCCCCGGGACTATTTATCCTATAGTGCTCAATGTGGATTCCCAATATTTTCATAATACTACTCTTCATCTCTGTGTGTTGAAATCCCCCCTCGGAGAAAATTTTCTGAAATGATCACTGGTATTGTGCATTCGACCATAGCTATATCGCTTTCATTCTAACCAATGGACATTGTTTCACTTTCGTGAGCTCTAATTAGAGTTCGGCGCTTGAATTCTCCGCCTCTACTTCACAACATTGCAGTATTTCACTGAATAACACATAATCGTTACTACTTACTACACTTGCTCGTCTAACTTCGTTATTTTCTACCGAATACCTATTGCTTATCTGACGCATGTAAGAGTAGTGTTACCTCTATTTTTATCCGCCTATGTATATACCCTGATGTTTTGACCTAATTATATAGGAGGACATAACGTGGAAGAATTCTATAATTCTCATATACACATGGGATTGACTAGGCTGAAAGATATAAAAATGTTCTTATATCAATGATCTACCGTAACAGTTAATTTGCTGTTCTTTTGTAATGTGCAGATTTAAAATGTACAAAATTAAATTGTTTTACTCTAATTAAGGGCTTTGGGAACTTCCTTTTAGTTTTACTTAATGTTCAACAGTTCAGTGCATCTAAAGACAAAAAGTGAATTCATCTTCCTTTTCTATTTGCGATATGCGTGATGGTTTTTATCTTTATGGCTGCCACTGCAGCATCTCAATTGTGCTTCTCATTTTTGAAATACTTTTACTTTCTCTTTTGGCTTTTGTTCAAGGAAGAGGAGGAAATAAAACTTGTCTTTCCTGTTAACATTGTATCCAGACTTTTACTTCATGTCACAGATTAATAATCATTCAATACAGAGGCGGCTTTTGTGGTCGAGGGCACCGCGTCGCTTTAAGTAAATGAATGTCACCATAGGCGCCGACTTGAAGAAAATATTGGTATGCCAAACAATGAATAAATGTATATTCATCATATTCAGCCCTTATCTATCAACTGCTTGATGCCCCTCCCCCAGTCCTGTTGCTCTTGAATTTAACGACCCTTTCAGCACCCAGCCTATATAAGACGTGGAAGTAAAGCTTAATGTAGGATTTAAATCACATTATCTTTCACAGGGAATCGAACCCAGGTTTGAAGCACCAAAAGCGCGTATACCAAACATATAACTACAAGGGAGCCACATAAACTCTTGATGTATTTTAATTAGAAACATATATTTTTGGTATTGACCTTAACTAATGGCGTATGCAAGTGGGGATTTCGGAGTGTAACCCCCCTTGCGCTTGGTATCATGGAAAAATATATTATTACTATATACAGGGTATTTCAAAACAACACCGACAACGTTTGGGAGGTGATTCATGACACCAAGATAAGACAAAAAGTATAGACCAACCTGGATACACAAATGCTTCCTTTCGGAGTTATAGGCTGCCGAAAATATGAATAAATGAACTTTAAAGGCTCATAGCTCCAAATCTATAGAAAATACCTAGTCAGATCAAGATTTCACTTAAGAATTAGTATGTGCCCTATCCAAATATCCAAGTTTCACAATCCTGCGATACTTCCGCAACAATTTTTATAGAGGTAGTTGGTGAGTACTTCAAATTATATGCCCGTATCCGAACTCCCTCTATACAAATTGTTGCGTGAGTACCTTAGGATTTTGAACCCTGTACTTTTGGATATCGCACATAGTAGTTCCGAAGCTGAGTCCTGACCCGACTATGATATGTTCCGTAGTTTTAGAACTGTAGACTTTTAAAGTTCATTTTATCATATTTTCGGCAGCTATAACTCGGAAAGGAAGCATTTGTGCACCCAGATTGGTCTATACTTTTTGTCTTATCTTGGTGTCAGGAGTCATCTCTCAAACGTTATCGGTGTTGTTTTGAAACACCCTGTATCTCTCTCTCTCTCTCTCTCTCTCTCTCTCTCTCTCTCTCTCTCTCTCTCTCTCTCTCTCTCTCTCTCTATATATATATATATATATATATATATATATATATATATATATATATATATATATATATATATATATATATATATATATATGTATATCTGTATAAGGTTTTCCTTTAATTACAAAATATGGCTTTGGAGTGAAGCTGATGTTCAGATCTACGGTTAAAGAGTACGCCACTAGATCCAACATCGTTTGGCGATTACAGAGCTACTTGAATTAAGATGTATCGAACCAAAGTTTAGAAAACTTGAAATATTGGCAATGAAAGTTGATGATGTGTTGAGTTTAATTGTACATCTTACAATCTCTGTGTAAATTTGTGCTAATTATAGTGCAAGGATTTTTTCATTAACAATATTGTTTGAGCAACATAAGGAAGTATTCTGCATACAAGTCTTTTCGCTCGAGGATAGATTATACTATGCATCATTCCTTTTAGCCATTAAAAACAGTTAAAACGGAAATAGAGAAATATAATGTATTAATTTTAGGTGTGCAGCCTTGAGCAATATTTGTTGGATGTTACTGGTCTTACCTACTGTGTAACTCAGTTTTTCTGAACCTGATTCCTATCACGACCCCCATTTTATGACATACTATTGCCAGTGACCCCTTATAATTTCTGGTTTGTAATAAGCTTCTGTGGGATTTTTAATATATCTATTGCGGAGATATCAGAATATCCATGTATTTCTATAATACGGCGACTTAGTGGCAGAGGAACGTATCTACATTAATTTAGTTTTTCAGAATAGCGAAAAGAAATTGTTTTTTCGTGTTTGATTTTAGTTTTTGATAACCAAAATGTTTTTTATTTGATCAAGTAATTTCTTACAGGAAGTTTGACTTATAATTTCACAGAAAGAAACATTCGAATTTTGATAATATCAGAAAATGTTTAGGGATGCACACGAGACAAAATTTGAGGCTGTCTCGTCTCGAAAATTTTCTGTAAAAGTGATGTCTCGACTCGAAAAATGTATCCTTCTCTATTGGAAGAGCTGTGTCTCGACTCGAATTTTGTTAGGAAAATTCTGTCTCGACTTGTCTCGTGCGCATCCGTAGAAATGTTCGTATCTTAAAAAAAAAAAAAAAAATACTGCACGTTCCTTTGACAGTAAGCCGTTGAATAATAGAGTATATAATAGAGTATAATAATAGAGAATTCCTTGTATATAATGAATACAGTAACTTCCGTAAAAGCGAATGGATTAAAACCAAATTTGGTCAGTTCATTCATATTACAAATATCGAATTCGATCCGTCATACTGTTTCAAAATCGAGGCCGTTTGAAAATTTTAAAACTTAATTTTAGGTCATATGATTAAAAAAATAAAGTGATTTCTAATTTTGGTTTAAAAAACTTGGACAGTTGTTGAAAAAGTTAGCTATTGAATATTGTAAATGACTTGATTATGCGCGTCACGTTGAACCGGACATTGTCGCGCTAGTGAAATCACACCATGCTGAGGTATCTCATTAGCTTTCAATTTTAATTGTATTTCAATATACAGGTTTTATTGCATTTGTATTTTTCTGGTATTTCAATATGCAGTTCTTATTGGTTCCACATCATACCTCTTTCATTTAAACTGATTTTTAAACAGCTCTGCATCTCTTAAAAATGTTTAGTAGACCTATGTTTTGCTGTTCTTAACGGTATGTATAACAATAAAAATATGTCTATCAGAACAAAATTCAAAATAATACTTAAAAATATTTTCCGGTATCATATTCTAATTATATTTATCTTTTCCCCTTATCTTCGCGACCCCCATGAAATTTTCTCGCGACCCCCAGGTTGAGAAACCCTGATCTACAGTGATACTGTATATGGTGTATATATACAATCACTAGAAATATTCAGAGCCTGAAAAATAATCTATGATTCTAAACGGAAAGTGACTTCCTGAAGTGACCAACATCGATATTAATCGATTTTTTCGTTATCTTGAATTGATTGAAATGCATATTGTATGTAACTCATATATAAAATCAATAGAAATGTTCTTAACACGACAAGTAATTTATGAATCTAAATCTTAGGTGACATTATTACAAGTGACCAAAATTGTTAATCGATTTATTTTGTTCTCGAGGCCCAAGAAATGAGGTCTCGAAGTTTTAGATTGGGTTCCCTTCTACTCGCATAGTTAGCATTGAGTTGTTGGACGTGGTACTGAAAAGGTCCGAATTTGCTGAGCACAACGGTGATGTTAGTAATCGGGTCTGGATGCCGCAGAAATTGGGTCACGAAGATTTGGGCTCGGTGCTATGACAGCTATCAATTCTGGACAAACCAATTCGAAGTAGCAAAGATAGTTACTGTACTCAGGGGACCCGGCTCTTTCCAACGCTACCACGCGTGCCCAAAATCCAATTCAATAAGTGAATAAAAAGGAAAACAGCAGAAAACTTCGGGAACCAATTTTTGGGGATTCGAGACTCGGATTCGATTTCTGACATCATCGCTGTGCTCAAGGGAACAGAAAATTTAGAAAGACACCACCTGCGTCCAAGAATTTCATGTTTAATATGCGAATAAAAGGGAGCAGAGTCCAAAACTTCGGGACCCCGTTTCTGCGGGTGCGGTGTCGGAGCCCGGGTCCGATCTCTAACATCACGACTCTGCTCACGGCATCCGAAACTTTCCAACGCCACCACCCGACATCTAAGAATTCAATACTTAAAAGAGAAATAGAGGGGACCCAAGCCCAAAATTTCGGGACTTGATTTCTGGAGCTTCGAGGCCAGAGATCGATTTCTGACACTACCGCTGTGCTCAGTGGACTCAGACCTTTCTAACGCCACCAACTCCATGACTAATATCGTTTCCCTAACGTAGGAGGATTTTAATGGAATTTTTACCATGCTCTTTCGGGAGGAATTGAAGCCCCAATCTGTTCCTCTCTGCGTACGCCACTGGTTGAATGTGTACCAGTATCCGCTTGATTTTTTTTTTTTTTTTAAAGTTTTGCTCCATTGTTTATAAAATAAACAGAGAAACCTACATTGGAATGCAATGAGGATTTCGGTGTTAGGGACGGTGAGGAAATCAAAAAATCTAGGGAGGCATCATATTCTTTACCCTTTTAAGTTGTGATTTAATTACAAGATAAAAATTGCGAACGATTTTACAACATTGGGGAGGGAGAAATTTTCTAATATGTGTGGGTAAAACACTGCATATACCTCACAGTACTAGAGAGAAGAATCAAGGAAATAAAGTCCATTATAAAGCCATATGAGTATAAAAGCAAGAATCACATAGATTAACAGCAATAATGATATTATTATTATTATAAAACATTCAGTGTTGCTAAACAGTACTAAGCATTTAAAATATTCATATTTAAAAAATGTGAAGGTAAATACGTATTTAGTTCAAGAAATAGGGTTCATCGCTGAACTTATTTTTATTAAACATCTAGGCATCTTTCGGGAATTTGCCGGGCCTGAGAAGATGCCAATTGATTGTATATAGGCCCTCAGCGCCCATGGCCTGCAAATTACAAAGAGGAAAGGAGCCTCGAAGCTTCCTTTTCATAGAGGGTCTTGTTCCAGGGCGCTGTTCCCCTTCCCTCTGTTGCCTCTAAGTAATCTTAACAGCCAAGTTACAAACTAGCATATTACGAAAATTCATGCTAGCTCTTAAATACTTGTTGTCCTTCTATTCCTAGTTGCGTTTTTAGCCTCAACGCAACTAGAAAAAAAAAATTTGGGGAAATAAAAATACATACATGAATCGCCCGAACACTGTGTTTGACCGCACCGCACATATATAAAGTAACTTAAATCTTAGCAACTATTTGATTGTTGGTTTTATATTTTAAAAAACATTGTTAATTTATAAATGCTTTCTTTTTCAACAATAGTAATAAACTTCAAAATTCTAAAAAAAAAAAAAAAAAAAAAAAAACTTTCTAATGTTTATTTTTCAATTTAAATAAATGTTATTGCTGTTGAACAATTTTTATATAATAATCAGTGTTGAATTCAGACTTGTACAAGGGGGGAAAATAAAAATTTAAGGGGTACATTAAAAAAACTGGCTGCAACCATTCATGAAATAGTTTTCTTAGTGTCATGAAATGAATGTATTTTAAAGTCGACCTTACGTTAGATATTTAGTAACAAACCCTACATTGATCATTAATAGTGTGCAGAATTGAGTTCAGCCATTTTTGTAAGTAGTCGACCAAGGAAATGTCGAAATGAGCTCATAAAAGCTTTGCTTGTACACTCAACTCAGTTATTTAAAGCAGATATACCTTTGCAAATTAATAGGGCTATACGAAGCTATCTTGTCTGAGTGTTCTGCCCCAAAAAAGTTTCTAACGTAGTCAGGTAGATTACCAAACTATCAGAACAGAACAGGTGCAGGGTTCAAAATAGTGTACAGAACACTCGAGGGAAATCGAGAAGTTTAGAAAATCACAACATAAAAATTGTACAATTACAGGTACATTACACAGGTAATCACTTGCTTCTCAATTAAGAGGGAGAAGGAGTGAGCCACAGCGGCCGGAATATTGGTGTTCAATTTAACATGGGATCTCAACCATTTTTTAGGCAAATCATGGTTTCATTTCGTTGTTTCGCAAAAATGTCTCAATAGCTCACTCCAACACGAAGACCTTTTGATTGCTTATAGTATCAAAAAGAGAAATTATTGACGAGGGGAGTTATACGTAATTTAGTGGCTCTTATTGTTTCTAAACATACATAAGCAATTTTTGGCACTAGAATTCTGTTTCTTGCAGTTCTGACGAATTCCAAATCCTAATTCGAGTGCACATTTTAATAATCTAAATTAACTATTTTGTTTTAGTTTGATCAGATTTTTTTTAAGCATCGACGTATAGACGGGACATAATTTAACATAGGACCCAAACCATTGCGTAGAACCTATTGTCGGGTATTGAAAGCCGAAATGACGCGAGCGCAAGAAACAGTGGCGTAGCAGCTGCCCCCGGGGGCCCCGAAGTCTTGCGATGAATAAAGATTTAAAGAAGTAAAACTTCAACCTTACTTCTGTCGGTTTTACAACTAGGACCCCTTCTCTATACTTTGCGGGGGGCGCAAAAGTGTGCTACGCCACTGACAAGAAACCTGGCATTAGTGAAGGGCACTTTTGAAAGTATTGCATTTCCTTGCAACATGAATTTTACCTACAAAACGAGTTCCTTGTGAAAAGAGCTTTTGTGATAGGTTAATGAATACGTTCGATTTTAATTAAGAGAAGAAACGTATTTTCATGGATAATTTTGTCTTTAAACATATGTTGCTTTTGGTATTGTAGCAAACTTGGGCTGTAAGTAACTTGCTTTCCTCCCTCGGTGGAAATCGGATGGATGAAAACAAGATTATGTATTACCATATATTGATCTGGACATGTATTCTTGCATGCATTTCAAAATGCTACACATCTGGTGGGCTGTACCATTCTCCTTCAACTTGACATTTAGAGTGCTTCATTTCTATTGTAGAATTCTGGATATTTATATCTAGCAAAGTTTCAGGTAAATGTAAAGCAAGCTGTTCAAAATGTTTTGATTACTGTTGTCACTATTATATAATAATATTCTTCCATCATATCTTTTTTCAATGAATTTCTGTTCGTAAAGTTTTCTGATTGAGAATATTTTTAACTCCTACGAATAGCTTGATTTAGACTAAAATTGGATAATGTGGCGTCCTCAAATTAGTGTCAATAGCTCGATCAAAAATTTATCCAAGTGTGGGCATGGGCACTTTTAGCATTAGTATTAACGGTTCCAGTTTTGAGGTCATTTTTCTCATGACCATATGGATAAAAATGTTTAATGACAATTCTATTTGATTCGGAGTCCTCAGATTAACATAAAAGCCACAATTAGAAAATTGTCCAAGCATTGACACTTTTGACCATTAGCACGAGTAATATTAATTCTTTGTGTAGTTTGTAAATAATGAATTTTCTACACTTCTGATAGTAGTTTACGCGTTATTTTTAAAAGATCCATTTCGTTGTATCATAGGATAAGGAAATAACAAAAAAAAAAAAAAAAAAAAAAAAAAAAAAAAACGCTGAAACAAATGCCATATTGCTTTAAATCAAAAGCCCAAATACCAAATTAACGTTACTTAAGAAGTTCAGAGTTATGAAATCTTGTTATAATAATTGTAATCCCCGACTCTTTTTCTCCATCTTTTTTTCTACTTTTCTGTAAATCAAATATGAAAAACACGTATCTAATTATTTTTAATGAAAAGTCAATATACCAATTTACTTCCCATAAGCGTTCTAACTTCAACCTTACATAAGATTTCAGAAAAACATGTAGATAAATACTGTATTCTTCGTCTATTTGAGTTCTTCTCTTAACATATGCATCAAAATTTACCATCTGGTGCGTGAAAGACATAATTACTTAATAATAATTATGTGTCATAATAGTTGTGTACGTATGTAAATATTCATTTATATGCATATATATATATATATAATATAATATGTGTGTGTGTGTGTCAATATGTTTGTTCGACTTAACAATCATTAGCTCCTTCCATGTTGGTTTTCTGGCTAAGCCACTGAGTTCCATAGGGGGTGTTTGATGATCTGCCCACTCCCTCAAGGGTGAGGATCACTTACTAAGATATCAAAAACGACTTCGAAGGAACTGAAGACAATTGAGACTTATTAATTCTTCTCAATAAAAGGCAGGAAGGAGAAAGAGAAATAAAGACTCCAGCTCAGCGCGACTAATTTCCTGGATTTGATCATTTCCACTCAAAAATTCCTTTCCCACCCGTATTTGTTAACTTTTGCTACCAACATTTCCCCAATCTACGAAGATAGTACTTATGTGATCTGCTCCACTTGATTGAGATTGGTCAGTGCCAAAAATTTAAACCGATAAATATTCCAGTGACTTAGACAAACGGGCCTGTGACAACTAAATTACTTTTAATAATGAGCTATATACTAGCATAATGCTTTCAGACTTACATGATCCTATTGGGACAGTATTTTTTCATGACACTTTCTCTATTATTATTATTATTATTATTATTATTATTATCATTATTATTATTATTATTATTATTATTATTATTATTATTATTATTATTTTAATTCTGAACGTTCGATGGCATTCGAAAGCGTGTTTCAGAAGAGAAAATAGTGCCTGAAATGGTTTCTTAGTACCTTCTGGTTTCTGTAAATGTTTTCATATCGTTTATAGATGTGCGATGTTACGGCAGGAAACCAATTTTTTCTCTTTTTATTAAAGAAAAATTTAACATTATACTCCAAGGCTAAGGAAGATGGTGATGATAATGAATGAAAATGGTGAAATGAAGAAAGCGGGAGGATCGAACGAGGGATATCATCCATCAGAGATGGGCGTTCTACCACTTAACCACCATAGTTGCCAGACAATCAATTCCCGGCGGGCAAATACTCGCATATAGGGAGTGGACCATTTATCTTGATTCATTCTTGTAGTTTTTAAACTAATACATAAAAAACGCTGTTATTTCATACTATGTGAGTATCGATAGGGGTCATTACTTGATATACTCTCAAATACCACCATGTTGACAGTGTTGCAAGCCCAAGATAAAATTCTTTTATTTTCAAGTAACAGTACATGAGGTTAATACATATTTCAGACTTACATGTTATCGTAGACGGCAGTACACTGTCATCCTTGAATGTTACTGTGCCTTTTCAGCACAGATGTACGGACTCTCAGTTCTCGCCCTCTCAATAATGATAGTTATGTTAGTTTACAAATCTTCCAACGTCAGACACTTCCTCATCCGATTACAAAATGTAAACTATAGTTCCGGTCGGTCATCATGTCATGCTAAAAACAGCTAGTCGTAAATTCTCCCCTCCTGTCGTAACCGTCAGGGTACAATTGATGGGCATTAAATTTACTACTATGATCTAAGAGACTTCGTTCTTCAGAACAATTCCAATTGCTAAATCCCATAAATGTGATGTCACTTTTACAAAATTCTTGATGTAATGATTTTTATGAACATCCCATTAGCGATGGCAATATTTACGGCTGTTCTTAGGTTGTTGGTCTCCTAATCTCCACGTATTGATGAGATTTCCCGTTACTGGTAGCTTACGATGACATTTTTTGATTTAGCATCTGGTGTCGCGTGGATTTCACGTTCTGTCCTCCACCACCTTTACACGCGTAACACCGATTCTGACATCTCATACAGGACTGCTGTCTTGGCTTTCTCCCCAACACTTAACCATATATTATCTGGAAAGTAAAATGAAAATAAATCTAAAACAAAACCTCAAGCTCCTGAGGAAAAATGGCTCAGTTTTATCAAACTCAATAAGGAAGTAATAGAAATGTAAATCTATATTTATTTAAAAATAGAAAGTCGTTCCAGACATTTTATAGAATTAAATTTGTATACAAATAGAATTTTCTGAATCAGTACTACTGCCTGCATTTCTGTTCTACTTCACAATTCTCATTTCATCTCTTTCAACCTGGAAAAAACATCAGTTCGTGGTTGGTTGGTTCTATTTAATAAATTTACGATATTTGCGTGTGGAAAATTCCGGGAACTATGGGAATACCGAGTGTAAACATTAGGTAGAAAAAGAGAGAGAGAAGAGAAAGAAGAAAAGAAAGGAAAAACGACTAACCAGAAATATGGTTTATTACAAGACAGAGTAAAGAATGAAATAATGCAAAACTAAATAAAACACTTACTGTTCTTTTCATGAGTACACAAAGCAGAGCTAAATTATCCATTCGAAGTGATTTATTGTTCATTTCAAGGTAACGAAGACAAGTGTCTGGGTTTATACAATTTTGAGATATAAAATCAAGTTAAAACTTTGCCGTTTTACAATCACAGTTTCTCATCTGTCAAAATAGTTTTTGCGAATTGGCTAAGAAAGTTCGATATTTGCCAGTATATCGCCACACTTCACATGAAAGAATCTTTCAATCAGATTACGACATAAAGTGTGTATATTATTGTTAACTGTGGGACTCAGCGTCTCGGCACTGGATTACGATCGATACTGATAGGTGCTGTATGAGACTAATGCATAGAGAGAACCGATGGTGTAACGTATTGAAGATTTGAAGCGGCGATATGTATCATATGATGCTTTGTATGAAAGATTGCTATTATTTTTGTCTTTTGCCATTTAGTTCCGAAATTTCCCCTATTGCACGAAAATAGCATTCTTCGTTGGTTGTATTAAAAACACATCTTTATTGTAAGTATTAATACAAACTGCATTTGCAACATATCTAAGCTAATCAACATTGTAATGACTGACTTTCTTGTGCCTAAAATTAACTTTTAATAACAAGTTTACCCAATGCATGTTTATTCTAAATATTTAGTGATTAGCTTTCTTTTCTCGCGAAAATCTGATAGTCCAAACACAAATTTGGATAGCTCATAACTTGGGAACCAAAGGCCTGCACGCTATAATATTCCACATGCATATTGAGCTCTTTAAGGTCTATTCTTATTCTAAGTTTGGTCAAATTCTGATAAATTCCATCAATCGTGAACGATATATACAGGATGGCGCAAAAAACAATTTACTCATCCACAATATTGAAGTTTAATTGCAAAAGTTAGTACTTACATTGTGAGCCTCAATTGTCGTCAAAGGAATAACGAATGCGCTGTTACACGACAGTATGACAGGAGACTCGGTTTTGTTTTCCGTTAGGAGCTCATGTGGTTTGGCTCCCTCGTTAAGTTGTAGATCCACGTCTCACACAGCTTTGCTGCTGAACGGAAAGCTAAACTCTCGATCAGCCAAAAAACCAAGGACAATATCACCAACTACATCGCTCAAATTCATTACTTAGCACCAGTGATGTTATTCTAATTTTTTTAACAACCGGTTCTGTATATATAGTAGATAGATATAACTCTCTTAGGAAACAAACCATACAAGGTAGATTAAAAGCAAATTTTTTACTGGTTACAAGTGACAAGTAGAACCTATACAACATCCTAATACAAAGTGGTGTCACGAAATTAAGTAGCACTGCGAATATCTTGGAAACGAATTATCCAAGATGCTTGTTAAAAAATATTAGAAAGACCTTAATTCAGCAATGAACCAACAGTTGTTAATAATGGTAAATATGCATTTCAAATACAAATAACCCTCACCACTACATTCATGTGATCCCAGTTCTCATTCTTGATACCAGAGTATTTGCGCATAAGAAATAAACGCTTATACCTTGTTCTGAGAGATCATATGTGTAACCCTGTAGCTGTAAGAATTTCTAGAAACAAAGATAGTTAAACTAAAATTTACTCTTCCTGGGTATAATTGGGTAAAATTTACTGTTATGTCTAGGTACAACAAACGGTTCTGTTAACTGGGAATATTTTAACAACCGGATCTAACGAACGGGTGCGAACCGTCTGAATAGCACCAGTGCTTAACACGAAGTGTAATTAGATCATAATATAAATGTCGTTTGTGTCTGTAAACTGACTTCTGTGCCGCCCGGTACTGTCCTCGTGATTTTCATTTTTTGCTTTTTCTTTCTTTTTTCTTTTTTTCTTTTTTTTTATAGAAAAATCGAATGAACGACGGAAACCAAAACCAATAAATTACTGAGATGGCTGCATAAATATTACTTAGAAATGGTGGACCGTGGATAATTTGTTTGTGTGTTGTAGTTTACTGTCCCTTTTCAGCACCAAGGCAATAAGAGGCGTAGACCTATAGTTTAAAGTAAAATACGAACCACCGTAATGCATTCAAATTTTGTAATGCTTTCTCACAGAGAATCGAATCTGGGACCAAGTTCAACAAAGGCATGTGTTCTAGCCACTAGACTAGCGGATGAATCACTGTGTACGTTTTCCATTATCTAAACCTTAGTTCATGATTTAAGAATAATTAAGGTCCGTTGGTGTAGGAACAAAAATCCCATTTCATCCTATTCTGTTCCTACTGAATCGGATCATGAGTTGATTTTCCACCTTAATAAGACTACTTTATCCCCCCATTTTCTTGGTCTACCCTACCAAATGCTTTTTTTATGTTTCCTGTTATCACCAGTGGCGAAGGGTGTTAGTTTCAAGAGGGTAGACCCAATGTTACAATAATAATAATAATAATAATAATAATAATAATAATAATAATAATAATAATAATAATAATAATAATAATAATAATATAATAATAATAATATAATAATAATAATAATAATAATAATAATAATAATAATAATAATAATAATAATAATAATAATAATAATAATAATAATAATAATAATAATAATAATAATACCTGCATTACTTATATCATCTTGTAAATTAATTTCAAGTGTCAGTTTTTCTTACCAAATATATCTATTACTTTCTTCTTGAAAGCTGTATCCTTTGCTAATATCCTTCAGAGTTCATTTCTGTAGCGATTGAAGCTAACGCACTAAGCCTGTCGTTACTCATTATATTCCTCCGGAATGTTTTAATTTTCTTCAGGGCTTCCATGTGCTTGTCTCACATGGTGTTGTAGTAACTGAAATACTTAGGCAGATATGTAGAAAGTGAAGACTTTCTAGGTACACTTCTTGCAGACCGTTTGATGAGATGTCTACGATACTGATTTTCGTTGTAAAATACGATTGTGAGTTCATTCCGCAGCTGATTACCGTAGAAAGTGGGATACAGTTTAAGAAGATTCTCTAGTTTCTTCCTAAGAAAATCACTATTGTAATCCTGAAACTGTTCACAGTCAAGTAGTTCTACAGATTCCAAAGAGAATAAATCCCGAAAACTCGTTTCCATCTGAACTTCAAGTGTATCCAAAATTTTGTAGGAGAGTGGCTTTTAAGTTTTGCTTTTCCTTATCACCGAACTGCAACGAACTAATATTTTTAAAAATCATGCAGTTTCTTCTGAACACAGTCAATGTTTGCATGACTCCTTTGCAGCTAAGCGTGACACATCGGAAGTATAGTTTATTTTGCAAAATATGAAATAGATTATCGATAGATATAAATATTTTACTACAGAAACACAAGAAGACAAATTCACATGTACTTAACGTTATTGTAGACCATCGACAGTACTTATTCGATCCGGATCTCAATTTTCATAATGAAATTCACGTACCGGTATGCATGGGCGGCGATTAGGGGGGGCAAGAGGGGGCAGTTGCCCCCCCACTTTTTTGAAGTGGAGACCTAATTTATATAGTTTCATTTGGAAATGTAAACAGGATGTCCACACTTGGAGAAAAGATCTCTGACTTTTCCCTGACTTTCCATAACGAAAGTTCCAGATTTCCCTGACCCCTGAATAACTTAAAAATATAGAAGAAAAAAAGAAACCCCAGCCTCCACACTCCTTATAGTTGGCCTTCTTCTCTTCCGCTTCTGTTTCTTTCTTTTTTTCAATTTTCTTTCCAAAGAAATGCAAATTTACAAACATGTGCATTAGGCCGATATTGATTAGGCCTACATATTACACAAAATATAAAGTTACAAGCGAAAGTGTGCAGTATACAGAGTACTTACGATATGAAAAAAAATACACATTATATGCTTATACATTATAATACCAATTACACAGGATTATAATATTGCCTATAGTAATAAACAGTTCATACATGATTTTACTGATTATTAAACACACACACACACACTATTTAACACATACTTTTGCTGGTGCAGTTGTTAAAAGCAACCCATTTAGAAATTTGTTTTCATCCTTTCTCGCATAGTTTTCTTCTCATTGATCTGAATATCCTTCTTGTTGTCTCCGCAGTTTAATTTTCTTCTCTTCTTCCTCCAGCTCCTTTAGTTGTTGCTGAATCTTCCGTTTCTCTCTCCTCTTCTCGTCTCCAGCATTTATTTCTCTTTTCTTTTCCAAATACACCTGATATTGTCACAATGAACTTCTCACTGATTTTATCATACCTCTTGTAATTATTAATCCTGATGATTCACTTATTCTCATCACAGAATCATATATGATCCGTTGAGCCACCAACAATTCTTCTTGTAAGTTGTCAACAATGAGAATTTTTTTTTATTGTGAGACCACTTTCAAAAAATGAGTTTCCGTGAAAGAAGATAAGACACAATTTCATAACTGACCATAAGTCAACGAAGTTCTTCCCATTTCCTAAGACTAAGTAAAATCTCATCAAGTCCAATACCATCTCTGTCATTGGCTATGAATTCATTCGAGTGTTCCTTAAATTCTTCAGTCTGAGCTTTTACTGTGAGCTGGAGATACTATTTTTTCGCGTTCTCAGCCACTTGTCCAGATATCCTCTTGGCATCATGCAATTTCTTCTAGAACAGCGTCTACCCTTTTGAGAAAATATGCCAGGATGCAGCTAGATGTGTTTCTCGCAGAAAATTAGTTTAAACAACTATATCAAAGAACACTGACTTCCTTAATATCATCATTGAGAACACCACATTTTGCATCCAGTAACAGTAAAGAAATCAACCCTATTTCATAAACTCAGTAATTGAACAATGGACCTAAATCAATTTTTCCAACTTTCCCTGACCAATCTGCCATTTCCCTGGCTTCACCTGTTACATTTTTACTTCCCTGACCTTTCCCTGACTTTCACTTATTTTCCAGAATGTGGACACCCTGATAAAGGTTTTGTATGTATTACTGTTTCATAGAAAAATGGTGCCATATAATATTTGCCGTTTCGTGAGTACGTATTGGTTATTTGTCTTCCCATGGAGTTAAGAAAGCTACAGGAATTGCGTTTTAATTGCAATTCAAAGCAATTAATATTGCAATTGCATATTTCTTTAAATGTCATAGCAGTTTCAATATAACTTCTGCAAAACAAGCCTCATTATTCATTACTATGATTAAAATTATCCTATTTATTTGTTTTGCGAATTTATTAGGCTATTGAATAATCTGATCTCACAGTTTTCTCGACAGAATTTTAAGATGTTCATGAGCAAGAACTCAAATCTTTTCTTACACTTTCGATGTTTAAGAGTATAAAGGGCTAGTACCTACCTGTATTGCTCTTATGAATTTACTTAGAATAGAAATACGATATAGGGCATTTTAAGTGAAAAAGATAGTATCCTATTAGTTATACAACCTTTCATCAAAATGTTAGAAACAACCAGGAAATCTAACATTGATATACAATTGTTCAGATCATGTCTTGCCCCCCCACTTTTAACGTCCAACCGCCGCCACTGCCGGTATGTGACTCATAGCTGATCTTAATTCACCGTAATGCAATTTAATTGTTTCAATTGGATGTGATCGGATGGGGAAGATGTACTATCACATTATCTGCGCTTCACATGAAACATGCTGTTTCGTCTACTTGTACTGAAAAAAAACTATGCTTGTAAAATTTCGTCTTTAATTATATTGTACAAAACACGTGACAAGCATTCAATCAAGTTATTTTGTACGGCACTTAATTCCCCTTTAAAAACTGGCAGAACTTGCAGAACTTGCAGAACTTACCAATGAATGAAGAACTCTCTTGCCCTCTGGTTTGTTCTGTTTTCAACACAGGCGTTGGTCTTCGTTCCTTAATGACACATTAAATTTTAAAAGACGACTGACAGAAAATGCTTTAATAGGAATTATATTATGTTCATATTCTCCACTTAATGACATTTTCTCTCATTCACTTTTGCAAATGTTAAAAAAAAAAAAAAACACTCACAATATATCAAAAACAGACACCCTCTACTTAATTCTAATGAACACAATGAGTCTTATTTTGTATGGTTTACGTCAATGTAATGGAATAAAAGGGAATTAGTTTGCGATAATATGCGTAATATATTTAGAATTGCTTGTTCCAGCTTTTGCGTTGCGTTAGAGTCCGTAAAATTAAGCAAAGTTGGTACGGAATGGGGTCCACGTTCTCTTGTTCTTTGTTTGACATATCGAATCGAAATCGAAGGTCTCGAGAGTAAAAATTATGCAAAAACGAAAGTCGATAAGTCGGCCGGTCTCTATCGCAGGTTATTACCAACACGTTCTCTCGCGGGATTTTCTGAGTAGAATGGCGGTAGTTCTACTGCCGCCTGAGACACTGCTCGGTGACCCTCCCAGCAGTGGTGCTAACCACGATTTCTTTATCGAACAATAAAATGTTTTCTTAGAAAATTATCACACATTTTATGCAAGGAAAATGAAGTAATTATAAATCATAATTTTTAAAAGTAAATGGGTAGGCCGGGCCTCAGGGCCTCTTACCGCCCTTCGCCACTGATTATCACCTTCCTTTCTTTAATGCATATTTCATGTTTCTTACGTAATGTAATCGTAAATGTAAGCCTAATGTAAATGATTTCGTGATGCGATTGTCATCTTACTACGTATTTCATGTGCCATGTAACCATCTTCCCGTATGAAAAGTTTTGTTTTTTTGACAGATATTGCAGAGTGGAAATATATCCCAACTCCTTGATGGGTACTCACTTATTCAGATATTTTATTTTCTTTCTTTTTCCTAAAAAGACTGCATTATGATGTTTTTGACTTACCATCTCGGATTTTGATTTTAAGTAGTCGTAGATTAACTGGTATCAAATAAAGTGAATGTTGTATGATGGATCAACATAGTTTCCAGAATGTATTTTTCCTAAGGTTGACTACAAGATGAGACGGAACAGATATCTTCAAATATAACAAATATACTTTCAGGGAAGAAACAGATGGTTCCAGTTTCCTTTAACATTTTTTTTTTTTTTGAAAGACAATCTTAATCGACCTGTGCGTTGCATATGTAAATAAATATTCATTAATGGTGGATTGATACTGACGTCACCGCCGGACGACTGATTTTGATGAAACTTCCATTATTTATCCATGCAATTATTTATCCATGAGAAGTTTTTGGCATCCTCATACAACTTTAAAGTGAGCCTATCAACAATTTTAGTTACAGTATATTTAGTTTCTTGCTGAACTATCAGAATTAATTAAAGAAAGGTCAACATTAATTAAAATCGAGCAGATTATTCTTATCAGTTCAATAACGATGACTATTTTTTTTTAAAGTTTATTAAAAGATATTACTAATTTTTGTTTTGGAATTGAATCGGAACATTTAGAATTCCGAACAATTTCTGGGAGGACAGATTACGTAAATACGGAACTGTTTTGGGCTAACCGGTACGTCTGGGAGCCGTATATGTGGTACATACACCTCCTTAGCTGACTCGTATGGTCAGTAGTAGTATGATCTTTAATAATGATCATTGTATGTAAGCATTACACTGAAAAGATCACCTCAATCATTTTATATTTCCAACAGATAGAAATTAAAAAAAAAAAAAAAACAACGTTAAACGCTAGAAATGTAATAATTGGAAAGGGCGAGCAAAATACAGGGGTCAGGCCGTCTGTATACCTAGGTAGAATAAAAGAAGTGCTCACCATGGTAACAGGAACAAAATAACATTAAGATTTATGAATTACGGCATTTCTACATGAATATCCTGATAAGTTTTATGGAATTCTGGACTCCTTGTTAAGCTGGGGACCTCTGTGCTGAAAAGACAAATAACACATGAACTATCCGAAATTCGTTGAAGTAGTAAGTGTATTTCTTTTTCAAAAGATAATACTAATTCTTGAGTGTTATTTTTCACGAAGTTAAGAACTGTAAACGTGGAAACTTCCAACAATATTGTCTCAAAGGTCATAGTATCATAATGACTTGGTATCATAGTGACTCTGAATGTCAATAGTTAGCAGATAATGTTGACAAAATGCTATTACTACTATCATAGATAATCCTTCTATGTAGACATGGAAATGTTAACCGTAGTGCATTATCGGAACAACAGTTGATTAAATAATAGATCATTTCTATGACGTAGTGAAACTAGCTCCATTTCAATAATACCAGTAAACGTTCAGTTTATGTTTACTTGAACTACAAAGAACATTTGGATTTAAGGAAAGTGGCTAACTTAAGATATTTTTAAATATCTATATGCAAAATATATTAACTATTTTTATGCAATAATAGTGATAAAATACAAAAAAGCAATAGTAATATCAGTGGTTTGTTCTCTAATATTCCAGCTTTATTGCCGTATTAGTATTTTTCTGTATTAATAATCAATTGATCAATACGCGAATTCATTTCACTGTTGTCATTTCCATATACCATCTTTCAGCCCGTATATTTCTAATCCCAAACAAAACAACAAACAAATAAATAAAATAGATAACAGCAAGTAGATTTTATTTTGCCCACTTTCTGACCTACCACCCACATGCAAAAGACATTTCAAAATTGTTACTTAGGTTCATAGTATGAACTAATGCTGTTAAATATTTGAATAATAGTTTGAGTAATTATTTGTTTATTCAAATTATTATTTCAACATTATTCGTTTATACCCCGAACAATTTTATTGGTTAATCAAATTAATATTCGAACAGTCATTATTAATTTATTCCCCAAACAATTATTATTCGCTTTTTGAATCGTTATTTGAACAGTTATTATTCATTTATTAAATTATTATCCGAACACTTATTATCAAATTATTATTATTGTAGTTATTATTCATTTATCAAATTATTATTCGAAGAGTTAATAGTTGTTTAATTCCGGAGAAGTTATTATTTATTTATCAAGTTATCATTCGATCAGTTATTATTCGTTCATCAAATTATTCGAAAAGCTAATATTCGTTTGTTCTCGAAACAGTATTATTCGTTTATCAAATTATCATTAGAGCATTTATTATTCGTTTATCAATTCATTATTCGAACAGTTATTATTCGTTTATCAAATTAATATTCGAACAGTTATTACTCATTTATCAAATTATTATTCAAACAGTTATTCGTTTATCAAATTATTATTCAAACAGTTATTACTTATTTATCAAATTATTATTCGAACAGTTATTATTCGTTTATCAAATTAACATTCGAACAGTTATTACCCGTTTATCAATTTATTATTCAAACAGTTATTCGTTTATCAAATTATTATTCAGTTATTACTTATCAAATTATCAAATGATAAGTACATTTTATATATATATAAGGCGAAATAGAAAGAATTGTAAATAGCACATCAATGAAAAATTGTGCAGAGGAGATGTCTCATGGTTGTCTCACTCTCACTACAACGTTGGTCAGGGGCGAATCCAGGACCGACTTCTGGGGGGGGCGGTGGGTTGTCATACTGCTACTTTTAAGGGCTCTAAACTTTGGGATGGGTTTTATTTATATATAAAAAATAAGAAAACTTTCTCTTCTGGGGGGGCGATCGCCCCGATCGTCCCCCCTGGATCCGCCCCTGACGTTGGTGGAAGTTCTATGCAAATTAAAATCAATGCACGTGCACAAGTCCAGCCACAACAATGAGAAACCGGCTCCATTGCAATGTAATTGACACTGATTTTATCAATTACCTCAACTTGTGGATAATTGATTATCAAAGTGAAATGATGTAAATGCATCTCGACTCACGCGCTATGTTAAAAAATTCATTTCAAACGGTTCAACTCTGTTTTGCTATTTAGGTCGACATACAACATCTATTTCATTATATATACGTTTATTTCATTCTATTGATATGTGGATACAAACGACGTTATTAATTGTCAAGAGGGGATATCCAAAATTCAAGTATACTGAAAGTGACATTGTAGAATATACATTTTTAAAAAACGAATCTTGAAGAATGAATTTTTTTTCAAACTTCTGATCACCCCAAAAACGTGGAGGAGCATTAGACATTAGACTGACAATCGCAAGACCTGTCTGCCGTGAGTTCGAATCTCACTCAGGACATGGGAGTTATATGTTGCACTTTCACCATTCATTTCATTATCATTAATTTCATCTTGTCTTCTTTAGCCTAAGGGCACATGTGGGACATAAAACTAAAACTATATAAAGGGTGTAGCCATAGACCAACTCCATTATGAATCGAAGATACGAAAAAGTGGATAGGTGGTTTTCTGTCTAAAATTATAACATTTTTCCTATGAACTTCCGGGCTTCACACTAGTAAGGCGCCCTCTGTAAAATAAAAAAGCAACGTGGACACTTTATCAAACTGTTTATTTGGGCCTTTATCGTACCTTAGGTAAAAACAGTACAATATTGTTGGGAAACGGGTTCGAGATGTTCTAGGTTCCCTCACACAACGATGTGCACGTTCCTCATGTCATTCTTACGTTCTGTTCGACCATTGTGTTGAACTGAAAACGGAGTTGCATTTTCATTTAACATAGGAGGTCTTACAGTGTGGAGCCCAAACGGCTGATTGAAAAAATCAACCAATTTAGATTAAAATCCATCTGTTTCCAAAAACTTTCCTCTCTTTAATGTTTTTCATGTCATATACTGTATATACTCACAGTAGAAGCTGAGCTCCTTCATGGCTAAGCGGTTAGCATGCGCGCCTTTGACGCGGGAGACCCGGGTTCGATTCCCGGTGGGAGTTCATGTGGTTCAGACTCCACGTTAATCAGTAGGCCCATGTATCATATAGCCTCGCTGCTGAACTCAATCAATTAATCACAGTAGAAGCTTTCAATATAATTGAAATATCCACGTGATTTTTCTTGGATTTGGATGGAATTGGCATATTATGGGACAATATTTCAATGTCCAAAAATCATTCTGCGATCTGGATGTCCACGGGACGTCCAATGGACATCCAATATCCCGGGTTTTGGAATCAGTGGATGTTTAAGAGATCTCTCTGTTCTATGCAATGCTTCGTGTTGTGAAAAATTTATATTTTGGATTAAGTAAATATTTTTATATGTATTTTTTTTTTAACAGTTGAACTTTTCCTAAGATTGAAATGGTTTTGTAGAAATTTGGCATTCAGATTACACGAACGTGTTCACTGTAATAATTTATATCTTTCGTGCTATGTATAGGCTAATACATTTTAAACATTATAACGCAGAGGGAGGGGGTTAATCTGAGAATAAATTAGATATATTTTCGATGTTTTTCCTGAGATTTTATTTAAGCGGTATCACAACGTAGTTTACCCTGCGGTATCACAACGTAGTCTACATGAAACCATAGAAACGCAATGCAAACGAAAAATGAATCGCAAAATCGATGCATCTATGATCATAATCATAATTTATTACCAAAGTGAGCTTTTTTTGCGAAAAGAAAGAAAAGCATAGCATCGTCTTTTCTTCATGGTAGAAGAGAGATCTTTTAACATCACATATAGTTGTGATAAATATTCTTTCGAAAATCCGACATTTCCTTTAGATACATCGGTTCTCAATAATACACCATTACTAGAGACTGGACGTAGAGATTATTATACATGGCTTTGACATTTTGTAGCATATGGAAATAAAGTACTTCAGTATATTTTCGAATGCAAGATCTGGGTTTTAATTATCGGTAATTACATCACTGGCGAAAACATAGGACCAGTTTTTTGCAGCTCCGTTTTTCCTGGTTTTGGTAAGGGATTCATAATTGACATATCAATATAGCTATTTTAAATTGTTCACACAGAAACATTTTTCCAAGGAGTGCACCATCATAAATTTTACTGTGGCTAAGGAGATGGGTAATAATGAGGAAATGACGAAAGTGAGAAGAAACGAGAGAATCTCGAGAAAACCTACGCATACGGTATTAGTACACTACAAAGCCTACTTGGCGGGAGCTGGGATCAAACCAGGGACCTCACATGCTACAGCTGAGAGCTCTATCATTGAACCACTGCAGCTCCATAGAAAAACGTCTCAAATATATTTTACTTTAGTTGGATCTTCGGCATTGGAAGGTTAATATCTTTTCATTCTTGCGTTTAAAAAAAATGGAAGAGTCGGAGAGCGAGCAAAATATTCATTCTATTATACTGGGGGGAAATATTAGCTAGTTTTTAATGAGAGAGTAAGAACAAATTATTGGTCTGATATTCTGAAACAAATACAGTAGATCTTGTCTGCTCGTCTCGTTGAAATAACACAAAAAGAGATTTTCCTTTGGTAGGGGCACCAGCCTCCCTTCTGGATCCGAAACTGTTGTAGCATCATTTCAAAAAAAAAAAAAAAAAATCTTGGCATACCTGTAAATGCAATAAAGTTTCTTGCAATCAATAGTTACAAATTTGACATATTCTCAGATTTATCTAAATAAATAAATAAATACACAAATAAATAAATAATAAACCACCTTGGCGATAGAAATAATACAGACTGTGAGAATGTGGTAAGTTATCATTGAAATTCGTTCTAAGCTAATTGGTGTGGTTCAGTAACTCAATTGTTTGTTTGCACACAATATCGAAGCAGAGAATGAATTATTCCAGAGATACGATCATGATGTAGTTTGAGTTGTTCTACTGTCATTTGTTGATGAAATGTAAAATTGCATTACGATCAACTTGAATGAAGAAAATTAACAGAACGAGCTTAACCAGTGCAGCATGACTTGAAATAGACAATGCAATGTAATTTTTGTTTTCTGTTTTCACAATATGCATATGCAATCATATTAATATGGCAGAACGTTCTTTATAATTAGCAAGCCAGGTGTCGATATTAGTAACTGTGTACAACATAATAATATAGTTCTAGCTGTTAAGAAATATTTTTCTTTTATTACTGAATATAAAAGAGATGTTTTTTTTCTTTTAAACAAAAAGTTGCGCATGTTTCTAATGCATGCATGTTATCATTAGAATTGGTTGTTAGTGCAGAACAATAGATTGTGGCATCTAATAACGACAAGCTTATTCGAGATATTTAGTCCGTATCAGAGAAGAGTATAATTTCAATAAAGGTAAAGATGAATCGCTTTTGGTTTTCTCTGCTTTTTCTTTTGGTCTGTACCCGGCCAACCTGAATTGCAATAATAATTTTGTTCGTATAAAAATCATAATCTATACAAGTGAATAATGTTCGGCTATACAAATGGTTATCATTAGGCCCCGGATTTATATGTACAATAGAAACCTAAAATAAGCACTATAAATGAAATACTATGAACTTAAGAAACCGATTATTCATTTTAAATTCATTTATTTACAGTGTTTACTGTGTGCAGAGAGAATTCCTATTAATGTAGTGTAATGAGTTTTTCAAGATTTTATGACGTAAAACTTCATCTATTGGTTTTTAAGCTTTACAAGCCGAAAATTATCGCTCAACATCAACCGAAACGATTGGAAACAAGGCACTTGAGATAAGTAGTAATTGCTTGGCACCAAATCCAATGTATACGGAGGGCGATCAAAACAACACATTGGAACTGCTGCAGAAGTTCATGGGCATGTCTAGCGGTGTGCGGACGATCATTATCGTGAACCATATGGTCCAACACTTGTTTTATATACCTTGTATCTTTCCAACGTTGCAGGATAAACGTTTGCAGTAATAGTCGAACCACGCTCCATGAGCTTCACTAGAAAATACTTATTCAGCATCCCAGAATTGCAGTATGAATTTACTCCATTGGTTTCTGTTTACTTTGGTCGTTCACGTATGATACCCACGTCTTGTCACCGGTCACACTTCCATTCAGAAATCAGTCCTTCCTCGGCATAAGTCCAAAGCAGAGCTTATCCAGTATGTTTAGTTCTTCTCAGAAAGTAGTTTCGGTATCCAACGAGTTCAGAACTTGCTGCGGTAGCCCAATTTTCTCTGTTACTAGCTCGTAGAAAACAGTCCTAAGGAATTTGCGGAAAGTATGACGAAAGTTCAGATACCGTGAAGGACTGATTTCACAGACCTTTTTTCAATTATCTGCACGAGTTTATCAGTGACTGCAGATGAATGGTCACGTCTTCCCTCATCGTTAGTTCGTCCATAATTAAACATGCGTCATCTTTGATGTACGATAACTTCACTGATTCACTCATCACGTTTGATTCGTAAACATTACACAGTTAGCAATGAATTTCAGCTGCCGAGCGTTGTTTCTCCTACAGAAAGCGCATTACTGCACGTAGTACACATTTCACGGTATTTTCCATTAATTTGAACTACTCTAGCGGACGAGTAAACTGAAAAACAATCTTTTTCTACTGCCCATACCTTGCTTGCATACTGACCTATTGCATACAGCCCAGCGCCAAATGACGAGTGTCGCTATCTTCCACTGCTTTCCGCAAATGTGGCTTATTAGAGTCTATTTAAAATGTCTAAATATGACATAGATATAATTTTATTTAAAATATTTAAAATAACGACATACCTTAAAGTATTGCCAGAACTTTGCAAAAGCGAAAACTCCAACGATGTTGAACATGGAATCGTTTATTTGCCCTCTGCAGTTATTCATTTCTTACATTTTCGGATTGCTGTGCCTTCTTTTTCCGAGTTTTATTCTTCATTTTTAGTTGTGTATACTGCATTTAAAATCAAGGAAATAAATTTATGAGAATATATGACAAAATAAAGACTTTTCCTTTTAAAAATGATTATTTCGAAATGAAATGAAATGAAACTAAGTATTTAGTTTAACGTCCCACGATTATACCCTTTAGGTTAAAGGAGACGAATGGTTAGTGAAAGTGAATGAATTCGTAAGAATTGGTGGAGTGAGAATGTGGAAGGAAACGGTAAAACCCGGAGAATACCAGCAAATGATGTTGTCCACCACAGGTACACATTACCTGAGATCAAATCAGAGACCACTTACATCAGAGGTCAGCGCTCTACCATTGAGTCATTATGCTCCCAAGATTATTTCGAAGGTGCAAGTAAGAAATATGATTATTTTAGCTTGCTCACAAATTATGTATTGAAAAAAGAAAAAAAAAAAACTTAATCTGAAGAAAGAAAGATTTTATTGTGACTATAAACGGGAGATTAAAAATGAATTGTGCCTCTGTCGATATGTTCTTTTTTTCTTTTTTTAACGCTAAGCGTGCTCAGATCTTTCCAGTGACCTGGTACAATATGAGGCTACATTCTTCTAATGGAACCTCATTTGATATTCTATCCACATATAAAACGTTTTAACAGAATGCAGCAAGCAAGCACACACACACACACACACACACACACATATATATATATATATATATATATATATATATATATATATATATATATATATATATATATATATATATATGCGTTAAACATAAATGCAGTAGTGTGTAGTGAGAAGTTGCAACATTGTTCAAGCGACCACTTAGCTTTGACGCAGACGTGATCTTAACAATCTGCATTCTACCCTTTGGAATATTTCAACAGAGCTACAAGAGCTGCTAGAATTGGTTCACATTTGTCCATATTTAAGCAAGCGCAACATCCCGTAAAGTATTAAACAATAATCTTTGTCCTGTTAAGACTTTTGTAGTCCTTGTCATCGAATAAGGTCAAACATTACTTCTGTTGTAACCATCTTTTCTAATAGTATTGACAAATTTTATCTACATTTTTTTAAAGGATGCTCTGCACCGTGAATTTCAATAGTATTGTACAGGACAAAACCGGTGACTAGAAAGTCATCGTGTAATATCATGAGCTTTTACACTTCTAACTGTTACTTTAATTCAAGAAAGCGGAACTAGGAAGAAAATGTTTTCCGCTAGTGAATATTGCTTTACTCAAACCTTCCGGTATAAACTTTTACGTTTTTGAATGGTTAGTGTTTTCCCCTTAGGCGAGGGAGACGTGGTTCGTTTCCTACTGGGAGTTCATGTGATTCCAATCCTACGTTAAACTGAAATCTACATTTCATTCGTCGATGTTTAAAAAAGTTTTTCAAAAAGTCATTAAACTCCAAACAAAAATAAAATAATCTACGATTTCCGAATTAGCCAATTACGTACATTCTGTTATGCCATGATATTCGACACAGTGGCAAATCTAGGAAATACGAGATCAGATATAACTTGAGGCTATTGAATATCTATTTGGAAGCTTAATGAATTGATTTATTTGGGAAACAATTATTTTTTCAAAGTCTACTTTATATATATCGATTTAAGTACTTAATCACTGTTATTGATTTAATATAGAGGTAAAGGTGGTATATCGAGCCCCTGCGGGTATCTCGAGCACCTATAGTTTCTCGGCAACTATTTGTTTTTATGTAGCAGCAGCAGTTGGTGTCAGTGCATTATGCACTGGATTACATGTTGTGGCGTGCTGGTGCCAGTCATTAATAGGGTCTGTCAGCTGTATGAACGTGTGTGTTTTCGTCCTGCTGAAAACTTTGTAAGGTATGTTTTTGTACGTTGTCACACACATACGTAAGTGTAATGATTAGGGCTTTGCCTAGGTACATCTGTAATTAATATTGTCGTGTATTGTGATAGAAAATGGACAGTAAAATGTTAAGGTTATAAAGTGTTGAATGCCAACATGGCTAGGGTTGAAAAATGAGCCCCCAAACCTGCTGATAATGTAACCCCCTACGTAAAGGAGCTCATATTACAACCATTGCATTACTTTTCTTTCTTGTTACAGATGCCTAGGAAAAATCTCCTTCCACCAAAAAATTTGCACAGAAAATCTTAGAAGAAAGAGGACATGGTTAAGGCCATTCGAACAATAAGAAGCAAATCCATGGGTTTAAAAAAAACAGCAAAAACGTTTTCAGTTCCGAGACTTGTCCGTCTTGATGTGAAGCCAGAAGATTGTGTAAACCTCCCGATGGGAAGAAAACCCGTAATGAGGAAAGACCTGGTAGAAGAATTAGTCAATTATCTATTGGTAATGGAAAGCAAATTCCATGGATTAACCAGGGCAGATGTGCGACGATTGGCATTCCAGTTATGTGAAAGGAACGGGGTGCAACACCCCTTCAAAGATGGCTTGGCTGGGCGAGCGTGGTTTGATTATTTTTTGAATAGACATAAGAATGTGTTATCTCTATTAAAACCCACAGCAACATCATGTGCACGTGCAAATACTTTTAATCGCGAGGCAGTGATTTTTTTTTTTTTTTTTGACATTTTAGAGGCTGAATTCGAGAGTCACCAATATTCACCACGACGAGTGTTCAATGTAGATGAAACAGGGATCATCATCGTGCAAAATAAATCACCACGAGTGGTTGGTCTCTAAGGTAAAAAAGTGGGAGCACTGAGTTCAGCAGAAAGGGGATCATTAGTTGTCTGTTGTATGAATGCTGGGGGGGGGGAGGACTTTGTCCCTCCAATGTTCATATTTCCTAGAAAAAATATGACCCCAACACTCATGAAAGGAGCACCTCCTGGTTCAATTGGGAGATGACATTCGTCAGGATGGATTCAAGGTCCGTTACTCACAGAGTGGATGAGACATTTTATTCAAAGAACAAAACCAACAGCTTCCGACCGCATACTTTTAATTCTTGATGGCCACAATACACATACGAAAAACATTGATGTAATAGAGCTCGCACGCCAAAATCACATCTCAATCATCAGTATTCCTCCTCTCACAAGTCACAAGTTGCAACCATTGGACAAATCATTTTTTGGCCCCTTAAAGCATCAGTATAGTGAACAAATAAGACAGTAGCTACGTCACAATGAAAGACCAATGGATCCTTACGACATTGTAGAGGTGTTTGGAAAGGCTTACTTATTGTGTCAAACTAGCACAAATGCAGTAAATGGTCTCAAGGCTACAGGAATTTATCCCTGCAACCGCACAATATTCACCGATGCCGATTTTACACCTTCAGTGACCGAGGACATAGATGGGTGTGTCCCATTAGATGCTACAAATAAGGTGCAAACAGTTTCACCTCATAACCCCCCTGCCCATTTTATTGTAACTGTGGATTCTGCTGACCAGAAGAATTGTGACATGAATCCTGCTACTTCATCTCCTTACAACACGACACCTATTTCTATTTATTCTTCAAGTGGCCCAACAGGACATATACCTAACACTACTGAAGTTCATATCCCAACGTCAAGTGCTAGTGTGATATTGCTGAGGCAGGATCATCTGGACTTTGTGGTGCATTACATTCAGGGGGCAACAGTAAATATGCAACCTCACCAAAGGATATGTGTCTGCTCCCAAAACCTAAGAAGAAAATGACTAATAGAGGGCGAAAACCTACCAAATCAACATTGATAACTTCTTCTCCCTTCAAAAAATCTTTGGAAGCAGCAGAAAAGAAGAAAGTTCTGAGAAAAGAAATAACAGTAGAGAAGACCAAGAGGGGTATGAATGGGGCAAAGGAGAATAAAATGAGAGAAAGCTCTAAAAAGAAACCTAAACTGTCGTGTAGACGTAAACGTGTGGTTTCTGTGGTGAACTGTGATAGTGATCAAAGTGACTCTGAGTTTGATTCTGGGGAATCTGTTCTCGAACCTTCTTTTGGTGTTGATAAACCAGATGATGGCGACGCAGTGTGTTTGTTTTGTGCAGGGCTCTTTTCTGAAGACACGATGGGTGAATTGTGGGTAATTTTTTTTCTATGTGGCTTGTGGGCACATAGTGAATGTGCTGGCTATGAAAAAGATATTTACGTGTACGATGTTTGTACATAGATTTTGTTAAAACCCAAATGCAACGATTACTTTCACATTTCAAGTTTTTGTGCAACTAAAGTGCTAGGTAATGTTAAATATTTTAATTTTTCATTCATTTCTAAACATGGCAGCTCACATTGCCAGCATATTTTGAATTCAACTTTTGATACATTAGTTCAAATCTGTTTTTCTTATTTACATTGTAAGTTAATTTCTTCCACGTATTGTGCAATAAACAAAATTGAGTAATAGTTCATTTCTTGTTGAATTTTAGATCTTCAGATACCATAGGTACCAACCTCTATTAGGGGGCTCATATTACCCACATACGTCATATATTTAACAAAGTGTTACCTTTTGGTAAAATATGCTTTATGTTAACTCACAATCTATTTATCACTACAAATGAAGTGGAATATGGAAAGAGACATTGCAAAGTATAGTGATGTGAGGTGGAAAATTTTCCGTTCAAAAAAAAATATCAGTAATCAAGTAACAATTCCTCAGCAATCATAAAATTGGTTGAATTCATGTACAGAAATGTAAAAATGTGAAAGATCGTTTAAAGAATCTGAAAATTTTCATGACTCACACAATTTTCAGCACTACGTAGGAACAAGGTAAACCATTTTTCATGAATCGAAATATTTTCTGTCTTATATGGAAAAATTGAACAACTTTTTCTGAGTCGGAAAATTTTCATCATTTTGAAGCAAAAAGTAAAAAACTTCATGCGAATCGGAAAGTTTTATTGCTCTGTAGAAACAAGTGAAAGGTATTTTCATAGATCGGAAAATTTTCATCACGATGTAGAAACAAGTGGAAAAAACTTTTCATAAGCCGGACAATTTTAAATATTATGTATAGTGATATTAAGTGGAAAATTTTCCACTATATTTAACTGAACATTCAGCTACAAAATTGAATTTCTGTAGAAGAAAGTTAGTCAACAACAAATTATAATTTTCCAATTAGCTTTCGGGAACCGGAAAATTTTCTAATATTTCAAGTTGGGAAGTAAATTTTACACAGTGTTTCTCTCTCTCTCTTCATCTGCGAGCTCCTTCGTTGCTAAGCAGTTAGCATACGCGCCTTTGGCATGGAAGACCTGGCTTCGATTCCCAGCGGGAGCTCATGTAGTTCGGATTTCACGTTAATCAGTTGGTCCCGCCTTATATAGTCTCGCTGCTGAAAGGAACGTTAAACTCAAAATCAACTCAATTCAACTCCTTTCTCTCTCTCTCTCTCTCTCTCTCTCTCTCTGTGTGTGTGTGTGTGTGTGTGTGTGTGTGCGTTGCGTGTGTATTCAAAGTGCAGAGAACATGAGTTCGTAGAATACAAATATCCCATTCTATTATTTAAAATTTCAATTTATTAAAAGTCATGAATGTTTTCCGATTCATAAAAACATACTCCACTTATTCCTACATCGTTGTTTAGCCGTAAAATTTATTGGTAATAAATATTACCTTAAAAAATTTCATGAAGTGAAAATCTAACGATTCTTCATTTTAAGAATGTTTAAAAAACTTCAATGCGTTCTTGCCTCAGAATCCACCTTTGATCTTACAATATTAGATTTCGTCAATTTAATACGCATAAGACGGTTTTCTCATAGCTTTACTACTTTTATAGATTTACATTCTGCAACATTTATAAATAAGTAGATATAATAGAGAGAGAGAGAGAGAGAAACACTATGTAAATTTTTACTTCCCAACTTGAAATATTAGAAAATTTTCTGGTTCCCGAAATCTAATTGGAAAATTATAATTTGTTGCTGTCTAATTTTCCTCTATAGGAATTGTATATCTCAATGTGCAGTTAAATATAGTGGAAAATTTTCCACCTAACATCACTATACATAATATCCAAAACTGTCCGGATTATGAAAAGCGTTTTCACTTGTTTCTACATCGTGATGAAAATTTTTCGATTCATGAAAATTCCTTACATTTGTTTCTCTACAGAGCAATAAAACTTTCCGATTCACAAAAAGTTAATTTACTTTTTGCTTCAAAATGATGAAAATTTTCCGACTCATAAAAAGTTATTCAATTTTTCCATACAAGACACAAAATATTTCGATTTACGAAACGTTGTTTCACTTGTTCCTACATAGTACTGAAAATTGTGTGAGCCATGAAAATTTTCAGGTTCTTTAAACGATCTTTCACTTTTTAACATTTTTATACATGATTTCAATCAATTTTATGTTACTTGATCACTGATATTTGTTAATAACGGAAAATTTTCCGGAAAGATATAGAAGAAAATTTTCCACCTCACATCACGGCTATACAACGATGTAGGAATAAGTGGAGTATGTTTTTATGAATCGGAAAGTTTTCATCACTGGCAAAGTATGTTTTCCCCAAGTTTTACTTTGCAATTGCCATATTTGTGTGAGTCATGCCCCGGAAAGTAAGTGGGGGCTCAATATACCACCTTTCCCCCTCCTCTTTCTTTATATATATATATATATATATATATATATATATATATATATATATATATATATATATATATATATATATAATATTGATTTTTGATAAACAAAATTCACATTTTGTAATATACAGTATTCGGTCGATTGTATTCACACTTCATAAATAAATGCTTTACTAAAATTCACATTGTATGAATATTGGCACAAATTATTTATTTTCCTTGAATAAGCTAGAAGTGGAAGTTTTCTGGGTATAATGGAAATAAACTTTCTTTTTCCTTCGGATGATTTCGTTAAATGATTGATGTGCTTCTGTTTGTGTAAACGTGTTGTTATTCTAAAGGGGTAGTTTACTGACGTAAGTGTTATTTGTTTTCGACATTTTTTTTTCGGAAACTCTGAAGACTGTCAAACTTTTGCTAAACAATACTGAAAGGATGGTGTTACTAGCCTGAGTTTTCTTTCTTTTTCTAACGAACCTTTTCGAAAAGGAATATTATAATTTTGTTCTTAACTTCATTAATAAATATTTCAATTAATTTATTTTTAATTTTAATTATATTATTTAATTTAATTTTATAATAATAATAATAATGTTGATTTATTATTTAATTTAAGAAATGCGAGCAAAATGTTTAGTGCGGTGGTGTACCTTTTATTTATTTATAATAGGATTTTCTGTTTTGTTTCGAAGAATAAATACGAACGAATTTGATATATCAAAATCGTGACTGTTTTATGTATGTACGTTGCAGTTCAGCACAAAAATATCTCTACTATTACATTAAAACCTTGTTTTTTCGTGTTTTCTTCCCTTAAAAAGATCCTTATATTTTACATGTTTTAAGATCCTTACTAGTACCATAAGTTATCTGTATATATATATATATCTGTATGTGTGTGTGGAAAGAAAATAAGGTTGAGAATTGAATTAGATATCCTATCGTTTCATCATTTATCTGTTCAATCAATCAATAAATGTAATAATAATAATAATAATAATAATAATAATAATAATAATAATAATAATAATAATAATAATAATAATATACAAGGACAATTACGCGTATTAAGGGCAATCAAAAATCGAAATTAAATCACTGAATACCTTGCATTAATTGTTCTTTGAAGAAAAAATACAATAGATGTAAAAGTGAGGACCAGTGGTACAGTAATAAAAATGGGCTGATAACGTTCCCAGGAAGGAAGAAAATATTCGATTAAAGTAATGAACATGAAGGCACAAGGTGATTCACTTTTCTTATGAATATGTACCTTATAGCTTCTACCGTATAAGTAGATAATTATATCATAAGTTTATTTTATGTTGGTAACTATATAATTGTGTATACACTGATAATTTGAGAAAGCTATTTATCAGTTCATGTAATAATATAACTATGCTTCTTCTTTCATTTCAGTTAACCGGAATTGCAATATTAGCTATAGGAATATGGATGCAAGTAGAACTATACAAGTACATGGAACTTTCGACAGAGTTCTCATCAACGGCGCCTTATGTACTAATTGGAACTGGTGCAGTTATTATTCTTGTTGGCTCCTTGGCATGCTGTTGCACTGCCAAAGGCCAACCGGTGTTACTTTACATTGTAAGTAGATGTTTTCTTATATTAGTCAAGTAAACAAAATGTAATGTTTCAACATAATGAACAAACTTGGAATAGTTTGATTCCTGATTTGTATAGGTTTTCTGTGTGATCGTGATTCTAACTTTGAAAGGTAGGCAATAGCTTGAGAGATAGAATATGGATATTTTGAACCCATTCGACATCTCAATTGCTACGTCTATAGGCAAAGAAGAAACTGTCATAGTTACGTGTAGTGTAACTTGCAGGCAAAGGAATACTTTCTAGTTTTATTAAGACATTAATTAATTTTTTCATCTAGTTTTTAACTAGTTATAATATTTTTTGTAGTATCTTTTTAAATCATATTACTATAAATAGAGCATCTAAAATATTTTTTTTCATACAGTATTTTTATTTATAACTTATACTATTTAGTTTCTTGCAACATGCAGATGGAATTTAAGCAAAGTAGTGTGACTGGAAGGTGAACTGTCTTACTCTCACTCTCACTCACTCTCTTTAGTATGCTAAGTACATAGTACTTGTTTGTTAAAAATCACTGATAAATATTTATAGTTCGAAATATACTGTAAAAACCTTTGTATTTTTCTAATACTAAATTAACAGTAATATAACTCTCTTGTCATTTAAGTTTCTTTAAATTTCGAAACCTTGTTTTACAGGGCGGAAAACTTTAGAGCATACGATTATGACACATTTAATGATTCGTTATATATATATATATATATATATATATATATATATATATATACAGTGGCGTATCTACGATTTTGTTTCGGGGAGGGCTTTGCTAACTTTCGGGGGGAGGGGCTTTGCCTGAAAATGTGAAAATTCTGCAATATATTTCATATACTTTACTATAGTAAGTAAGATTTTGGGGAGAGGGACTTAAGCCCGGAAGCCCTCCCCCTAAATACGCCACTGTATATATATATAATAAAAAGGTGTGAAGTGCGTGGATGATGTTGCATGATATATTCAACCCAGTAACGATTTTTGATGGTAATCACATCAGTAAAAAATATAAGATATCTCTACAAACCAAGGGAAGAAAAGTTACCTAATGCACTAATTCTTTCTGAATACCACTCATTCTAGCTTTGGAACTTCTTGTATAAATTCTGACTAATAAATAATAGCGTTACAGTTTCGGCAAATTAACTTTGCCTTCATCAGACACATTATCTAATGAAGGCAAAGTTAATTTGTCGAAACTGTAACGCTATTATTTATTAGTTAATATATGTTTTGGTCAGAATTTGTCTGTTAATTTACACTAATTCTTGTATACAATAATTAGTACATTAGGCAACTTTTCTTCCCTTATTTTGTAGTGATTTTATTTTTTACCGATTTGACTTTCCTCTAGAGCCACCACTGATTCACACGTTTCTAGGGATCAAGAAAGTGAGATGATCTAATATGATGTAAATAAAGGTTTTGCTTCCTGTAGAGAAATATTTTTCTTCTCTGATTTTTCAAAACAAAATATTGAATTCAAGATAAGTAATGAGACTAAATGGCTCAAGGGGAAATATATTTCCCTTTATCTTTGTCACTAGATGATTTTTATCGTGTTTCACTTCCATTTATTATGTATATTTTATCTTTAACAAATTTTATTAAAACAGAAGTTGGCGCGATTGGTACGATCATTCATGCTTGAAGTGAACGATACTTTTCGTTTAGAAGTGAATGATAGAAGAATATTACAGTTTTTACACAGAACCACCAAAGATAATACCCTATCCTGTCTGTCAGTAGGTATTTTCTGTTCCATATGTAGAACTTTCAGTAATAAGAATGGACTTTCTTTATGAATTTATGTGGAATATTCTGTACGATTTGCGATGGACAACATGAGTGTGTCATAGAATTAGGGGATGTTCATACCAAGAAACACGCCATATTTCTGTGGTATGTAAGGTTTCGAACTGGCAGTATAACGCTGGACAATAATTCTCATAGCTACCAACTTATTTCAGTTTCAAATGAGATCTTCATAATAATATCGAAGACGATAAGATTGGAAAGACCCGAAACTGCTGCCTGTCAGTATACTATAAAATTAGACTGATGATTCTCATTATATATTGACACAGGCAAACAAGTCATAGATTAGAAGTCAGTAGTTCTCAAATATTCAGGAACTAATAATAATAATAATAATAATAATAATAATAATAATAATAATAATAATAATAATAATAATAATAATAATAACATATCATATCGGATAATTGGATTGTCATGTGTGATGTAAAGTATAGCAATACGACAATAGTAGACGACCAGCAGCCGTCAAATATGTTTGACGGTAATATAATGCTCCTTACCTGGTGTCTTCCGAAACTTTTGCCCATTATAGCCGAAGGAATCAAAGCTTTGCTAGAACAGAAAGTATTGACTAGGTAGAAATTGTTTTAAGTTTCTTAGCGTTTGAAACTGATCCATGTTTATCGAATATTTCAATTGCACTTACGTATACCAATATCAATCGTTTTATTTATTTTTGAGAGAGATATATAAATTTAGCAATATATGTATTACATTTAACAATAAATATGTATGTAGTATAATTTAGGTAAATTTACATAGCGTAATTACTTGTCTGTTTTTCTTTCTAGTACGCCGTATTTTTGTTGATTATATTCCTGGTTGAGTTAGGATCCGGCATTTCAGCATACGCATATCGAAAGAAATTGAGGGAAGGATTTGCCAAAGGAATTAATGAAAGTATTATTAATTATGAGAAGGATGATGAGAAGAGGAGTGCCATTGACCTTGTGCAATCTACTGTAAGTAATTTAGTTTTAACATTGTAGTTTCTAAATCGAAGCTTACAAAATTCTTCCATACTTCACATATGTATTTCCACGTTTCCCACCATTTTAATCACTTCTTAGTCCAGAAAAAATCTCCTTTGACTACAGACAGGTCTGTCTTGCTGTGGTCAATTACTTTTTCATTATTATTGTTATTATTAGTTTTTCGATAATTACTCAATACCTTTACAGATTTAAAATCAAGTACATAAGTTTATTTCATGTTGAGTGCAATATACCATTCATAGCCTACATCGCATCAAAAAAGAAACCGAAAGCAAGACGTTCTTGTGGGCATTGATTTTTTTTATATTTAATTTCAAATCAATTATTGAACAATTGCAACGACAACTATTTCTAACGGTAACACATGCGTATATGTTCCACTAAGAATCGGAAGTTTAATTAACACTTTCCATCAATAACTAAATAAGTTACGGTTCCTTTGATATTTATATGAATGTTACTTCGTAAACAAGAAGCCTTGATCTATGTATATTAGTTTTGTATTAAAATTGCCTTTATTTATATCTAAACTACAAAAATTTTAGATTAATGTAAAGGTATTCTAAGGTGGCGCTCATATAATCTGTACCGTAAATCTTATAATAATGGTTTGCCGAGTCACTTCATAAATCATCGACAATATATATAAAACAATGAATGTTACTAAAATAGCTATTTACAAGTTGGCGATACCCATTTCTATAGTGCGTCCAGTAAGAGAACGTCTCTGACAGCTCGCAGTGACATTGCCACTACTCGCGTGTCAAGGTTTTTCTCGTTGCAACTGTAGTGACAATTTAATTAATGGTATAAGACAGAGTGATCGTGGTTGGTAACACTGGTATCAAAGTAGGGGCTGCAATGTCCCACCGCATGTGGTAAGAAACGTCAGAGACCATCTCTTGTTGGCCGTGCTATAAATCAATGTATTTCTTTTTAACTTTCATTTATTTTAATATGTACGAAATTGTACTCGTACTTTCCACATATCTTATTTCAATTAATAGGCTATCTAACAAACATACTCATTAAACATTCAACTAAATATCAATGCATAGTACAAAAACTTAACAGATTCCATATCAGTACAATCAAATTTATCACAGACTAACTCTGCCCAACAACCTGGTATGTGTAACCACTTTAAAGCTATTTCCGCCATCCCAACACTAGGTGATGTTAAATACTATAATACAGAAGCTTGTAGATACAGAATATTTATAGAAAATGTAATTTGATTCGTTATGAAGTATTAACAACTAGCAGGTAGATTTAATTTGAAATAGATCGCACTAGGCGCATTTTAATTTATTAATCATTATATTCACCTATGTGCCTGTAGAGATCAATGAAACATCTACTTGTATATTTCGGAATCTTTGTTGAACCCATGATCACTATGATTATAGTTGGAAAAGATGTCTTCTTGTGTAATCGCATTATATCACATGATTTCTTGCACTCGAGTTACGCATTGGAAGATATGCACTAAAGTTATCTGCCATTGAACGTTTCATTTCAGACTGTTGGCATTAGTTATATAGTAATATCCACTATCCACTATAAACTTCGCTTTTTAAGATTACTTAAAATACCAAATCCTCAAAAACCTAAACTCTAAAGTTACAACTCGCAAAAGTGACTTGGTGTTTACACAATAAATTACTATACAAAAAATACACAATGTCAAAGTAATTATTATAAAAGCCTAACAGTTATACCATGTTCCTATTTTACAGGTGTAAATTGATTAGTATTTTTTATCTGTTACCTAGACCTGTAAATAAGAAGATAATTGTTCGGATCTGATAATGATTATTTTGACATGATATTTCTTGTATAATTACTTATCACGTAAATACTAATTTATTTTCATCACTTTAGTTGGAGAATCTTAACTAATATACCTATGTATTGAAGTTTTTGAGGATTTGTTATTCAAGTAAATATAAATAATTTAAGTTTATAATTGACATTACTTCATAACTACTTCTTCTTCCAAGCCTTTTTCTCAGTTAGCTGGGGTTGGCTTTTCGGATCACTTTCTTATCTTGCGTTGTACCTAGTTATTCTCTGTGACACCACACTGCACCGTACCGTTCTTAACACAATCTTCTTACTTCGTTTTTGGTCGGCCTCAGGCTCGTTTCCAATTCAGTTCTATATCATCCACTCGGTGCATATTCCAAAAGTCTTCTTCTTACATGCCCAAACCATTTCAGTCTACTTACTTGCAGTTTTTCTACTACTGGTCTCACTTTTACTGTTCCACGGATCACTTCATTCTTAATTTTATCCTTCTGTATCACTTCACACATTCATCGCAGCATCTTTATCTTCGGAACATGCAATTTCTATTCCTCTGTCTTCTTCGTCGCCCAACATTCTGCTCCATATAATATTGTAGGTCTCACTATTATTTTGTAAACTACTCCTTTAAAGCGTATTGGTACCCTACGGTCAAACAATACTCCTGCCGCTTCTCTACATTTTGTATAACCGTTGATAATTCTCTTATTCCTGCATTTTCCTGCAGTATTGATCCAAGTACTTGAATTTCCTCGTCATTACCACGTCCTTTTCGTCCAGTCGTATGCTTGTATTCTCGATTACATTTTTGTTGAAAGGAAAATGTAAATATTCTGTCTTGCTTTTACTAATTATAAGCCCTTTGTTCTCCAATGCTCCTCACTAGACATCTAATTTCTCTTGTATTGCTGCTTTGGTCTCACTCACTAGCACGATGTCATCTGTAAATAGCATATTCTAAGGTGCTAACTCTTGGATATCCTTTGTAAGTTCGTCCGTTACATTTACAAAAAGCAAGGTATGGGCTAAAACTAAATCCCTGATGATGTCCGACTTTAACTTTGAACTCCGCACACACTCTTTACTCCTGTCGTATCCATTATACATATCTTGAATTATACAGATGTATGTGTGTGAAACACATTTCTTCGTGCCCACCAAATAAGATTCCGTGGCACTGTATCATATGCTTTCCCTAGGTCGATTAAAACCATATGAAGGTCCTTCTAGTATTTTCTGTTTTTTTCTATTAGTATCCTAAGTGCAAATATTACATCCATTGTCGATCGTCCTCGCTTGAAACCAAATTGGTTCTCTGTTACTTCGGTCTCACCCCTCAATTTTGCTTCTATCACTCTCTCCCAGAACTTCATTGCATGGCTCATAAGATTTATTCCTCTGTAGTTGCTACATTCTTGCACATCTTTATTTTTAAAAACCAGTAGAACATAGCTGCTTCTCCATTTTTTGGGCATATTTCCTGTCTCCAATGTCCTATTTTAAAAAATCGAGTAAATCTTTCCTTACCTAAACTTTTCCATGCTTTGATTGAGATATTATCAGGTCCTGGAGCTTTAGCACTTTTCATCTTTTTCATGGCATTTTTTACTTCTACCATGTTCATAGGCCGAACCAGTCTCTGATTCGTGGATAGGTTTTCGCAAGTTTCCCTCGGGTTTTCTTCATTGAGAAATTTTTCGAAATACTCCTCCAATCTCTTCTTTATCTTCTCTTCACTTATCAGAATCTTGTTATTTTCATCTTTGATACAGCGCACATGCAAGAAATGTTTCTTTTGCCTCTCTGTCTTACATTCGAAAGCTTGTATATCATCTTTTTCTTTTTTCACTTTTATTTGCAGGTTGTCGTACAACTCATTATAAACCTTGCCTTTTGTTTCACTAATTGCATTCATGGCGTTTATCTTCGCTTCCTCGTAATCCTTCAGATCTAGTTGATTGCCAGAGTACTACCACTTTTTATATTGTTCCTTTTTTTCCTTTACAGCTGCTTTACAACTTCTTTATTCCATTAGGCTTCTTCCTTGCTAGCAAACTAAAATCAAGAGTGCAGTGATAGAACGTTTTAGTGTGAGTTTCTTTGAACTCTTGAAACAAATATGTAAACTCGAATGTACAAAAGTGTGCAGTGTGATGTGATTACGTAAAAGCATGTCTTTTTTAACCTCAATAATCATGATCGTGTGGTTAGCCTGAATCCCGAAATTCATATGTTCTGTTGGTTTCTACATCCATTATATCATACATATCTTGAATTATACAGATGTATGTGTGCGAAACACATTTCTTCGTGCCCACCAAATAAGATTTCGTGGCACTCTATCATATGCTTTCTCTAGGTCGATTAAAACCATATGAAGGTCCTTCTAGTATTTTCTGTGTTTTTCTATTAGTATCCTAAGTGCAAATATTACATCCATTGTCGATCGTCCTCGCTTGAAATCAAATTGGTTCTCTGTTACTTCGGTCTCACTCCTCAATTTTGCTTATATCACTCCTTTGCTATAATTAATTAGTTGAACCTAATGATAATATTAGAAATATTTCATGGTGATAGTTTTTACGTTATATTGAACTTTTAAACATTTAAAGGTCTATTATAACTTGAAAACGGCTATATTGAAAAAAGAAAACTTTCTGATATTTGAGTTGAGCATGAATGTTAGTTTAAAGAAAATTATCAAGTTCATGCTTCACTCTATAGTTGTTACGCAAAAGGAAAGAGTTTCAGTCCAATCAGTGATTGATATGAAAGGGTTTTGAATGTGACACATCTGTATCTGGCTGGATTCACGTTAAGATACTCTAATTTTACAGTGCAATAAATAATTTGGGTTGAAGCATACCCTTACCTAAAAGTACTCGCTTCGACCATATTTACAGATACAAATGAAAAAAATAGTATGCCTTAATTAATCTGATTCGATATTCGTATTCAATCAGAAGGCATTTTAGATGGCTCTTCAGTTTTTGCAAACATGTTTTAAGCCCCCATCCCTTTTTAATCAGCAAGAAGTTGGTAATAATTAAGAATGGTAATTTTTTATGTAGATATTTTGTCATTCTTTTGTCTGCAGAATCATCGTAGCAGCAAATTTGAGAGTTGAATTTCACACTGATAGGAAGAAATGTTTTGTTATAATGTATTCAAATAACAATAGTTATTACGATTTATTATTGTTCTGTAGCATCTGTTATCAGCTTTAACTGAACTTGTCTTTAATTCGAAGCATGACAGATCTAAATCTAAGATTAAAGCATGACAGATAATCACCTAATAGCAATATAAAATTGATTATATCGAAAACTTCTTTTACGAGGTTGAGTTGACAAGTTCTCGGAATGATTTAACGATAGCAGCAATAGTTTATCACTAAGTATGGTACATTTATGGGCCATTTTCTTTTTTTAACAACTTTGTATTACTGACTGATCAGTAAATAACATCTGAAGTTTAGGTAATTCTTGTGCAATTGTATAGCACTCTTGATAGTTGTAAAAAAAAATGATACTGAATTGTCATTAAATATTTTATATTTAAAAAAAATAAAAAGGTATAGAGGCAGCAGAAATAAATAAAATGGAAAAATACTCTGACAGGTAGACGAATGAGTTTAAACACAATTGTGAAAGCCTGGAAGAAGGTCCACCAAGTGGATGCTCAAAATCTGTCATTGCATCAGACACTATTGAGAATGTATATAACACGGTACTCCGGGTTATTGATTAAAGATATGATATTGTAGAAGCTCTGGGCATTTTAGAAGAACTAGTATTTCCGATTTTGACCAAAGATTTGTTAATAAAGAAACTACCTAGATTCTGACACTTACCAAACAAATAAGAGTGCAAATCTTAGAACTATTTAGCCCGTTTTATGATAAATCTAACTGATCGAATCATAACCACCGATGATACATGAATACGTTACTGCACTCTAGAAACGAAATGGCAATGAAAATAATGAAAACAGCCTGATTCTCCACATCCAAAAAAGGCTATGTATGAGGCTTGTCGGAAAGATAGTGACTTCAGTTTTTTGGATGCAAGATGCATTTATCTAATTGTCTATCTTTCACGCAATAGAACCATTACTACTGCTGAATACTACTTTTTGGAACAACTACAGGGAAGAAACAAACAAATAAATAAATATTTATTTATTTATTTAAATAAATAAAAATAACGAGAAGAGACCAGGTGCATCAAAAGGGAAACCCATCTTTATCACGACTATGGTGACGTTGCAATGGAAAAATTAACGAGTTGAGATATGATTTTCTGTCCAATAAGCCTTGCTCGCCAGATTTGGCTTCATCTCTTCCCAAAGCTGAAAAAATACTTTGATGTACGTCGACTTTTTTTCAGCAGTGGAGAAGTACCTGTAATTTGCTTGTCTGGAAGAATCTGGTTTCCACGATGGCATAAGTGCTTTAGAATATCATTGAACAAAATGTCGAAGGAGATTATGTTGAAAAATAAACCTGCTTTTCAAGTGTGAAATCAATATTTTGTTTGTCATTCCGAGGATTTTTCACATGAGTTTTGTACATAGATTCTGATCTTCATTACCAAAGATTCGTGTAGATTGCATTGCCTTTTTTCTACACCATTTAGGTAGTTCATTGCTCTTGGAATACACTTCTCTACTTATACTGTTCAGAACACATTCTTCAACCACATTTTCATTCTGAATTCCCTCTATCTGTGTATTGCTCATTTATGTATTGTTACTATGCCTCCATTTTTTCCCTCACTCGATGCGTTGTGAAGACTTGTTTGATTTGGTAAACATCGTTTGCATCTGTGACTCATTCAAAAGCTATATTGTCATAAACACGCCTATATTTTCTACATCTTTTAAAGATACTACATTCTTTGAAGTTAGCATCTGTCTAAGAGTTTTTTTTTTTTAATTTATTTATTATTTTTTCTTTAAGTATCGGCAAACCTTAGCGTATGCTGAATGTTTAATTTTCATGTGTCTATACCTTGATAGTAATGACTTGATGACTGAGACGCTGTAGTTGCGTGGAAGTTACAAACTAACACAACACTATGTTGACAGCTACTTACAACAGTTAATTGCAAATAAATTATTTCTAGTTGTTGCTTTCCTCATTTCGCTATAAGATTGTTTGTTACGCTATATTTAGCTGTAATTCTAATTGACCCAGCTATCAAGTAATTCTTGTCAGCTATAGTATTCCATCAGAAAGATAAATTTCTCTAGCTCTCATTCTGTGTCTTAATATTCTTTTTCTGTTTGTGGTAAAAGTTGACGAAAACCTCATGGCCTGTTTGGTTTTTGCCGTATTGGTTTCAATGTCATTTTGAAGTATGGACAAATTTTGGTTGTGTTCACTAAACAGTTGAATGATTTATAAATCTCCAATATATCCAAGGTGTTCAAGTTCTGAAATATCCTACTAGAATACGGAGTAAGAATATAAAACAATTTACCCACATGAACATGTCTTCGTGTTATTATGTGGATATTTTTTTTAAGCAACAATCTAGTTGGGACGCATATCTTTTTGTAGGGTACATATGGTTGGAATTTCACTTGTAACTATAGCTCCCGTGTTATGTGAAAAGTTGAGGTTCTATAAGACAATATCCCAACTGAAATTTGGAAACACGTAACTGTAGTCTGACGTAACTGTCAACTGTAAAAGTCTCAATTCTCTGTGAATGAATAAATATTATTAAAATATGAATATTCAAGCTCATACATTCGTTGTATGAAGGAGAGTTTTTTTGTTTTCATAAAAGTTGTCATAGCTTACTCTGGCTGTCAATTCTGCTTATACCTCTTAGCTAAAAGAAAATATTATATATATATATATATATATATATATATATATATATATATATATATATATATATATATATATATATATATATATATAATATAGATAGACAGATAGATAGATGTAATGGTCACGTGAATGATTGATTAAATTATATGAACACCAATGTCGATAGTTCTTTCGTCATCATCCATCTGTAAACTCTAGATTCGGTTAATAAGTAGAAGTCATTATTAAATAGCCTTTAGTTATTTTAAAGTTTTTAACATCGAGCTAAATGAATAAAATAGGATAATTTTGGGCGATATCACCTTTTCATTACTGGTTAATTATAAAATATCTTAACTTAGCGTGAAATAAATTGATAATCATGATCACAGACGGAGCTACTGCAATTGTTTGATAGGATGTTTGAAAAGTAAATTGAAGAATAAAAACATGCAATACAATATGATTCCTTTTTAATAAATCTTCTCGGGCTATCAGCCACGTGAAGATATTCACATCCGACGTCTCGAATGCAGACACCGCATTCATCTTCACGGATTGTTGTGAAGAGACCGGAAATACGGAAATAAATTAGAGAATAAAGAGGGCCCCTTAGCAAGAAAGCTCGCCCCCTTGAGTGATGCACCAACCTATATCTACGTGCACCTCCTACATGCAGTTAGAGATCTAAAGCAGCATGTCGTCTGTGGTGTCGCGCCGCGGTTTTTATCCTAAGACATTTACCGGACAGTGTGTATTAGAGAAAGAAAGAAGGATAAAAAAGAAGATAGGAAAGCGCGTGAAGAATTTTCACCTCACCATTGGCTTGGGTAGTAGGAGGAAAAACCCCGGAAACACATGGAGTCCAGGAAAACCCCCTTTATCGGTCATGCACATGCTCAAGTTATTTACATGGTAAACCACACAAAGAAGGGGTGGGAAAAACCATGTAAAAGCATATTTTACTGTCTGTATTTCATCTAACTTAAAAGCTGGGTGTGAGTTAATCTAATATGTTAATTGTCTGTAGTTTGGTGGGCAAGTTTGGTTAGTGGGTCTTTGTGTTATTTTTAAGCATGCAACTTGGTCCTTGGCCTCGCCTAGTCGTCATCGGTTTGCAGTGGAGGCAGCTGTTTGACTTCACTCCTATCCCTCGGGTTGTGTCTTTTTAGTGCCGCTCCCTCTGCATTGCTTGCTTCTAGTAGCTATCTGTGGTTTGGTTACATATACCTCCCCAGTTGTGGTTGATATGGTGTTGATGGTTAACTTAAAGATCTTCTTTGTTGCTATTGTTATTGCATCTGTAAGTATTTTTCTGCTTGCTGGTGGTGTTGTCATAGTTAATATCGATGTTACCCATGTTAGTATTTGCTGTGTCGTCCTGTTTATGGCTTCCTCTATTGCTTGATTTGTTAAGGGGTTGTGGGTTTCTTTCTGCCTCTCTTCTGTCTTTGATTGTTGAACTCTGCTGTCTTCCTGGCTCTCATAAGGGCCTGAATATGTGCGCTGTTCTTCTGTGATAAGCCTGGGCCTGGACATCTCAGTTGAGGTTTTTGGTCTCTCAGGACATTCACTGCTTCCTGTCCTGTGACCATTTACTTTGCATGTTGCACAGAAGTTCCTATTTACTTTCTGGCTACATGCGTCTGTATGCGTGCCACCACATCTGTGGCATACTCTCTTACTAGTACATTGGAACTTCTGATGTCCATATGCGTAGCAGTTCCAACACGGGGACGGTCGGGGTTGGCTCCTGGATTGCTCTACTTTGTATGTCCTAGTTCCGGTGGGTAGGCCGTATGTAATTAGTCTATTTATTTGGTCTGCGTTGGTAGAGAATAACCTTACAAGTGGAGTTGGGCCGCTCTCTGACTGGATCCTGGTTATTGCGGTGTATTGAATTTTTTGATTGAGTAGCTCTTCTTCTAGTGTTGTTAGATCTTTGTTTGTGGGGAATCCCTTTATGACACATGTGAACATACGTGGATTCTTGCTCTGATTCTTCTGACTTCTCTTCGGTGATTGGTGCGATGCTCTATCTTCATTGGCTTCTGATTGGCTATTGTTCGTGGGTTGGTTACTAGCAGATACTGTTTTATTGTGGTCCTGGGAAGGGCCGGGATTTCTGGTCTTCACTTCTGTGGGGTTGGCTTCTACCTGAGTGGAGTTGCCTCTTTCCTGTTGGTCCTCAGAAGGGCCGGTCTTTCTAGTTGTCAGCTGTGTTGGCTTTGGTTTCACCTGTGTGCAATTGTTTTTCACCTGTGTGTGAATGGTTTTCTCCTGTGCGAGATTGGACTTGTCTTTAGGTTTGGGTTCCTCCTGTGTGAGTCTTTTTGTTGTTTCCTCTGTTGGCGCATTTTCTTCCGGTGATTTCTTTTTCCTCCCTCTCCTCTGGACCACTTGGAATTTTTCGTCTTCTTAAATATGGTTCTCACCTCCCGTCTTTGGCTTGGCCGTGGCAGCTGGGTCTTCTTGGTTATGCAGGACTCCATCCGTAAATAGTATCTCTGTGCTTGTGGGATGGTGGTCCTCATAAGGGCCGCCATCTTGCTGGTTTTGTATGGGGCGACGCTGGCTCGAGTGGAACACCTGGTCTTCCGCATCGTTTCTTCTAAGGTACTTGTTGAGGTTCTCTTCCATTAGTGTGAGTGCTTCAGCACGTATCCTCTCTCGCTCAGCTGTGGAGAAACTTGGGCTGCTCTGGAAGAAACCAGGTCCCTCATCTTCTTCGCCGCTCTCCTCCTCTACTCTGTCCCTCCTACTTGGCCTCTGGGATGGTTGTGGTTTGCGATTGCTCTTTGATCTTGGCATTTCTTCTCTATGTGGCTCTAAAAAGGGCCGAAAGCTCTGAGTTAGGTTTTGGTTCTAATCAGGGTTAGATTCTCTAAGTGAGATGTTTGTGTCTCTCTATGCTATCTAAAAGAGATAGTACTGAGTTCCTGTCAGCCGACTGTCGGCAAAGCCTGTTCAACCTATACGGCCAGTGCGAATCTTGGTCCGCGATAGGGGGTCCAGCCGACAGAAAAACAATGACTATTCCTTCTAAAAAGCTGTGTGTGTAGTAGAATGTTGTCAGTAGTTTTTATTTGGAAATTAACTCTTTGTAGCTTATCTTAAGAAAGACTGGCTACTTTTGTCTCTCTGCTGTAACAGCTCCTTCGGTTGGCACCGTTAGGTTTCCGGAGTGTTAACGGAAGATAATCTTCATCTTGAACTTGCTTTTGAAGGTCTTTGAAGGTCTTCTCTCTCTGCCACTACTGCAACTCAGCTCTCTGAGCATGTATATATAGCGACTATTTAGAGAAAAAGCTATGAATGGGGGCTTGTGATTGACTGAGAGAAATGCTGGCTTCTGATTGGCTGAGGGATGCTGGCTTCTGATTGGCTGTTGTTGTAGCTACGAGAAATGGCTTCGTTGAATGTCTGCTTTCTTCCTGAAAAGGGCCAACTAGATAGGGCTGAGTTGAAACCCATTGTCTCTATTGAGGCTGTTCTTTTCCCATGAGATAGCTATGATCTCCTTTATTGTTCTGTCCTAAAAATTGCTGTACTTGGCCACTATGGTGGTATTTGTAAAATCTATTCTGTGTTTAATCTCTAGGCTATGCTCTGCTAGTCCTGATTTCTCGAGTTGCTGAAGTCTTATGTGGCTGTTGTGTTCTTTGCATCATTGTTCTATTATAAGTCCAGTCTGTCCTAGTATACTCTGCTACATTTACATTATATACAGTATACACCAGGAGTGCGCAGGTGAAGGTCGTCTTTCACGGTTTGAGTAATGATCTGATGTGGGCTGGAGGTTTACGAATAATTTTTATACCATGTCTGGCAAGTATTCTGCTGAGTTTGTTGGAGGTGCTGCCTTTTATATATATAACATTTGATTAGAGTTAGATGTAACTTTGTTCTCGCTAACCTTAGTTTCTAATCAAGGAGTTTAAGTAATTTTAAATAGTATCATTGAAGAAGTTTCTCAATTCCGTAGATATTGCAAAAACAGGAGTGGGAATATCAACTTTTGTTGGTAATCGTGCGTTTTTATAGAAAACGGTTAATTAAGTACATATGATAAATAAAAATGAAAACTACATTAGTTCTGATCAGTTGGTGGTATTTAAGTCACAAGTGCTGAGTGCTGAGTTGAAACTTATTAGATTTTATGACTATAACTAAGAACTATTTATAACGGGCGCCAAAATAAATGACTCAAGAAACTAAAAATATTCCCTATACCCTCTCTTTATATATTTCGTTATACCCTCTCTTTGTTAAAACCAGTATTGGCTTATTTCACACGTCAGCAACACATACATACGAAACCAAGTAACGTTTTGTATAACGTTTACTTGTGAGGATAAAATCATCAGTAAACGTTATACAAAAGGAATTCAATATATATAGGTACTATCTTAACTATATATAAAACTTCATGAACTGACATAAAAGGGTACTTTCGGTTGGACATGGAAAGTTGAAATTTGGCACGATTGTAGCTTTCCTGGACAAACCGACAGGAAAACTGACAGAAGTAAATATTTTTAAGTCTTAGGGTGTCTAAAGAGGAGATGAATAAATTCCTAATGTTATTTAAATGGGACTTTTTTTTGGACCTATAATCTCATATTTTAGGTACTTGGAATTGGAATACAAACTTAAAATTCGGTATGCTTGTACGTTTTTGTTAGTGTTACCTAAGTAAGTCAGTAAAAATTAAAAATTCCAACTTTAGAGTGGTTTTATGAAGAACTGAAAAATCTTTCCCTTGTTATTTATATGGGACGTCTTCTACACCCCAAAATGTTTAGGCACTTCCGATAGGATTAGAATAATGAGATTTGGCATGATTATAGCTTTTCAGGACTAACCGACAGAAAAATTGCCAAAAGTTAATATTTTTTAATTTTTAAGGGGTCTAAGGGGGGATAAAGAAATTCCCATGTTATTTAAATGGACGTTTTCTTGGAGTACAAAATCTTATTTTCTAGATAGTTGAAATAGGAAAAGGGTGATACATAAGACATGCGAGGCCGTAGGCCGAGCAAATGCAGAAGTCTGGGGGCGGAGCCCCCAGCTAGTAGTCATATATAATAAACTCCCCCAATATATTCGAATGATAATTATAATTATAATTAAACAAATAGGAACATTCAAGAGATTGATAGAAAGTTATCTATTAGACACTACCGTTATTCTTAAATGAATTTCTAAATATATAGGGTGACCCAATAGTACCTTCTACCTACATTTCTAACGCTAACAAAACAAAAAGCATTGTAGGTAGAAGGTTGCTAATACAAAAATATGAAATGGTATTGAAAACAGTTCGTAAATAATGCAAATCTTCTTGTAAAATTCTTGTTACACTTCCCCTAAGAAGCCCAAAAGATGCAGCACGGTTCTTTACAGAACGTGTTATGAACTGCAAAACAAACTGTCTCACAATCTCAATATTTTCAGGCATACGAGCACTTTTAGATCGGCCAGATGATTTTGTATCAATGCTGAACCCATTGTTTGGAAATTCTCGACTCACTACGAGATAGTCTTTTTATTTATTTATTTATTTATTTATTGCATTTTGAACACAACAGGTGAATACCCATTGACAGTGTTCAGCAGTATACATAAATGATTACATTACATAATATTTGTTCTAGATGCTAAACTATGTTGTAAAAGTATTGTTTGTACGTACATCATCAAATATATCTATTGTAGGCATTATATTTGAACACTATTATATATTGTGCATTCTCCTAATAGGCAATATACTTAATGCATTAGTACGCTGTGGTGGTTCATGAAATGTTTGTAGCCGTGAGCGCATTTTCCTGTTCGGAACATGAAGGAACATTTCGAACAATAATATTGGCGAATCTATCTCATTATGTTTAAGTTTATGCAAAAAATACAGAAGGAAATTAACTCTTTTTGTTTCAAGAAAATGCATTGAGTAGATTGGTAAGAGTTCAAGATATTTTTCATATCGAGGATAGATCCCCGTGTCTTTATATATTAAATAGCGTACGAATTTTGATTGAAATGCAGATTATAGAATTTTAAGAACATTAATGGTCTTGAATTCACTTCCAAGTCTTATTAAAATCCGATATTTCTGTAAGGCTCATTTACAATTCGATTTAGGTGAATATCAAACGAGAGATTTGATCTTATTAATACGCTAAGATAAATTATTTGGTAAACTCTTTGTGGTGGTATGCCATTAATATGATACTCAAATTTCAAGTAGTTTCTTTTTCTGTATAAAATATTACAATGCACACCTCAATGTTTAATGGTAACTTATTAATTTCACAACACTTATGAAGTGCATTGATGTCATTTTGCAAATTAATGCAGTCTCTTTCGGAATATATGACACGGTAAATTTTTCAGTATTCTGCATATAGCAATTTTTGTGACTTTATTACTTCAAGTAAATCATTAATATATAAGAGGAACAGCAAAGAACCTATGTTCGAGCCCTGTGGAACACCTAAATGAACTACAGATTCAGTGGTCAGGACATTTTTGAAGCGGATACGATGTCTGCGTTCGTGGAGATATGACGGTAAAAATTTACGTAGGGTATGAGAAGAATTAAATGTTACCAGCTTGCTAAGAAGAATATTGTGATTAATAACATCGAACACCTTACTGAAGTCTGTATAAATTGTGTCAACTTGATTTTAATTGTCAATTTTTCTTGCTAATAAGTGGGTAAACTCAGCAAGATTAGTTACTGTTGATTTTCTGGGTAAAATACCATGCTGACTTTGCGAAATAATAGGAAAGACATGGGAGTATACTTTTTGTCTGAATAATAATTTTAAATATTTTAGCAGGTGCAGAGATTATAGCTATTGGTGTATAATTTTTTATATCGGTATTATTTCTACTGGCTTTAGGAATTGAACAGATATCAGCAACTTCCCATCTTGTTGGGAAATGAGAACTAGCTAGTGACCTATATGGCCTACAATGGATGTTTAAGTAAATGGCAGCAACCTTAGTTATATATGGTAGGATTTTGTTAGAAAAATTTTCGTTTCCGGTCAGAAGGATTGTCATTTCGTGGAATAGCAAACTTTAAGTGAAAAATTCATTGCACTATAATCACAGAACTGGTGCTTTTCAAAGACATTTTGGTTGCGTACGCGCGATGAGCTCCTAACCAAACTACAATAACGATTAAAAACTGCAGGAAAGTGATGAGCGGAAGCGATGACCTCGTCTCATCTCGTCCTTCACTGACAGCGCCACAACCGATCAAAAGGTGGGAAATTTACTTGGATACTATTGGGAAATATTAACAATAATTGTATTGACAATTGTTGTATAATTTCAACACACAACTGAACAGAGTTTAATCCATATTCCAAAATGTAAAGAAATGTAAATTAAATAATATATTGTTACTATTAAAAACTATGTTACATTGTTCAAAATTCAAGAATATGGAATATATATTGTAAATGTGACAATTTATGAGAGAAATAAACAATATATAGCTGAAAGATACTGAACAGAGTAATTCAAATCAAAACATAATGGTTACAAACTCTTTTCAATACAATTTTATATTTATGAATAAATAAGTTTCTATCTGTAATACTCTTTGTTTTAATAATCTTTAAAAAGTGAGAAGTTTTGTTGGGTCATCATTTATAAATGAATGTAATTATTGCTAGTGTTGAAAAATGTATAGTTTTATGTCTTTTTATATCCTGGATTTCATTTAGTATTCTAAAAGTGCAATCATGTATGTATGTATGTATCTGTTACAATTATGATATATATATATATATATCTATCTTTCTCTTACAATTTGACGAGTCTTATTTATACACACGAATTGGTGCAATATGTATGATTACGCGTAAAAAGGAAATACAATTGAATTGACTAAGCTTTCTACAATAATAATTTACAAAAATGTATTGAATACTAAAATATTAAATAATGGTTCTGGTAGACGTTTCAATGAATATTAAGTTATTGACTGGTATTTCAATTTTGCTTATAATAATTCAATATATTTTAATATTTCTGTTGCAAAAATATAAATGTCCTAATTCTAAAATTTTATATTGTCATATTTTGTTATATATTTTATGGCGAGGTGGTAATACCTCTCTTTATTTTGTTTCAGCTCCATTGTTGCGGAAGTAAATCATACAAAGACTGGGAGGTTCTTCCACAGTTTGCTGAAAGACCACCGAATTCTTGCTGTAAATCGAAGACTTGTACTAATATTCCGGAAGATGTGTATGATAAGGTAAATTTGCACATTGATTTTACCATTGACTACGTATTTTCTAGCTTTATACATATTCCTGGCTCTTCGTTGTCTAAGCAGTTTAGTGGTTAACACTTTTTATTATTTTCAATAAGTTAGGACGTTAGTTTTGAAGAAAATAGAAATACTATCTATCTAACTCTATGGCCAATGGAACCCGAAGGTTCAATGCCGCATTCACAGAAGCTCTCCCCTGACTTCTATACTTAGCCAATTGGATCCAGTTTCTACTTTGTATTCCTATTTTTGCGAGATCCATCTTAATATTGTCCTTCCATCTGCGCCTAGGTCTTCCTAATGGTCGTTTTTCGATTGGTCTTCCAGTTAAGACTTTGAAAGCGTTCCTACTTTCTTCCATTCTGGCTACATAACCTGCTCTCCTGAGACTCTTAGATTTGATTACCCTAACAGTATCTGGTAAATCGTTTAAATTATGTAGTTCCTCGTTATGAAGTTTCCGCCATTTCCCATTCCCGTTCCTCTTAGATCCGAATATTCGTCTTAGGATCTTGTTCTCAAATGCTTTCAGTCTATGTTCTTCTCTCAGAGTAAGCGACCATATTTTCAACCATACAGAACAATAGGCATGATTGTTGTTTTATATATTTTAAGTTTCAAATTCCTCGTCAGAATTCGCGACGAAGGTAGAAATACTAAACCATTTTTTTTTCCTACAGGGTGGAACATCTACACACGTTTTGTCTACTTCTCGTGTAGAGGATGATATATTAATCAGTACTAAGAAGTGAAAAGAATTGCTTACAGTAAAACAAGAAAAAAATCATTATCAACCATTGTCCGGAAACTTATAATTTAAGACCTATAGGGCTTCGAAAGCGTAGGCAAATATATACTTTAGAGCTGAATGTCGTCCAAACCATGAGTTGTACAACTGATCTGATACATCATATTATCATCATCTATTCTATTCAAATTGCATAGTGTAGAAATCGTACATGTAGTGGTGCAAAAGATTTCCCAAAGAGTGTAAGTGATTTCCGCATATTTTGTGAAGTAAAGGTGAATGTAAATGAGAATCTACGCGTCAAGTGACGATCAGAAAGCAACAACTTCATCATGAAACGTAATATGTCAAGTAAGATAATTATGCCAGACGTTTAATGAATATCAAAATGTTAAATTGTACTTACTACTGAATGATTACATTCCAGGTCCTAGTAATAGTCATACGTATAGTGCTGATCGTGCTGAAATTATTGTTACAATATGTGCTCAATGTCTTCTATCTGACCATATGTGTATATAAGCGTGAGCACGGCTAACTAATATTAACAAATACTATACTTCAAGCGTGCCTTGAATGGTACAAAATCCATGTGACTTTCTTACATATTCAGAAAACGTAAGTGGCCCTAAACAATCGGTCCTCTTTAGAGAACAAATGCGTTGCAAGTGCCAGGAGTAAGGGGTACGGAAGTTACACATGGAACATATATCTAATAATTTACCTGAACTTCGAGCGTGCATCCAAGAAGCAGTTGCATCTATTGACTCTGAGATGTTGAAAAAAGAGTGTGACAAGACAGACTTACCGAATTACAAAAGGCACTCACATTAAGCATCTTTAACTTAGAACATAACACGTATGTACTTAGGAAAAAAAAAAGTTTTTGAGTTCTTTGATTTAACATAAATTGTATTAATATATCATTGTGAATAAATAAAAGTGAGTTATTAAACTTTGAAATTGGGAAATCATCTACAATAGCTCTGTATTTCGGACATTTATGATTTATCTTCAACATAAAACTTAAAAAGATGAAAGTTATATTGTTGCATGTAAAATAAGCGTATAAAAGAAAGAAACTAGTGTAGTATTTTCAATTTTTTTATTCATATTTTCTTGTATTTCTAACTTCTTTTGCCCTTGTTCTGAAGATGTAATAGTTAAGTGCTCGTAATATATCAATTGTGATTTTTGATTGGTCGTTTGGAAATCAGTGTAGGGAAATTTTATATTATTTTCTTTTATAAATATCTAGTTTAGTCAGGGAAAATTCGATTCATTGTAGATTAAAGCACTAATTTCAATCTAATTCCAATCTAAATCAGGCTTCCTCCAGTTACTTCATGAAATACTTTACGTAATTCAACAAGTAGCATTGACATTCAAGAAAATACCCAGTACTTACAAAATATTCAATTATTCATCATCTAATACAAAATATTATTTTAAATTATCCAGTTTATTATAATAATTTTTGTTCACATTTCAAAGCATATCCTACAATATTAATAACATTTAACGAGAATAAATATAAACGAAACGTTGTATGATAGTATGCCCTCCGGGGCCTCCTTCCTATGGGGAATCAAAATTTCAGAATGTGGCAACGTCGCAGATTAACTTGCAGCCATTAGCATTACTCTACGAATACAGCAAGTAGTTGAATCGATTGCTACACTAAGAAGTGATACTAGTGTCAATCAATATCGAGTTTACCTGCCATCTAAAAAGACTCGATATGGCTATTTGATAAATTCGTAGATCTAATCTATGATTCTTCATTTGCGACATTGCCACATAATGCAATTTGTCTCCAGGCGAGGACTCGAAGGGTATACAAATATATATATATATATATAGCTTTATTTTGACTTTTGGAATTATGCTCTGTGATCCATGGCCGACGTCAATATATATATATATATATATATATATATATATATATATATATATGGTACTTAAAAGATACGTCTGCATTATGCAATTTTGAACAGAGCAGTTGACAAGTTTTTAACAATAACATACCGCTTCAATTCTACAGCCTATAGTTTTAATAACATTCAGTTTTAAAAAAAATCCCTCACTCTTCTGGTAGCCTGTAGGTCCTAAACAGTGAGTTTCCAGCTATAGGTTCATTGTGTCTTTCTTCTTGTTTTGCTATAAGCAATTCTCACCTAAAATTTGACGAATTAATGAATCGCCCTGTAAAAATCCACAGAAAGTAGTATGTGAAGCAAAAGTAAACGCATTCAGTTCTGCTGGCTATAACCTTCACTAATATTCACCCCTACCTAATGGAATTTTAAACCTTTATCTGATGCAGCTATGACGGAATTAATGCTTTAACTCCAAAATTGAGGAGTTTGATGCAATAACGGCGTAAGTCTGAAGCATGTAGTTGGAGAAAAACAATGTTGAAAATTTAAGTAGTGTTTTTTTTTCTTACATAAAACAATGTAATATGCAGCATTTTATTCCGATATTGAATTGATATGTTACCAGGAGGCTAAACAAACATGGCAAAAAACACAAATGCGTTTGATGCAAAAAGGGGCGATAAATTCGCTTACGCCCTTATTACATCAAACTCCTCAATTGTTGATCTCAACTTCAAATATTTATTCTTGAAGTTGTCCAACACAACAGAGAAATATGCAGATTAAGTTGCATATGTGTGACATATCAAACTGTCAACATATAATCATTTTGAATATTTGAACATTTAATGCGAGCAAAGCTACCGGTACTTAACACTGTTAACCCTAAACTTCTTTGTTCAACTTAAATTGTGATTGGATACAAGCAAACGTTTGAAAAAGTAGCATATCATTATTAATAGTATGGGTGTCACTGTGAGGAGAAGAAAAATAACCATGGATACAATCTGCTACTTAACAATGTATTTTTTTACATATGTAGTACATAAACAAACAAACTATACGTTCCAGCAGAATAAAAACGGTCGATTATTACTGGCAATGAACGAGAGAAGTTTTAGCGCCATAAAGATTGTTTTCTTTTCTTTCTTCGATTTTCTGGAAAACTACGCTACACATTTATCGTTAAAAATGTAATTTTATTCAGTTTGTTGTCATCCATTGATCGATTCTCTTTTTTGCACAATGATAGTGTAAAATAAAAATTAAAGTTGTAGAGTAAATCAGAATTTTTGGTTATATTTCAATTACCATATTGTGTACTCTGTCGCCTTGTGAGTGTCATAATGAAAAAAAAAATAATCTGAATCTGCTTCATCTTAATAAGTGGCGTGGTAATCGTACAATTCAATTTTAGGTTTACTTAAAAAATCGGTACAATGAGGAATTACACTTGCTCATATCATTTTATTTCAGTTCAATGAGCTCTATCGATTGATATATGTACACTCATGTCCAAAATAAATGTCGCATGTCTATAAACATGTTGTTCTAGGAATATAATTTGATAACGAATTCGTCCGGAATTTCTTATAATGTTATGTGTATAATCGGCAAAGACATGTATGTGGCAAATTTTATGTCAGAAGAGCAAAAAATAGAACAATAAAACGAAAATAAAATTTTCTTGTCCATTTGGCAACATTTTATTTTACTCATTATAATTCTCGTATTTATAATTCTTTTCCTATGGAATTTACCACAAATATTCATTTCCTGATTGTACACATAGTATCAGTATTAAGAGTACCCTGCAAAATCAATATCAAATTATATTCTTACAAGAAGACAGTTATAGATATGCGACAATAATTTTGGACATGAGTGTACCTTTATCTTTGGACAAATTTTCTTGTTAAATGCTATTAATAATGTAGAATATCAACATATCAACTCTTAAGATAATTTATCATAGTCAGTTTGAAACACTACTTTCATATGAGATGGTACACTGAGGAACTGCTGTGCATAGTCAGATAATATTCAAAATTCAAAAAAAAAAAGTAATACGAACAATAAAAGATATTAAACCAAGAGCTTTATGTAGAAAAATATTCAGAAAACTAAAAATTCTTCCATTACCTTGTCTTTACATATTACGAATATCAATCTCAAACAGATACTTAAGTGTAAAGTGATGCACATACGTACAATACTAGAAATAAAAGGGATTTTGCAATTACTACACATAGTACAACACTTTACCAAAAAGGCCTTAAGTATATAGGAATATTAATTTACGACAAATTACCTAACAATATAAGAGACTCCAAATCAGATAAAAGTTTCAAAGAAAGACTAACACGATACCTGTAGAAACATTGTTTTTATTTTTCTCCTGAATATTTTAATCATACACAAAATACTTGTATAAGTAAATCTACAATTAAATGAAAAGCTAATAACTTTATAGTGAGGTTGACAACACTAAATAGTACAGCAAGTAGATATGTAAGTAAGAATATGTATCAGTAATATGTAAGTTAACTGTGTATACTTATAATTTGGTAGTAATACTTATGGTACAGCAAGTAGATATGTAAGTAAGAATATGTGTCAGTAATATGTAAGTTAACTGTGTATACTTATAATTTGGTAGTAATCTGGTCATACTTTACATAAACTCACTACAAGAAATGTATGGTCTACTAGTTAATAAAATGTATATAAAGTATCTTTGTTATTCGCATAGAAATGTATTAACATCTTCTATACCATGTAGAATATTGTGGTCGCTTGAAAGTAAAATAAATAAATAAATATGCTTTGAGCTAATATGTTAAGCTAATATGTTTTGAGATCTGAAGAAATATTATTATTATTATTATTACTGTAAGCTGGACAATTTAAACGAATATTGCGTATATGATGATGAAGAATTGAGTATTTTGTAAGTATTGGGTATTTTGTTGAATGTTGGTGCTACTTGTTGAATTACGCAATGTATTTCATGAAGTAACTGGAGAAAGCCTGATTTAGATTGAAATTACGTTGAAAGGATTGTATTAGTGCTTTAATCTGCAAGAACTCTGATTTCCTTGACTAAATTAGATATTCATAAAACAAAATAAGACAAACTCTTTCTCCGTTGGTTTCCAAACGAACAATCAAAAATCACAATTGATATATTACGAATACTAAACTATTATCTCTTCAGGATAGTAAGACTATTCATGGCTTTGGATTGATTGTTTTAACGAAAGAGACACTGACCAAAGCTTAAATTTTTATTTTAAATTATAATTTGTAACTGTTTCGGATATCTAGCATATCCTTCTTCAGACACTATCGAAATTAATGAAAATACAGACATCTATATAAATGTTGTTATAAAAAAGTTTAAATTCTTTTAACAGACATATATATATATATAGTCATTGTTGTACTTTTTTATTTTTATTTATTTATTTATTTATTTTTCTTTTTCTTATTTACTGAGACCTTCAGCCAATCTTATAAGTCTTCGTGTTCACTTTCCAATTAATCACGTTATTTCATTTTTGATTCTTATAAGGGCCTTTTTATTTATTTATTTATTATTTTTTTTTTCCCTCTATGCTATTCAAACTTCCTTGCCATAATTCATTAATTGGTAAGCCCCCTGTCCAGTTAATCAGTTTATCCAATCCGCTTCTTTCCACTTCCTTATTATCATTCTTTTCTCCATTCCAATACTTCCATCTCCATTCCAATAGTTATAACAATGAGTATATATATAACGGTTAAAGAATTTAAACTTTGTTATAATAACATTTATATATATGTCTGTATTTTCATTAATTTCGATAGTGTCTGAAGAAGGATATGCTAGATATCCGAAACAGTTACAAATTATAATTTTAAAAAAATTTAAGTTTTGGTCAGTCTCTCTCTTCAGGATGTATAAAAGAAAATATGAATAAAAAATTGAAAATATTGCACTAGTTTCTTTCTGTTATATCCTTATTTTAGACGCATCAATCTTTTATCTTTTTTAAGCTTGATGATTAATGTCAATAATAAATTTCCGAAATACAGGGCTATTGTAAATGATCTTCCCAAATTCAAAGTTTAACAACTCATGTTTATTTGTACACAATGTACGTTACTTATGTTAAATCAAAAAACTCAAAAAGGTGTTTTTTTTTTTCGAACTACATACGTGTTATGTTCCACAATACACGTATGCTCAATATGAATGTCTTTTGTAATTCGGTGCTCATCAATCCGATAGTCTGTTTTGCCACACTATTTTTTCCAACATCTCAGAGCCATTAGATGCAGCTGTTTCTTAATGCGTACTCGAAGTTCAGGTAAATTATATTATTAGGTAGGAGGGCACATACAGTTCAGTTCTTAACTTAATCCCCCCTCCCCCCAAAAAAAGTCGCACGGGTTAATATCTGGCGATCGGAAAAGAAAGGGAGAGAAAGCAGAACCTGATCCTCACAATTAGCTCGTCCTATCATTGATTTGGTAACTTTCTGTTGAGTTCCCTCCTGCCATCCTGGTACCAATGTAGGGTTGCCCCTATATAAAAATAAAGCTGGAAAATAATTGCACTGTCTCGTGAACTTTTCCAGGTTATTGCTTTATTTATTTATTTATTTATTTATTTATTTATTTATTTATTGTTAATTATTTCTTAGTTATCATATCTGCATTTAAATGAACTAAACTAGAGCCTATCTATATCAGCTGTGCCCTCGGAAAATATGTGAAACGTACTTTGGCCCCATCCCCGTCGTCTTCTTGTGGAGGAAATTTTCCCTTTGTTTTCGGAGAAGTGAATGACCTCAGCTGTGTTGCCAATTTGTCATTCAGTCGTTTGGTCTTGGCGAGTGAAGATCGTAAGCTATTTAGAATGGCTAATAAGACAGTGCACAGCGAAGCCCGGGAAATAACTCAGAATGGCAACCCTGTCCGCATCCAATTATTGAAGGACCTCGACCATAGCAACTTGTCCCTCCTCTTTTGAGGGAGGTACAGGAAAACACACATCGACAGCAGCGCCAGCAAGGAAACAGTTGAAATAGAAAGGCTCTAGATGGGGATTGTGTTTAGTTTTACGCAATATCAGTACACTGAAGTGAAAGTTTGAACATCACAGTCTATTCTAATATTAAAGGTAATTCATTTTTCCTGTTTATTTTTTACAGGGTTGTTATGATTTGGTGATCAACTTCTTGAATTCCAATATTGGATTGATTGCCGGTACAGCTCTTGGCATTGCCTTCTTCCAGTTCATTGGCGTTCTCTTGTCATGTTGTCTTGCTAAGAATATCAACAAAGCGAAATACGAGCAAATGGCCTGAGAGGAATCAAAAGATGAGAATGAGGTTCCTGAACCAGATTTGATTTTTGGTTGAGCTTTCTTCTTTCAATAATAAAAGAAGCTATATATTTTCTTACATTGACAGTAACTTAAAATCGATAGCAGTGATTTTTCAATAGTGACTTTTTAGTGATTTAATATATTTCTTCTCATGGTTTTGCCAAAAAATATTTCCAGAACGAAGACAAAATAAATGTAGAAGAAAATTTATATTAAGTTGATCGATATTTATTCATTGTTACGAAGAAAGAATCTAATCAGAATAAAATACCATTTATTGTAAAGAATTATTTTAAGTACAAACCACATTTATATCTATTAGATTTTATTTCATACAACATTTAGTGATGTAAGTTTTTCTTAGTGATAAGAACATTTCTTTCACTAGATGGAATGATAGAGCGAGTGTGAAATTCTAATTTATAACGAAATAATGAACTATGTTTAATTAAAATGAACGTGAATACAAATAATATGAAGTGAGAAGCAAGTACAGTAGCTTATATCTACTGTTTGTATATTGTCAAATAAAGGAAAGTAAAACTAATATGATAATTTTATGGAACTGCTAAACTTAAATTTAATGTAAATTGTTTCATTATATTATCATAAATATTCGCTTTAGTATTTCAACTGCTGTTACTGAATAACCTATAGACAAATTTATTATTATATGAAATTGTAAATATTTTTATTTACATTGAAAAATGTACTGATATTATTTTTAATGATTTTGTCAATTTATAGTTATTTTTATGACCAGAAGCTTCTAGTAAATTGGTTTACATTTTATCATTTTTATTTTTATTTATTTATTTGCAAAGTATTGGACAGCGAAGATCACACAACAAAACGTCCTTTTTCATATATCACACGTCTTTGTACTCTAAACAAAATTGTTATGATGAAATGTCAAGACGAGCAACTACAATAGAATATTAGTAATAAGTTGAACAGATATAATTATGACATTATTGTATATTTTCCATTAAATACATGGATTAGTTTGAACAATGATTACTTTGAACGCTACTAGCATGTACTAAAAATAATCTCTGGAGAATCACTGCTCATATATATATTACTTTAACCCATAAAAAGATTTTAAAATATAAATGTAATCTTGTGTGTAGAATTGATAATATACAACTATCTACTTCATCAAGGTGTGGATAGATACTATCTACATTCTTAGTATTGCAACTTTTATCTCTGCGAGTATTTGTACATACAGGCGCGTGCGCGCGTCCATGTGTGTGCATTGTATACCGCACTATTACTTCCATTTCTCCGTATTAAATGCGTTTGCCTGTTATTGTCACTTAATGTATTATTATTTGTTTTAAATATATGTACGACTTTTGAAATTCATATGATAGTTTAAAAAATAAAATGTTATTTTGTTGTAGATTGTCGTTAGACTTAGATCTTTGTCTTTTCGATGTATAAATTTCATGTCAGAAGAACAGTTGAATCTACTGAGTCATGGTTAGCTGAAAATGGAAAGTTAAAAGATCTTGAGATAGTAAAATTTAATTGGACACTGCTGTGATAAAACTGTCCATTGTTGAAATAATTAATAATAGTGAGATCGAATGTGAAGTTATTTTCTTTGATGTAACAGACGAATATTTTATTTCCTATATCCTGAATACCAGAAATTAGAGAGAATTGAGAAGTACCATGTCTGTACAGAGATCAATGGAAAGGATATTGCTAAATAGTATAATAGTAGATTTATATTAAATAGATCTTAATGTTTGTATTTTGTCGTTCATGATAAAATAGCTAATCCATAATGCGAACAATTCAGGAATATGAAAGTTGTTCTATGTCCGTATTTCTCAACAGTGGTTGAGCCTGTTCTACTGAGCAAGGTGCAAATTCCTAGAAGAATTGAGGCATTCCTATTTTTGTCATGTTAGAAAAAAAAAAAAGGAAAGAAAAAATCTATGAGTGACTAAGAGTAATGGTAAAGGAAACTCGTTAAAATCCAATTTCAATTTTTTAAACCACTTTGTCGATTAATTTAAATGAAGGATTTCTTGCTTTCTTGTTGAAACAAAGAGAAATTTTAAAGTTTTTGTTTTCGTTGTTCATCTTACAAGTTTTTAAAATATCCTTTGTTTCATGAAAACGAAAATGTGACTCCAAGCAAGAGAAATCAACCTGTACCTGTACAGAAGAAATAAAAGACATCCGAAACCTTAAAGAGTTTTAAAGAGCACTATTTCTCCATGGATAAAATTAAATTGGCATCCCTTCCTGACAACCTTAAGAGCTATGACACTTGTTGTGGATAATGGTTAACGTTACCGAGGCAACCAGTAAAGTTGTATATCTAACGGATTCCAAATCTTTATTATCGGTCCCCTGCTCTCCTTCATCATACAACTACTACTTTGAAGGCTGTTAGTTGCTTTCTCGTCAGAAAACCTCAATGCAACACATTTTAAAACCACATTTCGTATTTTTTATTGGTGATTATTTTTTTAATTATTTACCTAGTTGCAGTATTTTTCATAACTTAAATATACTGTTATTGATAATGAATTCAAGGGTAGCTGGTGAGTAGCTTGAATGTGTAACTTGTCTTGGGGTCTAATAAGCAAAATCTGTAAAACTTGAAACAAAGTTATGTATAAAATGGTTAATGATTTTGACATAAAACTGTAAAATGTTTCCAGTACTTGTTTCATTTCTTTAACGCTTTGCAGAAAATTTGCTTCTGTTATTGTTAAAAGAAAAGATTAATTTATTGTTCCATTTTTCTGCCGCATTTCTCTGTAAGGACTATCAGTATCTTATTATGTGATAGCATAGCAGTAGTAAGTAAATCTCCAGTCAATTTCTTACAAATGTTAAAATTGTTACTAATTCTTGAAAACAATGCAGAGCTTGACACTAATCTGTGGAAGATGTTCAATATATATTGATTTAACAAAATCAGTTATTAAAATAAATAAATAAAAACTCGTGGACACCATATGTTGAGTAATTTAATAGTTTTGAAGAATGAGAGTGTTAGATATGCAGTCGCATTTTGTCATTTTTAGTGATGCGTTTGTTAATAACCGTATTTATTGTTATAGCGTAAGTATATTTATTAGATAAGCGAATGTGGAATTATTGCAATATTACAGGAACATGAAAGCTCGTTAGTTTTCAAGTTACATGTATAAAATATATATAAATCATATACATTGTCATAGCAATAACAAATTATTGCTAATTTGTTTTCATCTGAGTTCTAAATTATTTCCTGAATAAATCGAAACTATATAGAATTTATGTAGTTTTCGCTTTTCTTTCTGGTGCAAAAATAAACAGAACTATATTCATCTGTACTTCACATTTTTTTTCTGCAAATTACACTCTGCGTACTATCACGTTAAAATAAAAACTGGCGTTGTTTATATTTTAAAATGTATAAAATGCATTTCAAACTTATAATATTTAATATTATTTTAGATTCTGATTACACATTCGATCATAAATCTTCATTGAAATCAATGTTGAAGGGAACGGACACTGCACGTGAGCCTTGCTCTGAATGTGAGAGTATTTTCTGTCCAATTGATACATATCACTTGCATGTGGTTTTGCACAAATTATTACTTGATGTAAACATTTAAGACTAATGTTAAGTTCCTTTACATGTTATTAAAATTTATTTATATACACAATAATAATAATAATAATACAGTTATTAAAAATATATTACAATATAGAAATCGATAACACATTTTTTTTAATATTCTGTAAAAAGAATGAAAACAAAATTTCACTAAATTTGCTTGCTAAATTATTGAATTGGTTAAAAAAATCTTAGAAGTTCTAAACCTACGTAGATTTACAAATATTTCTACGAATTTTTCACATAAATATTTGTAACTCAATTTCTGACAATTTTAAGGTGTATTGTGAAAACAGAACAAAAATTTCGCTATCTCGTATAATCGTTGTATATCGATTAACCTTTGCAACCAATAATATAGGTTGCCATTCGTGCATTATGTGGGTGGTAATGAAATATTCGTTTGAACTATTGATGCAAGTACCTAAAAATAAGTTATGCCTTGGATAAATGGATTTTGTAAAGTGTTACTCTTTATTATTATATATTTAGGAAACGTATATAAGCAAGATGTACATGTATATGTATAGGTATACGTTGTTGACTTAATAAGAAAGAAGAAGAAGAAAAAGAGCATTTGAGAATTATGTTCCATTAGGTCCGGATTTTGAAATAGTTACTTGCCCTTACTTCTAAATACCCTTCTAGTTAGGCTATATTATTCGTCATTTAAATGTTTGTGGTATTAGTACAGACTATCATATATATGGAAAAAAAAAAAAAAAAAAAAAAAAAAAAAAAAAAAAAAACCATTAAATAAGGGAAGTAATATTAACGAAAGTAACTTATATTATGACTAGCAGGTATTACAATTATGGTGGATGAGTGTGATGTAGAGCTAAAGGGAAAATAATGCTAAAAGGAAAATAAGATAAGTAAAATATTATAGTAAGGCATATTAAAAGCTTCAAATAAATGCTATGATAGTTTGTTTGTATCATGAATCAAGTCCATCATAAACAAGAATAGTCTTGTTCAGAAAATCTTGGCCATACATAGATCTCTTTTAAAAAAAGTTTTGGGTATTGCATTTACTAAATATAATGAAATTATACATCTGTGAATATTCTATAGATGTTTAAAACCTTTGTTTGAAGTCAAAGTATCAAAATGTTGTGTGTACGCTGATTTGGGAGAAGAGAAGACTTTTATAAGGTAGGAAATGGTATGGCTTTTTTTTTATTTTTTATTTTTTTATATATAAATACCTGTACGTTAACGGGAGAGTGATCTGACTCCACAAATCTCATTTGCTACTTGAGATAGATAGTATCTTAAAAAGAATATCATGTCTCAATAGTCCACACGTAGATGCAGAAAAGTTTTAATTACTTCGACTAAGAATGATCAAGTCACAGTATAATCGGAAGTTGTCGCAGGAACCACTGTTCCTTATTGACGTGATGTTTGGTCTCTTTAAAAAAAAAAATTATTTCGCTAAGTAAAGAACATCTTATTTTTCGTAGCCACATCAGATTGCATTTCTTTTCAATTTGAAATTTGTAATTGGTTGTTAAATCATGAACATTATAATTAGTATACTAAACTTAATAAGTTAGCCCTCTTTCAGTGGCTTTCTGAGCTAGTATAAAAATTTAACAATCGAATAATAACACTACGATTGACTGTATGTATATTTAAGTTGAATACCGATGGCATAAAAGAATACGGGTAAAAAGAAGAAGAATGCCTTCGAAGAAAATTAATTGGCTATTACTACTAATCGCTACAGAGTTATAGGCACTCCTTGTACTTTTTGAAAAAGTTCTTTCAGCAAGGAATTGGGTTAGTGCCTTGTATCCGTACAACTAGTATGAAATATATATATACCAATAAATTTGCGATACAAAAAAGATCAACTATGAAAATTAGATTAAGTTTAATTGTCTACAACATACGCTCTTTGAGTAAACCCTTGTTTACTGTTTTATCTTATCTTGTCTTCGATTTCTGTCAGTATATTACTGAAAATTTCTTTCATCTTGCTCATTGGGATACCATGTGACTTTTATTTAGTGCTGACACTGTCAGAAAGAGCCAGCAAGAATACCAATCTCTTATTCGTGATGAGGACCAATAACCTCGTTGCTGATGCCTCTATTAAACAAGTGATAATCAATTAATCACAAATATCTTATTTTTTGATGAAAATAAAGAAAGTTAATGTATACATATATGAATATCTTCGAAGACCAATTTATTACTCGGGAGGTTATTTATTGAATTTTCTACTTTGCTTGTATTTTTAGTAATGTGACATTTTTTTCTTTTTTGCGAGTACAGGAGCATAAAATGGTTCTTTTCTTAATATAGCATCAAATTAATTTAATCTCTTTTGGTTAATTTTAAAGTTTTTATCTGCATATGAAGTTGATCTAAAGATCTGATCATTATCCCTAATAGCAAAGAGATACCAGAGACGTTCCATAGACATCCAATTTACGTCATGATGTCCATGGAACGTTTCCAGAATATTCTCTACTATTAGGGATCGCAATTCAATGGTAAGAGAAACTAAATATAATTAAACAAGTTATGACTTTAATTTTTATTTCTTACGGTAACAAATAGCACACAACTGATTTTCCTATAATTAAAAGGTTTCTTCTTACTCAAATATGTGCGAGCTTTACGTAAAACTATTAAAATAGCATTTTTATTATAAGGCATCTTTGCGTTTACATAAAAATATCCATAGATGGACAATGTCTACAGTACTTTTCTTTTAATTATTATTATTGTTAACAACAATCTAGAACAATCTACCATCGTAACCAGAGTAAGGAAGTTTGACATTAATATTTGTATCCTCATGAATAAAGTCCGGTACTACTTTGCGCTTTTCAGATGCTATAACCTGGATATTACTTTGCGAGCGTTAAAAAGTGGGTTTGTATATCCGATATTAAGAAGTAGGTAAAAGGAGGACAGATGTTCGGTTAATCATGGAGCGCAGTGTCGCAGTATGATGTATTGAGAATTATATATATATATATATATATATATATATATATATATATATATATATATATATATATTCATCATAACTCAACTTTTAAAGAAATGAATCAAAAATAAAAGATATAGTTTTGTATCTCTCAGTTATAGCATGTAGGGTAAAGGAACGAATTTCTAATGAAAATAAATGACTGTGAAATAATTGGTGGAATGAAAATTTGGGAGAAGATCGAAACTGAAGAAGATGGAGAAAAACTTATGAACACTATGTCGCCTAGCATTCTTAAAGAAATGTTAAAGAAGTTTGGTATATTAGCTTTTGAAGAGTAACCATTGATGGCTAAGATTTTTTAAGTATTAAAATGTCGTTGAGTATGTGAAATATTTCTAAAATAAACAAAACAAGTGATGTTAAGATTTTTTTCTGAATATTTTCTTGTATTTGAAACTATGACATAAAGGAGTCAAAACTATCAATCTCCTTCATTCGCACTTCTCCTTTCTTGCACAATATCTATAACTAAAGTAATTGCTGTGATTCCCGTGTTTTAATCTCTTTTTGAAAAGAAAGAAAGAAACAAATAATCTAGATGTTGTCTAATTTTGATGTCTCATGTGTACTCGTCTGTGATATGAACACTTAGAAAAGTGTTCAGGAAAGTTAACTGCACATTCAAATAGTGTTCGAACATAAGCACCAGGGAAAAAAAAAATGAAAACAAACCTTGTAACTTCAATTGGTTGTGTTTTTCATGGTTATACATATTTCACAATGAAGCTTCTCAAAATGTTCATATATATAATATATATATATATATATTCGTATATGTAAACATGTATGTGATTCTTATAAGCTTTCTTCCGATATTATTGCAAATGATATAAAATGAACTCATTCTCTCTATACATAGATAATCATATGCTACATAAAATTATGTAATTTATTTTTTACTTTAGAGCCATATTATTTATCTGAATTGTTCCTTGAAAATGAAGAATGACAATTGGCCAATATTTGTTGTTAACTACCATTGCAAAATTTTATATTATTTGACACGTAACAGACTGTTATTTAATTGATGAAATTTTATTTATAATTTTGAAAATAAAGTTCCTTTTTTGTCAAAATTAACGTTTCATACAATTATTCTGGTGTAATGTTAATATTATTCGCTTCTTTGTTTTGTTTGTGGGCGAGTACCTAACAAACGCATAACTGGTGTCACGTATCTCGAAAACTTATTAACATAGCCAAAATAACCTTGAACCATATTATGGCCAAAATGAATCTAAGTTTTTACGTCTCACGGTTATGCGGCTAGGCTAAAGGGGACGGTGATGATGGAATGAAGAAAATGGGAGAAAACGGGAGAACCCCAGAAAAACCCACGCACACGGTGTTTGTGCACCACAAAGTTCATTTGGTGCAAGCTGGGATCGAACCAAGGACCCCATGCACAAGATGTGAACGCTCTACCACTGTGCCACCGCGGCCCCTATGGCCAAAATGAAAATAGGACATACAACAGAAGCGTTCCGGTATAACAAGGGAGTAAAAGCAAGGCGACGGATTATTTACAACCTTATTCATACTAACACTGCATATTGCAATACAAAAAATATATAAAAGAAATACAATAATCTATAAGTTGTCAAATAGAGACCGCAGTGGCTCAGTGATAGAGCGTTCCCCTCTGGTGCATGGAGTCCTTGGTTCGATCCTAGCTCGCGCCAAGTGAGCTTTGTGGTGGACAAACACCTGTGAGTGAGTTTTCTCGGGGTTTTCCCGTTTCCTCCCACTTTCTTCATTCCACTATTTCATTCATTTCTCATCACCACTGTCTTCTTTAGCCTAGCCTGCATAAGCATGGGACGTAAAACTTCAAGATTTCATTTCATTTTTTCAAGTTGTCGAATATGCTCCTACGCAGATAGTACGATCCTAACAAGAATGGAACATGAAAAATGAATATTTAAAATAGAAAGAGTTACTAGTCCGTTAGATCTACAAATAAATATTGGAAAACCAAAGTACATGATGATGTACATCAGATAGAAACAAAAGGAATAGGAAGGGATTTATAACAGGAAATAAAATGTGAAAGCGTATGCACTTTTAAATATTTAGGTATGCTACTAATAGCGATAGTAACAACCACAATTAAAGAAAGAATTTGAGAATTGAATAAGCCCTACCATGCCAACTAATGGATACTAAAACCAAAGAATAAGCAGACAATCAAAACTGAAGATATATCAAACTATAATCAGACCAATAGTGAAACACAATGCAGAAGTATGGACTCAAATTAGAATGAAGTAAACCTACATGTATTTGAGGGAAAGTAATAAGGAAACTTTTCGGAATAGAGACAATAATGAATGCAGAATAATCATAAGAAGAAAAAATGCAAATCATCTACAAGGGGAAAATATTGTAAGATATATAAAGCCACATCAGTTACGATGACTTAGGTATATAGAAAAGATGAAAGAGGAATGGTACTGGAAAAAGGTATCATGGGATCTGAAAATAATGAAGGTGAAGAACTGGAAAGAGAATACGATGATCAGGGAAGAATTGAGGCACCTGGTAAATTAAGCCAAATCCCATAACGGACTGTAGAGCTGTATAGTAAAAGGCAGTGGCGGCTGGTACTATATGTTGCATGGTTGTGCAACCGGATATTTTTTTAATACTAAAGATATTTTTAGGTACTAAAGTAGTGTATCAGTAAAAAATAAACCTTTATTCTTGAGCACAAAACAGTATTGATGCATTTCTAAAAAAAATTCAATAAAAAAACTGAAAGAAAGAGAGGGATTTACATTTCCAGTTGCAGTGAGCGTTGCCACTGGAAGCAGTAACATTGAGCATATGGCAGCGAGCTCCTATCTCTTAACATGAGGAAGTGGATTTATTCCTGCGTCGCTGCTATGCTCCCGTATTGCTCCCTTGCAGTTGCACCTTTTTCTGCCACTGGTATATAGTCAGCTTCTGTAATAGTTACGAATTCCTCTGCTTTGTTTTTAAAATAAAAAATATCCTATTCGGGGGGGGGGGGGCGATCGAGTCTCGAAGCAGAAAATGTCTTAATATTGGTCTAATTCCTAGCTCTGTGTCTTTCGTGCACATGATCCCGTGTTCAATTTTCGGCGGAGAGCATAAAAAATTAATCTCAAATCATTCACTTTCAATACTCATCTGTCTTCTTTAGCCTAAATTGCTGGAATGTTAAACTAATATTTCTTTTCATTTTCGAAGGAAAAGATCTTAGATTTCATGCTTCTTTATAGTAGAACAACACATAAAAATACGTGGTTACTGAAAATGGACTCTTTGTCCCTTATATTCATACAAAGAAATGCTAACAAAATGCATATTGTCGGAGGAGAGAGATATTTCTGTACCCTAAAGAAAATAAACAGAAAATATTTGCGGTAGCGATGCTTTCTATTGAGAAAAGCTTGGCGAGCAGCATTTCAGATTTCAATGAAGTCATAGAAAAATTTGAAGCTCGAAAAGAATGAAGAAAGATCTTCCATTTTAAAATAGTTTACTTAATTAAATAATTTTGTTCAACTGCGTGCATGAATATATGCAATTTTCTTGCTTTTTCTTCTTTTCGGGTTAACGATATCATTCATGGCTTACAGTACATGCTATATATTCGATTTATCTCTTGTTCAATGACATGAATGAAGAAGTTTTGTATATAAATAGTGTATAAACGTACATTGATAGTGGTTGTTTGAAGAAAAAGGAAATAGCTTATATTAAACCTATATTAGAGAATACACTTTAATCAATAAATATACAAATAGAGCTTAAAAGGTCTTTCCTCTTCATATTTCCTGAATATGTTTTGGATAAGACTCAAGAATGCTGGGGGAAGGGAACACTTGCGCGTACCTACACATCTTTGATATTGCAACATTGCAACTGGTGCTTCTACAGACCACGAACCGCTACTGTAGTAAGGTAAGGTAAAGTGTCAGGTATTTTAATTTCTTGATAGACTGGGTATATATCACTATATTTCATTTCTCCCCAATAACAATAGCATTTTCTAAGATGATAACTCATCTAGCCACCGCGCATGTCATGTGCAGGAATGGTTGGGAGAATACTGTCCCCGAACTTCCCAGAACAGATATTAATTTCCACCGATGTTTTTATTCTTTCATATAGATATAAAAACTTTCAGCATTGATCTATTTATCCCGTACTCAAAATATTTGGGAAGAATTATCCCCATGTCTTCCGAGCCAAAGACTCCCATATTCGCTACATTGTCTCCGTATAACGTATCTATACGTGGTATCGCAAGTGTAGAAGTATATTGATATTATTATTCACCGAAGTGACAACTATACAGTTAAGATGAACATTTATTATTATTATTATTATTATTATTATTATTATTATTATTATTATTATTATTATCATAAGCTTACTTTTGAACTCACACGGCGAAATTACTGCGTATTATGATATTATTTTTGTAATATTTCGAAAATTTTATGTTATTTCGTTTATTAGTGTGCACTAATTTGTTTCCAGGTCGTCGAATAAATTAATTTTGGCATGCACTTTGGTGTAAATAAGCTTGCAGGAAGAAGACTGTTCGTTCCAAAAACCAGAACTGAACTTAGTTATATTTGTGTTTTAGTTTAGCTGGCAGGTTAGGGGTAACGTACTGGACTTACGAGTAGTATAGATTCAAAACATACCTTCAAATCCTATTCAAGCCAAAGCTTATATTTTTCACAAAGTAATCGTGAATAATCTAAGAGTAACTTCTCATACTAAACGAGCAATCCGTAAGAATGTGGAAGCAGACACTTCTAGCAGGGACGATTACGAATGTTGGTTTGGAAAGGGCAAATCATAACTATGGGGGCTACTAGGACAATTTGAAACACCTAATTGATTTGTAGTATCCACTTTTCATGTTATTGTTCTTAGAAAGAACCATTATACCATTTGTTAAACATGTTTCGGGTAGATGTATTGATATCGTGCTAGACTTCTAAACGGAAACTCTCGGCACGAATCCCCATCAGGTAGTATCATTTTTTTTAAATAAAATATTCGCTTCCAACAAAGATTTGTCCGTGGTTGAAGGAGTTGCAAGGCTAATCCGATTAAACACTGTATGTGTTCTTCATTATACATTGTAATGATAATTAGTTTTCGTATTTATATTCGTCTCTCTCTCTCTCTCTTCCTATCCATCTTTCTTGACGTTTCCTTATCATATCTTTCTCTTCTTTCCATCTATCTCTCTCTTTCACACACACACAAACACACATTTTATGTCAAGGAAATAAGTAAAATTTCTTTATCTCCTGCGGCACTAAAATAGCAGTCATTCATTTTTCTTTCTTTTTTGTTCAGTTTGCATTAGTATTCTGAAATGGAAAATATGACCTACACTACCTAATAGGTTTGTTATAACGTATTTCAGATGATTAAGTTCAATGAACACTACCGAATTTTCAAACGAACCACTGTAGTGTATCATACACGCCCTACCGGAAGTCAAGGAGAGCACTGTACCAGATATGACGTCATATCATATACAATAGTACCAGAACAATAAACCAATAGAACACCAGAATAAAAAATGTAAATTTAGAGATATTAAAGTAGAATACACTACACCATACAGAAACAAATCAAGTGGTAAACTTTAGACGTGTCTCGGAAGTCTACAGTTTCACTGAAAATTGATTATTTAATTTGACCACCAAGTTTGGTATTCATTTTGAAAGTGACTGAATGAATTTTTCAAGCATCCCCTATATATCCGAATAGTTCTGAAAAATATAAACAATAAACGTTATTTATTTATTATTGTTGTATTGAGGAAACTATTTGTCTCCTTTTCTCCGCTTCACTTCTGTACATCTAACAGCTACATATTGGTTTCAATTTTTCATTGAGTTTCTCCCTACACCAACTTCTGTATCTTGTTTCGTCTCATTTTTATTCTTTCACTTTACTGATATTAATACATGTATATTTTGAAATTGGAATTGTGCTCATGTTGCTGATTTTAGTAAGGAAGAGAGGAAAGGAGATACAATGAGTCTCTTTACCAGACACGATTATGGTATAAGAAGGTGTATATTGAGTGGCCTATCTGCACGGCTTAGCTGTCGCATTTTTTTATGCGGAGTATATAAGTTCAGTAACTCAACATGAACAGAACCAACCAGAAGTGTTTTCGTAACGGATAATTAGCAAATTGAAATGGGAAGTATCTTTTATCAAAGTGTCGAGATTCGAGAGTCGACAAATTTGCACTGTCGGATACCGATTACCTCGAAACCCCGGTAGACGGAATTATCCCGAAATATGGGTCTTATATTTAAAAAACGTAGCTTTAATATCACAGAAATTTCATCTTCCAGTTTGCTTAGTTGTGAGAAAATATAGAGTATGCAGGGTGACAAGAAATAACCCAAAAAGTTTGGCGTATCCTGTCGGGAATGTAGCGTTCTGTAACCAAATAAGTCTAGTTTTGTTGGATTCTTGTGTACCTCTTCATGCTTCTTTCGGTTTCCGCACGAGGAATTTCTTTTTGGTTCAGAATGGCAACCCAATGCAGGGCAATGTTGGAAATGTTTCGTCAAGGAAATCGTCAATGTGAAATTGCTCGTTTACTTGTTGTTCCAAAAGCGACAGTCTCGGATGCAGTTCGCGATTCCAGGAGCTCGGCCATGAGGGTGACCGTCCCGGAAGAGGAAGAAAGCGCACCATCAACACATCCAAGTAAGATCATCAAAAAGCGAGTGGAACGAATCCAAGGGTCTGCATGAGAAAAATCACTCCTGGATCGGGATCAACTCACTAATCGGTGCGGCAAATGGCAAAAAGAGAGTTCAACCTCAAGGCGTACAAGCTCCAAAAACTCGGCTGTTCACGGACAAAAACAAGCGCATGTGACTCGAATGATGCCGCCTTCTCAATCGCCGAGCCGCAGGTCAGCGATGGCAGTGCATTCTCTCAACCGACGAGAAGCTTTTCACTGTGGAGCAGGTGCACAACCACGAAAACGATAGTACCTGGTCCGCAGAGCTGCTCCCGGCACTTCAACCATCGTTGAACACCGTCAAAATGCGAGGTCGGTCATGGTCTGGTGCGGAATTTGCACAAGCGGCAAGACCCCTGTGGTGGCAAGGGGTCAAGATCAACAAAATTTTCGAGACTGTGGTACTTCCAGGTTCCAAGTAGTACTTCGGCGATACGGAATGAACTTTCCAACAAGACTCCACTCCGGTCCACAGCACGAAACGGACGAAAGACTGGTGCAGAACCTATTTTCAGACTTCATTTCGTCTTCGGAATGGCCGTTCTACTCGCCTGATTTCAAACCCATGGACTACTGTGTATAGTCGATTTTGGAGGTGAGGGCATGCACTACACGCCACAAAAGTTTGGAGTCGCTGAAGCAATCCCTGCGTTGTGAGTGGACCTGATTGTCGTCCGAGAACCTGCGGCCCATGACCGAACATTTGAAAGCACGTTTGGATGTCAGTATCGCTGCCAAGAACGTCAACTTCGAATCCGGCTGAACATGTTTCTAAATACCCATGCTCTTGATATTACGTGCTGTTTTGCTAAATTCTTCCGGTTTAATAAATGTATGGTAACAAACATTCGTCCGGGTTATTTCTTGTCACCCTTTATTGCTGTACTTTGTAAAGTGTGTACTGTCGTTGATTTGTAATAGCAATCAGAAACAGAAGTAAAAGGTAAATTACAATAATAGTTTTCTATTAAGGGGAAAGTATAGCTACTTTTATTTTATCCATTTTTTGGCTTAAAATTTTTGTTCGGGTTCACCTCCTTATCTCTCAACCTTGGGTACAGAAATGGAAGAATATATTTAGACTTTGATTGTTGATTCCAATATATTCCAAGCATTATTTCTCGGATCTAGGCCTGTGCTATATATCGATATATTGATATTGTCGATATCGATACTGACATATATCAACATTCGATATTGCAAAAATATCGATATCCATATAACATCCTAAATTTTCGACATCGATATTCGGAGGGAGGCTAGGCATAGAGGGTCCCTAAGACTTGCGATAGAGAAGAAATAAAACAATTTTTACAATGATGTCTTCTAATGACAATTTATTACCACAAGTTACAATGTAAATAAATCAACTTGCAAATTTGCATATTATATACTGTAATTTCTTAGCCACAAATATTTTTGTTCTCGAAAAAAAATAAACAAAAAGCACCTGTCAAAAGCAAGTACTTCGAATTTTGACGTAGAATTTATCATTTAAAAAGTTTTTTGTTCCTCTCTCTCGGAGATTTCCATCTCTTTTCGTCTTTGGGACCGCTCATTGACAAAAAATGCACACATGACCGATATATGCAGATATGCTCTTAGGCAGAGTCAGAGATTTTGAAAGGGAAACGATTACTTAATAATAATAATAATAATAATAATAATAATAATAATAATAATAATAATAATAATAATTATTATTATTATTATTATTATTATTATTATTATTATTATTATTATTATTATTATTATTATTATAAAAATTGGGGTTGCAACTAGGGTCCCATCTCTTTATCTTTCATGGGAGGTCTGCAAGTCTACTTCGTCACTAGTGTCCTTTATTCTGTATTTGCTCTCTTTCCGTTTCGTGTGGATGTTTGTTTCTGTGCTGTTAGGCTTTTATATTAAACCATTACATTACGTAACCTGTTTTTTTATAATTTTTTACGAGATCTTCTTTGAAGAAGGTAAGAAACTACTTTCCTTTGAAATATATTTCTTACCATTTATCTTGTTTGGACTGCTTAAGTACGATCATTTTATATTATTTTATATGTTTTTATGTCATCCATTGCCCTCACCGTAAGAAAACCTTCATTCATTACAATTTATTTTATCCTCTTATTTGCAGTTTGCCACGCTGATATATTTGTAATGAAATTCAGGTTTAGTTCAACGCCTTGTAATTCTTAACCACTTTAATATTGTTTATGGGTTGCCTACTATTGCAGGAAAGGGGGAATTGCAGGTGGTAATACACTTTTGGAGTTGTCCATACGATTATGACTGACTTTGATTACTATTTATTTAGCCTACTTTGCATTTACCACTGTAATTAGCAGATTTCTTAAGGCAGCATATGACAATTTGGTGACCTGTAAACATAAAATTGACTGAGAAATAATGTTAAAAGTAGTGACATTAATAAAAATAAAGTTCGAACACTAAAAAGATCTAAGTTAAGTGATCCCATGCTCGGACATCGATAGTGGAGGTCCTGGGAGTTCCGGACCCCTGAAATTTGCGGAAGCCCTCGTATTTGAATTAAAATCCTTACTAGTGCCTTGTGAGGTGGTATCTGACAACGAAATACCTCAGGAATTTCTCCCCTGCAAAACTATACTGATATCGGTGCCTTTCTCCCATGTAGTGATCAAACCACATTAGTGCAGTTTATTGTATGTTTCTTTAGCGTACAGAACATAACGTAGTACAATAAACTAAATATTTGATTGTCTCATATCTTTTGTTGTTAACTTGGATCGTGTTGTAAACATATAGAAAATTTTAAAATCCCACACTTGGCAACACTGAAATATTCCTATGTAAGTACACAAGCATGAAGGGAGGCGGCACTTACCGGAAAATGATAACTATTCACGGTGAGCAAGATTGTAACAACGTATTTCCACGCTTTTTTTTTAATGCTTACCTCATCCGTACGCTCATTGTATGTCAATTTGAATTCTTCACATTCTTACTTAAGGTATGATGAGGCATTTATTTTTTCTTATCGTTTTTCTTTTTTTTTTTAAAAAAAAGAAAACTGGTTTGACATGTGAACGCTGTGAAATTGGAAACAAAATCTTGTATGAATAAAATGTCAAATGTCAATTAACCAGAAACACAATACATAGAAAATTTTAAAATTTACCGTTCCACAATTATGCCCTTTAGGCCAGCGTTTCCCAACCGGTGTGCCGCGGCACACTGCTGTGCCGCGAATGGGCCGCTGGTGTGCCGCGAGAAAATCGAAACAAATTATTAATTCTATACGAACCAAATTGCAAGACAGGGGAAAATGTATATTTATATTTCACATTACTATGAACCTCTACTATAAATCTACAATTTTAAATTTCATACTGTGTTACTTTCCTGTACATTTTTAATGTTGAAAAACGTATTTATCATTGTCATGACCATTATTACTTCTTTATTGTTGCAGACTATTTCGTAACTTGAAATTTTAACATATCATTCAATAAATTCAACAAAGCAAGCATGCATACAAATTACCTACATTTGTGTTTTAAAAGTATAGGAGATTTGTTTATTTGTTCGTTATTTAGTGATCTTCCCTTTTAGTTAGAGGTTAGATACAGTTTTCGAAAGAGAAAGTGGATTTTTAAAAACCCGAGTCCTATATTTCATTGCTATTGTTTTCTATTTTAAAATTAGAATGAAAAATAAGTATAATGATTTAGCACGGGGGAAAATCAGTGATCGAGCTTTCTTCTGTGTAAGAAGGAAATTAGTAATCACATTAAAATACCACGGTAATTATATATATATATATATATATATATATATATATATATATATATATATATATATATATATATATATATATATATATATATATATATATATATATGGGTGTGCCGCGAGAATTCAAGTTACACCTGTAGTGAGCCGCAAGTTGAAAAAGGTTGGGAAACGCTGCTTTAGGCTGAGGGAGACGCATGATTAAAGCAAGTGAATGATGATGAAATGAAAATGTGGAAGGAAACTAAAGTACCCCGAGAAAACCCACTGACACGATGTTGCCTACCACAAACTTACTTGTTCAGGGATCGAACCAGGGACACTATGCACCAGAAGTAATTGCTTTACCACTGAGCCATAGTGCTAACCGCACACTATATATATATATAAAAGGCAAAGAGGAATTTCCTTTTTTTCACTCTCTCTCAAATACTATATATTCTCTGCCGAAATTAAGAACAAGCAATTTTTTTAGAAGTCAAATCAGCGAAGGATGGTGTAAATGGTGTAAATTGGTTGAATGACCTAAGAAATTTGGAGGGAAATTCAATATTTCCCAATAATAATAATAATAAACAAAAAAGTTTAAGCTTGAAGGAATTTTATATGTAAGAATATGAATTTTTATGTAAGAATACTCTACGTAAGTTTAACATGTTATCCTAAGAAAACTTTTTTTTTGAGTATACAATGCATTAAAAGATTAATCAACATAGGTAATTTTCATATGTGTAAACCTCTACTATTTTTATCTAGAGATTAGTGTTTCCAACTATGGGTTGACCCATTCCGGGACAAATATTTGACGATAGGTCCTGTGCATATACATTTATCTGGGAGCGACTGCCATTTCTACAACAAATAACTCTGAGACACAAATTTTTATGAAAAAATAAATTTCGTAAAAGTATCATTATCATCACAAATAGGATAAATTACGTTAAAAGGCCTCATCCTGGCGAAATTAAAATATCGCTAATTTTACAGTAATTATGTGATATCTTCAAATAGATATAAGATAATCGAAATGTGGGACAAGAGCACCCTAGACATTATCATTTTACATGAGATACTGTTATTACGACTCACTTATCTGCTTTCGATTGCAAGCAATTTTGAAAATCGGCATTTATTTTCGCGTTTCTAAACGGCTGAAAACGGAAAGCCACTAGGTGACTTGTGATAACGGTACCTCACGTAAAATAATATTGTCTAGGGCGCTTTTGTTCCAATTATCTTTTATCTATTTGAAGATATCACATAATTACTGTAGCGCTATTTTAATTTCGCAGGGATGAAGCCTCTTAAGTTATAGAATATTTCACTAGAAAAGAAAATCAGGATAGGTACTGGGATAGAGAAAATAATAAAATTTTGGTCCATCATCATCATCCTTAACATAGGTATTCGGCCATTATTGTCAGGTTACTTGCCGGGTTGCCGCAACTAAGAAACTTTAATGCTCCATGCTTTTCTAACCTCTTCGTCTTCACGTACGATTTTTTCTGTTTTGATATTAATTGTAGTCTCCTTCGCCCCTCCCTCTCTTTCCTGCCACCATTCCCTATAGCACGTCCCTCACGATACAGTTCCTTCTTATCCAATGTCCCAACTAGTTTCATTCCTCTTCTTAATAATATCTAGTACTGTTCTTTTCTCCCTAATCATTTCTAAGAGCTTCTCATTCATTATCTGCTAGATCCAGCTAATCATCTCCATTCTTCTCCACACCCACATTTCGAAAGCTTCCAGGCATTTTTCATTATTTTTGTGTAATGACCATGTTCCTGACCCATACAGTGCAATACTCGACACAAAGCATATTATGAGTCTTTTTCTCAACTCTTTATTCAAAGTTCACATAATAGTATTTTTTTCTCCTAAACGCTTCTATCTCCTCTCCCATTTCTATCCTTGCTCGTATTTCACATTTGGACTTCATATCATCACTAATAATAGTACCCAGGTATCAAAAACTAATTACTTCTTCTATTCTCCCTTCCTACTTTTACATTTGACACCCATCACTTCGTTTCAATCATCATGGCTTTTGAACATTTTTTTTTTTCGTTCCATATTCTTCACAACACTTTCTCAAATTTTCTAACATTTTACTGATTTTCTCTTCAGTTTCCGTAACAAGCGCCATATCATCTGCAAACTGTAAATCTAATCATTCTACCTCCTACCGAAATGCCGTCTTCATTATGTAGCACCTTTTTCACTACCTCTTCTACATATATATTAAATAATGTTCGCGAAAGATAGCATCCTTGTCGACCTTCCCATCCAACTGCACTATCTTCTGTCATTTCCTCCCCTATTCTAACACTTACTTGTTGGTTCATATATAAATTTCTTAAGAGTCTCCAATTTTTCCATTGCAACCCAACTTTCTTTAAAACTTCCAACAAAATTCCCAATTTACGTGGTCAAAGGCCTTTCCTAGATCAATAAATACAACATACCTCTTTTCCTTTTCCTATAAATCTTTCACCGATCACCCTTAATAATAATAATGCAATTGCATCTCTTATGCCCTTACCTCTCTTGAACCCGAATTGTTCCTCCTGAACTTTTTCATTTTTTGTTCTTCCATACAACCTTCTGTTCACTCCTTTCTCTTCCCAAAACGAAGCGTTTACTTAGAGGACGCCATTTTGACAGTACTGGTGACGTCATTTCTGAGTTTGAACTGTGGTTTCAAAGCCAAACTGCAGATTTTTACAAAGTGTGTTAACGGATAGTGAAGAACAACAGGCAGAAACGTGTCGCTAGGCGCAGTGATTACGTAGAGGACTAATACAGAGTTCTCTAGAGTGGATTACTTCTAGGTAATTGCACGAACTTTTTCGTAATTTCTCGTATACGGTGAAATACAGTATATCATAATCATTTTAAACGTGTCCTTTGGTGTTCATGAACATATTTTTCAGCTGTAAATATCATCTGAGTAAATAATCTTATATTTTATTTCTTTAGCACCTAATCTCTCTTAATACTTGTTCCAGGATATTACTCCAAACGTAAGTTTTGAATTGTAGCTTTTTTGTGTATATGACAAACTTCTTTCTGCTTTTTGTAGAAATTAAATTTCTAATGTTTTGCTTATAGGTTAGGTTAGGTTAAGAATTATATTTCTGGCCTTTCGACAGCTATGACCATATTAGCCCGTCACGTATGAGGAGTGACCAAGGGCGCCGATTTCTCTGTAAATTTGGGTGGGGGGAAGGCATTCAGATGCAGAAGACATATATATGAAGCTTTTATGACAAATTGCATTCAAATTAGGCCAAATATTGTATATTCATAAATAAAATTGGGGGGCCCACATGAGCTTTGGGAGTCCCGGGCCCTCTCGGCCCCCCAGGATCGGCGCCCTTGGGGATGACGTCCCTCGGCGATCACAATATCCGGAGAATTGGGGAGAAACAAAGGAATGAGGAAAGACGGAAATGGTCTAGGACCATCATATTAGGTACCATCCCGGCATAATCCTGATGTGAATAAGAAAACTCTGGAAAACCTCAGGATGGCTGTTACTCTTTTCCGACCGAGTATCCCACCGGAAATCGAACCCGGGACCGCTTGAATCAAAGACGTGAGCATTAGTGACCACACTACGTGGGGGCACAGTTTTACATTTATATCCTGCAAGGAGGTGGGTGGTCGATGAAACTAAATGATTATGAAAAAAATGGTGAAATGAGAATATGGGAGAAGAGAGAACCTTGAGATCTGCTGATCCGAGAGAGCCTGGATAGGTTGCTGTTTACCATGAAGTCATACGGCTTAAGATCGAACCAGAAACCCCGTCACACTAAAGATGAGCGCTCTGACACTGAGCATGGACGCCTGAATGGAGGGGGGGGGGACCTTGCTCGCGAAAATGTATACGTAATATAGCAACTATGGAGATGTAACCTCCAAGAAAATTTTGATGTGATGATTGAATGATTGTGTTCTCTATAGTAGTCTGTTGTAGTCAGCTAAGCTTACCATTACCGCTTACTTAGTAAGCGGTGTAATGAAATCAGTCAAAGCTGTTTTGCTCAAAATAATTGTTCAATGAACAGACAAGCAGTTGTTATTATAATATGAGAGTTGATTTTTATGAAATGAAAATGAAATGAAATCTTTAAGTTTTACGTCCCACGGTTATGCTAAAGGAGACGGTGATGATGAGAGATGAGTGAAATGGTGGAATGAAGAAAGTGGGAGGAAACGGGAGAACCCCGAGACAATCCACGAGCACGGTGTTTGTCCACCACAAAGTCCACACAGCGCGAGCTGGGATTGAACCAGGGACCCCAAGCACCGGAGGTGAACGCTCTACCATTGAGCCACCGCGCCCCCCAGTTGATTTTTAGTGTTTTCTTTTGATTATGAGATGTAGCCTATAGAACATCTTATACTTTACCAGTAGCATTCATTCGAAATGATCTGCTTTGACGGGTTTGTTTTCATAGCCTATTTTATGGGAATTAAAAGCCCAAACCCTCTAAATTAACGCAGCACGTGTAAATTCTTCATACTTAAAATTAAATTGAAGATTCTTTGTGGATAAATTTTTGTTTGTGGTTTAAAACTCCTTTTTCAAAACAAAGGAACATGAGACATTTGAGGCTAGCTAAAGTGAGACATGATCTGCATGCTTGCGACGTTAATACCTTGGGAAGTAACTCAAAGTAAGAAGAATGTGGATGAGGGCACTTCTTTTTTAGTTCAAGGGTAAATTTAACACAGCGAGTAGGCTTACGTATCTTTCACCAAAACGTACAAGGGTTTTCCATTGGGAAACAATTAACTATGGAAATTTTGTTGACGGAAATTCTGAAAGATGTAGATGTTATTTGTATAACCGAACATTGGTGTGCACAAAACAATATAGAAACTATAAATTTACCAAATTTCAAGCTAGCAAGTAGTTTCTGTCGAGAAAAGAAAACAAGGGGTGGTTCAAGCATTTTTGTAAAACATAGTTTAAAATTTAAAGAATGCACTAAGTTTAAACATATAAACGATGAAAAAAAATTTTGAATGTTGTATTTTGGAGCTCCCAGTGGAAAAAATTGTAATGATCTGTATATATAGGACACCGGATAGTGAAGTTGAAATTTTTGTGCGTAACTTAGAAGTAATACTTTCATATTATAGTGGTACTAAATACAGCCCAGTAGTAGTAGGAGATCTAAATATGGATTTTTTGAAAGATATTGATGTAAAGATAAAAACATTATTGGGTACGTTTAATTTAAAACATTTAATAAATAAACCTACTAGGATAACTCCAACCAGTATATCAGCACTAGATCAGGTTATTCTAAACTGTGACCACTTGAGCTCAAGGGCGCAAGTGATTAGTACCGGATTTTCTGATCATGAAGCTCAGATTGCTGAAATATGTGATAAACGCTTCTCTGTAACTCAAAAGTGTAAGAAATATAGTGTAAGAACTTTCAAAGTTACAAGGATATTCAGTAATCAAAATATCAATTATTTCAATTATTTACTTAGTCACGAAACATGGGAAGGTGTACTTTCATTAAACAACGCAAATGATATATATAATGAATTCATAAAAATTTTTGCTTACTATTTTGATATAACTTTTCCTAAAATGAAACTCGTGTTAAAATCCCAGAAGAAGGGACAATGGGTTACTCCTGAAGTACTAAAAGCAAGTGCGACAAACATAAATTTACATAAACTTAGTAAGGTTTTTAAAACAGGTTGTGCAAAGTCCTACTATAAACAATATAAAAAAAGGTACAAGGAACTAATTAGAAGGAATTACTACCAACTTAAACTTGCTTATGCATCGAATAAAACTAAAACCATGTGGAACATTATAAATAAAGAACTAAATGGTGGCAAAGAGACACCATATGTGGATACAATAATACATGAAGGGAACAGTGTATAAGACCCAAGGGAAAAAGCAGAAATATTTAATAATTTTTTTATAAATGTTGTCGCAAAAATTATGGATGATGATAAAGTAAATAACTGTAAACAGAATGGCCACAAAGTAGTTACTGTAAATAATATTAAACAAAGTTCAAATAAATGTGAAAAAACAATCTTTCTACAGCCAGTATCAGAAGATGAAATAGCAAATATAATAAAATCTCTCAAAAACAAAAATACAGCTGGAATTGATGAAATCTCAGATAATTTATTGAAAAGATGTTTCAATCAGGTGACAAAGCCACTTTGTCATTTAGCAAATATATCACTTACAAATGGCGAGTATCCAGAAAAGTTAAAAATTGCGAAAGTTAAGCCCTTGTTTAAAAAGGGTGAAAAGCAAAACATAAATAACTACAGACCAATATCTCTCTTACCTGTCGTTGGAAAAGTTTTGGAAAAAATTATGTATAACAGGGTAATTAATTTTTTATTGAAAGAAAATGTTATTTCAACAAAATAACATGGCTTCCTTAAAGGTCGATCTGCAAATACGGCAATATTTAATTTCATTGAGAAAGTAAGAAATATTGTAGATAAGAAAGAAAACTGTATAGGAATCTTTCTTGATTTGTCTAAAGCTTTCGATACAGTACAACACAGTTTACTTTTGAACAAACTGGAGAACTGTGGAATACGTGGTAAAGCAAGGGGCTGGTTTGGTTCGTACTTAAAAAATCGTAGGCAGGTCGTAGAAATAACGCATAAGAATAATAACATTGTAGAAAGCTATTTATCAGATGAATTATATATAAAACACGGAATTCCACAAGGATCTATTCTAGGGCCATTGCTCTTCCTTTTATATATTAATGATTTTGAGAAAAGCATATCTTCGGCAGATGTTACATTTTTCGATGACGATACCACTCTGCTAGTGAGTGGAAAAAATGAAAAATTATTGGAACAGAATGCTAGGCAAACATTAAATGAAGTATCTCTTTGGATGAAGAACAATAATCTTTTTGTTAATGTTGAAAAATCCATTGCTATAAATTTTCATAAGTGCAGTAAACCAATATACCCTAACCTATATCTGAACCAAAATAAAATTAACTATACAACACACTGTTCGTTTTTAGGTCTTACTATAGATCATAACCTGACATGGGAATTTCATATAGAGTCAGTTATTAATAAATTAAATAGAATATGTTATGCACTAAGGATTATTAGAAAGAAGGTAAATTTAAAATTAGCTAAAACCTTGTACCATTCGTGTTTTAACTCTATCTTGCAATATGGTATCATGTTCTGGGGAAATTCAAGTCAGAGATTTAATGTTTTCAAAATTCAGAAGAAAGCCATAAGAATACTTTGTGATAAGAAGCCGAATTTTTCTTGTAGACATTTGTTTAAGGAGGTCAATATACTAGCTCTGGATAGTTTATATTTGTATCGTCTCTTTTTGTATTTGAAAGAACACTCATCGGCATTCGTAACAAATAAGGATGTATATACATAATCATAATACGCGAAATAAGAATGATTTTCATTTGTGTAATCACCAGTCAGCAATGTATCAAAAAAGTGTAAGTTATGGTGGTGTTAAGTTGTACAACATGTTGCCTATTGATATAAAGTATGAAGCAAATATGAAAAGGTTCAGACAAAAGTTAAAATTATTTCTATTAGAAAATTCTTGTTATACGATTGAGGAGTACGTAAATATCATGACAAGGTAATATTACTTTATTTTACTCATGTAAATTTTTTGTACGTATGACGCATGTTACACTTACTTGAGGACATTCCTCGTACTTGTAAGTTCATACAAAAGAAATAAATACAAATACAATACAATACAATACATTCTTGGCTTTCGTGTGATAGCCTGGATTTGATTCCCGGTGGGCGTTTTGCATTCTGACTCCATGTGAAACTATTGGTCATCATCTCATGTCTTCTCGATTCTTAACAGAAAAGTTGAACTTAAAAAAGAAGAAAAGTAAATCATAATAAATTTTATTTTCCTAATCTAGTTAACCACATTCTGAGATTGCAACAGTGAGTACAATCCAAATCCTGCTAGCTTACTCTTACCTCATCGCCAATTCGGTACAGATTCTTTCGTATTTTTTTGCAACTAAATAAATACGTCTGGTCGGTTCTCCGCGCAGGTTTGTTTCTGCTGAACGAAGTGGGTGGATATAGGCGATGGGTGTAACCTTCACTTGCTGCATTGAAACACCTTTTATTCTCGTAATCAGTCGCGTGCTGAACGAGCAGCTGTTGTGATCGAAGGTTCGCTGGGCTGTTTTCATCCGATCCATAACGCATGCGGGCATAACAGCCAGGTGATAAGCAATACGGCCGGTAATGTCACGTTCAGCATCAGTAAATAAACAAGTGATGAGTGTAGTGAAAGTACATAGTAGCCGAAGCGTCGTCCTTGGGCTTTATTTTACGCATTGAGAAAAAGAACATGAAGATGCTAAAAACATAGGAGTTGTGTTTTCTTTGCAGATAAACATTTATCGTCTCTTTAAGTTAAAATTAAAAAAAGAAAAAAAAAGAAGAAAGAAACTATTTTTAAAACAGTGAAAGAGTGAGTGTGTTTATACGTCACGTGCAGCGTTTCTGGATCGTCAACCTCTTGTCTGGCTTACAACAAGATTCTTCACGATTCAATTCATTATGCCGTGTTGCAAATGTCACGTAAGTATTATTTTCTTAGTTTGATATATACATGCATAAAAATGTGACCATTTCATCTCCTCGTACTATTTCACATTTTTTCTTTACAAGCTATTTAATTTTCTTTCCTCACGCCCCCCCCCCCCTCATGCTATCTTACTGAAAGGTGTTAACCCACGTATATCAATAATTCCGAGGTGAAATGACAGATAAGAGAGGCCTTAGGTGAACGGTTATCATTCTCGTTTAGCTATCAAGAGGTTCTAGGTTTGATTTCCGTGGTTTTTCAGTCTGTATCATGGGCTTTCATTCTTGTCCTGAGCTTACCTCAGTACAGCAAGGTCTACTTTTTTTTTCAGTGATTTTCGTTTCGTATTCTGAAACTAAGATGCATTGATGAGTTCAGAAATGACAAGGGAGGAATGATGGTCACCTCCCGAACCATGAAATTCCCTTCAGAATCAGAACTATGAAATTTCCTCCTCTGAGGCCATATCTCCTAATGTGATCAATGTGGCAGTGATAAACGAGTCATAAATCACCGGGCCACTTGGATCACGATTAGTGTTTTAAAGGGTTGGGGGAAAATGTCGTTTTATTCCAAAAGCAAGGGAAAAATGGAAAATTATGAAGCAACTACAATCTGTAAGCCACATTTAAATCTTTGTTTGACAATTCTTTGTTATACAGCCGTTGTAAAACGAAATTTAAGTATCGAATTTTATAAAATACCCTGTTCCTCTTGCATACAAAAATTAAATTAAAAATCTTTCAGTTTAACGTTTCACGATTATGCCCTTTAGGCTGAGAGAGACCTTGATTAAAGCAAGTGAATGACTTTGAAAGAATTGGTGGAATGAGCAAGTGGGAGACGATGTTCACTACAAACCTACTTGCCTGGGGATCGACCAGGGATCCTACGAATCAAAGGTAAGCACTTTACTACTGAGCCACCGTGAATTGCTTTAAAAAGGAAACAAAATCTTCTCTTATGATAAATGCAAATACATAAATCAGATCAACTTTTTTTTTGTTTCTTGTAATACCATAATTTGAATCAAGAACATACAGTATACAAACGCTTCGCTTAACAAAGAAAGTCACTGTTAGATCTAGTTCTCTCTTATTTTCTTAATACTACACTTGGATAATTACGCATATTAAAATGGGAAAGAAGTTGCATTAAAAAGAGATCGGGAAACTCCCGAATTCTCTTTGCGTATCTACTGGAGTATGTGACGTATCGTATGTTAGAAAGGTCCTTTAATCGTAAAACGTGAGTAAATTGGCAATTAGAAATGAGATTTTTAGAAAAAGTTTTACATCATTCCAGTTCTTCGAAAAATACAGACATTATTCTTATTATTATTATTATTATTATTATTATTATTATTATTATTATTATTATTATTATTATTATTATTATTATTATTATTAAAGTCCATTTAATAAAGTACTTCTCCTTTAGCCTATCCGGCATACTTGTGGGACGTAAAACTTAAAGTAGTTTTTCATCTCTAGCTTCTGAGCTTGAGATATTATTCCAACATTTGCCTGGCGCATTTTGAGGGAAATTAAAGGAATCTTCAGTCAGATTAGATAGCCTAGAAATTTGATTTTTGAGGGGTCCTATATATCTTTGTTACTCTACAAAATTGTCTACTGGCTTCTTTCTAAAAATCAAAAAGATAAGTGAGTCCCAATGCTACAAAGTGTGTCCCATGAAATGCGGATGGGACTTCATGGATTCCGTTTGTGCGACAAAAGAAAAACCCTTGTTCCATATGTACAGTACATTAAATGATATTTTAAGTAGAAATACGGTTTTAAACATTCGTAAAATAATAATAATAATAATTAATAATAATAATAATAATAATAATAATAATAATAATAATAATAATAATAATAATAATAATAATAATAATAATAATAATAAAATTGTGTTTTTCGGTATACATATATCTTCTTTTCTTTTTCAAAATAATTCTTGATAGAAGTTTGATTTCACAGGAGTTTCGTAAACGCTCACTCCCGTTTCCTTCTTTAGGAATCACATTTCCCAAAACTCTATCTCATCGTCAGCCTAGTTTGCATCAGAAATATTTGTAGAAAATTTAAACTTCTGCGCCTATTGTTTCGGAGATCTGAAGAACAGCAATGGAACTTTCAATGTACCCTTTATATCCTTGTAGTAGTTTTATCTCACAACATATAGTGTTATATGAAACCTAGGGGATGAGCATAATATTTCGTCAAAATTTCGAAGTTCTATTCCTAAAAGTTTCGAAGATATGGAGAGTACCAGGGAAAAAAAAAAAAAAAAAAAACTTCTAGCTCCCCGTTTAGGGGTCAGACCTAGCAAACACCCATCTTTTGAGACGAGCTTTGTTTCAGTGTTGGATCTGTCGAAGGTTTCATCTGAGGCGAAGATTATTGCTCTCCACCGAAGGAAGCTATTAACGAGAGAGAGAGAGAGAGAGAGATTCTTTCTTCCTGCACTCAGAGTAGAGAGAATAAAACTATACACTAAATTTTGAAGCTCACATATGCTATGGACCTCAGATAATCTCATGTTTATTTTTTTAACCTATGAATTACTCTCTTTAATATTATCCATCAAACAATCTTCTTCTCTTCCTTCCTTTCTTATGCCAATGTGCTTGATCAAACACCAATAGGGATGACGAAAGAAGCATTTACAAAGCAAGGATGTGCATGATAACAAAAGTGATATCTCGTCTTGGATAATGTATGTTTCTATGGGAACAACTCTGTCTCGTTCCGAATCTAGTCACGATCACGAATATTCTATCTCATCCTCGTATCGTCTCGAAGAAAAAAAAATCAAGTTTCGTGATTCATTGAATAAAGATTTAAGAAAAATATCGATAAAATATTTCGTATAGAGCAGTGTTCGAAGCGGAAAAAAACAACAACAGAGGCGGTATGTTTTATTATGATTTTGACTCGACATACCATCTATCTAAATGTTGACATATAATGAGGGTATGTTGCCTAAAAGATTACATTTCTATTTACATGGTGGCTGAAAACCACTGGAAAGCTTCTCTTTAGTTACGGAGCTCCTCCGTGGCTAAGCGGTTAGCGTACGCGCCTTTGGCGTGGGAGACCCGGGTTCGATTCCCGGCGGGAGCTCATGTGGTTCGGATTCCACGTTAATCAGTAGGTCCACATCTCATATAGCCTCGCTGCTGAACGGGACGTAAAACTCAAAATCAATCAATCAATCTTTAGTTACGAGAGGAGGGGGGGATGCAGAGACTTTGATCCTCCGTCATCAACTTTCTGAACAAAAAAAAAAAAAAATCCTCTTATGTTGTATTGTAAAGAATTATACACGAAAATTCTCAAAAACCGAGTTTTTACATTAACAATTTCCTGCGGGAAAACTCTCGGACCCCTACTCAACTGAGGAGTATTCGAAACCTCCGGAAGATCTGCCCTGCACAGAAGACAACCCCTCAATCCGCTCATGCTCTAAACACGACATTTATATGCATTAACCCTTTAATTGGCAAGCATTGATAGCATTACCATTAAAATATTTAGTTTGCTTTTATGGTTGAACCACTTCTTCCTGGTCGTAATTCCGAAATTTTAAAAGTGTTTTTGTACTTTGGTTACAAAATACAGGATGTTTATTTCAGAACAGCATTGCCATAAAATAGGTCTTATGTGTTGCTACTGAGTAGCATTGCCCTAATATGGTCAAACATCATAAGAATACTTTCAGTAGGCTAATTAGCAGCAGTTTCGTTGAAATATCTTGCTAGAGAGCAAGAAACCACAAATAAAAAAATAAAATAAAACAAAAAGAACTTTTGCGGAACGTGGGAGATAAAACTTCTACAATACTAAATTTGTTTGTCCCCTGTTGACGAAGAGTAGAAGTATCTAAACAAGCGACCTGCAAATCATGTATATGAATATTGTATGAAAACAATAATGCCAATTAAATTATCAGTATAATAATTTAGTTATAAGTTATAATAAGTTATAATTCGTGCGGATAACGCAATAGAATGCGATGTTGCTTGAGAGCAACAGTGCCAAATAAAGAGTTAAGGCAAGAAGATACTTACATATGAAAGAAATAATTCAATATGACACATTAAAATATAAACTAGATGAACTTCTGTGAAGACACCTCATTTTAAAAAACAAAAAGTAGGGAAAAGATAACAAAAGTATCTGTGTTGTTGACTTGGAAATTATTTCTACATAAAAATAAAATCTTTCTACTTAAACAGCTATTCGTCAATTATTGTGTATAAAAATGTATTTATTAAAGGTATATTCTCCAGTGACGGTATGTCTGGATCACTGAAAAAGCAGAGGTGGTATGCCTTCATCACTCAAATACCAGAGGTGGTATGGCATACCATCGCATACCATCTCACTTCGACCACTGGTATAGTAGGGTGACCAGATGTACTGATTTTCGCAGTATAGTACTGTATTTCAAAGAGCTGTCCTGCTTGTTGCAAAGATACTCAGAAAGTCGAGAAATGTACTTATTTTTAAAAATGCCCTACGAAATGTACTGATTTAACTTATTTGCGATATTTTAATATTTCATTCTTTATTCACAACATTTTGAATCACAGGCACTCTTTTCCTGAATGATGAACCGCTGTGTTTTGTAATACTCCTCAAAAGATTAGGGAAGGAGAACATTGTTTTGCAATACATTGTTTTTACTGAAGATGAGAAGGGTTTGTTGAGGTATCGGTAAGGTAGGAAAGGTTTCTCTTTCAACTTAGCCGTCTCCTTTAGGCTAGCCGGCTTAATCGTGGGACGTAAAACTCAATTATTTCATTTCTTTTTCAACTTACGACAGTGATGCTAGGCAAGTTAAGTAGAAGTTCCTTCATCTCGGTCTAAATTTCCCCTCATTCCTTAAAATAACCCCACGCACCGAAAATAGTTTTTAAAAAATTCTTTAACCATACATGAAATTTCACTGTACGTTCATAAAAATAAACTGCTGTCATTCATCAAAGCATTTGGAATTGTGTTGAATTCCTTAAATACTTTTGTTCGATACTTTTCTTTTTAACAAAAATTAATGATTAACTTAAGTTTAACGTTAAATTAAATAAGGACATGCGTATTGCCGACGCAGTAAACTATCATATACTACTATATATGCCCTACTTTTCGCTTGTCAGAATCTGGTCACGCTATGGTATAGAGTACTGTACTTTGTCGGACAGAAATATGGATATATCGCAAAATCCACGGAAAAAAGACTAGATGCTTCTAAAATGTGGTTGTAGAGAAGAATTAAGAGAACTAGCTGGGACGAACGGAAACTAACTAACTAACTAACTCTATGGCCTATGGAACCCGGAGGTTCAATGCCGCGTTCACAAAAACTCTCCACTGACTTCTATCCTTAGCTAACTGCATCCAGTTTCTACTTTGTATTCCAGTCTTTGCGAGATCCATCTTAATATTGTCCTTCCATCCATCTGCGCCTAGGTCTTCCTAATGGTCGTTTTCCGATTGGTCTTCCAGTCAAGACTTTGAAAACGATTCTACTTTCTTCCATTCTAACTACATGACCCGCCCACCTAAGCCTCCTAGACTTGACGACCCTAACAATGTTGGGTAAACCATATAAATTATGTAGTTCCTCGTTATGAAGTTTCCGCCATTCTCCATTTCCGTTCCTCTTAGGTCCGAATATTCGTCTCAGGATCTTGTTCTCAAATACTTTCAGTCTATGTTCTTCCCTCAGAGTAAGTGACCATGTTTCGCAGCCATACAGGACGGACGGAAACAGAAAGAGGAAGTGTTAGAAATAGTAGTAAAGGAGAAAAAGTATAATTTTAAATGTGATTAAAAATCGGAAGAGAAAATGATTGGGACAATGGCTTGGAATGAACAGTATCATAAGTATTGTGGCAGAACAGAGGGACGGAGTAAGAGGGTACAATTGGCTGAAGACGGTGTATGAAATTTCTTAGTTTATGGGAAGTCTACTGTCAATAATGGCAGAATACGTACCTACGATAATGACATATTTGCTAATATGAAATTTTCTTATCGAATAACGTCCTAACGAGTATCTTACCCGTGTTTATAAAATGGTATTAAATAGATAAATCAGAGATGGGCACCCTCACTCACTTTGCCCTCATGAAGGCCACCCTCACCCTCATTTCGGTAGATGTGGATGAGATTGAGTGAGTGTGTGTGTGTGTGTGTGGAGGAGGTGATTGAAGGTGAGGGTATTAATATTATTTAAGTGTAAGGGCGAGTGAGAGTGAGAGCATGAGTACTATTTGAGTGTGAGGCCGAGAAATGGTGAGATGAGGGATTCAATTGAGGATGAGGGCATGAATAATATTTGAGGGTTAGGAAAATTTCAAGTTTTTCCATATACTGCAGACATTTTACAGCCCGATAATATAGTAATTACGTGATGAAACGCACACCCAGGGATTCTTTTGCCTCCAAGAAAATAGAAGAAGTACCAGAGCTTTTGCAACTTGCGTATCGCCTCGTAGCATCAAGGGTGTAGCGAGATGTTTCGTTATAAATTCAGAATACTTTATTAAACAAATTAAGAACTTGTGGTAAAATAATATTAAAGTTCCTTCTTTTCGTTCAGCTCATTAACTGTGATCAAGATTTTGTTATAATTTTGTACGAGTATCACCGGTGGCGGCTTTAGGATTTTATTTTTGGGTAGGCCGCCCTCCCTCGTTAATGGATACATATACACATTTGATTGAATAAGGACAGTAGGAAATTACTTTTACAATAATGGTTGAAGGTATTTTTGTTAAATAATTATTTATCATTAATATAAATAGTGGAAAATATATTTACTCTTTATTATATCTTTTAGCGTTTATAAAATTTTCAAAATTTTTGGATAGGCGCGTGCCTACCCAGCCTACCCACTAAAACCGCCACTGACATGTGAGTAACACTGAATAATGGTGTCTGTGCTTAATGTTGTAAGAACATGAAAAGGAAACTGTCGAACGACGAATATCTAAAAGTAAGATTCACGTGTGGTGGCGATGAAGTATGTTTTCAGTTGATTGTGAAGAAAGAAAGAAAGAAAAAAAAAAGGAAAAGAAACTGAATGAGTCTCGTGTAAAATGGTGTCTAAAAATAGGATGTTGCCATAGGGAAAGGGTTACAAAGCGCTGTTCTAAACATTTGAGTGTGCTGTTCATGGGTTTTACGCGATTAAAAAAAAAAAAAAAAAACTGGTAAAAGGCCTTAATAAAGTCGGATTCAGTAAACCTCCAATAGACTTTTTGAACTCTCTTGTGGCTATATACACTCGTGCTCATAAATTAAGGATAATGCGGATACCTGGTGAAACAACGCTCTGCTGGGCGGTTTTCGGTTGGAAATCACCTTGGGGTATGACCATGCGGTGCATTTGACCATTCGGTGCGGTGCCGTCGTCTCACAGTGGCGCTGGCAGCAGTCCAAACACGCAGAGATGTGTTGGTGCATGTCAGAGTACGGTACAGCGTGTAAGTGTGCATATGTTGTCAGACGTGTTAATGGTGACTGTGTGTTGAAAATGGCTTAAAGAACACATATTGATGACGTTATGAGGGGTAGAATAATAGGGCGACTTGATGCTGGTCATACACAGCAGGTCGTAGCACGGGCCCTCCGCGTACCACAAAGTGTGATCTCAAGATTATGGCAACGATTCCAGCAGACAGGAAACGTGTCCAGGCGCTACAGTACGGGACGTCCACAGTGTACAATACCACAAGAAGACCGATATCTCACCATCAGTGCCCGCAGACGGCCACGGAGTACAGCAGGTAGCCTTGCTCGGGACCTTGGCACAGCCACTGGAACAGTTGTCTCCCGACACACAGTCTACAGACGACTGAACAGACATGGTTTATTCGCCCGGAGACCTGCAAGGTGCATTCCACTGATCCCTGTTCACAGGAGAGCCCGTAAAGCCCGGTGTCAAGAACACAATACATGGTCAATGGAACAGTGATCCCAGGTTATGTTCACGGACGAGTCCAGGTATAGTCTGAACAGTGATTCTCGCCGGGTTATCATTTGGCGTGAACCAGGAACCAGATACCAACCCCATAATGTCCTTGAAAGGGACCTGTATGGAAGGAATGGTTTGATGGTGTGGGGTGGGATTATGATTGATTCATGTACACCCCTGCATGTCTTTGATAGAGGAACTGTAACAGGTCAGGTATATCGGGACGTCATTTTGCATCAGTATGTTCGCCTTTTCAGGGGTGCAGTTGGTCCCACCTTCCTCCTGATGGATGATAATGCAGGGCCCCACCGAGCTGCCATCGTGGAGGAGTACCGTGAAACAGAAGATATCAGGCGAATGGAGTGGCCTGCCTGTTCTCCAGACATAAACCCTATCGAGCATGTCTGGGATGCTCTCGGTCGACGTATCGCTGCACGTCTTCAAACCCCTAGGACACTTTAGGAACTCCAATAGGCACTGGTGCGAGAATGGGAGGTTATACCCCAGCAGCTGCTCGACCACCTGATCCAGAGTATGCCAACCCGTTGTGCGGCCTGTGTACGTGTGCATGGTGATCATATCCCATATTGATGTCGGGGTACATGCGCAGGAAACAGTGGCGTTGTGTAGCACATGTGTTTCTCAACTTATCACCAATACCGTGGTAGCGATATGTTTCGTTTGTTCGTATGTTGTGTTCACTATGTGCCTATGCTATTAGCGCCAGTTTTGTGTAGTGCCACGTTGTGTAGTACCACAATCTGCAATTATCCTTAATTTTTGAGCATGAGTGTAGTTTGCGTACGCGTCTCCAGGACGGATGACCTGGGTTCGATTCCCAGTGGGAGCTCATATGTTTCGGATCCCACGTTAAGCTACAAGTCTATGTCTATATGGCCTAGTAGTGATGAGCAAATGCAAGACCAAGACCAAGACCGGGGTGGTCTTGGTCTTGGTCTTGGTCTTGCACATCCAGTCTTGGTCTTGGTCTTGGTCTTGCACACCCAGTCTTGGTCTTGGTCTTGGTCTTGCACACCCAGTCTTGGTATTGGTCTTGGTCTTGCATGCAAGAGTCTTGCAAGTCTTGCATTTAAGAAATCTCAAGCTTTTCATAGGTAAATTTTACTATGGATATAACGGATAATAGACTCTACAATGCACCAGTAGTAACGGAAATACAATGTACCGGTATATTTCTAAATGTAATATAATTTAACGTCGTGTAAGTATGATGATAGTGTACAAATAGGTGATATTTTTTTTAATGGGTGCCCACGCTTCACTACTTATAAGATATGCCTAAGTCCCAACGTTTCGTAATGTGTTTATATTTTTTTTTAACAGATCCAACACTACACTGGTTCCCAAACTGGGGAGGCTACCCCTGAGGCACATGAAAGAAAATCAGACGGCACAGATTATTGAAATACCATGAATTGCAAATTAATTTTTACACTCTAAAGGCGCTAGATTTTTCTCTTAAACCACGATTAGCTTATCCTTGTATTAAACAAACTTCCAGTTAAATATTGAAACTTTGTTTTACTGATTCCAATATGTATTCTATGGGGCACATTACGCAAAAGCGATTCAAAAATTGCAGACTTTCGAAACATGAGCATGGAGAAAAAAGGAGAGAATTAGCTGTGTTGAACGAAAACGAATGAGAAGGATTAGAAATATTAGCACTAGGAGCAAAAAAGAAGAATTTTAGATATTGTTAAGAGGAGGAAGAGGAACTGGTTAGGATATTGGCTTAGGAGGAACTATTATGAGGGACGTGCTAGAGAGTATCGTGGAAGGAAAGAGATGGAGGGAGCGAAGCAGATTAGTTGAAGTAAGGTATTAAAACAGAAAATTGCTACGTCAAGACAAAGAGACCAGCTGAGGGCCGCCGAACGTCGAACCTTGTCTGTTGAAGCAAATAGCCTGCCAATAATAGCAGAATAGCTATGATGATGATGATATGTTTAGCAATATTGACCAAAAAAAGAGAGAGAAAATTAAAATAATAATTAAATCTCTTAATATTTTAGAATAATTTGAGTGAAAACTGAAAACGACTCAACTGTCTATGTCTTTTGTGTAAACTCAATTTATATAAATATTGTTTACCTGTATTAGAAATACAAAATAAGGGCACCAAACTCCAAGTTATTTGAAGTCTCACTTGTGAATATGGATTACTAGCATCAAGTACCCACTTCGTTGGGTTAAACTAAAATAATAATAATATATTTCGTTAGTCAATCACTTTTTTACTATTAGTAAACTCTAAAAAAAATTTCAGGAAAGAATCTCATACATGTTAAAAAATTGACTGAGATCGGTTAAGAGTTATTGAGTCACAAACTTAGTCACTTTTATTTTTATTCATATTGATTTTTGTACACCTTCCCCTCCCCTACGTTGCTCCGTCAAAGTGAACTGACATATAACATTCTAGGCTTGAGCCTCATCTATGTTAAAAATTTGATCGAGATTACTCGTTTGGTTCAAGTTATTAAGTTTTATTTATTATTTTATAACTCCCCTTTTCCCCTCCCCTAAGTTTCACCGTCAAAGTGAAATGATAAAAACACTACCAGGCCCAAACTGCATCTATGTTGAAAATTTGATCGAGATCGGTCGGGTGGTTCAAGAGATTAGAGGCCACAAAAATAGTCACTTTCAATTTTATAGTATAGATTTATTGTTGTAGTATAATGTTACATCGCTCAATCCTCGATGTGTCGTATACCTAAGGAGGCTAAAAGTTATATTGATAAACAGTTATTCAACGTATATTCATATGCCCATGAAATCAAACTTGCGGTCACATGTGCTAAGTTTTTGTCAATGTCATGAAAATGTTATTTCGATATTAATTTTATGAGCACACATTAAAAATTTCCAACGGATGCTGGAGTCTCGGAGCCAAGGCCATACCCATGTAGTCGACACCTATGGTGTACAGTATTATGAATGTTCAATACTACATTTCTATTTAGTTTTGGAATAAAAACACCACTAATATGTTTTGAAACGAAACATCTAGTTTAACGTCCCACGTTATGCATCGAGGCTAAGGGAGACGGTAATGATGAGAAATGAATGAAATGGTGAAATGAAGAAAGTAGAAGGAAACATCAAAACTCTGAGAAAACCCACGCACACGGTGTTTGCCCACCAAAAGGTTCCCATGGCGCAAGCTAGAATCCAACCAGGGACCCGTATAACCACACGTGACTGCTCTACCACCGAGCCGGTACTTGTGCAAGACTCTTGCGCAAGAGTCTTGGTCTTGGTCTTGGTCTTGCAGGTATGGTCTTGGTCTTGGTCTTGGTCTTGCACCCCTTGGTCTTGGTCTTGCATCGGTATTCCTGGTCTTGGTCTTGGTCTTGGTCTTGCATGCAAGACTCTTGCAAAAACTGCAAGACCAAGACTCTTGCGCTCATCACTATAGCCTAGGTGTTGAAGGGACGCTAAACTCCAAATCAGCTAAACAGCAGACTGTAATAACTAGGGATGTGCACGAGACAAGATTTGTGACTGTCTCGACTCGAAAATGTGCTGTAAGAGTGATGTCTCGACTCAAAAAATGTATATTTCTCTATTGGAAGAGCCGTGTCTCGACTCGAATTTTGTCCGGAAAATCCAGTCTCGACTCGTCTCGTGCGCATCCCTAGTAATAACGGCTTGCGGTTTAAATATTTCTGTAGTTTTTGTGGTTATTTAGTTAGTGGTAGTACTTGAGTCACTAGTCTCATAGACTGAGTATTAAAACATGACAATTGACTCCAAGAACAAGATCTCTTGTTAGATCCCAGGCTAAGTTTGTGGTGGTAACATTGTGTCCATGGGTTTTCTCTGGACTCTCTCGTTTCCTTCCACAATATATTTCCACAAATTAGTTCGTCATCATTCAGTTTTATTACGCGTCCGTCTCCTTTAGGCTTAGGGGCATAATCATGGGACGTAAAACTAATTACATTTCATGTTATTTCCAAAAACAAGGCAAATACAATGAATCACTGACAAAAATATATTACTGTGACTCATTACCAAATTACATCGCTGTGCTTGAACAGCAATGGACTGATAAAGTCTTTGTGAGTGACTCGTACTTTTTCTGTGAAAACATAATATTTTGTAAACAGGGCCGGCCTTAAGCCGATTGGACCTATTGCTCTCAATCGCCCTCCCCCTCCCCGCAAGTGCCGTCTCTTCAGACCCGTAGCCAGCGCAAAAATGTACGGGGGCCCGGCTGAAGTTAGGGAGGGGGGCGATCCAACCGTATTAAAGGAAGGTTACTAAAGAGCACACACTTAATATTCATCTTGAAAAAGCTCCAAAAAAAATGAAGCAAAAATTATATAAATTGAATATAATTTTAATTGAAGGTTAAGCTACATTGTAAGAAATGGAAAAATTTACTACTAAATGTAGATATTTAGATATACGTTAAAAAGTGAAAAAAAAAACAAAAACAAATGCGTACTCTTAAGAACCACTGTCCCAAGGAGTGCGTTTCGTGGTCCCTAAGAGGGCGCACTCAACACCTATCATACTTGAAACCCAAATTCCCTTTGTAAGACGAACACTGATCATGTCACCATTGTTCACAATTAATGCACTGAATCCAGTCCTCGTAATTTTTTTCTTCATACAATTCGTGACACATTGGGCTTCAAATTTGGTTGATCTCAGCTGCAGTTTTCTCTGTTGAAGTGGATGGTTCATTGAGATGATGAAAAAGTTTTCTCTTTGACTTAAAATTTCCTTTAATTCGTTTGCTCTGAAGGACCTTGTGAAATGGAGCACTAGTAAAAATTTCAGATCAACGTTGGCACGTGCAGTTTGTTGTATTTCTTTTATTTCGGAAGAGGAATGATGTATTTTGGATGAACAGAAGTGTTTGAAGTTGCGGCGTCTGTGCGTGTAAGACGTTTCTCTTTCTCTATGGTAATCAGAGCCATGTTTCGCTCAACATCTTCCTTCGAAACACTTCCAGGATTTTCATTTTGATCATTTCCTTCGTTTATTTCCTCCCTACTTAGGACGTCGTCGCCATACCATGAAAGGCAATAGCAAAGTACCATGGATTCACCATGTCTGGGGTTCTTCGGGCAGAACAGAAGATCATCATCATTATCATTGTAATTTAAGAAATTCTGTAAATTGAAAATACTTCTTATAGAAGATTTACAGTTAGTGCTTGAATCGAAGACAAACAATTGCAAATAATTCTACAATCCATTCAAGCATTCTACAATCCATTCTCCGCTTTCTTAAACTAACTAACAATAGAGAATAACCATATAGTCTGTATGATGAATGCCGCTACCCACACACACATTCTTAATGAAATTATCTCAAGGGGTACGCGCGCGCTCTTTGGTAACTCATTAACGCGCACTCTTTGGGATACAGCAGTCAATTCGAGTGAAATTCATCCAGGTGGCTGCACATACAAAACCCCCGAAACAAAGTAATGGTAAACAATTCCATCTATATTCATGTTTTCTACCATAAAACAAAGGTACTGTAGTGCCTTTACATTATATTAGAAAAATTTCTTAACTAAGAGTACTAAAAAAATATCACATCAAGAATTCAAAAAAGTTATTTTTATCTGTATTTTTCTGTTTGAAGCTATACGTTGACCTCTGTTTTCGTCGTATCAACACTCACAGAAAGACGCATCAAACAGCGTAGCAATAATAATTCTGTTTTACCGCTTTAGCGTAATTAGCGCTGCGCGCTCTTAGGGCGTGCGTACTCTTTGGTAACCCTCCTCTATAGTTCATCACCATATTATAGTTCATTTGCAAATTTGAAAATTTTAGGGGGGCAGCAAAAATTTAGGGGGAGGCCGGCCCCCTAGATCCCCCTGGATACGGGCCTGCGTCTCTCTCCTGTCCAGTCTAATCTACTCTCCAGTGCCGTTTAACAGCATATTAGGCCCCAGAGCAAATAAGTGTGTTGTTGTTCCTATGACAAAATTTTGCTCCATGCCATTCTGCTCGCTGGAATCCCGACCAAGGGGCTATGGTTCCGTTAAGATGGCTCTGCTATTCTCGGTTGTCAACACAAGATATTGCAATTCATGGACTCCACAAGGGAGGGTATGGCTTCTTCCTAACAAGTAAATGAATAATTTGTATTAAGTTTCCGGACATAAGCAGATATTTTCTGAATTTAATGCTGCAGTAGTTTCTTTATTTTTATTTATAATAATAATAATAATAATAATAATAATAATAATAATAATAATAATAATAATAATAATAATAATAATAATAATAATAATAATAATAATAATAATAATTATTATTATTATTATTATTATTATTATTATTATTATTATTATTATTATTATTATTTTACGTTTACAACTTCTGTTATAAAATACCTAGTAGATATTATATCCAGCGAGTATTTTGCACACTCGAACACCTCTAACACTCCCTCAAATTTCCTCACACACACTCCTGGGTGTAAAAGTGTTGTTTTCTTTGTGTTTGTGTAAAAATGTATATCATTATTCTAGGGGTGCATATCCTCTTTTATTTTGAACACCGCACTAACGAAGTAAAAGATTTCGGCGTTTTTACTGATTATGTGATGTGACACTATTGTGAACACCAAGTTGGTATCAAATAAATCAGCCTCAGTGCAACTTCTTTGCATATCCTTTTTCTTATTATGGCTATAGGTCCTATTAAAAATATAAAATTAGAGCTCAAACTCTCCTACGAAAAATCCCGTGGATGTATTTTTTTAAAAATCAAGTCAGGGAAATATAATGTATACTAGTACGTACTGAATAGGTGGCTGCTTATGAAGGTTTGTCTTTTAATTCGAATAATTCAATGGAAAATATGTCATCCATCTTCCATCAGTTCCTTGACCATTTCATTTTGTCTGCAGTCGACACAATTTCAATCTGATTATACCTTTCGTAAGTAACTACTACCTATGATGCTCTCACAGCGTACAGTACCTTAGGTTTTCCTGACTTGAATTCTTTTCAAAAAGACACAGCTGTTAAGAAATCTTTGAACCAACGAATTCATATGAATGTGCATTTCAGTATGTCTTACGAATATAAACCTATGGAAACATAGACTTCACCATTGTGTTTCTCGTAAAATTCTAGGCCAATTTGACACATTACATTACCCTTTCATATTTGAAAAAGTCGAGCGAAATACAAGATGGCCAACATCAAGAGGGCGGCCCTGATAAGCATACCCTCAAATAGATTTCTACTTCCTCCCGGTGTGGGTTAATGTTTTTGTTTTCATCCCTTTACCCCTTTTTTACAAATAAAATTAAATTTTCAAACTTGAGCCACATTGTTATGGCTTATTCTGATCAATCAGGAGTTTAGCCACTGCGGCCGTCTTTACTTCAAATTTTGCTTACACTCGTTTCTTGGTATTCCACACTTCTCTGTCAAGTGTGGTTAAGAAACTAGATTTCGAAGTCGATAGGTTTACTTGTAAGAGAAGAAAACTAAGAAATACTGGTACAGAACTTTCTTGAAAAATTGCAAGGTACAAGGGTGAAATACAGTATGTCACAATTATATTCGTACACATGGTGATCATAAAGAAAATAGAGAGATGCGCGTAAACAAATGAAGGACATTTATTTCTGCTTGAACATAAATACATTTGAAACACTTGTTTGTTGTTACAGATACAAAGAAACAATCTACAAATCGATATAATATAAAATGCGTGCGTAACTAAATTAAGATACGCAATATTTCGCCACATTGTTATTCGTACAGTTAGATATAAACATTGACGTAAGAAGCAATTTTATGAAAGAACAAAATAATTAATACTTTGCAGCGTAGCCTTTGGCTTTAATAATTGCCATACACCGCTGATGTATAGAATAGACAAAAGTAGTACACGTGGCAGGGCTGATATTCGCCCCATTCTTCCGTCACCACCCGTTTTAAGTTTTCTTTTGACTTAACATTTTTATTGTGAACCCTAGGTTTCAGATAAACCCATAAGTGTTCAATAGGGTTAAGGTAAGCGGATTGGTGAGGGGTGTGCAATTGTTTGCTTACACTCCAAATTAACCAGTCCCTATTTATACCTGCCTATATTTGGGATCGTGATCATGTTGGAACATAAAAGTTGGTAGCATGCCTAATTTTTCTGCAGTTTGCTTAACATTCTTCCTCAAAATGTCAAGGTACATAACCTTGTCCATTGTACCATTAATAAACTAAACTTTAGCAACCCGTTTTGCCGATATGCACCCCCAAAACATAATAGAACCATCTCCATGTTTTACGTGGATATGGTATTGACAATATTGTTGTCCAAATTGGGTTTTCCCATCACCCTGTGGACCCCATCAAACCCAAAGAGATTAATTTTAGTCTCATCTGACCAAAAGACATTGTTCCAAAATTTCTGACTCTTGTTAACATGGTTTTTTTTTTTTTTTTTTTTTTTTTTTTGCAAACTGAAGTCGTAACTTAGGATTCTTACGACTTATGAATGGCCTCTTCTGAGATATTCGACCATGGTAAGCGTATTTGTGTAGCACTCGACGAATCGTCTCAGTGCTTACTTTGTTCCCTGTAGCACATTCTATTATCTTTTGGACTTTTGGAGCACTTAGTCAGGGATTTGTTTTCATCTGTCTCACAATCACTCTCTCGTCCTTCTCACTTAACTTCTTATTCATCGAATTTCTTGGTTTATTTCTCATTGAACCACTATACTTAAACTTATTTACTACACATTGAACTGTTGTGTGCCTTTTTACTATTAATTGTCTATTTTCTTAACGACCATCCCCGTAATGCTAGCGTTACGATTGTCTCCTTGACTTTCTCTCCTAGCTCCTTACTCTTCCCCATTCTTGAAGGTTTATTTACCTGTGTACACCGCGATTAAGACCAGCTGTTAATATGTCTTTTTCCTGTACGTCACACTAGCTATGCTCGTGTTCTAATGCTCTTTTCTTTCCTTTTAATATGTGAAATGTAAACCTGTGTACAAGTGTACGAATAACAATGTGGCGTAAATTTGGGAATTCTCATATGTTTTCTTTTCTGCCTTTCTATGGTGTCCTTGTTTTGGCCCCTTTCTGCACTGGGTTTGTCTATCATTGTCCTACCTCAGTCCTTCAGCAATCTGCTGTCAATTTTATCACTAGTATGTTTAATACATAGTGGTTTTCTTTCAAATTAATGTGTGCACGAATAAGAATGTGACATACTGTATATTTGCACGAGGCACGAGGTGAAGGATGTTTTAAAATAATTCATTCACCGTCTGCATTTCCATTTGAGTTATTATTTCTCTGAAAATACGAGCGTTTTCACCAGAACATTTTGCAGATGAAAAACATTTTAAAGGGAAATACGTATAACCATTAGACCAGCAGGGTGAGCGCAATATTATATCTATATACTGGTATATAATATATATACACACAGGGTGGCCCAAAAGTAGGTATACACCCCTGCATTGATCAAATATAACATTCTAGTTTATGAGTTTATTTGCTTCGGCTCTTCTGAGCTTAAGATGTAAGGAAAAACATTAGGAACAAATAATAAAGAAATTAAGTCTACCTGAAGGATAACAATAAGAAATTATATAAAATGCAATGAGATGATCAGTACAATACTGTATACCTACTTTTGGGCACCCTATATATATACAGACCGTGATGCAAGTTAGGTGTAAATCTGGGGCCCCGCACCACCTAAGGCCGGTCCTGTTTGTAAGTACGAAACGTTTTTAAAGTACAAAATTGAAATATATTTGTAGTTCTCTTTCTTTCTATTATTTTCAAAAGAAATGACAAAATTCCATTGACCAGTTTTCGAATAAACAAAATTTTTGATTTTCATTCTTCAGTATAAACTACGTAAGTCCTTCACTAAAACAAATTAGATGCGTTTTTCGGTATGCGCACGTTTATAATAGCACTTGCATTTCATGACTCTTTCGAACGATATTATACATTCAACATATCTATATAATTAATAAAAATTACAGTTTAATAGATAAAGATAACTTTACATTATATTTCATAAACGACAGTGTGTTCTGTCGTGTTACTTGTGTCATTGCCGTAGGAGACCTGAGTTCGCTTTTTCGTGGTAGCTCATGCGGTTCGGATCCCACGTTAGCTTTAGGTCTACGTCTCATATGCTGAACGGGACGTTAAATTAGAATTCAATGGAATAATGAAAGCCTTGATGACGGTATATTTTAGTTTCAGTATATGGTGTTGTTTTGGTATAGCATCGATTTTTCTATTAACAAAAAAAGAAAAAGAAAAGAAAAAGAAAGAAAAAGAAAAAGTTTTTTTTTTTGCCAATTTCCTCGATAACTACGCATGAGGATGGTTTACCCTCAAGCAAGGTCGCACTAACAGGTTTACCTGGTCCAGACTCCCCGCAAAACTTCTTAACTCAACATGTATTTGTACACCTTCTGAATAAAACTATATTTTTTAAAAACTAATAATTTTTCATTTGCCCGTTTTTCGTAAGTGGAAAGAGGTAATAAAATGTAACTTATCACAATAATAGATAATGTTATTCTACACCCGAAAATACGAATCGGAAGAATTTTTAGTGTTGCCATCCATAGAAATTACAGTGTTACCAGAATTTGAATTACTCAAAAATCTAGGTAAAGGCAGCGACTATGAAAATGAACTCAACACTAATTGATGGCTTATCATGCTGTCTAAGTTCCTTGTTTACTACTTTTTAAATAATATTTCTATTTATTTTATAAACCTTACATAAATTATTACAAAATAAATAAGTCGTTACAAAATAAATAGAAACATTATTTAAAAAGTAGTAAACAACGAACGTAGACAGCATAATAAGTCACCAATTACCGTTGAGTTCATTTTTATAGTCGCTGCCTTTACCTAGATTTTTGAGTAATTCAAATTCTGGTCATACTGTAATTTCTATGGATGGCAACACTGAAAATTCTTCCAATTCACATTTTCGGGTGTAGAATAACATTATCTATTATTGTAGTAAGTTACATTTTATGACCTCTTTCCACTTACGAGAAACGGGCAAAACAAAAAATAGTTTTTCAATATATTGGGTTGATGCATAAGTTCGTGCGGTTTTCTTTCGGATTGGTACCAATGCGGTATGAAGCGATTGTTTATCGTTATTCCGTTGTTTTTTCGTAGTTTGGAGCTTGTGTGTCGTGAAACACAGGTTTTCTTGTTTGTGAACGTATTATTCTATATATTTCAGACAAAGTAATACGGAATGTCAAGTTGAGAAAAGTGATCATTTCCGTCACAGTTTACTCTTCGAGTTTAACCGGGGATCCAGTGCAACAGAAGCTGCGAGAATAATGTGTGCAGGGAATGAAATAATTGCTAAAAGAACAGCACAGAAATGGGTTTCCCGCTTTCGAACAGGACGGTTTGACTTGTCTGATGATCCACGTTATGGAAGACCTTCAGATTTCGACGAAAAATCGCTTGAATGAGTTGCTTCATGAAATGTATGCAATGTGAGTGACAGTAAAATGTACGCAGTGTACTGTTATACTCGTAGAATATGTTAATGTTATGTCTATGTTGTATTTGTATTTGAATTAACAGAACAGCAGAATAAAAATAAAATATAAGAACCGCACGAACTTATGCATCGACCCAGTAGCATGAAAATTTGATTTGTACTCTTTCCCATATAAAAATAATCCAGTTCTATATTTTTTTCTGCAAATATAGGTATTTTACAATTATTTCTCGTTTTTTCGGGTGCAGAATAATACCTGTTCGAAACAACATAGACGTAATGCTGGGGGGTGCTCTCCTCCCTCAAACACATGTTCTGCACTATGAGATCTATCTGTTAGTAATGTTTCATGTTAGGACGTATTTCTCATATGTTAAGAACAAGAAATAATAGCAATAAGAATTATATCACCCTCTGCCGTATAAAGAATTTCAGAAAAAAAAAGTGTAGGGGTCTAAGTTAAACTTTGTGTCCAATTCACGGTTTCTAGAGGTCTAAATATAGACAACTTAAAAAAGAAATTAAGTAAATACATCTTGTTAAAAATATAATTAAATTAAGTGTCCCAGACAAAAATTAGTCACCCCCTCTTGTAGAATGTATTTAATACCGGATAGTAGCCTGAATATTGTATAACTATCTCGAGTTTGTTTGGAACTGACTGTGAGCTGTAACTGTGACTGTAAGCATGCCGCATCAATAAGAATTCACGCTCATCAGTAGATCTAGAAGTTGAAACCAAGTTGAAGATTCTTATTTCTCTGTTTCACTCTTCTTTAAAATGTCTTAACAGATTTTCAATTGTATTTACACTGAGAAAAAAAAATGTAGGTGGCATACTTAAAAACGTAGGTTACATTCGTAATTCCTGTAGTTTCTGGACTTAACGTACAACCGTATATAGCATCCTGCAGCAAACGTATAGCTGAAAAAGTATGTATTATACGTACTGTCTACATAAGTGCAATGACGTCATTCATGTGACGTCATCTACAGTAACAAGTATATACGGAGGTAATATCTAGCTTTGTGACGTCAGGATCGTATGTAGCATGTGGGTTAATAATGACGACACTCACTGACTATCAGGACGGAGCGTAATTTCAAGAAGTATGCAATATACGTTCTGTACGTGTGTTTCTTGCGTTCAACCCCGAGACAGCATCTATATTGTACTTGTGCCCCGTACGTACGACTAGATACAGTGTACGTATTGTACCTATGTATTATACAGATTTTCCTTATGTCGCACACAGCTTGTCCCGATACAGCATACAGAATATCCGTATGCACCATACAGAGTGCACATATGCAGCTTACAGACTGTCTGCATGCGGCATATAGATTACACGTATGTCGCGTACAGGCTGGCCATATGTAATGTATGGACTGGATGTATGTAGCTTGTAGATTGTCCATATGAAATATACGGATTTTACCTGTATCGCATACGTATTGCCTTGTTGTAATATATGAATTGGACATATTCAGGATCTAGATTGTACGTATAGTGCACCATTATTGAAGTGCTGCAACATACTGAGAAATGCATGATACATTCTTACTGTAATGTTGCCACATATTGTTTTTCTCTGTATGGAAACAAAAATAGCTTAAAATATGGTTGATCTCCTTTGTGCCAATAATAATAAAATTAAAAATACTACACTTTTCAAATTTTAGTTTGGAGCAGTGAAACTGTCCAGAGAAATGTATTTATCTGCAGGGTGTAAGTTTGGACATCCTGCTAATTCTTTGGAAAGCTACTGCAAAGCCAAGTGTTGAAAAGTGGCACAAGAGTTAATTTTAAAATTATTGGCACAAAGGAGGGTAACCATATGTTAAACTATTTTAGTTTTCATACAGAGTAAATCAATATGTGACAATATTACTGTAAGAATTTATCATACCTTTTGCAATAACTTAGTTGCAGCACTTCAATAATAATGCAAAATTCACAGCCATGTACAATCCTATGTTCAAACTCAAAAAAGACTTACGTACAGTCATTTATTAAGCCGTTATCATCCATTGCTTGTACAGTCACGAAAGAAAATATTCTTCAGTTGACAAAATTTGTTTTCCTAAAAACTCAACAATAAATTAACCTATCAGAGTACCGACTTTGGCAGGTTGTCAAGTTATAACTATTCGAAGAATAACAACAAAAAGATCCAAATTAATTAATTTGTTGCCGAGCTATTGGCAAAAGAAAATTTGTCAACTGTCAAATACTTTCTTTTCCGTGTGTACTATATACAGACGACTTTACCTCATTCTTTTCCTTAATAATATCCTCTTCCAAAATGCAGAAGTTGTTACCACAAGAGGCGTGAATAGGATTTTCCAGAAATAACTTCTCTGAACATTTTAATTAACAGATAAGTTATTTTTTAAATGAAGCTATAATTAAAAACATGGTGTCAGCTGAAAACGTTTTCCCTCACAAGATGATTCCTAAACAGTACTCTCCATTAAAAATGCAACTTCAAGGAGACAGGGTAGCTACGCCAAAGTTCCCAAGCCGATATCTAATAGTAAGTGTCGAATATGCTTAACCCTTAACATACCAAGCGGGGTACTCTAGGGACCCCAGAGAGTGATATTTGGTGATACTGCCGCAATTATAAGAATCAATTTATTCTCGATTTTTATATGTATCCTGCAACCCTTTGAGATATCAATTACATGATTAGATCAACGATGCGTTTCTTTAAAAAATACAAAAAATAAAAACACACTTCAAAATGTAAAAACTTCATTGTTAAACCTGTGTTTCAGATTTACGAACACACAAGTATGAAATTGTATGAAGAACTGAATAGTGTTCAAATATACATAATATTTGACGTCAACAATGTTCATTTAACTTAAGTATGCTTCTAGACATCCAAAAAATAATAGTTGGAGTAACCCTCTGCAATACTATGTTGAGAAATTAAAATAATACTTGGGGTCCCCAGAAGACTCCAGCTTGGTAAACAACTTTGACGACTTAGGCTTGCTACGTTAAGGGTTAAACTTACCGCTGTATTCGCTGTGTGACAACGTGGTGATAGAAGAGCAGAACTGACCCAACATTGACAACCAGAACGACTGTAACACAGCGAGACATCGAGAGGATGTTCTCTTCTGGTATGGTAAGCCATGCGTCTTACGATCCAATGCCACAGCTCATCAACTGTAGCTGGCGGAGTTCACAGGTATGAGAAGCTGTGCAGCCATCGACCAAACATATTTATCCTTCCCTGCTCTACACATTCTGCAAATTTGGACTTTCCTGGATGTATCCTTCTTAGTTCAACATTTTAAGTAACGAGCAGTGTAATAGTCTCATACATTATTTAAAGAAAGAGCGATGATTCTCAGAATTACTCGGAAGTTTCTAGTTTACAATTATATACATATATAGATATAGATATAGCTATATAGATAGATAGATGTACAATAATTTAAAACGGTTATATCAAAGTTTGCATTCAGAGCACAAAAAGAAGTATAGCTCTCGGAACATTGATTTTAGCCAGATAATACCACTAGTAAACTCAACCACACTCAGTACCGTTAGTTGCTTGGTATTGTCTATGAGGCAGAGATCATCGTATCTCATTGCGTGTAGATTTTTGTAGTTGTTTAACACTAAAAATTGTTTGTCGCTAACCGAACCCAGTAACATATATATACCGACAGGACGTACGTTAGTCACAAGGTTACATGAGTGAAACACTAAATTATTCGATTGACACTTGCGGCCTTGTCAACACTAGAGAAAGGTACAAAGTGATTAAATAAATACGAAACATAGTACATACAAAATATAGCGATGTATGAAGTCTCCTTTTCATACGATTTGGAGAAAGGATACATCTGTAGAGAGCAACATAAATGATTTCTCTGGATAATTTGGATTAGTCCAGAATTCGAACAAAAATAATTTTGAAATTCGTTAAGTCCAACATTTTTTCTTTCTTTCTTCGGATTCTCAATAAAGTTGACTACTGAAAAGCTGAGTTACAGATTTTATGTTAAAACATATTCACTATACCATTGCCTTATTCACAGAACAATACATTAGTTATTAATGTATGACTGAAATAATAGTGCTTCGTGCAGATTTACTTTATCCAATCGGAATTGCACAATGATAAAAAAAAATGTTGCAAGGTATAATGTTCTTATTTACAGAGAAAAAGAGTTGAAAAGACCTTTAACTAACAAACATTTTCTTTAAACAGACATACATTTATTCTAATTTATGGAAGAAAGAAATAATTTGCGGAGCAGTATATTTATTAAGGTTACATATTTGTACAAAAGAATGTAAATACAATCGGGTCTGTCTTCAGAAAGGACGTGCTTTTAGCCACAAATTACACTGCTTCTTTTCGCTGTCTTTCATGCAGAATCCTGGTTTTGTTTTGATACATGAAATACCTGAAACAAAAATCCAAAAATATTTAAAATGTTACATTTTAAAATATTTAACATTTTTTAGATTAAATGGACAAAATCTGTTCGGTCAGGTATGGACTTTTGGGTTTCTGGTAGAAAAATGATGAATTAAAAAAAGTGTTTGTTGATGCTGAACAACTGGAAATGTATTACTATGCAAAAGTAAGTGGGTACCCACTGGCGTTCGAGGTACCATGGGGTACCTAATATGTCTGCATTTTTAGATATGTGGAAATATATGTCTCTAAAATGTAAAGAACTGATATCTGTTTAGTACAGAAAACCGCAACTCGGTAAGCCTTATGGATACCGAGGTATGGGAAAATAAAGGACAACACCATAGAAGTGTGAGTTTTGCGTACTAGATTGTGCAGTTTCGAAAACGTAATTACTGAGGGCTATCAACAACCTCAAAAGTAGTTTCAATTCAATACACTACACACACGTCCTTATGGGGGTTTTCGGGTACTATGGCATTCGCAGACCTCCCATTTCTAAACATTCTAAAATATATCTTAATAAACTTATAAAGAACGTTACAGGTGTGTGTTTACCGAAACCGCAAGTCGGTATGTTTAACAGTTACCGAAATATGGTGAAATAAATAGGAACACCATAGGTATGTGGGGCTTCCATACTTGACAGTAGTTTAGAAAATTAATGAAAATATGACTAATGGCTATCAAGATATTGTCAAATAAAGGGAGGACCCACACAGTTATGGGGTTTTCGTGTTAGGTGGTGAAATTTCCGAAATCGATCATGAAATCTGAATAAGCACCAGTAGCAATTTCATCCTAAAGTAACTGGGTATTTCCATGGGGTTTTAGAACATCATGGGTCTAAAAAGATTAAGTTTTAAAAGCTTTGGAAAATATAATTTGACATTTGTAAAGAGTATTAGAAAAGAGAATAGAGTTACCCAAAACTTCCAGCCAGTACATCTTACAGCTAGAGAGACACCGTGAAATAAAAGAGTATTAGATCTTGAAATTTCATAAAACAACTTTTGATCTTAATAAAAGTTAAATAAGATGGTACTTATATGGGTTAAGTGAGTACCTCACACTCGTCAGGGCAATTCCGATCGAAAGATTAATTCAGCTCGAAGTTTTCTTCGGGTAAATCCAAGCGTGATAATTCCTAGCGTACAAAAAGAATGAAAATTCTTTGTCAATATCTAATATAGCAACCGAGATATAAGTAATTATGTATTTTACGAGGTCGTAAAAATGGAGACCCACATGGATTTGTACTGTTGAGTCTTTGCTGTAAGAAGAAGAAATTTCAGAAAACTACCGTATACACCTTAATAGACAATTAAATGGGTGGAGGCACGGTGGCTTAGTGGTAGAGTGCGTACCTTTGGTGTATTGGGTCCCTGGTTTGATCCGTGTCCAAGTCAGTTTGTAGTCGACATTGTATTCGTGGGTATTCTCGGTGTACTCCTTTCCTCCCACCTTTACACTCCATCAATTCTATCATCAACATTCACTTGCCTTAATTTCATTTTAAAATTAAATGGGCAGTTAAGTGTGATCGTATCTCTGTGGATTAAGAGAATACTCCAGTGTAGTTTCTGCAAAACATACTAGGTACACACCCCACCACTAAGTTACTGTGTCCTCACTGATTTAATTGCATATTAAGGTATATACAGTAGGTTTTTGAATTTCTTTCTTATAGCAAAGACCCAGAAGTACAAATCCTTAAAGATCTCTATTTTTACGTCATAAAATAAATGACTCGTTATATTTTGGTTACTATATTAGATATTCACAGGGAATTTTCACTCTTTTACACAGCTCGATGAACCTTTGGAACTGCCTGAAGAAAACCTAGAACTAATCTTTCCATCGAAATTGTACTGAGGTACTTACTTAACCCATAGAAATACCATCTTATTTAATTTTGTTGGGACCAATAATTTTTCCGAAGTTTCAACATCTCATACTCTTTTATTTCACGGTGTTTCTCTATATGTTAGATGTACTAGCTGCAAGTTTTAGGTAAATACATATTTCTAATACTCTTTACAAATGTCAAGTTATATTTTCAAAAGCTTTTAAAATTTAATCTTGGTAGACTGTAAGATGTTCTAACACCCCATGGAAATATCTAATTACTTGAAGATGGAATTGCTACTGGTGTTTATTAACTTTCCATGACCGGTTTCGGAAATTTTATCATCTAATACGAAAATCCCATACCTGTATTGGTCCTCTCTTTATTTGACAATATCTTGATAGCCGTTAGTCATATTTGAATTCATTTTCCAAATTGTACCTTCAAGTATGCAAGCCCCACATACATATCGTGTCGCTCTTTATTTTCCCATGTCTCGGTATCCGTAAGGCTTACCGAGTTGCAGTTTTCGGTAAACAAATATCAGTTCTTTACATTTTAGACACATGTATTTCCATATATCTAAAATGCAGAAATTAGGTACCGCATAGTACCCCTCTAACCCATTGGGGTACCCACTTACTTTTGCATACCAGGGTAAAAACACCAGTGGTCGTTACTTTAAGGTTGAAAACATACTCTTTTGTCTCTTCTGTGAGCACCGTGAATCGGTCGGAGCTGTACCATAGTTGGAAAGAGACACTGATCCTTCCTATATATGACCATGTAGTCAGAATTCAAAATCGAATAGCCGTTGAAGGAAAAACAATATTTTAAAATCCCTTGTATTGCACCGGTAGTAGTCATCTCAAAATCGAAATGTTCCAGTGGTAGTTAGGGTTTTGTACCAGTGTTCGTCACTCAAATAACTTGACATAATTTATTCAGAAACGCACTGTTTATCAGTTTAAAATTAAGAATAGAGTATAAAGTACTAATCTTAATAACTGTGCATCACTTTTGGCACTCAAGAAAGAAAATAAAAAAGTTTTTACATACTTTTTAAAGCAATTTCAGTAAGAAAAATGTTAACTGAATTCAAAAGTTAACTGTATATTATTTTAACGTTAAGAGTACAATATTAATTACTATGTTTAATAACTATAGTGACTTTAAGCACTCAAGAATGAAAATAAACATGTTTGTACATACATTTTTAATACAATTTGAGAAACAAAATAAGTTAACCGAATTCAAAACTTAATTATATATCACCTTAAGATTAAGAATGGACAATAAAATACTGAGGTTAATAATAATGCATTAGTGAAGAATGAAAACAAAAATGTTTTTAACTACCTATATTGTATTTACATGTTGTTATTTCTCATTAACATGCTTTTTGATAACGCACGATATGGGCTAGGGGTACGCACGAGAAATGATTTGAGACTGTCACCTCTCGCAAGGGTGTCGCGAAAGTTGTCTCGTCTCGAAAACTGTATCTGTTTCTATTGGAAGAGCTATGTCTCGTCTCGAATTTCGTAACAAAAATTCGTTACACATGCAGTTTTTTGTAAAAAGTGAAATGTATAAATACAGGAGAGAAAACATTGCAGACAAACATTATGTTAGTATATTGAACATACTTTTTTGTATGTGGTGCAAAATATCTTCATCTATGGGGTTACTTTGCACCAAAGTTTATATGAAATGAAATCTTTGAGTTTTACGTTCCACGATTTTGCCGGGTATGCTAAAGGAGACTATAATCATGAGAATGAATGAAATAGTAGAATGAAAACTGTGAGAGAAAACGGGAAAACCCCGAGAAAACCACACACAGTGTTTGTCCAACACAAAGCCCATTTGGCACGTGCTGGGATCGATCCAGGAACTCCACGCAGGAGAGGTGAACGCTCCATCACTGAGCTACCACGTCCCCAAAAACACAACCTCAGAATATACTTCATATAGAGTAGAAATGAAATGAAATCTTTGAGTTTTACGTCCCACGATTATGCCGGTTAGGCTAAAGGAGACGGTGATGATGAGTAATGAATGAAATGGTGGAATGAAGAAAGTGGGAGGAAACGGGACAACCCCGAGAAAACCCACGCACACGGTGTTTGTCCACCACAAAGTTCACTTGGCGGGGATTGGGATCGAACCCAGGACCCCAAGCACCAGAGGTGAACGCTCCACCACTGAGCTACCGCGACCCCTCATATAGAGTAGAAGTAACAAGATGTAAAAAAAAAAAAAAAAAAAAAAAAGGCCCGTCTGGAGGACATGTAAGCTAAACACCAATACAATTGTTACAGATTTATTTACTTGCACTGTTTAGGCTGAACATCGCAACACCAATATCATTATGTCACATCCTTTCAAAAGTATGCTAACTGCAACGTAGACCTGCTTTGCTTCGTAATGTCCAAATAGTTGATTACTGTGCTCGAAAGCAGGCAAGTAGCATACAAATTTATGATGTTGAAGGCGTTATTTTTCACAGCTATGGAGAAAAGACATGAAAACGAAAAATAAAAATAAATCTTTGTTTTACTTCCTACGGTTATGCTATGTATGCTGACAGTCACAAATGAGTATTGAAAATTGATGATCTTGGAATACGATTTGGTGGAATAATGAGGGGGGGGGGAAATAGACATTGATTAAATATAAAATTGAAAAGAAATAAGGGCCTGACGCTCAAATATTTATCTATCTGGCAGCCATCTTGATCCCTCTAAAATATCATGAAGTACTTGATTGATTCTAAACCCAATAATAGTAATAGTAATTATAACAATAAACACAGAATATACCTAGATATACTTTACGCACCTTGAAGTGTAGAAATTAATGATTGCAATCCTCAGCATTCCAATAGTTCTTTGGTTTCTCCAAATGAAGATTCGGACATCGGTTTTCTTCTCAAGCAATAATGGGGTACAATAATCAGTTGCAGTCCAAAGCCAAGTCACTAAGTTAAGCATGAATATAAAAGATTTTGTGTTAAATATTTCAATGTAAATTTCATGAAATAGAATTTATTAGTTAGTTACATACAAACTCTTACGCATGTAAGTCAGAATCTACTTGTAATAACTTGTAAATTTAAACAAACTAAATTATATCTACAGTTATAGGGACATCAAACATATATTCCATAAGATATATAGGGTGTCTCAAAAGTCCCCTGACATTAAGTAACTCGATTATTATCAGAGTTACAACAAAATGTAATTGGGAAACCGTCTCCAAATATGATGTTTCCAATGTAAGTTGAAGGAATTTTCAAAATCGGATGAGCCGTTTGGCTGTACACTCTTTATGCGTCCAATGTTAAATGAAAATGCAACGTTGCCATTTACCTGGACCCACAACATAAGTGAATGAAGTTACTGATTTTTACGCTAACATGTCGATGGCTAGCCCCCATTTCAAACAGTAACTTCATTCACATATGTTGTGGGTCCAGGTAAATGGTAACATTGCATTTTCATTCCACATTGGGCGCATAAAGAGTACAGCCCAAACGGCTCCTCCGATTTAAAAAGTGTTCACTTTAGAATGAAAACAACATATTTAGAAATGGTTTTTCCTCTTACGTTTTGTTGTAACGTCAGAGGACTTTCGAAACACCCTGTATACATCATACGAAGTTCCTTTCTAAATTCTACACGGGTGTAGTTTAATTGAATGTGAGATGGGTGATACACATTAGGCCGTTTGGAAATACTCTCACAGACGGCCGCCATTTTGGATTAAATTTGTTTATTATAAACTGGTGGGTAATGTGATATATATATGGCCACAGGCTAGAATTTTCTCAGTATGTCAAATATGCAATCAGATTCCATGGAGCTTAATTTGGTGAAAAGTTATTGCCAATTGAACGTTGTATTTACCTCTTTCTTCTAGATGTAGAACCATACCGTTAGCACGTGAGGAATGCATCGAAATATTCAAACTGTGGAGCGGGAGGAGTGCCTGTACAGTGGTTACCGATTGCAAACAGAATCATCCACAATGTGACTGTGTTACATGTTGCAGTGTCACAGTAATTAACTAAATTTGAGGAGACGGGCACATTCGTGAACATACGTCGTAGCGGACGATCGTAGAGAGCTACAGATGAAGCAACGCCTACGGCAGTGCTGACTTCTTTCTCGATGTGGCCCCAGAGGAGCACACGTCATTTATTAATGCAAAGTGGGTTGAGTCATAGGGTCTGCGCGTGTATAAGTGCATCCGTACAAGGTGCAAATGAAGCAACATCTCCACGAGAACGATGTTGATCGCCAAGTGCAGTGAGTAATTATGGTTAACATTTTTATGCAAATACTCTTTTCAGATGAAGCTGACCTCTACGTAAATGGGAAGGTTAATAGGCAGAACATGCACAATTGGTCACCTGACAACCCCGCGTGCAAGACCCCTCCAACATGACCAGCGCAAAGAAAATTAATTATGTTGTTGGCAGACAAATGAGGAATACGTCTAATCAGTCACTTTTTCATTCCATAAAATTAACTGCGGAATAATACCTCACGCTCGTTCGTACAGGGATAGATATTGCGAGCTGCGATGCCCGAGGATGGTACATTCTCGCAGTTTTTTCAACACCATGGCGCTTTCTTCATTATGGATTCGTATTGCGTCACTACTTGAACAATTTTCTAGAACATGGGTTGATCGACGAGAGGCAGTTGAATGGCTGCTCGATCACCGGACCTAACGCTGTTCAATTTCTAGCTAAGTGGAAAAGTTAAGGCTATGGTTTGTGCAGTAAATATTCATAATTTTTATCATCTAGAACAAAGTATCGCCATCGTCTGTGCACAAATTTGACCCTATATCCTACTTTGTGTCCACAGCAATTGGAAGAAGCTTCTGCAAATGTTTATTGCTCAGTAGGAACATGTAGAACATATACTATAACCAGGGGTAAAAGTGGACCTGAAAAGGTGGGGGGACGGTAGGTAGCGGCATCACTCCACGCCGTTCCTCCTGCCTATCTCTGCCCATTGTACCATTTTAGGATCTGGGGGACGTCCTACATATTTTTCGAGGTGGGGAACTGCGTCCCCCGCGCTCCCCCTAGCTTTTACCCCTGACTATAACAGGGAAATGTGTTCGAAGTGGGAAAAATCAGAGGCGGTGTGTTTTATTACGATTTTGACTCGACATATCGGCTATCTAAATGTTCAAATGCAGTGAGGTGTGAAGCCTACAAGATTGCATTTCTATTTACATAATGTCTGAAAACCACTGGAAAGCTTCTTTTAGTTACGGAGAAAAAACGGAGACTGATCCATCCATCGTGAACAACTTTCTGGAAAAAAATAAATAAAAATAGCCCTTACCTTGTATCAGAGAATTATACACGAAAGTGCTCAAAAACCGACTTTCAATATTAACAATTTCCAGCGGGAAAACTCCTGGACCACACACTCGAATGAGGGGTATTTCAAACTCCCGTAAGATCTGCCCCCACAGCAATCCCCTAAATCCGCCCATGCTCAAAATACGACGCTTATAAGAATTCAGACAAGACGACACATACATACATACGAAAGAAACAATTCAATACGGCACATCAAAATATAAACTAGATGAACTTCTTTGAAAACACCTCATTTTACAAACAAAAGGTAGAAAAAGGTAAAAATGTCAGTATTGTCAACTTAGAATCTACATAAGAAATAAAATCTTTTTATGTGCAAAGCTATTCGTCAATACGTATAAAAAAGGGATTTATTAATGGTATTTAGCATTTATTCTTCCGTGAAGGTTTATCTTGATCACTAAAAAACCAGAAACGGTATGTCTCTATCACTGGAAAAAAAAAAAGAAGGGTATGACATACCACTACATATAGTCTCACTTGGTTCACTGCCAATAACATTTCACCAGAATAAGTTACATGATATCTGATTGCATATTTGACATCCTCAGAACATTTTAGTGCATGGCCATGTATCACACTACCCACTTATCGTCCGTATTACAATTTCGAATCTAAGATGGCGACCGTCCGCGTGATGTAATCCGAAAGTATCCCTCTGGGCCTAATGTGTATCTCTTATCTCGCAATCAATGTAACTACATCCCTGTAGTTTTCAGAAAGGATGACAAGGGACTTCTGATGCATCCTGTATATAATAGTTGTATCAATAATGACGGGTATACCGGCTAGGCTAAAGGAGACGCTGATGATGATATAATGAATGAAATGGTGGAATGAAGAAAGTGGGAGGAAACGGGAGAACCCCGAGAAAACCCACTCACACGGTGTTTGTCCACCACAAAGTTTACTTGGCGCGAGCTGGGATCAAACCAAAGACCCCAAACACCAGAGGTGAACGCTCTACCACTGAGCCATCGAGGCCCGACAGGAATATTTGTTGAAGTCTACTGTCTTCTTCAGTACCAAGGTTACACAAAAATGAGCCTATGGTTTTGATGGAATTCGAACCAACATTATATGTATACTCTCTCAGCGAGAATCAAAGCTGGCACCAAGTTTACATATGCGCGCGCATTGTATTTTACTTATATAGCTCACAGAGCTATGGGCGAGCAAGCAAGGCACGTGCCCCGGGCGTGTGGTTGGAGGGGCTACTAAAAGAGAGGTTATATATTAGTACTTTTCCATTTTGGTGTTTAATACTTTTCATCAGAGTGCGAAATCATGAAATCAAAGTGGGGGAGACTGAAGGACTGAAGAGAGCGAGAGAGAGGGAAAAAAAAAGCTGCGCAGTCTTACACTTCAAAGAATTGTAGTGAAATGAGGTCAGAATTCAAGATGACATTCGGATGCTTGGCACGAAGAAAAACATTGCAAGCAATTTTGAAAAAAAAAAAAAAAAAGAAAGAAAAAAAACTTAAATAATGTGATATATTTTGTAGGCTTTGGATATGTATGTTTTAGTTGGCATCAACAATTATTGGTGTGTTTTGTCACAATTGACAGTTTAGCGAGAGACTAGGCTAACTGACAATTTTAACTTTCTGAAAGAAAAGGAAACAAATGAAAACAGCACGTTTCAAAGGATACGACTGATATTCATAGTTTGGTTTAGTATACAACAGGGGTGGATCCAGGATGGACTACTGGGGGGCGGTGGGTTGTAATGCCACTACTTACAAGATAGAGCTACTTTTAAGAGATTCAACTCTGGGTGGGTTTTATTTTATATTAAAATACACAATGTTTCCTCTTCTTGGGGGAGATAGACCCTCCCTGGATCCGCCCCTGTCTCAGGACAAGCCACACAGACAAGTGGTTGAGGCAAAGGTCAATTAATGACATTAGTATGCTGTTCCGTCAAAATCTCAATCTTGACCTGGATGTAAGTTAGCCTGGTCTCTCACTGAACCCCTCAATTGAATGTTTAATATGTAAATTAGGCACTTCTACATCACAAACAGTAAATATAACCTACCTTATTCTACGTTTTTAAATGCATTTCTACAACTGATTGTAACTTTAAAGGTTCTCGTGAAGATTAGCTGGCGGAGGTTACCTAACATAGCCATGAGTTATCAAATTAACAGTTGTGCTTCGTGGGTGATGATAATGATCCTGAGGTTAGATGTTAAATTGGACTCGAGAGCGGAACAAGGGCTGATCTTATTCGTGTCTCAGACGGGGGGCATGGAATGGAACGAATATGAAAATAAGGTTGCTGTAATAGTTTTTCATAGGGTTTGTAAGATTTTCGAAACACTTGGCATTTTTTTTTTATCAAGACTTGACATTTTTTAAAGATAAAAATCAAGACTTGGCAATTTCAAGTTTCATCCCCCTCCCAATCTTGTAATGCTCGCTACGCCGCTGTAAGCAATGCATATTTTCGACAATATTCGTTGTTCATCTGTTTCCGCTGGGTTCCAACGTGGTGAGCTGCATATGGGACTTTTAATAGTGTTATTATAATGAGAAAGAATTGTAAATTATGTTGATGTTCCTAAAAGAGGGAAATTGAAAGAGAAATTAAATTAAAAATAAATAAGGGAGAGAAAAGTAATTACTTGAAAATAAAAATAAAGTCTTTGAGTTTAATGTCCCAGGATTATGCTGTTAGGCTAAGGGAGTCGGTGATTAAAGCAAGTTAATGATTATGGAATATTTGGTGAAATGAGAAAGTGGGAGGAAACCAAGTCCCCGAGAAAACCTACGAGCACGTATATGAAAATGAAGTAAAACATACACTGGACTATGCTTTCTTTGTCTAGCAGAGTCATAGTTTGGAATCGAAAATGTGTTTTGAATCCTTGTATTTAGAGATTAAGAGTGTAAGTAACGAAATCACTTAATACATCCATTAAGATTTCGGAAAGCGAAATCTAAATTTAGGTAAGCTAACTCCATGTACTAACTGCTTGCATCCGCTTCGTACATTGTTCGAAGGGTCACGAAGCAAATCACCTCATTTAGTCTACACATACCTAGTACTAGCGTTAATTACCTGCTTCGTTGGGTGAAAATAAGAAAACCAGTAATACATGTATGTTACGTTAGTCAGTCACTTTTTTTACTATTACGAAACGCTCTCTCATATCGGTTATTTTCGATCATTTGTAAGATCCGTCTCCCCTCTTTCCCTCCCCAAGTTGCTTGGCTGAATTTTGATTTAAATAGTATCGGAAGTGTCACTGTCCATTTCTGCGCCCCCGAAAACAATGGATTTAGATTAGGATCAGTTCACTTAACTTAGTAAGCCTACAGCTTTGGCGCGGCTCGACTTGTTGGAAAGCAATCCAAAATCTAAACAAATATATCGATGTCATTGGGGTTTACTAAAGTGTGTCGTAAGTCAAGAAGATTGAGAATCACTGCCTCGATTATTCACTTCAATTAATCATCAAACTCCTTTAACCTGAAGTATATAATCATGGAATGTTCAATTAAAATTATAATTTTATGGCATCTAGAAAATGCACATATCGTACATTACGTTACATTACCATTCAATCGCAATAGGTTATTACAGACATGTGGTTGGCTTGAAGCTTAGCGTCCTATTCAGCGCCAAGACTGTGTACTACCTACACCTACAGCATAATATGGAATCCTACTCGCATGATCTTCGATCAAGATTTGAATCAACGGGAGGATGAAGATTTTCCCTCTCGTCAAGTAATTTCCCCAACTCGCCAAAGAATTTCTCCCTTGCCGGGAAAATATGTTCCCTCATTTCATATTTTACATATTATATACTATATATTATATCTTGCATCACTGAGAAATAAAAGGCTTGGATTGTATATCTGAAAAGTCGCCCCCTCCCCGCAGGCACGTAGCCACGATTTCGCAATACGGGAGGTCTGTGACGAAATACTGTGGTTATCACACCAGGGGTTCGATCAATCTAAACTATTTTACTGACAACATATCCATATTGATTTGTTAGGACAATAAAATGAGGATATGTTAGTAAGTATTTTAATTAAAGAATTATGAAGAAATCTTGCGTAAAAGAATAGAAAAAAGTATTGACAAAGACATAGTCTTCCAAGGTCATTCGAACTCGGTTCTTCTCGTCTTCTTTCTATTTCTCTTATCTTAGTTCAATGCCGTCAAGGATAGCAACGAGATCTCTTTCTGGAGTAAAGACATCCTATAAAATGGATTAGTGTTGCCGCGAAATTCAAAATGGTTCATATTATTGGTAATTCTGGGCATTGCTTAAGTTCTGACAGGCTATCTGAAAGAACCGGTTTATCGATCGTCATTTGTAGTCCATAGGGTTACTGGCGCAAGTCCCGGGGGGATGAGGACATGTCCCCTCCAATCTTAGAACTGGGGGGGGGACTTTCCCCTCAATAATCCGATTTGAAATGCGTTTTTTGGAGAGAAATGTGATGATTTGTGTCCGATTGCCACAAAGGAAAGTAAGATGAAATTGATGTCCCCACCCCAGAATAAGCCTTAAATCTGCCCACCTCAGAATTTTGAAGACAACTCTGCTCCCCTGATCCTCCGCAGCATTGTTTTTCAACTTCATACAGTAAACCCACGTTAACACGAATATCAAGGGACTGAAAAATCAGGAGTTCGTGTTAAAAGAATTCGTGTTAACCGGGGACACAAATTTTATTATTCGAATACATTTTCTCCATACATACACACTACAGTATACAGACTATACATACCACTACAGTATATTATGTATGTCATAGAACACACTAGAGATGGTATCGAGACGAGACTGAGTAGTCTCGGTCTCGTCTCGGTTCCAAATTCGTGACGAGACCAAGACTATTCTCTGTCTTGATACCATCTACAGAATTGTATCGAGACGAGACTGAGAGTTTCGGTCTCGTCTCGATTTCGGAAAGCACTCCTCGGTCTCAAATTCGAGTTAAAATCGAGATCGAGACTAGTGTAGGTCTCGGTACCATCCTCTGAAAAGTGAAAACACTACAGTAAGTTTATTAGCCTATCTTCGAAGATTTAAAAAAAAAAAAAAAAAAAAAAAAAAAAAGCTTCCACGCAGAAAATCCAGGTCAAGTTATAAAATTGATAACTTCGCTAGCAGGGTGAGTACCGCTTGTAACGGAAAGGTATTTATGATTGCTGTCACCAGTTTGGAGTTACAGGGGAGAGAAGATGTTTTGTCTCGAGCTGTCGCCAGGTCGTCTGCCAAGCACCTGCATGTTCAGCGCTTGACAGAGGACAGAATCAACACCTCATAAGAGGAAAGATATCTGTTTCTGGTTTTTCTCTTATTTACAAGGCAATTTTCGTCTGTATAAATACTGTATGACAAAAACTGATCTGGAGTGAAATCTGAAATAAGAAAAATGATGTTTAAAAAAATCAAAGGATTGGAAGTTCGTGTTAAATCAAAACCTTTACTGACTCAAGGGACTAAAAATTAGTTCGTAATTCGTGCTAACCGAAATTCGTGTTAACCGATAAAACTTCCTATAAGATAACGTACAGCGATGCCGGGACCGAAATTTTGTTCGTCCTAACCGAGTGTTCGGCTTAAGCGAGTTCGTGTTAACGAGGTTATACTGTAATTTGAACATCCTTAAAAAAATTATGAGAACTGTCTTACCCGTCCCTCCCAATGTTGAAGACAGATTTGCGCCGCTGCATACGGTTAACATGGAGCTAGATGGAATTCGGAATGTTCCGTTATAATAATATCCAATTTCAACTTGATCCGCCCCCCCCCTCCCGTTTCCTCCACACAAAGCTCCTCGTAAGAAAGAGTAACCAAAACGCTTATTGTAGCTTTATATTTTTGAGGCTGATTCATCTGTTTCTTTCTGTTTCATCTTTCCTTAATATTTTTCATTTCTGGATCCGAAGGGGGGGGGGTCTGGACCCACCCCTTGGCTACGTGCCTGCTTCCCGTAAAAAGCTTCATTCGAACCCTGAATCAAACAACTCCATCTGTAAAGCAGTGCTGAGTTGATTTTAATATCCTTTTCTGCAACGAGGCTGTATGAGACGTGGACTTACTGATTAACATGGACTCCGAACCACTCCCGCCGGGAATCGAACGCGGGTTTCCCACACCAAAGGCGCGTACGCTAACCGCTTAGCCATGAAGGAGCTCATATCTATAGCAGTGTAAGCAACAACAACAACAACAAAAAGAAACACACATACATACTAGAACAACAACAACAACAAAAAGAAACACACATACATATTAGAAGTTTGCGCAATTGGGGATCAAAACATTCTCAATGAAGTATGAGAAATAGTAAACGTCAAAGTGGGCTTCTGCTTATTCTTTACTTCGTTAATACTTAATTCCTTCTAGAAATAGTGAAACAATACTATGAAGACACAGTACTTAAACATAATCGAAAGAATAAGACAAGGAAACAGAGTAATTTCCGACTAATTAAACTAGTCATATATACTATACCTAACTGTTACATTGTATTTCTTACCATATTACGAAAGCGATATAACTTTTTTACCAGCCATAGAAGCTGGACGCAATCCAATACTGCAATTTAGACGCTGTAACGAAAGCTGCAAGTCAAACGTCTGACACTCAACTGTGTAATAGCTGTTTCAAGCGGCCTACAACTTATGACCTTGAAACTATGTGCTAGTAACCAAATTAATGCCAAGGTACGATACAAACACCCCAACTTGCCACAATGACGTCAACACAAGGAAAAAAAGAAAAACATCTAATTTTTGGTTCGAAAATTATGAAACAATAATAATAATAATGTAATTCTCAGGAACTCAAACATTAGTTAACTAGAGAACATGACAAGCAAAACAAAACAAAACAAAACAAAACAAAAAGAATCTTAAACGTGAGCTCTCCCTGACTGCTGTTTTTAAATTTCAGTGAGGCTGTAAAATATGTTTTGTTTTATTGTTAAAAAACAAAAAGAAAAAGAAAAATAAAGAAAGAAAGGAAATAAATTTTGTTGCAAATATCCTAGTAAAAATAGGTTTCCTAGACACAAGTGGCTCCGCGTAGCGTAGTTGCTAACGCTCTCGCCTTCGGTACGAGCGGACCCAGGTTTGATTCCGGTAGGGGCACTCGGTCGAAAAAGTATCAAAAGCTTTTAAGTCCAGACATCCTGAATGAGGCTTTCTTGGGTTTTCCTCATTTCATACCAGGCAAATGCCGGGTATTACCCAACATATAGGTCCCAGGCCGTTTGCTTCCTTCCCTTTCCCCGGATAGTGTGCTCACCGAGGGACGTCATAACTCACATGTGATGGGCTAACAAGGTCATTGATGCCGAAAGCCCAGAAATCTAAATCCTAAATCTTCACTACACAAGAAAATGTTCGCGCTGAAAACGGTTTCTTAGCAATTATGTTAAGCAGTCCTGTAGTAAATCTCCATCAAGTAATAAACCGTCACATATAAAAAGGAAAGAATAAACACATAACATTCATTTTGCGTACCTTGAAATGTAAAAAGTTACAAAACATTAATATTCAAAGATTTCTCAAAATTCAGATTAACCCATTTCTTTCTCCTCAACCATTAACGAGTTACAATAGTAAGAATTGTGGTCATAAATCACATTACTTGTTTAGTACTATATTAAAGCAAGTTATACTAAAGGAATATATAATTAATGGAATATTTAACTAAAGTGATAATTTACTATTGCACTTACCCAGGCTTCTTTCCTTCCGCTCTTCTTTTCCGTTTGTAAACAACCTCGTTTATAAACCAGCTCGCAAGCATACGACAGTTGTTTCATGACGTCATCTATGGTGCAAGAAAGAGGTGTCTATAGGCGGTCAGGACCTCACACACAGATGGACGTATATAACATATAGCTGAAGTATTTAACATACGTATACGTATATAAAATACGGAAGATTGTTAGATATCAGACATCCTGCAGCGACATGATATAACATCCAAGCGCGTTAAAGGCAGTAGCTGTGTAGCATATGGATAAAGTACGCTCCGTACAGATTTCCTTAGTAAACATAACGAATCCTTGTATTTGTACAATATACCGCTGTCCGGATAATGGATTTTTCTCAGTGTAGAATAAATCTGGAGACCTTACAGGCCTTAGCAATACTTATTTTTCTTTATAGAAGAGGATTTCCCCCCTCAGCTATTCGACCGTTGAGTATAGTACTTTGTTATTAGCCAATATTTACGTTTACAACTATTGTATTTACAGTATTCTTCATACAATTACTGCATGAGCCGTGAATAATCTAAATTTGCGTAACCTCTCCGTAATAGATAGACTACTCCTCATTTACGAACAAATAACCATGTTCGTTATTAAAAGATTTCACTGTACTAAGTGAGGTGTCAGGAAATTGCCCCTTGCAGCCCCAAAGCGGGGACGCCACTGTTTTAATATATAAAAAAAATTTTGTTTTACAGGTTTTGGACAGATTCGAACAAACCTACCTGAGCAAACCCAAAAATTTCTTAAAACAAGATTTCCATAAGTTAGTGAAACAACATGCGAAGGAGAAGAAGAACTTTGTGGATCCTTTCTTCCCTCCAGAAGAGAAAAGTCTTGGATTAAGAAGAACATTCAACGGAGGAGATATTGTCTGGAAGAAACCAATTGTAAGTTAAATGTATTTTATCATCTAAATTTTTAAGTATAATATTCTTGAAGAAGAATTAATTTTACCCATTAATTCTATTTACAATTCTATATTTCAACGACTTAAAATTTCACATTTTAGCTTAGGAGTGACTCGTAAATTTTTGAACTTGTAGAGTATGTGTCTTAAAATTAGACATACTAGTGCGTGAGTGGTTTTCTAGTCAGAGGAAGTTCTTACTTTCAATCTGTCAATCTGTGTATTTAATAGTTCATTCTTAAATCATTATTGTAGTATTTTAATGCATTATTCTGTGCGTTCAGGAAAAACGATGCTCCTGCAGCTGCCATGGACGTTACACCCCTGACAATATCTTCCTTGACGAACGCCTTGAAAAAAAAAAAAAAAGACTGGAATTTGCATTAACGGTGTTGACTTCCCGCGCCATCCTTGTTTTATCCTATTGATTTGCATGCAAAATTTCTATTTTCTATTATTTTTCAATTTTCTTTGATATGGACAGCAATTTTAATGGTGTGATTTTACGAATATCTACATAAATGTCCCTTCGTGAAAATTACGAAGAGTGATCAGAAAGTAAGGTTACAGAGCCTGCAGCCAACAGGTAGTACACACATTAGGTTATTTTTCGACATAGCCTCCGTATCGGTTAAGGCACTTGTCGCGTCGTGGGATGAATTTGAAGATTCCCTTGTGGTAAAAATCTTGTCCTTGCGTGTTCAGCCACATTGTCACGAAGTGTTTCACCTCCTCGTCCGAAGCGAAGCGATGGCCTCCTAGGTGCTCCTTCAATTGCGGAACAGTTGAAATGCGCTTGGAGCAAGGTCCGAGCTGTAGGGATGGTGGTGAATAGTGTCCCAGCTGTGTTCAAATCTGTTGATGCCATGCTGGGCCGGCCACTGCGTTTCTCGTCGGTGACGTTTTCTCTACCAGCTGCAAACTTTCGACACCATCCTGCGACATACTAACGAAACATTGCAGTCTCTTCGTAAACCTCCACCAGCTACCGCTGAATTTCAGCTTTTACATGTTTCGCCCACAGAAATCAAATAACTGAGCGAACTTCTTCACAAGACCAGTTTTCCAAACGAGTCGCCATTTGTGTTTACATACAACTAGCGCGTGTAGGTTGCGGGTGACTTAAACTCTACACAGTTGCCAACTTCATGTATTAAAATTACCTCACACTCCCTATTCCTCTATATCAGACGAAACTCCAGAAATATCGTCTTTGTAAGCTTAGTTTCTGATCCTACCTCGTATTTTTTCTATATAACTTCAATATTTAATAATCAATTTTAATATAAGTAATGCTCAATTTATAAATAAAATTCAAATTCATTTTGAAAACAACCAATACACATTTAATTAGAAAAAATCAATAAAGTCACGTAATTCAAATTTTATTTTATTTCAAAGGAGAGAGAGAGAGAGAGAGAGAGAGAAATAATGGCCAATATAAATCAATGAGCTAGAAGCAAAGATAGCGTTCCAGTAGATACTCGAAAACATTAAGGGGTTTACAAGTACAAAATATTATAGCACCGGCGTCTCTGGTGGGGGTGACAGGGGGACGCGTACTCTATGTAAAAAAGGAAATGGAAGAAGGTTGAAATAATTGTATCAAAGAATTAAAGAAAGCAGGAACACATGAATGTTATATTTGTTCTTAAGAAGTAGTATTACCCTGTATGTGCATGAAATTTGTGTTCTGAGAAGGAATTATCTTCTGAATACCGTGGTATGATTGGAGCAAAACAGAAGACGAAAAGATATATTACAATTAATGGATAGCACTAAAGCCAGGGGCGGATCCAGGACCGACTTCTGGGGAAGGGGGCGGTGGGTTGGCATACCGCTACTTTTAAGGGCTCCAAACTTTGGGATGGGTTTTATTCATATATATAAAATAAGAAAGTTTCCTCTTTTTTTGGGGGGGGGGGCGGAGCAATCTCCCTCCTGGATCCGCCCCTGACTAAAGCATATAATTGCTATATCAAGACAAAGATAACGCAATGGTTAAAAGAATGCAAAAGGTGTCAGGTTACAATCCTGAGATGATTGAGCTGAAATTCCACTGAAAAAATATATCTAGAAAGAAAAGCAGGAGTCAAGTTAGATGTTGAATACCTTAAAGATGGGGAAGAAAAAACAGATTTGTTTGAAATATCGAAGAAAAATGTATCAGTTGAGAGAAAGTAGATACCAAAAAAATTAGTTGTGGGAATATTTTGAACCTTGCGGGTAGCACAGCAAAGAAACATGGGTAGAAGAATAAGCTTTACAAAACTAAGGAAGGGAAAACATGGAAACAAAGTTCCACTGAAAAATGTAAAATAATGTGTGTTGCACTGAAAAATGTAAAATAATGTGTATAAAGTTGAACTGGGAATTGAGAAGTGAAATTCAGTAAAGATTGGAACTATACAATGGACGTAAAGGGACCTCGATGTTCTCCATATAGAAATTTCTAAATATGTAGCAAGTGACTGTCCAGTGATGAAAGAATATGATTAATTATACTGGTAAAGGTAAAAATTCTAACCCGCTAACTCAAGTAGTTTCTCAAGATTTAGCTCAAGATTTTGACGGAAACTTAATTGGGGTATGTGAGCATGTTTTGTTCTAGTCATCCCCCTCAATTTTTAAGTGCCAGAGACGCTTATGCATTATAGTGACTGAGTGTGGCAGAGATAGAGAAAGAGGGCATGTGACTAGAAATGAAAAAGTAAGTTGGCTTTTTCGGGATGGAAGTTTTTCTTTTTTTCATTCCTACTCTACATAACCTCTTACATTTTAGCTCCAAAAAGAAGCTGACGTTCTAGTTTATGAATACATTCTAAATGATAACTTTCTTCCATTAAGTTTAGCTACTACATTGTCAGAACAGTTATTGATAACACTAAATTAATTTCCATTAAAACATTGTTTTCTCGTGGAACATTATTCTAACTAATAACTTTTCGAACAATTCGTTTTAAGTAGAAAACCTATTGCGTCCATCAATTTGTCTTTTTTCGCCTTTCTGTCGAGAGATTGGTTATCCTTAATGTTAAAATAATGCGGTAGTTAGTGATCTCTTGCCTGTCAGATGACAATTAACAGATTAATAATTTCCTTTTTCAACAAGCAAGACTTTATTTTACATGAATTAGAGGTTACAATTACAAATTTAGATTATGTTCTCTCGCAGGAGACCATTCGTCCAGCTTAGAGCCTTATATGAATGACAGCAAGTTATGAAAATGAAAAATACAACTTACATTAAGTATGCTGGTATACCACCCATGTTATTGCAGATCTTGGTTGGTTGCTGAGAGATCCATTGGTTGTTCCGAGATGATCCTTGGACCTCTCCCTTACCTTTTTATATTGTATTAGCTTCGTCAGCCAAACCCTGAGGTTCTCCGTAACAGCCTTGTTTGTTCACTTAATTACTTCTTACGCTACGTGACTGCCGGAGAACCTCATTAGTCCACGATAAGTGTGACTGTTTATTCCAAAATTCTTTTGTTATCTAACTTAAGTACATATACATTTTATCACTAGAAAATAATGTCAAAAAATCTTTTTTGATATATTCTTTTTTAAAACCGTTAAGCTAACTTCTTTCTTTTTTTTTTCACTCATATGATAGTTTCATTACAGTCCCCCACTTATGAGGAACTGTTCTTGAACATCACCGTAGTGTGTGTCACTTTTTTTTTTCACCCATAGTTCTGTCCACACTATGTTTATAAACACTGACACTAACTAGTAGTCTATTGGCCTGCACACACTTATACATAAAAAAAACAGTTCACATCTTCTAGTGTTCATGGATCCGGAACACATTGAGACGTAGAGTCCTTGTTGGGGACCTTTATGCTTTGATGAGCCGCTGGGCATGGCTTCTGTTCTTTAAGTCTTTTTGACAACACAGTCGAAGATACACACAAAATTAGGGTTGTAGGTGTGGCGGTGAGGGACAAGTAATGTTGCGACGTAGAGTCCACACTGTCACAATCTTGATGACTCAGGCATGGGAGAGTTCCCGTGGCTTCAAACAGACAGAGAGCGCAGGCAGCGTCTCCAAGGTTGAACACTGGCATGGCTTGCTGCTGGTGGCTCCAGTAGGCCTGACGAATCCAGGCAAGGGAGATTTCCTGGTGGCTCCAGTTGGGCTGACGAACCCAGGCAAGGGAGATTTCCTTCTGGCTCCAATTGGATTGGAACTTCGGCGGTGGAGGTTCCTGGTTCCTGTTGGGCTGACGAACCCAGGCAAGGGAGATTTCCTTCTGGCTTTAATTGTACTGGTGAACACAGGCATGGTTTCATGGTGTACTTCTGGGGGCTCCAGGAGGGTTGACGCATCCAGACGAGGGAGATTTCCTTGTGGCTCCAAGTGGACTGGAACTTTGGCGGTGCAGGTTCCTGGTTCCTTGCTTGTTGAAGGGTGGCAAAGGGATGTTGGGATATGGTAGAGGTGAAAAGGGATTGTTGTATTTTTCATATTATTCTTTATACCAGATTGTATCTATTTGAAATAATTATCATTTTTGAGGTTCAGTAGTGTTATAGTGAGTATTTCAGTGCAAAAGAGAGAATATGTAGTTTGTCTCTTGATTTGTTTTAAATAATATATTTTTTTTTATTATTTATATATTTTTTGAATAGGTAAAAGGGCAGTCTAAGACGGGTCCTCCTCTAAGGAAAATGGTAAAATGGAATACTCAAGATGCGCGTTGTAATTTTGTTGGAGATAAGCTTACGAGCAAATATTAAATTGAGACCGTCGTATCATAAGTCAAAAAATTAAATATTAAATAAATAAAAAAATTCAAATAAATTTTATCAAGTCAATGACTAAAGGAACAGTAAATTCTTAAATCAAATTAAAAGAGTGAAATTAAACGAATGGTTGCAATCTCTTATTGTCATAAAATGACAGTATTTTATTAATGAAACAACTGACTTACAATTGTAGTATAGTGGATATTTTTGTAACAATATAAATTATTTAACAGTGAACATCCAAGAGTGCTGAATTCATAACCAGACATAGTATGTCAGATTAATTGTATAACAGATCATTATAATTTTTACTCAATGCTTAACCAAACGGAAATAAGCTAAATATTTAAGTATTTAAACTTTGCCTGTCACATTCAGAGACCTCCTAATATCATGTCACATGCAAAATAGACAGTTAAAGTTCTCTGTAGTCATACTTTACCTCATTGCATATTTCGCTTGGTTTTGACCAGACAATGGTCTCTCTTGCGGTATTTGTAATTTCGTATAGATCATTCCATTGCGATACTGGATGCAGGACCCAGAATGTAGAATGCAGAATGCTTTTTTCAGTTGCAAACTTGGTCATTTTATATGGACTATTGTCCTTGTTTGCCTTAATTATTTTTTCTTTTAACTTTGCCAAAAGCCAACATAAAAATTTACAAAATCTTAGGAAAGTCCTAATTACATTTCCTGACAAAATATTGTTGTTATCTAATGATGTAAAAATAAGTATTTTTGAATTTTAATTTACCCTGAGGTTTGCTTTCATCTTTTTCGTGATTTGCTTTTTTTCTTTACTATAGAAAGCGAGTGCTTACGTTCTCGCAGACCCTTTACAGACCTTTTTATTAGGCAGTTAAATATGACCACATTTTCCATGTTCCACGAAAGATTGAGCGTATACGATTAAGAGTTGAATGCAATTTAGAGATTACATACGACATTAAAGCAATGTTCTATTCAACAGCGTTATTTTAAATTTTGTTTGGGGGAGGGAAGACCTCGATGTGAGGAGATTTTAACGTTTTTCATTAAAATTTATATATAAATATCAAGCTTGGAGGCAATTGTCCTCCCTGAAGCTCCAAATTTCTTCCCTGACTCTATTTCCATTCAATATTGCTTCGAAGAAAACAAATAAAATGCAGTAGTGCTAGTTTTCCTACATATTATTATTATTATTATTATTATTATTATTATTATTATTATTATTATTATTATTATTATTATTAAAACTCATGAAAAGTAATATTTGTATGCTCAGAACATGAAAATATAATAGTATCATAGTTTTAACACAAAGAAAATAAATTCATAATAACAACATGATAGAGTGCATACTAGTGCACGTAATTTCTGTGAATCAAATGTTATTGTTTCACTTCGGAGATAGTAAAGTATATTCTATTTATATATAAAATCTATGGAATTATCTGAATGAATAATTGAATGAAGAACTATTAACAAATGAGCAACGAAAATTACTTTTTTGATATTCAATCGTGTATACGGAGTCCATGTCAAAATAGCGCTGGAAGGTCTGGTCATAATTAGATAAATTGACAATAGGGATTGCAAGGTTATCAGTTGATATTGCTGAGTGTACCGTGTAGCATCCCTTAAAATTTTCATGAATTGGCGAATGAATATAAAAATGCTTAATGTCTGAATGTAATGGTATATGCAGTTTGAGCATGCCTACTCCTTGCGCCGGGATTATTTGCGTTTTGGCAGTGTGGAAAACAAATGTTTGTTTGCGGGAGAACTTGCTTGTAATATTTGTTAGTAGATGAACCTGTTCGTTACTGTTGGGAGGAGGGGTGTTTTTTTTTTTTTTTTTTTTTTTTTACCAAAATGTTCTAATGTTAAAGTTCTAGTGTTATAATCTAAGTGTGCCAGATGTTCTTTCAAGAATTGATTACCCAAAATGATGGGAAAGGAACGTAAGGGCGTTATGCGAAAAAGTATTGAAAAATTGTAACCCTGTATATTTACCGTTAATGTCATCGCATGGGTGAGGGTAAGAGGTAACCCAGATATGCCATTTAGTACTGTAGTTAGTGGGAAAGGCTTTACCTGAGGGGGTACTAAATGGCTGGGGAGTAAATTTAATTCTGCGCCTGTATCTAATATTAGAGAGTGTGTTTTCCCTGAGATTTTCCCTTGTATGTACGTTAACTTACGCTGAAAGATTAGAGGTACTTGTAATGCGCATTTTTTTGGTAAATGTTGTTTGGGGTTCGTTTCTAACTCTAGCTGTTGCAATGTGTTTGTAGCAGCAATTTGTGAAGTGGTATTAATTATATCATGTGATACAATATGAGTATCTAGATTGACAGGGGGTGGAGCGGCTATGTCCCCCCTTAAGTTTCCCCGTTTTTTGAACTAGTGTCCGTGGAAGGTAAGGAAGGCAGAGGAGTGGTAGCATAATGTTGACTAGGGACTTCAGATGGGGGGGGGAGTAATTGGGATAAAAATAGGGTGAGGGGTAGTACCCAGGGAAAGGATGTGGGTAGAGTGGAGGGTACATCGATGCAAAATTGGTTGATGCGGAAAAACCCCTTGATTGGTTATTGGAATTTCTAGAGAAAGGCCGTTGTTTTTTCTTAAAGTGTTTTTGCTGTTTTGATTGGTTCGTGGGCTGCGATTTAGAATTTTGAGGGTTGCTCTGACAGGCACAAATTTTGTCCTCAGACTTCTTAGTTGCGTCGTCTGACTTTTGATCACAGGCGCACTGCCTGTGCTTATTAGAACAACAATGATGATCTGTGGCCGTATTTTTAGACTGCTGGTTGTCGCTATTTCTACTGGGGGATTGATGAAAGTACGCCCGTTTTGACCTGCGAAAATTGTCCGAACAACAGCTATAATTCAGATATGAGGAGCGGTTAAATGAGCTAGCGTGTGCATCCTCCGTAAATGCCACAGTGTGCTGTACTGGCTGGGCATTCAGATGGGTATTTACTTGGAGTTGGAGGGCATCTAGGCGAATAATGATATTTTGCAGTGAATCACTCGCCGCCTGGGAAATACTGTGGGAAGGTTGGGGTATATTGGAAACAGCAGGCAGGCTTGCCAACCGTCTTTGCGCTAATCGATCGGCGTGTTCCCTAGTAGATGCTAGAGTAATTAACTCTTCAAAGTTGTGAATTGTTTTTTGTGAAAATTCAACTAGGCTATATGATGTGGCAGCATTCCTGTAATAGCATCTAATAAAAATTCATTAAAGCTAGGCGGGTTTTCCATTTGGGTAGACAAATATTTTTTGGCGTATAAATAATGTAAGAGAGATTCCGAGGGTTCCTGAACCCTAGATCTATATGTTTCTGTGGCTGATATAGGTAAGTTGTTAGGACCAAATTGTTTTAAAAATTTGTCTTTAAGTTCTGTCCAGGACAAAGCGCCTAACCCAGCAGTGGTTTGGTACCAGTACAAGGGTACATCTTCTAGACACAACGAAAAAATATTTTTCATCCTATCTTCTGACCAACCAGATATTTTCGCTGTGCGTTCAAAATTGGTTAGAAACAAATCTGCCCTCTCTAAATGTGTGCCCGCAAATATTGTAAGAGAGTTGAGGTTAACCGAAACGGATGCGGAGCCTAACGTGACAGAGGCTGAAGGTTGTGAAACTGTATGGGAAGGAGTATGAACTACAGGTTCTGAGGTTATAGAATGGGGTGTCGTGCTGTTAGCGTGCAGGTTAGGGATGGCCAAAAATTTTCGGATCCGGTGAGATCCGGATCCGGATCTTGCCGGATCCGGACCTAGATCCGGATCTCGGATCAGAATCTCAGATCCGGATCTCGGATCTCGATCCGAAATTCGAATCTCATATCTTGATTTGTATCCAAACCTACATCTGAAATTGTGATGATAAAATTGAATATCTACAATTCGTTAAAACTTTTTTAGGATTCGCTGATATAGTAGTTTGTTGTGCTTTTAAATGTTTCCATAACACGTTTGTGTTACCTTTGTTCTTTATTTTATTTTAACCTTGCAATATTTACATGTTGCACTTTCTGTCGAAGTCTTTTTAGTAAAATGTTTCCAAGTTTGATTTCTTCCCATTTCAGAGTATAGTGAACTGTCTGAAAACTGATGTAAATGGTAACAAATTCTTCTGTTTAGCTCCACTTCGAAACTTAATGTTAGCTTCACATTGAACATATTTATTTTATTCTTAGAAAATAAACTTTCTTCTTTTCTCATATACAAATGAAATATCTTTTAGATAAGGCCCTTCTAATCGCAGGGATAGTAGACAAAACAAACTCTTTATTAATAGTGGTTTCTGACTCACGAGTCCAACCACCAACAAATGTAATAATGAATATCTTTCACTTCGAAGGTATATACAACAAAAAATATAGACTGGTTGGCGTGGAACAACAGTAGATTTTTAAACATACACACGAGAATTTCAGGAGAGCGATATGGTTGTGTTCGTTGTATGACTTTATTACCTGACTTATGGCTTACCCTTCTGAGGTCGGGAGTTTGTTGAAGGAGTAAATATAAAAGAGATTTCTGTTATTTTTTCTTTACCCTCCTGGCTTCTTTAATCATGCATTGCAGGACGTAACCAAAACATATCCATGCATCGTATCATTGAAGCGTTTTGTGTTTTGTATATTAAAGTGTTCAAAAATATTTAACATATTCGCATTTGTTCATGTGATCTCAGGTTCAATTCTCGGTGGGAACATACATGAGAAAACTGAAAGCTGAAACAATATGAAAATAGTATATAAAAGTCAGGAAATTGATATTAAAACTTTAGCTATCTATTGGGACTGTAAGGCTGTAGTTAAATTAACCCACACGTTTAGTGAAGACATATTACGTCGTTATTGTTTATTTACTATAAGCTACCAGATACATTCTCAGAGGTCACTTTACACTGTAGAAATCAGCAGATGAAAACATTGGAAAAGGAGTGAAAGGAAGGTCTCCAGAGCCTTAGATCAAGGTACTAACCTAGCACTTGCCCAGTATAACTGAGGAACAACCCTGGAAAATCCTCAGTCAGGATGGCTGGTCTCCGAATTCGAACCCGGAATTATCCAATTGCGAAGCAAGAATCCTAACAAGTAGCCTGAGCTGGCTCCGTATTATTATTATTATTTAATTAACGTAATGTTTTAAAATTAGTGCAAATTAAACCGCACTTTCTTTATTGCTGATGTTATAGTTAATAAGCCTACATGAGACATCAGTCCCCCATTAAAAAAGAATACTAGAACTGGAATTCAGGAAGCGGGGGTGAAGAGATTAATAAGGATGAGGAAACTATGTACGATGCAAAAACTGAGTAATTATGACTTCGTCATAGATATATTTCTTTGATACAGTGCACTCTTACTTTGTATAGTGGCAGGAAAATGGCCCGCTTTTGTAAACGAACACACTAAGCACGTGCGTATAGGCGCAATGTCCGTGCAAAGAAACATGGATAAAACTAGAAGAAAGAATAGGGAAAGCGAGGGGAAAATGATAAACCGCCCTTCAACTTAAAAATAACTAAACTTAGAGCTACTAAAGACGCTAGGCGAATTTTATTGAAAAGATTGTTTTTCCTTAGTGATTAGTTGTGCTAACTATGAACATGAATTAAAAAGAAAACAAGTAGCTAGATCTGAGTTTCGCAAACTAGTTGAAAAGAAAATATTGGATAAAATTTAATAATAAAGAAGGCATTTATGTTAATTAAAACAAACTAAATTCTTAGCACGACAGTCCTTTGGTTCCTACCAGCGGGCTTACGTTGAAAGTGGGGATGTGTAGTCAACGCATCGACACCCGAATTCCCCAATGCCGGCTTTCTAGACTGGAGTCCGCTACCTCTTACTTAAGATAACTCCCCAATTGTCCTCAGGATGCTGGGTCAACATAGAAATTGTTGAGTGCCTCTCCGGGAATTGAACCCATGACCACGGGCACCGAAGGCACGCTCTCTGTCTTCTATAGACGAAAAGCTATAGTTACCCACATTGTCTAATACAGAAATAAGTTCTGATTCTCTAATAGCTGCTGATGGTGATAGTCAAGGTACATCGAAGCATGATCCCAAACCCAAACTGAAATATTGATGTCACTGAAATGCCTGGAAAGTCATTGTGCGTAAGTGAATTGCCCACTTGTCAGGATGAAGGGTGATGGTGAAATGCGGGGCTGTCAGAGGTACTACTTATGATAATTGGATTTATAATATTTTATGTTGTCATAAACCCTCTTCAGGAACAAAACTGTTAATCTTAGCTTTGAAAATGTTACATAAGGAGTTTTATTGCTATCATTAGGTTGCATTAGGAATTATCGGATTTATTTTAACGCTTCTGATTTACATCTCTTCTGATTTACGAATATTTAAATCGCGATTATCCCCTTAAGGTAATTAGTGATATTTTAAATCATTTCGAACCAACTTTATATATGGTTAGTCTTGTTATATGGGAATAATTGAGACCAGAAGCAGTCTACAGGCTAAGTCCAAAAGAATCTTGGCCGACCTCCTAATAAACCACGTCTTTCAGCAAGGTGAATTGTGGCAATCCGATACCCACACGAGGAAATCTTCGGTTCAGTATGAAAGCTTCCATAAGAACCAGCACTCTAATCAATGAAATGTGCTTTGCTAATTTTTATTCAATGTGAAAGTACCTAACTTTATTGCTAAAAAAGAAAAGGCATTTATTTCAAACAAGTCGCCATTACAGTTTTCCTATTTGAACACAACACTCATGAAAAGTCATGTTAAAGCGCGACTTGCCCCTGAAAAAGAATATTTATCTGTTTTTAGTTTCTCGTGTTCCCCAAAGTACCGGTACATGCGGAATTAGTGCTCGCATTACCTAGGTAAAACGGCTACGATCTTGGTACTAGCACTTGTTTCGGTGTCCGGATCTCAAATATTTATCTTTCAGCCTGATTCTATGTATGAATCCGAAATTTCAAATCTAGATAAGGGGCACCAAAATTCATAGTTTATTCTCGGTGCTCATATTGTGATTTACTAAATCATTATTAAATCTAATTGTAAGGTAAACATTTGATATTTTGAGCAGACTGAGCAAGATAAATATACGTCAAAACTAGACAATACTTGTCTTAACTGTTTGTTTTCTTAACTGTCAATGAAATAGGTGTATTGAGGAATTTTAAATATTCGAGTTTTGTATTCCGGTTTCAAATATAAATATGTGTGTATTTCATCTCGGTCCTGCAACCGGGTGGACCTAGATTCGACATTCGAACTCTCATCCGCGTCAAATCAGATTATTTTTTAGTAAGGCAAGCATTTGATCTTTAGTGTAGAATGAAGGAGACAAATAGACTTGTCAATATTCGTCTTAATTTTCTGTTTTCTTCTTCACTGTCAGGACTTCGTGAAATTACTTTCGGCGAATTTTTGATGTTTAAGTTTATCACAATTTGGGTGGGATGTGGGTTTGGATAAGAATCAAGATCTGAGATGCGGATTTCGGATGCAGATCCGAATTTCGAACCCAGATCCGAGATCCGGATCTAGATCCGAAATCCGAGATCCGGATCCAGATCCGAAATCCGAGATCCGGACCCAGATCCGAGATCCGGATCCAGATCCGAAATCCGGACCCAGATTCGAGATCCGGATCCAGATCCGAGATTCGAGATCCGGATCCAGATCCGAGATCCGGATCCGGCCATCCCTAGTGCAGGTTAATGGAGGTAGCAGGAAGAGTCGTCAAAGACTGCAAGGCTACTACGTGACCGTTTATGTCCATAGTTTGCGCAAGACTACGTGTAATTGGCATTATAGGGAACTAGAATACACTCAAAAATATATTGGGGAACCAAAAACAAAAAAGGAAAACAAATTATAGCAAATGCACTGAAAAAACTATACCACTAATGAAAAAACGTCCAAAAGGAAGATAAGAAAAAAAAATTAAGTCTGGTATAAAGAAAACTGCTGTCATTTAATATAGGGCCCCAGCTGTATTCTTTCGTCTGGGAGCCATGTTAAAATAATGCGGTAGTTAGTGATCTCTTGCCTGTCAGATGACAATTAACAGATTAATAATTTCCTTCTTCAACAAGCAAGACTTTATTTTACATGAATTAGAGGTTACAATTACAAATTTAGATTATGATCTCTCGCAGGAGACCATTCGTCCAGCTTAGAGCCTTATATGAATGACAGCAAGTTATGAAAATGAAAAATACAACTTACATTAAGTATGCTGGTATACCACCCATGTTATTGCAGATCTTGGTTGGTTGCTGAGAGATCCATTGGTTGTTCCGAGATGATCCTTGGACCTCTCCCTTACCTTTTTATATTGTATTAGTTTCGTCAGCCAAACCCTGAGGTTCTCCGTAACAGCCTTGTTTGTTCACTTAATTACTTCTTACGCTACGTGACTGCCGGAGAACCTCATTAGTCCACAATAAGTGTGACTGTTTATTCCAAAATTCTTTTGTTATCTAACTTAAGTACATATACATTTTATCACTAGAAAATAATGTCAAAAAATCTTTTTTGATATATTCTTTTTTAAAACCGTTGAGCTAACTTCTTTCTTTTCTTTTTTTTCACTTATATGATAGTTTCATTACATTAAGTATTAAACTTCTAATTTTTTTCTCTTCCGAATACAGTAATTAAACGTTTTTTTTTTGGTATTATAATGAGAAAAGAACTGTTATTTTTTTTATTAAAGTGTTAAAATGTAAAGAAGCTTAAAATTTCCCAGGCCAAAAAAGTGAAAAAACTGTGTTTTTTCTTCAAAATAACCTCCCCTCTCTAAACCTCTTACGCTTCTGTATATTATATTCACATAAGGTTACCATATTTTCAGAGCGTGAAATCGGGTCGCTTTCATGAAGCTTTTCAACATCATGATAGGAAGTTATGAAAAGATGGCACTTATTGCCAGTTTATTTCAGCCTGAAACTTGGGCTCCAAAAGCAAGGCTTAAAGTGGGCTAGGATGCACTGGTACTTCATTTCGGCACATCAATATCCTGTTAGAACTTTGTTCCTGTGCGACATTTGTCTCTCAGCAACATTTGGACATAGTTTATTATTACTGTTATTACATTTAGGGTTTATCTATCAAACCACTATTAAAATAATGCATTGAAACAAATCTGAAACGTTCTCCGTTCCTTATTACCTCCTATCATTGACTGATAAGGCAAATTAGTGTGGTACGCGTTCCGGCTACTTACTGAAATCACTTTTAAGAATTGTATAAAAGGGAATGCGTTTTCAGAGTGCTAGAATTTGAAATGTATATGCTGGAATACGCAAAGAGTAACGATTACATCTGCGAAAGGCCATTGTACTTCGTTCACACCATTTACTTCCTCTTGAGGAAATATTTATATTTTAAAAGTAAATAACACCTACGTAGTTCGTTCCGTATTGCCTTTAGTTTGGAAATTATGATCAAATAGTAGAGAGTCAAGGAGATAAGATATGAAGGATGATGCCATTGATCTTGGTGGTGAAAGAAAAATTCACTGATATTCTCTAGCCTCTTATTAAAACAATTTACAGTAATCATTAGATAGTCTATCATTTATAAAATCCTTACTTAAAAATAATCGGAATGAGTATATAGTAAATTCTAAACCTTTCCAGGCATACTATGAATATATAATATTCCAAGTCTGGCATCGTACCTTTTAGGCCAGATGAACTTTAGAAGAAATTTCGATATTCTAAAAATAACAAAGGGGCGGCTCTACAATGTAGTCACAAAATCACGTGTCTCCCAAATGAATGTAAATAATAATAATAATAATAATAATAATAATAATAATAATAATAATAATAATAATAATAATAATAATAATAATAATAATAAACTTTATTTTACGTGCTAAGAACAGCTAAAATACAGCACTCTGTCTTATACTATATTATTTTGGCACTTTAATTTATAGTACTATTGATAAAATTATGATTACTATTTAACATACATTATTAATAATAAAAATACTGATCTACGTCAATTACTAAAAAACAATGAGAAGTCAAGAATTAAAAGTAAAAATAAAAACTACTAAGTTTCATTAAAACTTCTAAAATAAAGTCATGTTTTAGTATATGCGTTCATTATAACTTGTTAAAATCTTAGAAATTAAAATGTTTCCTATTATGTAGTTGCAATTCAATTTTTACCCTTGAACCATATGTTGGAACTTTAAAATCTACATTAAAAAAAATACAGTCCGACATACATTGGTTGTCAAATATCTTTTTTTTTTTTTTTTTTTTTTTTTTTACAAATACAGTCAATCAATTTTCTCCTGTCAGCCAGTCGTTCCATTTTAAAGTATGTTATCCAATATTCACACGTGCTAGAGTAAAAGAGTCAAGTCCTAACTTAAAACAAAGTATGCTAATAAAACACTTTTGGACCATTTCAAGTTTGTTCACAAGAGTACTTGTTAAGCTGTTCCAAGTCACCGATGCATATTCTAGTTTCGACCTTACTCTTAATTTATATAAGATTGCATATGGGTCAGACTGTCAGAAAGCAGGCCATTGATAAAACAGGTAACTATTATTATTATTATTATTATTATTATTATTATTATTATTATTATTATTATTATTATTATTATTATTATTATTATTATTATTATTATTATTATTATTAAGACCTGCTCTTTAAATGACGACTATTACGTACAATGTAATCACACTCTTAACGTAATTTAAGAACCGCATTTTCTACCTACCTTTGGCAGCCAGCGCAAGAGGACAGGAGGCGGATTGCTAACTCAAGTTGTATCATTATCAGCGCCTGTTGATTTTGCTTACTGTACACGATGAAGGTGGAAGAAAAAACTTGCCTGTCAAACAAACAAAAGACTAACTCATATCGTTTCAAGGGCGAGACGGCTTTGCAGTACATTTTAGATGCATTCTGTACAACGCTCATATACAAATTCAGAATTCAATAACATCTGATGTATTTTAACTTTTTTTTGGCAAGCATTTATGACTTGAATTGCATTATAAATTGATTTAGCTCTGAAATGTTACTGTGAAAGGAACCATGTGAAGCAATAAACAAATATGTAAATGTTGCATTTGTAATTCGAATAAATAATTGGTTTGACTGCAAGAAGAATCTTCCCAGGGAATGACGAATGTAATAAATGTGCTTTTGCTGTAGCAGAAAGTACTCAGCCGATCGAGCTGAAATTTAGTACACAGATGAGGCTAAAATGTCCAGGTTCTGAAAGGACGCTACTGAATATAAGTTAAGCGAGTGGTTAAAAAATCGTTTAAAAAAAGTACATAGGTGGCGCCACCTACATGGGTGATATGTATCAGAATGTTCATTTTTTTTTTTTTTTTTTTACAGAGTCTAACTGTATATAAGTTATGATTTACGTCTATATTGGCCTATATACTGGATAAAATATGTAGTTTGTTGGAGGTGAGTTTTTTCGAATGATTTTCTCAAAACAACGACTCATCATTGGCTTATATACTGAAGAACTTTTTCAGATGATTTTCTCAAAAAGTGACTCATGCAATTTTGTTCATTTTTCATATTAATAGCCTGGCAATATGCCATAACTCATTTGAATGAAAAATCTACGAGAGTTAATTTGTCCTTGAGGTGAGTTTTTTAAAACTATTTTTCAAAAAATGACTCACGATTTGGTTCACATTTCATAAATAAACGTTTATATTAATAATCTTAATATATGATATAAGCAATGGCAGATCTAGAAGGTAAAAACTTGGGGGGGGGGCAGTCATAACCCAGACTATGATAGGTATATCATGAGTTTACGCAAATCATTTTATATCCCATTCACGTACATCTGTTGTTTGAGCAGTTAAATAAGGTGAAGCTAGACTAACTAAGTAAGAGAAACTTCTCTACTGTATGAATGTATCTGAAATAGTACTTTTATTGAAAGTTTTGTCTGGATTTTTGAATCAGCTCTTCAATTCAAAAGCTTTCCTATCGCACTATAAAAGAATTGGCAGGAAACATACAAAGAAGTGACAATTTCGTGAATATGGGGAACATGGATGTTAATTTAATATGAATAATCTTTTCTTGCGATTTACGAATAGTATGTATTATTCAGCAAACCTTTGAAAGGAATAGGAACAAATTGTAACAATTATTTTTTTGCTTCTCGTATAAAATAAGAGAAAGCATACATCTTTGTTGCTTTTTGACTTCATGTTCTTATATTTTACTACCAGCACACAGTGACACAACACACAATCGTGATCCATTCAAGAACTAATTTAGTCGATTACCTATGTTTGCAAATTGAGTCACAATTTTTCATGTGTCCTACAGAAGTTTCCAACTTAACCTTCTCATGATGGATATTACGACTAGGTTGGACGTTGACATTGTGGATTTCGAGTGTTGTTTTCCTCCTTGCATAACGGAAAAGCTGCAACTGAAGCTATATATAATGTTTCAAAAATTTCCAATAAAGAATAAAAAGCTATAAACTTTCAAAAATAGATAAATAATAGCTTCAATTATTTTTGTCACTCAAAACACTGTGGGGGGAGGGTCTAAGCCACCCCGGCTTCGGCCTAGATCCACCACTGGGCACAAGTCATTTCTTATGAAAAATCCACAAGGTATAATTTACTTTCAGGGATGAATTTTCTTAAGGCAAAGTTTTCTCAAAACATATTATATTATCTTTTTCATATTTTAGAAGAAAATGTTTCACTAATAACCACAGCCCAACATGATTGATTCGATTTCAAAGATACTCTTCCCAGGGAACGACTTCGCTGCAGAAAAAAAAAAAGCCGATCGCGTTGAAATCTAATACACATATGAAGACCAAAAACTGCCAGGTCTGAAAGGATACTATTCAATATGTTAAGGGGGTGGTCAAAAATCGCAAAAAATACAACTCATACATAGATCACGTCACGTGGGGTTCACATCATATTGATGTATATAACGGAGAAAACCTGTAAATTTGAAGAAAAAAAATAATAATTGATATCAATGTCAATAGCGTAATTAGTCTTATTAATTGAGAAGTATTGATGTGGAGAGTAGAAGTGAACGGATGTATGATAGTGTATTAATTTAATTAACAATTTCTATCTCCATCTTTTACTTGTAGCTTCATCATTTATTGGATCTCGTCTCCCTAATAACTCTATACAAATCCCTCCAATGATTAAAACATGAAGCAAAGATGGTAAAACTTTCTATCGATGATTTGTACAGATCGATTATGCCTGTTAAGATACGACTATTCACTTATCTCGCAATGCAAGACATTGCCGAAACTTGTTATTGATGTCAGAGACAAACACTGGCGGTTTCAGGATTAGTAAACAAGGGGCAGTGGCGTCGGAAGTATTTTTCAGCTGGGGGGAACCGCTGTCTTGAAAATAGACACGGGAATGTAACATAAATAAGACAATATGAATATATGTTCGTCATGTAACAATAATTTGATTTGGATAATAATAATAATAATAATAATAATAATAATAATAATAATAATAATAATAATAATAATAATAATAATAACAATAATAATAATAATAATAATAATAATAATAATAATAATAATAATAATAATAATAATAATAATAATAATAATAATAATAATAATAATGCAACTGTAAACAGTTTCGTGAGAGTGAAATTTCAATTTATGAGAAGCGTCTTGGTTTACATCTTTAGATTAATTAATCTAATGTCAGTTTTGTGCTGGATTTGATCTGATGCAGAAATTTTCAAGCACTGAAATCACAATTAAAAAACATATAAAATTGTAAAAATTGTACTGCTTACAATGTTTGTAAGTACAATTTTTACCATTTTATATACCAGTTCATATTTTTAACTGTATTGGAAATGACCACGCGGCCACTATTAAAGAATCTTAAAGCTACTTAAATCACTCGGAAACGAGGAAATTAAAATTATATTTTTAAAAATCCAGTTCTGGTGTTGCAGTACACTGTAGTATTAGAAATTCCTATTTAGAACTACAAACTTTTTAGTACTTTGTAGTAGAAAGTAACTTGAACATTATAAAACAGGCTATATAATCAAGTAAAAATAAGAAAATATGTTTTCTATTTACGTGCCAGAAATGGAAAAAAATGGAATTTTCACTAAAGACTTCATGAAATTTATATAGAAAAAAATTATTACTACACTTACCTCAGTATATACAGTTTGTTATTACATTAATCTCTCCTCCTAATGTCATTATATTCGCTTCACACTAATAAAGTACTACACAATTAATAAGGAATAATTCAAATTTATACTGAAGTTTAGGTGCTATTTTGTAATAGAAAGAATTGGTTATATAACGCTTAACATTTTCACTTACTTGATTCTAAATTTCTTTCTTTTCAAAACTGCAAAAGTGGCTTTTCTTTCGCTTCTCTTTGATATGAATCCTCTTGCAATGGTGTTTAAATCTCACATTGAAATCTGGTCGTTATGCACATACAACAGCAGATGAGACAATCTTTTCTACGTCATGGAAGTCCTCAAATATATCTTTAGACGACGCAAAGAGCTGAATGATCTTGTGCAAGATGCTGAAGAAGGTGGCAAAGTGAGAACGAGAGTCTCTAGACCATCAAAAGAACATTAATTTCACTTTATAGAAAATGTATTTAAATGTCCTGTTACTTATTTTAACTAATTTATTTTATAAAAATTTAAAATCTCGCTCAACGACTCGTTTCACATTGCAGACTTACGATTACTTAACAATTTTTAAAGAATTTACAGTGTTTTGAGACTGATATAAAATTTAGTTCATATAATCACTGTTGTGTGATGTTTTTACAGTCTGAAAGTGGGGGGCAAAACGAGTGTCTTGCCCGCTCTAAAACTTTTAGGGAGAAACTGCCCCCCGGTTTCGGTGCCCCTGACAAGCGGTACGATAAGCAAAACAGCATCATTGTATATTTATACAGTATAAAAATCGATTACACAATTTCACTCCGTCTTTTATATGTTACAATATCTTTGATAAATGACGTGACTAGTGTACAATTTACTGCAAAAGCAAGCTAGTTTTTTCGTAAGTATGTAACCTACTTTTCTTCACATTGAATGTCAATTTAAAAAGGTTCTCATTTTTCCGTTGATTCATTGACAAGTTTGTGTAATAAAATTCTCTTCGGCGTGTCTCTTCTAGTAGGTATTGTATTAAACTATTCCTTCCATAATAATAAAAGTAATATTTTATTTAATGATAAAAATCAAAATAAAAATAATAAAAATCAAAATACGTTCTGCTTTCATGTCGTCCATGAAACACTTGGGGTTTCTTTGACTTTTACGTCATACGTTATGCCGGTTAGGCTAAAGGAGACGGTGATTATGAGAAATGAATGAAATGGTGGAATGAGGAAAGTGGAAGAAAACCCCGAGAAAACCCACGAGCACGGAGTTTGTCCACCACAAAGTACACACGGCGCGAGCTGGGATCGAACACTTGAGGGTACGGTTGTGCCGCTAGTGGTAACAAAGAAATGTCTCTCGGAATATCACATGTTGCTTTGTCGAGTCCGAAGGCTTAAATACATCTTGTTCTAATCAATGTTCCTTTAAAAAAGGATCCCATTCAGCCACTCAAAAGCGTTTGGACGTAGAGAGAGGCTTTACGACACATTCATAAATACTGTAGGTGACTCGAGCGGTTTCACTTCCAGACTCAAGGTATCAGAGAATAAATCGTCTGATTCTGAGTATAATATCAGCACAAACATGGCACTAGTTTCACTTCAACTGACGGAGAAGTATTCAATCTAAGTATTTGTAATTTAGATTCTTCACACAAAAGATCATTGGTACTTAGTCACCTGTGACAAAAGAACGAATACAATAAGCTGCATTGATTTAAGATAAAAACAAGATCGTTCTACAAGGAAAAAGATCGTGAACGATTTCTGTGATTTCCTGAAGAATTGTTATCGAAAGAGAATATCAATCCGATCATACATCTGACCACTTCTACTGTCCACATCAACACTTCTCAATTAATAAGACTAATTACGCTATTGACATTGAAATCAATTATTATTTTTTTCTTCAAATTTACAGGTTTTCTCCGTTATATATATCAATATGGTGTGAACCTCACACATATAAGTGACGCCATCTATGTATGAGTTATATTTTCGATAACCATAACAAACCTTCAGAAATTACAACGCTGACTGTGGTGGTTTTGTTATGTCTTTCTGTGAAATAATGTCTCAAAACGCTGTTTACAAAATGTAGTAATATTTGAAGATATCCTTAAGCTTCGTGCTTTGTTAGCTTACGAAAGCATATCTGTAAATAATTTCCGAGTCTCTCAACTTAAGAGATTGATTTACATTGAGTAACGTTTTTTTTTTTTTTATCACATAGATGATCTTCAATGAAAAATAACTTTTCATATAACTTCTTGAAAATCTATAATATACATAATAAAGTTTGATTTTGTTGCCCAATTGTTCCTAGGTTTTTCCCCCAGTTTTCTCAAGCTTGTGTCCCACTTCTCTGACATTAAGCCCACAAACTGTCTAATTGAATGAACGCATTAGGAGAGTACTGGCAATGAAATGTCACGAAAAACACAGTTGAATCTCAGTCGATGGAACATGCTCCTGTCACATGCTTTTCGAATATAGTTAAAAAATACCAATAAGCCGAGAATAGTCAATTGTCAAGTCGTGTAGGGAAGCCGGAGAAAGCTCACGGGGATTCAGTGAATTCAGTCCCAGCTTTTTTTTTTTTTTTTTGAATTTTACGAGTATTTTGGAACTTTCTTGCGGATATACGGCTGTTAGGAAACACATCTTCCGCACGGATACCATGGTTCAATTTCCAGTAGGAGCACGTACGATTCAGATTCTACGTTAACCAATAAGTCGACGTCTTTGTGCTGAAAATGAATGATCGAATGAAATCTCATTTTCATTTGAAACGGTCAAAATTAAATGTATACTTGAATTTCAGTATAACATGAAAATATTGTGTATGAAAAGCATGTTAAGCATTACATAGTTTTTTTTTTGGGGGGGGGTATATATTTCATATCACGCTTTTTACCTCTACGTACAGCCTGTACGCAGTCGAAGTTGCATTCTTCGGTACCACTGGGCCGGGACAACACCACCTAGATTTGAGAAGGCCAGATGGCTGCTACAGTGACGTCACACAAGTGGTCTTCCAGCTGAGTAGAGGAGTTCCCGAGTGCTACGAACTTCATAGCTTCCAGAAATAGGAAATTACAATTTAGTATTGCGTAGCACGCGTGCTCTATTTGTACCCTTTTACGTGTTTTTTCTTAAACTACATATATGCCAAATAAGAAGGTGCATCAGTAGCATTGTGACTTAAAACCCTAAAAAGGAAAGAAATTAGAAGAAGTAAAGAACTTTTCCCAGATTGCACAAATATGTTACTATTGTTTTCTAGTCAATATTACTGTACATTCCCCAAAAAAGTTTATCGTTCTCTTATAAGCATAAAAGTATCGTTAGTGCAAGCGAAAGTAAGTATCATGACTTCACGTTACTCGAATAACATTCATGACAATCACAATATTCATAATCAAATATAGTAAAAATGGTTGATTTACAAAATTAAAGAGAAAGATCAAAACATCTATTGTAATTAAGATATATCACAACAAATACATGCTACTTGAAATTAAGTAAGAAATTAAAGCATTACGATCCCTAACAAGGTGAATTAAATTTTGTAACTCAGTTTTATTGAGGAATGGTTTGCAATTTTATACCAAGCAGATGCTTCAAACCATTCTTTTTCTTTTCAATTTTCATGCAAATATTTTCCTATTCTGTACTAGCACTAGTTCATTTTGTGCACTAATAGTCACGGTAATTTGCAACATTGTTAATTAATATTATGAATACCAATTACGGTAAGAGACGACATACACTTTGGAGAAAGCGTTTGTTCTTAACACATTCTACACTTTTAACAAAATTCAATATTGCTCAAATGCATACTTATACAATTTTAAATACATGAATTAATACAACACATAGTCAATATTAACGACATTAAAAATATCTTCATTTTCTGAGAAGATCATAGGAAAATTTAATAACACTTTTTTATAACGTGGCTAAGCGATTAGCGTACACGCCTTTGGCGTGGGAGACCCGAGTTCAATTCCCGGCGGGAGCTCATGTGGTTCGGATTCCACGTTAATCAGTAGGTCCACGTCTCATATAGCCTCGCTGCTGAAGGGGCGCTAAACTAAAATCACCTCACCTCACCTCACTCTTTTATAAACCAAAATCAAGACTGTATTTTCTTATTACAATATTATTTCTTATGTTTTTGATCTCCTTGAAACTTTCTTTCGTTCCTAGTTTTAAGTTATTTGTAAAAACTTAAACCAATGAAAAAAATGCTATCGAAGAGAATCACTATTACTTATTATAAACAGCAACAAATTTCATTAAAATGGGAATATCCGCATGTGGATCTTTTATTTTTAAAAAGAATAATAAAACATGAAACTAAACTAGAATATACATAACGCCAGTTTAAGTGTAAAATGAAAATTATCTACTAAGCATCAATTGTTTGCTCCAAACCTAGATCTGTCGCATGAAACTTAGTTGGTGGACCTATATATTCCTGGTAAGAACCCCAGAAATTTCACATGGAAGAGGTCTCAATTATTATTGATCAAAATAGTATTGGATATATTTGATCAGTCTTATGTAATTGGAATTTCTCGCTTACTTTATGGAATGTTATTATTACACAAGGTAAACCTAAATTTGGTATGTTTTTCATAAATTTAAAGCCCTATAATGTTTGAATATTATAATTTGATGTTGAACATTATGATTGCAGTACATTTTATCCAATCATATTTAGGTATAATGATTTAATTTCCAAATAAGAGCTGCAGTCAGATAAATGGATTCTAATTGAGTAATGTGTGGTTAGTCAATACCACTCAGAGAGAAGGCCAATGGTCTGTGCGATGACACCATGTAATGTCCTACTTCCATTACATATTTATTGTATGTACACTCATGTCCAAAATTATTGTCGCATGTCTATAAATATGTTGTAGGAATATAATTTGATAACAAATTCACCCGATATTTCTTATGTTAGTATGTGTATAATTGGCAAAGACATGTATGTGGCAAAGTTCATGTCAAAAGACCAGTAAATAAGAACAATAAAACGAAAATAAAACTTTCTTGACCATTTAGCAACATTTTATTTTACTCATTCTAATTTTCATATTTATAATTCTTTTCCTTTGAAATTTACCACAAATATACATTTCCCGATTATAAACATAGTATCAATATTAAAAACACCCTGCAATAATCATTATCAAATTATATTCTTACAAGAAGACAGTTATAGATATGCGACAATCATTTTGGACATGAATGTACGTAACAGGAAATTACTTGCTACTACTAGCTATTATTATTATTATTATTATTATTATTATTATTATTATTATTATTATTATTATTATTATTATTATTATTATTAAGTGAAATGAAATCTTTAAGTTTTACGTCCCACGGTTATGCCGGCTAGGATAAAGGAGACGGTGAAGATGAGAAATGAATGAAATGGTAGAATGAAGAAAGTAGGAGGAAACAAGAGAACCCCGAGAAAAACCACGAGCACTATGTTAGTCCACACAAAGTCTACACGGCGCGAGCTGGGATCCAACTAGGGATCCCAAGCACCGGAGGTGAACGCTCTACCAGTGAGCCAGCGCGCCCCTATTATTATTATTATTATTATTATTATTATTATTATTATTATTATTATTATTATTATTATTATTATTATTATGACAGAATATAAACCATCAAGTAGATTCGGATGTTTTCCTATTTTAGTGGTAATAATTGTGGAATTATCTCACCTTTCCTGGCACTCAAAAGTATAAAATACGGGAATTAGGGAACAATTAATGCAAATTACTATATATATATTAAATAATTTCAAATAATTTAAATTACTGTATATGCAGGACTATATTTCAACTATCACTTATTTTTGAGTTCGCAATCAAACAATGCCTTTTTCAGCACCTTAGTTCTTACAAATATTCAAAGCAAACTGTTTCTCATAGATTAATGTGAGAAATATAAAATACATATGCTTTAGGTTAATATTACCATTTAGATCAGGGAAATGAAATATTGTCTAAAATGAGGCTGCAAGTAGTTGTAAAGCGAAGTTCAATTTCTTAAGAGTGAATATTGTAAAGAGGGGAAAAATAAACTAAAAACTTTTGTTCCTTCAGAGATGATGGGTTTTAAGTATTATTACAAAACAATAGGGGCGTCGCCAGACACTTAAAGGCCACAAGCCGTAACAAACTGACTTCATAGCGATATTTACCAAAGTATTTAACTATGCACATAAAATGAAAAATCTTTCGATTTGTTTTTAGTAATCTGAAAAGTATTAATTTGTATGGGTAAAATATGTCAAAGTAAGTTTATCTATTCTAATTTGATTAACAGCTTGTACGATTTTAATTAGTATGGTAAATTTGTAGGTTTTTCTTGCAAATTTTAACATTATCCTCAGATCAGCATAACATGGAGGGAACTTTAACTAAAATGGACAGAAGAGAAAATGTTTAATATTTACAATGTTCAGATAATAATAATAATAATAATAATAATAATAATAATAATAATAATAATAATAATAATAATAATAATAATAATAGAAGAAGAAGAAGAAGAAGAAACGGATAGATTAATTGCATATAACTAAATGGACAGCGCCTATATTCCTAGATTTTCTCCAGTCCCCAATGCTCAACTTCTTGCGACGCCACTGCGAAATAATCGACTTAATAATATTTAGTACTATAAACGGAGAATATGCTGTTACTTACCCTGGAGTACTTTGAAGGTATAAAACCTCTTTTAATCGCATTTATCCACTTTGTTTTGAGGCTTTCTTCTTTTGGAAACTTAAAAACGTGAACCTTTGGTCCGTTGTCGTAGTTTTCATTTCAGAGAGACACATTTAATTAGCCATCGATGAGGCGTATTTAATTACAAAATAACATTTCTCACAACACAAAGTAAACTTTTACATGTACAGAATACTATAACCTCAATTAATATATAGAATATCTCAACACATAGCCACACGCATATACGCACATAAAAAGAAACAATGCACGTAACAAAAATCACAACACACTCATAGGTTGAGGTTATAGTATTCTGTGCATGTAAAAGTTTACTTTGTGTTGTGAGAAATGTTATTTTGTAATTAAATACGCCTCATCGATGGCTAATTAAATGTGTCTCTCTGAAATGAAAACTACGACAACGGGCCAAAGGTTCACGTTTTTAAGTTTCCAAAAGAAGAAAGCCTCAAAACAAAGTGGATAAATGCGATTAAAAGAGGTTTTATACCTTCAAAGTACTCCAGGGTAAGTAACAGCATATTCTCCGTTTATAGTACTAAATATTATTAAGTCGATTATTTCGCAGTGGCATCGCAAGAAGTTGAGCATTGGGGACTGGAGAAAATCTAGGAATATAGGCGCTGTCCATTTAGTTATATGCAATTAATCTATCCGTTTCTTCTTCTTCTTCTTCTTCTATTATTATTATTATTATTATTATTATTATTATTATTATTATTATTATTATTATTATTATTATTATTATTATTATTATTATCTGAACATTGTAAATATTAAACATTTTCTCTTCTGTCCATTTTAGTTAAAGTTCCCTCCATGTTATGCTGATCTGAGGATAATGTTAAAATTTGCAAGAAAAACCTACAAATTTACCATACTAATTAAAATCGTACAAGCTGTTAATCAAATTAGAATAGATAAACTTACTTTGACATATTTTACCCATACAAATTAATACTTTTCAGATTACTAAAAACAAATCGAAAGATTTTTCATTTTATGTGCATAGTTAAATACTTTGGTAAATATCGCTATGAAGTCAGTTTGTTACGGCTTGTGGCCTTTAAGTGTTTGGCGACGCCCCTATTGTTTTGTAATAATACTTAAAACCCATCATCTCTGAAGGAACAAAAGTTTTTAGTTTATTTTTCCCCTCTTTACAATATTCACTCTTAAGAAATTGAACTTCGCTTTACAACTACTTGCAGCCTCATTTTAGACAATATTTCATTTCCCTGATCTAAATGGTAATATTAACCTAAAGCATATGTATTTTATATTTCTCACATTAATCTATGAGAAACAGTTTGCTTTGAATATTTGTAAGAACTAAGGTGCTGAAAAAGGCATTGTTTGATTGCGAACTCAAAAATAAGTGATAGTTGAAATATAGTCCTGCATATACAGTAATTTAAATTATTTGAAATTATTTAATATATATATAGTAATTTGCATTAATTGTTCCCTAATTCCCGTATTTTATACTTTTGAGTGCCAGGAAAGGTGAGATAATTCCACAATTATTACCACTAAAATAGGAAAACATCCGAATCTACTTGATGGTTTATATTCTGTCATAATAATAATAATAATAATAATAATAATAATAGGGGCGCGGTGGCTCACTGGTAGAGCGTTCACCTCCGGTGCTTGGGATCCCTAGTTGGATCCCAGCTCGCGCCGTGTAGACTTTGTGTGGACTAACATAGTGCTCGTGGTTTTTCTCGGGGTTCTCTTGTTTCCTCCTACTTTCTTCATTCTACCATTTCATTCATTTCTCATCTTCACCGTCTCCTTTATCCTAGCCGGCATAACCGTGGGACGTAAAACTTAAAGATTTCATTTCACTTAATAATAATAATAATAATAATAATAATAATAATAATAATAATAATAATAATAATAATAATAATAATAATAATAGCTAGTAGTAGCAAGTAATTTCCTGTTACGTACATTCATGTCCAAAATGATTGTCGCATATCTATAACTGTCTTCTTGTAAGAATATAATTTGATAATGATTATTGCAGGGTGTTTTTAATATTGATACTATGTTTATAATCGGGAAATGTATATTTGTGGTAAATTTCAAAGGAAAAGAATTATAAATATGAAAATTAGAATGAGTAAAATAAAATGTTGCTAAATGGTCAAGAAAGTTTTATTTTCGTTTTATTGTTCTTATTTACTGGTCTTTTGACATGAACTTTGCCACATACATGTCTTTGCCAATTATACACATACTAACATAAGAAATATCGGGTGAATTTGTTATCAAATTATATTCCTACAACATATTTATAGACATGCGACAATAATTTTGGACATGAGTGTACATACAATAAATATGTAATGGAAGTAGGACATTACATGGTGTCATCGCACAGACCATTGGCCTTCTCTCTGAGTGGTATTGACTAACCACACATTACTCAATTAGAATCCATTTATCTGACTGCAGCTCTTATTTGGAAATTAAATCATTATACCTAAATATGATTGGATAAAATGTACTGCAATCATAATGTTCAACATCAAATTATAATATTCAAACATTATAGGGCTTTAAATTTATGAAAAACATACCAAATTTAGGTTTACCTTGTGTAATAATAACATTCCATAAAGTAAGCGAGAAATTCCAATTACATAAGACTGATCAAATATATCCAATACTATTTTGATCAATAATAATTGAGACCTCTTCCATGTGAAATTTCTGGGGTTCTTACCAGGAATATATAGGTCCACCAACTAAGTTTCATTCGACAGATCTAGGTTTGGAGCAAACAATTGATGCTTAGTAGATAATTTTCGTTTTACACTTAAACTGGCGTTATGTATATTCTAGTTTAGTTTCATGTTTTATTATTCTTTTTAAAAATAAAAGATCCACATGCGGATATTCCCATTTTAATGAAATTTGTTGCTGTTTATAATAAGTAATAGTGATTCTCTTCGATAGCATTTTTTCATTGGTTTAAGTTTTTACAAATAACTTAAAACTAGGAACGAAAGAAAGTTTCAAGGAGATCAAAAACATAAGAAATAATATTGTAATAAGAAAATACAGTCTTGATTTTGGTTTATAAAAGAGTGAGGTGAGGTGAGGTGATTTTAGTTTAGCGCCCCTTCAGCAGCGAGGCTATATGAGACGTGGACCTACTGATTAACGTGGAATCCGAACCACATGAGCTCCCGCCGGGAATTGAACTCGGGTCTCCCACGCCAAAGGCGTGTACGCTAATCGCTTAGCCACGTTATAAAAAAGTGTTATTAAATTTTCCTATGATCTTCTCAGAAAATGAAGATATTTTTAATGTCGTTAATATTGACTATGTGTTGTATTAATTCATGTATTTAAAATTGTATAAGTATGCATTTGAGCAATATTGAATTTTGTTAAAAGTGTAGAATGTGTTAAGAACAAACGCTTTCTCCAAAGTGTATGTCGTCTCTTACCGTAATTGGTATTCATGATATTAATTAACAATGTTGCAAATTACCGTGACTATTAGTGCACAAAATGAACTAGTGCTAGTACAGAATAGGAAAATATTTGCATGAAAATTGAAAAGAAAAAGAATGGTTTGAAGCATCTGCTTGGTATAAAATTGCAAACCATTCCTCAATAAAACTGAGTTACAAAATTTAATTCACCTTGTTAGGGATCGTAATGCTTTAATTTCTTACTTAATTTCAAGTAGCATGTATTTGTTGTGATATATCTTAATTACAATAGATGTTTTGATCTTTCTCTTTAATTTTGTAAATCAACCATTTTTACTATATTTGATTATGAATATTGTGATTGTTATGAATGTTATTCGAGTAACGTGAAGTCATGATACTTACTTTCGCTTGCACTAACGATACTTTTATGCTTATAAGAGAACGATAAACTTTTTTGGGGAATGTACAGTAATATTGACTAGAAAACAATAGTAACATATTTGTGCAATCTGGGAAAAGTTCTTTACTTCTTCTAATTTCTTTCCTTTTTAGGGTTTTAAGTCACAATGCTACTGATGCACCTTCTTATTTGGCATATATGTAGTTTAAGAAAAAACACGTAAAAGGGTACAAATAGAGCACGTGTGCTACGCAATACTAAATTGTAATTTCCTATTTCTGAAAGCTATGAAGTTCGTAGCACTCGGGAACTCCTCTACTCAGCTGGAAGACCACTTGTGTGACGTCACTGTAGCAGCCATCTGGCCTTCTCAAATCTAGGTGGTGTTGGTCCAGCACTCTGGTCTTCTCAAATCTAGGTGGTGTTGGCCGGGAGGACCGAAGGTTACGTGTTGCTCTGACATCATTAGAACACGTGACCTTTGAAAGCAATGAGCAAAGCAAGATTGTTATGCCATCTGTTGCTGAGAGCACGAACCCCTGCTATTTGTGATACGTGTGTTTTTATTCTTGTGTACTTTGTATCACAAAGCAGTAGAATATGGAGGAAGAGGATGGTTATAGTTTTTCAGATTATGTTCCGGAGAAAGAGGAGAGTGAATACATTAATTTTAAAACAGGGTATTTGCAGTCACTGTGATGGATGATTTGTTTGCACTATTTGTTGCCTAATGCTCTCCCCTTAGCATGGTCGTGAGGTTCTGCACTCTATCTACAAGGCTGGAATTCAAGGGGTTAATGGATATGTACTTAAATGATTTTTACAAAATCAATTGAGAAATTCAAACTGAAAAAAAAAAAATCAGTTTGAGCAGTGTTGGCAGCATAAATTATTTTCCACTTCTTGAATAGCTTGATTCTTCGAGGTAAGTTAAAGTAGAAGAAGGGGCAGAAAAAACTTGTTGGACAGCTAACCCCTTCCCTGGAGTTAAATTAAATTATATTTATATACCACTTTTCTGTAGGATACACTTAAAAAAAAATACTGTTCCATTGGAGTTCTCTTACATATTGTTTCCCTCCCCGTTACCCTTGAACAAAATTTTCTTGAAGAAAGCCTGCCTCAGCTTTAGATTTCTGCGAAAGTCAATCAAGTATAACTTTCATAGGTTGATTGGATTGTAAAAATAAATAAATCTTTAAGTGTTACGTCCCACGTTTATGCCGATTAGGCTAAAGGAGACAGTGATAATGAGAAACGAATGAAATGGTGAAATGAAGAAAATGGAAGGAAACGGGAGAACTCCGAGAAAACTCACGCACACAGAGATTGGATTTGAAGTTTAACAACGAGGCTATATGAAAAGTGAGCCGACATTTAATGTGAGATCCAAACACTTGAGTTTCCACGCCGTAGGAATTGAACCCGGGTCTTTCATGTCATAAGCGCGTACGCTAACAATATAGCCACGAGGGAAGTTCCGGTAAATTTCATCTTATGCTTCTTTGCTTGCCACAGACTTTTTGACTGTAGCAGATTATATACGTATATGAAGAAGAAAATTTCAATTAACACAAAAACGTTTATGTAATTCAGTTAAAGGGTAAGAGTATACTTTATTCCTCTATGTTAAAATGTCCTTAGCCTACAGCGCGAACTCTAGTAAGGTAAATTATGATTTTCTCTTCATGGTTTTAACCGCTTGCTGCGTACGTTTATTAAATGCATCAGTGGTCTGTTAAAGGACAATTAACTTCACACGCAAATGGTATTCTCTGACCTTTCAAATACCAGACTGACATTTTTCTTCCTGTTATATTATGTTGGCACTCTTTCCAAAACACAAAATCGATTGTTTTTAATTAATTGTGGTGGATCTTGAGAAAATGAAAAAGGTTCGGATGTCTTAATATCCAAGCGCGATGATTATCTTTATATGTAGATATCATGATTGGAGAAAAACTTGAATGGCGTGTGAAATCATAAAAAAATAACATGATTGTAATGTACATATATTGTGAGAAAAAAGTGTGTATTATTTACTCAAGTTGCTTTAATATTAGATTAGTGAGAATGAAATGTCCGCCCCAGGCGCGACATTTCCAAAGAGGGGAGAATTTAGAACTCTAATGTCTATTCAGTTAAAATAGTCGTCGTCGGCTCTTTTGCCATACGAGTCAATAAATACCAGTAGGTCTTCTCAAATAACTAGGGATGGGCACGAGTCGAGTCGAAGGTAATTTTCTCGAGTCTAGTTCCGAGCCTAGTCACTGTTTTTGAGGTCGATTTTGATAAATGGCTCGCTCGTTCAGCTCGTTTTAATTCGTTTTGAAACCGTGGCCTGATTAGACTGGAAAACGAAAGCCATTAGAAATGTAAACAGTAATGTGAACTACTTTTAATGTTGCCCGTGAGCGGGAAAACTGCTAGCATCTCGTCTCGTCTCGTTAACGAGATGACAATATATTATTATAACGAGACAGCCACAAATGTCGAGAGCACCAATATAAGTATATACTCTAATTATTACCATCAAGCCCTAGACCTGCACGGTCGAATTTTTGAGCCCAAGCAGAAGCCAACCCGGGTAGTGATATCAACCAGCTCGGCTCGGCTCCGTTCAACTAAGCGAACAGCTCGAGCCGCCTTGGTTGCGATGAGCCATCAGCTCGGCTCGATTGATCCGATGCGTTGAGCAGGCTCGGTTGGGATGAATCATCGATTCGGCTCAACTGAGCCGATAGCTCGAGCCGGCACTGTTGGGGTGAGCCGACTCGGTTCGACTCGGCTCAAGTGAGCCATCAACTCGAGCCAGCTCGGTTGAGATGAGACATCAGCTTGGTTCGATTCGGTTCAGGTGGCCATCGACTCGAGCCAGGCAGGTTAGGATGAGCCATTGGCTCGGTTCGGCTCAACAGTGCCAAGGGATCGAGCTAGCTCGGTTGGGTGAGCTCTTTACTCGGCTCACTTCTTGTTTCGGTTCAGTAGTGAAGAAGGGACACTTCGTCCTGTCTTACCTACCAAAGACATCCATGGTTGGCAAAGAACTTTGATTATGGTTTGTTTGCTTTTCGTTTGTGAAATGGTGATTATTCCATAAGTTATATACTAGTATTTCCTGCTTATTCCTCTATTCCTTATATTCACAACTTATTTTTATGTTGTAAATACATGTAATGAGTAATTTTGATTCATATCTTGTTTGTGTAAGTATATATATATATATATATATATATATATATATATATACGAGCTCGTATATATGCATACAAAGAATAGTAAAAATTGTGCACTTGTGTATATACTTGAGACTATAACTGTAGATAAATAATGTATAATGTTGTATGGAAAATTTCAGGAATTGTGTCTTAAACCAACGCTTTTTCCACAAAGAGATGAATCCATAGGTCTTGACGTCGGTATTCTCGGGCACAAACATTTTATATCAGCCTGCAATGCTTTGTATTGTAGGAAAACTTTGATGGATAAGGTTGGTATAGTCTATGTATTATTTTTTAAGATCTATATTTTAAGATTCTAATCCATATTTAAAAAGTACTAGCAAACCCGCACGTTCTGCGCAAGCGCAGGACACTATTGTTGTCTGAATGATTGAATATGGTACAAAATTAAAAATATTTATGGCTAGGAAAATAGTTTTAATAACACGTTAATATCTTTAATTAAGAATTTTTGATAATTACTCGAATTTAAGACGTCCTCAAATCTAAAACGCACTTCGGTTATGTTTTTACTGGCAATAATATTTTCGAGGGATTTTTGCAGTAGCAGAGCTCGATTGCAGAGGGAATAACACAATTGGTAGGAGGAGAGTTAAATCAAGGAACTGGAAAGTGGGGTAAAATATCGCATTTATTAGCTTAAACCTAGGGTCTAGATTGTCTGCCAAGTGTAAATTAGCTTCTGGAACCAAGATGTACGGAAATAGAGAAACAATAAGGAAAACTCTTAACTTAAGGTTGGGAGTGGCATGCTCTATAGCCATTAACATTAATTTGTTAAGAAAAAAGACAATAAACTTCTGTGGACAAGTGGGTAGAGTGGCGGACTGGTAGTTCATATACTGTTTTGAGACCAGATCGAATCTCATCCCATCCCTACCCATCTTTTCTTTCTTACAACACATTATAGAAAATGTATAATTTTCATGTTAATAAGAACCGAAGCAATATAATAAGGAAATAACTTATTGATAGTGTCCTTTAATCGACGTATTTATTCAGGATTGGAGTACTATTGGTAACAGCGATTGTTTTCAGTTTATGGTCTTGTATGCTTACTCCTCCCCTCTCCATTTTTGCAGAGCAGACGAACTTCAACTCACTTCGACTGTGTGTGTGTCAGGAACAGAAAGTAGCCTTACAGTTACAGTGAATGAAGTAGAATAGCTCGTTGTCATGGAAGAAAGGCTGATATTAAATTATGGTTCTAGTGTGTGTGTGTTTCTTTTTAGAGTATTGACTCTTTCTCTTTTTCGTATCCACAAGTGCAAGAAATGCAATGATAAGTCTGTGTAAGGAATAAAGAATGCCCTCTTTAAACAAAACTAAATTAAACAGCTCTATGTGCAAGGAACACGCATGTCTCCAAAAGATGCCATGGATATTAATGATAATCATACCGTTCTTCTGAATTATACAGTAGATAAACTGATAATAAAATGATGTAATAGGCATAAGCTTTTCTTCTAGCATGACAACACATTAAACGTAACTCATTAAATTTTTGGGATTACAAATAATACTTTACGTGCCGGTGTAGGCCTATTCGTTTTCACATACGAGTGACGAATGAAGAAACTGTGGTGATAGCAATAAAAATCAAAAAATCAAATATGAGATTTCAATGAATTCAAGTTACATGGCCCCTACATGTCGAAAAAATTATTTTTCGACCTCTGTCCATCTATTCGTCTGTCGATACGTCACGCTTTTATATGCACTCAAATAGAAAGGTTTTTATAACATACTAGCGTTTCGAATTCTATATCCTTCGACACCTAAAACTAAGGGTAGTTTACTGAAGAAAGAAAATTTAAACTAATTCAATTTTCTAAAAAAAACAGCTGTGACGATTTTTATTTATTTTTTATAAATATATATTTTATTAACAACCTTCAACCGTAGTATGAATCATTGCTCTGAAAAATACATATGGTGTAATTTATGGTATGCGTTCTTTTTATACAATTTTCTCAACCGCATTTCATAAATAAACGTAACATTGTAACTTAACAATATGACATAACTCGTTTGTCATGTAAACATTTAGAAGGAGTGGTTTCCTCTTGGAATGAGCGTTTTCCTCGACGACTTTCCCATTAACGTCTCAGGCAATTTTGTTCATATTTCGTAAAGAAATGTTTCATTCATAAACTATCATACAGCATAAATCGTTTGTCCCGATAACATACAGGAATGGTTTGTTCAAGGGTGAATTTTTTTGACAATTTTCGCAGTAATAACAGACATATTTGTTCTAATTTCAATAAAAATATTTTCTGTAGTAATCTTACAATATGGTATAACTCGCTTGTTCCGAAGAGAAAAATCCAAAAAAGGTAGTTTACTTTCACAGTTAAATTTTTCCCGACGATTTGCTTAAAAATGAATCGAACTGCTTGATCCAGGTTTCATAAATAATTTACAATATGGGATAAATCGTTTATCCTCAAAATTAGAGATTGAATAGTTTACCTTTGGGGAAGTTTTTCCCGATGATCTTCCCAAAACAACTCAGATGTTTGTTGTTCCTATTTCATAAATAAATGTTACATAAACAACCTAACGATGTGCTGTAATTTCCTCATCCTAAAAATCTAGAAGTGGTATATTACTTTTGACAGTTTTACCCTGCGATTTTCTCAAGAACGACTCAGGTGGTTGTGTTCGTATTTCATAAATAAATGTTTTATGAAACACTAACAACATAGCATAGCTCGTTTGTCCTGAAAAGATCCACAAGGGATACTTTATTCTTGGGGGTGACTTTTCTCATTATTTTCTCAGAAATTACTCAGACGCTTTTGCTTATAGTTCACATACTATTATATCCTTAATAATTCTAATATATATGGCTTAAGTTATTTCTAACGGAAATATGAGCAATGAGTACTTTACTTTTGGGTCTAAAGTTTTCTCAAAAAATATTTTGTTCGTAACTTCCCAAACAAATGTTTCAGTAATAGATGCAGCCTAACATGAGTGTAAGAAATTCTAGCGAGAAAGTTCAGTGCATTTGCTCCGTATCCTTTCTTAAATATATATTTTAGATGTTACACCTAATCACAATTTTCCGAACAAAATCGAAATTTCTTTTTAGATCTGCCTTGTTATGACCAAGTGGTTCAAGCGTATTGGTTCTGAATTTGATTCCCAGTGAGAGCTGGTGTATTTTCGTTCAAGAGATAGATGACACGTCGGTGCAAAGAAAAAAATGTTTAAATAAGTCTAACCAAGTTAATCAATAATACAAAGAAGTAATACAATGTTACCAAATTATCGACGAAACGTTTTTAATATTAGGTAGAAGCGACTGAAATGTCCAAACGATTATTGTCAATTCTGAAGGTAGAAAAGTGAAAAATACAATTCCAGGTTAATCAGTGGCCTCTAGATAAAGCTATCCTACTAAGAAGTGATTGAGATACCAATAAATGTTGTAATCGCTGGGAGAAATGTTAGGAGAATACAGTGGGTGAGAGAGAGTTTAATACTGCAGATCATGGATAGTCTGCATCTTCGTTTCAGAGCAAGTATTGAAGTCTGTAGGCCTACATAGGTTTGCATTGAAATGAACATTCGAACACAATATCTGTTTAACATTGCTAAGGGCTTGCGGACAGGTTTGCAGTGTATTTGATGGAGTTTTGATATTGCAACGATTCTAACGAACCCCTGAGCCTTCTCTACTGTACACTATAAGTTAAATTCGTGCTTAATTAAAACTATATTTGTTTAAATTTAAAACTCTTGACCGTTATCACCTTTGCATCACGGGCAACAATCCGCCAGTAAATCTTTGTTTTCGCCTTGGTTTTAGCCCCGTAAATGTCTTTGTTCATAAATTTCTTTGTGTATGGTTTTGCATATATGTGACACGGACATTAAATTTTGGTTTCTACGCCATATGTATCTAATTACATACACACTTATAGAATGAACACAAGAAACTTGGAGTATCTATATTGTTTGTGTGTAGAATTCCATACACATGGGAGTCAACGTGTTAAGAAAAGTATAATAATAATAATAATAATAATAATAATAATAATAATAATAATAACAGAAAACGATACGATCACTCACATAATTTATAAACATAAGTTAACACTTATTAAAGCATATAAATGCAATGGAATTAAGTTATTTCTCTCTCTCTCTGAACGCAACAGGTCTTAGGGTGCCAAGGCGTTGAAGAGGACTTGTGGCACTCACGACTTTGAGGCGGTGTGTGGTCAGCACATCGGATCCCTTTGTTGTTAGTCCTAGCATTCTAGACCGGATGCAGTTATTCCCGGTAGAATATACAAGCAAATAAACTTTACTATTACTGTTAAAGTAAATAATTATACTCATTCCCTCGATGTGATACTTGTGTTTTCTTAACCGTATACAGACAACTGATCCATGGAAGAATCGTTGATAATAATAATAATAATAATAATAATAATAATAATAATAATAATAAAAGAAACTCGACAAGTATTCTTGCAAACGATAGGAAAAAGTTTGCGTCACACTGTTCACTTTGCTGGACATACCAGTGTGCCGCGTTATACCGGTTGTGGCACAATGGAATATAGTGTATGGATTTTTAATTTTTACCAATTATTTCAACTGCTTCAATTAAAATGGATATATAATAATAAGAGAGTGAATTTAGTCTTCGTACCCTTCGATTTAGAAATAAGGTTCACGAGAATTTCATAAAAAATAATAATACTCAGAATTTTATATAGTAGATTGTTTTATTCGAAATTACATACTTCTTGCAACTGTTTTCTGATTGAAATTATTTTAAATGTAATCTTTAAGCTTTTCGTCCCATGATTATGCCGGCTAGGCTAAAGGAGGCAGTGATGATGAGAAATGAATGAAACGGTGGAATGAAGAAAGTGGTTCTCCCGAGGAAACCCACGCACACGGTGTTTGTCCAGCACAATGTTAACTTCACGCGAGCTGGGATCGAACCAAGACCCCATACACCAGATGTGAACGCTCTACCACTGAGCCACCGTGGCCTCTGAAATTATTTAAAGAAGAAAGGGACAACTTTATGAAAACTTGATGAACACACTTGTTAAAAAATACAAGCTTTTCGTGGAATATTGCTTATAGATTATAAATTCAAGGGGCCGGGCCGGGCCCAGGGTAAAAATTCCGGCCCGTGCAGAACTCTAGCCCCTGTGTATATGTTATCTTTGGAAATACAGTAGTGTTTCGCTTACCCGACATAAAACAGGCAGCAGAACGGCAGATAATATGGATGTGTTAAGAAAAGACCTATTAAAAGTCAAACTATGATATGATTTTACATACAGGTGGCCCAACAGTAGGTATATAGTCCCGTACTGATCAACTCATTGCTTTTTATATCATTTCTTATTGTTATCCATCAGATAGACTTAGTTTCTTTATTATTTGTTCTGAATGTCTTTTTACTTACATCTTAAACACGGAACAGCCGAAGCAAGTAAACCTATAAGCTAGAATTTATATTTGATCAATGCAAGGGTGTATATCTACTTTTGGGCCACCCTGTATTACGCATCTAATAATCATGTTTTGTAAGAAATAAATATAATGCATTAAATCAGGGACGTATCCAACGTGAGGTTCTGGGAGCTGTCCCCCTCCAAAAGTCAAGCACATTTCAATAAATCTGCTTTTTCCCTTTTGAGGTCCTTTTATATCAGATTACTTTGAGTCAGTGTCCAAACTTTAGGCAGTGCGTTGTCTTGTTATAATTCTAAGAACATACCGTAATGCCGTTGATATCAGGTGGAATTAAAGAGCACTTTTAAATTAGAATAAAATTTCATTTCCGTTCTGTTTATAACGTTAATGTATTAGAACGATACACTCATTGTCATTTGCTATTTTTGTTATGTGATATACGTAGCAGGCAGTTTTCCTTAGTTACGTGTCTCTCGAAAATATTTTTTTGTTTTCGTTTGTGCTACAATGCAGTTTGTTTAAAGTAAACCGGTTCATAAATAAAAAGAAAGTTAAAGTTGAAGAGAAATACAGAACTGTGTTATTATTATTATTATTATTATTATTATTATTATTATTATTATTATTAAAATATTATTGATATTTTTAAAACATTAGAATTACGTGCTTATGAGGATTCGTGTTGGGCCCCATCCGAAAATAAAACCTGGATACATGCCTGCACTGAATGATAAGCGTATGAGTCATGGTGTAGACGGGCGTGCTAGTGATAGAGTCCAGAGCATCAAAAACAGACTAAGACCACAATTTGCAGTCCTTGCCGATTGATGCTACTTTTTACCTGCAATGATATGTCGGATAATACGGTATGTGGAATTAACGAAGCTCAGATAAGCGAGACCATGGCACATTGATGTTTCATGCACCTAAACCTGTAAAATATTTGTGCAAAAAACATCTTTCACTGACTAGCTAAATTTGTGGGTATGATCGCACATCTTGCATTATAAAGTATAGTCTTACAAACAATATATATATTTAGCATGCTGAAAACCTAAAGAAAAACCAACTTCAATAACTTGCTATAGCTTTCTTTTTTAATAACGGGAAACTTGTTCATTTCATCACGATAAATCACGTTTAGTACTAAGATATATGTTTATGTCTATATATATTTTTCACACTTTATTGGAGACAAAATTGTTCTTTTTCCAAGAAAAGAGGATGAGAGAAGAAGCTATACTACAGCATAAACTGAAAACAATCGCTATTACTAATAGTACACTAATTCTGAATACTTGTAAATACGTCATTAGAGGAATCAATAAGTTATTTCCTTATTATATTGTTTCAGTTCTTATTAACATGAAAATTATACACTTGCTATAATGTTTTGTAAAAAAGATGGGTAGGGATGGGATGGGATTCGATCTGGTGTCCAAGAAGTATAAGAACTACCAGTTCGCCACTCTACCCACTTGTCCACAGAAACTATCTTTTGTTTATTGTCTTTTTCTTAACAAATAATGCTAATGGCTATAGAGCATGTCACTTCCAACCTTAAGATAAGAGTTTTCCTGATTTCCGTACAACATCTTGGTTCCAGAAGCTAATTTATACTTGGCAGACAATCTAGACCCTAGGTTTAAGCTAATAAATGCAATATTTTACTCCACTTTTCAGTTCCTTGATTTAACTCTCCTCCTACCAATCGTGTTATTCCCTCTGCAATCGTGCTCTGCTACTGCAAAAATCCCTCGAAAATATTATTGGCAGTATAAACAAAACCGAGCATAATTTTGTTTTTTGCTTATATTTTTATTATTTTATTATATATTTTTGGAAATATCTCCTTACTAATAACTAAATTTTATCCATAAACGTAAGGAAAATTGAATAATTGCAAAAAAAATCGTGAGTTACAGTATACACGCATTTTTTTTTTTTTTTTTTTTTTTTTTTAGCATAGTGGTACCTCGAAAATCAGAAGTAACCTCCATTAGCAGCAATAACCCCTCTCCGATGCTCAGGAAAACCTTAGATCCTAACCAACAGCAATGTTTCCGAACCACGGGTAAACCATGGATTCTAATAAGCAGCAATAGTCTGTCTCCGACGCACGGTGAAATCATGGAACATACAGTGGTAGAATTTAGCAGAACGTGAACCAAAGAAGTCGTCAAGTGCGTGACTAATTTTGTCGAATATTTGGAACAGTCGTCTTCACAGATAGTTGTCTAACGAAAGGATTATGGTGTAATGGCCGTGGAACATGAAGGATGCATTAACGTTTCTCAATCAGTGTGCAGTGATGGTGTCACGAGCAGTGCCGTAAGGTATTTATTCGTTGAACCGGTGCAGGAGAATATTCGGGGCCCCTAATGAATGAGTTGGTCCATGTGCAGGGGGTGTTTAGAGCTCCTCCCAGAAGCCTTAACAACGGCCCCCCTTGAATTGATTTATATATTCCCCAGTTAGTTCTGCGGGACCTGCCTCTCGGAGACCCTCAGTACCGTGCCGTGAGGGGCTTGTGAGCTGGGCTATGGGCCCGGGTGCCGAAGTAAGGGGGTGCAAAATTCGGGAGGGATAAAAGGAAAAGAGAGGGCGCCGTCGTATACTCTCGCCCCGGGCGCTGATTTTCCACGACATGGCACTGGAGCCCCTTGTTACAACAATGTCTGGCCCTCCTCTTCTGATGGTGGTCAACAGGTAACACCATTAAAACAAAACAAAAAAATAATAACTTACTAGATCTTTCGACTTCAACAAAGATATAATACATATAAAGTTTTGATAATTATCACCATGATAATTGCTAATCGATTTCGCTATCATTCAATTCGCTCTTTTGCTGTTCTGCATTCAAAGGGCCCAGCTTAAGCTGGGCTATCTACAAGATATTGTGCATTGTACAGTGCGAAGTGTTTTCATATGTTAGTTATAATATTTAAATTATTTTTACTTCCTGAATATTAGTTGTTTATTTTAACAATAGCGGGAACGGGATCAATACAAGTTAGTATAAATTTGGAATATTATAATGTACAAATCTCACATAGACAAAATAAATAACAGGGTAATTTAAGTATTCAATAAAAGGTAATATGAGCTCCAAACAGCAGCTCCAAGGTAATATGAAGCCTTTTCGTCCGGATACCCCAGTGGCCCTAGTGTGTTGCACAGCTGATTATTATGGCTCTGGACACGAGCGACTTAGCAACACGTGGCTTACCGTTGTCCCTAGAATCTCAATGGAGGAAATACGTGTAATGCTGCCACATGGAAATTAGACCGATTTTTTAAAAATATATAATTTAAGGCATATACCGTGACATACCAAAATCCAGATCATCTCTCTGAGGGAGGATACGCACTACAATATCAACTGAATTCTCACATTATTGTTGCTTAAAAATTAAAAATTAATTAGTAAATCAAGCCATGCTTGCTTCATCTACCATTTTCACTAGCCATTAACAATATACCGGTAACCAGCAGTTTTTGTTATTTTTATTTTTCACAATTATATCATCTTCTTATAATACGCTTTAAAATGTGTGTCGAGAATAATGGCAAACATATGAAACATTTTTTTAAAAAAGATAATGTACTGTTTATCTGCCTTCTGATTACTTCTATACAGGGTGGATTGATTTAAATCAGTCTGATTTAAATCACGATTTTAATCAAGATTTAAATCACTTGATTTTTTAAATAAAAATCGTTGATTTAAATCAAATTCCGAAATAAATTAATTGAAAGTGAAAATAAGTAAAATCCCGTTTCTGTTCTGTTATTTCGACTATGGAAGATAATAATCATAGTACAATGAGACTCAAATGTATGTACAGCACAGTATGAAAACGAGTATCATGCAAGGGATGATTAGGGAAAATCCCACTTTGAACGGGTAACGGAAGAATCCTGCTTTCTTCTCTTCGTAACATAATCGTTAACTATTCGAACGGAGAAATCACCATGGATATTTAAGACAAAAATTATTTTGTGTCCACGTCTATTTGTTTGTTTCTAAATAATAGGGGCGTATTTAGAGGGGCCTGATCCCCTTTCCGAAACAAAAAAAAAAAAAAAATAAAAATAAAATAAAATAAATTAAAACTTCAGGCGAAATTTATGTACTAAATACATAGAAGTTCCTCGGGATCGTAATATGGTAAGTTTTGGATGCGTTAAAATATCGAATAATACTTTTGATAAAGTAGATTCTTTCAAATATCTAGGATCAGCATTAACAGACGAAAACGATATTTACGAAGAAATAAAATGTCGACTAAAAGCAGGGAATTCTTGTTATTATTCAGTTCAAAATCTCTTGTCACGAATTCTTTCCAGGAATTTGAAGATTAAAATATATATGACTGTTGTTCTCAGGGTGTCTACCAAGCAAGCATAATTAAATTCCCTGGCTTTCCCTGACAAAATTATAATTTTCCCTGACTCTGTCATTCTTTTTTTCTTAGTGTAACTCACGAAAAGTAACTTATAGTTAAATAATGAAAATGAAACCTTTCAGTTTTACGTCCCATGATTATGCCGGTTAGGCTAAAGGAGACGGTGATGATGAGAGATGAATGAAATGAAAAAAGTGGGAGGAAACGGGAGAACCCCGAGAAAACCCACGAGCACGGTGTTTGTCCACCACAAACTACACAGGGCGTGAGCTGGGATCGAACCAGGGACCCCAAGCACCGGAGGAGAACGCTCTACCAGTGAGCCAGCGCGCCCCCAACTTATATTTAATGTGAACTGTAAGTTTTCATCATTGTTTATATGCTTATACAATATTCTACAAACCTACAAACGAACCAATTCATTTACCTGTAATTTATGACTATTTTAGTGACATTCCTTCATCCCTCACAGCCTGGGAAAGATTTTTCCCTGAAAGACTGAAATTCCCTGACTTCCCCTGACTGGTAGACACCCTGGTTCTGAATGGTTGCGAAACATGGTCGCTTACTATGACGGAAGAACGTAGACTGAAAGTATTTGAGAACAAGATCCTGAGACGAATATTAAGACCCAAGAGGAACGGGAATGTCGGAAACTTCATAACGAGGAACTACATAATTTATACGGTTTACCAAACATTGTTAGGGTCATCAAGTCTAGGAGACTCAGGTGGGCAGGTCATGTAGCAAGGATGGAAGAAAATAGGAACATTTTCAAATTCTTAACTGGAAGAGCAATCGGCAAACGACCATTAGGAAGACCTAGGGGCAGATGGGATGACAATATTAAGATGGATCTCGCAGAAATAGGAATACAAAGTAGAAACTGGATCCAGTTGGCTAAGGATAGGTCAGTGGAGAGTTTTCGTGAACGGCATTGAACCTCCGGGTTCCATAGGCCATAAAGTTAATTAGTTAATTTTAGGCGAAATTTATGTACTTTACATGTATTTCGTGTCGCTGGCTATTTCCGATTTTTTAAAAATATACCCCTGCCAAATATCAGTAACTTTCGTGAAAACAAAAGTTTCATGTTGATAAACGTTGCTGTTTGTTTTTCCCTTAATGCTTAAGAAACATTGTTTGGGATTGAAAAAGGTTAACGATTGGGAATTAATTCAAAATTAAACCAAAACACTTTCACTTAAATGGTATAATTATAATTTAGTATTAATTCCTAATGTATTTTCTCCAGTTCGCGACTTGCATTATACGAGGACAAAGATTTGATTTAAATCAAAAAAATCGATTTAAATCAAAAAAATCAACAAAAATGATTTTTATTAAAAAAATCATGATTTTTTTCCACCCTGCTTCTATACTTCATAGACCTCTGTGATGAAATAGATAGAGTGGAATATTGAAGTAGGAGTCCTTGCAAGCTATTTAGATTCTCTTCTTCACAACAACTTTGTTATTACTTGTAAGTTAAACAAAGTGCATTGTGCCTAAGCGGCTATTCCTTTGCTACTCATAGGGAAAGACTGATTTCGGGTTTAGTGTTCCTTTCAGCAGTGAGTCTATATGAGACGTAGACCTACAGCTTAACGTAGGATCCGAGTCACATGATCTACTGTCAGAAATCGAATTCAAGTATCCCGCGAAGATGCGTCATAGGGAAGTAATCAAGTAGTCTACAAGCTTTCGGATTTCAAAGTCACTCTGGCGCTTGGTGCATTGGTTGACCAGAGTAAAGGAAAATTATACGAGTATTTTCAGAGTATCTGCAAATTATTTTGGATATCTTAAGGTGGATCACTAGGTGTTTCCAATCCTATGCTAAACACTGCTTGAATAGTGTGGTGTTGCCAGATAGTGTCGAGGTTTCCTGATGCCAGATAATAAAGGGAGTAATCATGGAATGCTGCTTGGATACTTACTAGAGAAATTAGTTTTCGACTATTACCGCAATTCCGCTTCTCGAACTGCAACGCTAGAATCCAGGAATTTTCTTATTGTGACTACTACAGTAAACGCTGAAATTTGGCAACAACGCATTATGGCGTTAAGAGAAAGTTTCATCTCAAAATCTATTTCCTTAAATGTAAATTAATATTTAAATAAAATATGAAACATAACACGAAAAACGGTCAATTAATATATCTATTTCGTGAGAAGATCGTCACTTTAAAATACTTTACACATAGAAATAAACATTGCATAAAACGGAGCACTTCTAGTAAGATCTAGTGATGAGCGCAAGAGTCTTGGTCTTGCAGTTTTTGCAAGAGTCTTGCATGCAAGACCAAGACCAAGACCAAGACCAAGACTAGGAATCCCGATGCAAGACCAAGACCAAGACCAAGGGGTGCAAGACCAAGACCAAGACCAAGACCATACCTGCAAGACCAAGACCAAGACCAAGACTCTTGCGCAAGAGTCTTGCACAAGTACCAACACTACTTGAATTTTTTATAGAATGTAAAAAGGAAGGGGAAAATCATTACATCTTTCACGTAAACTTCTTGGCTCCAGTAAAAATACCGCCGGAGTGAATGTGTTCCCAGTAGTGTATGCAATCCATGTGAGTCGATCTGCTCCTGTAACATATAGCTACAGTATGTCGTTTTTTGAATCGGTTGTTCACGAGACGTCCGACAGCATAATTCTATGAATTGTTACAAGCTATAATAACTTGAGAGTCTGATTTACTTTGGTCATCATTTGATCATTCACGACGGCCCATGATTGGATTTTGGGAAATCATATGAAGAATAGTTGTGTCCATAAGAAGTGGATAAGCAAAAATAAATTAGAGCATGTTATAGACACGGTAGCTCAGTGGCAGAGCGTTCACCTCTGGTACATGGGGCCCTGGTTCGATCGCAGCTTGCGCTATGTGAGCTTTTTTGGTGAACAAACACCCTGTGCGTGGGTTTCCGTTTCCTCGTACTTTCTTCATTCCACCATTTCTCATCATCACTGTTTCCCTTAGCTTCAGTGTTATAATCGTAGGACGTTAAAGTAGATATTTAATTTCATTTCAAAAACATATGAATGGTGTTCTTCTTCCAAAACTAACGGGAAATGTAGCATTGAACATCGGCAATTCCGTACACCATGGGTGCCGACTACATGGGTATGGCCTTGGCTCTGAGGTTTTACATGTTTCGGTATCTCTCCTATGAACTCCGGCCCGCAGTTGAATGGGGGTGAATTTGGAGGTTAATGCGATCGGAGTTTCACCATTGATCTCAGAAAACGCGAAAACTATTTGACACTAATATCGGTCATTTTGTATTATTTTTACGTCTCGGTACTCCCCTCCCCCGAAAGTGAACCACGGCCCGCATGCACTGGTAACTGACTTTGAAAGTCATCGCTAATGGCAGTATCATCATTGATCTCAGCGACTGTGAAAACTATGTATTCGACACTAATATCGGTCATTTTCTACTACTTTTACATGTCCCGGTAAACACCCCTCCTGATTCAAAATAATAAAAAAAAAAACCTTCTTCTTGGTCTGAGGCCTGGGACATGATACTTGTCACCCAAATTTCGTAACTCTTGGACTCTCGTCTGGTCCCCAGGCCGCACACAGGCAATCAGAAATACAGGCACGCAGACACACAGACAAACAAACTCTTTCTTTTACTTATATTAGATATGATATACAGGCGAGGATCCAAGGGGAATGTTAAAGGGGTTATACCTCCCCTTGACGCTCAGCTATACACTGTATAAAATGGGCTTCAATCCTACTTCTTTCTTTACACTGGATAAAATGTCAAACTATGCTTTAGCCCCTCCCTCGATCATATCCTGGATCCGCTTGTGTATATATATATATTGATAGAGGGAGAGAGAGACAGAGATGACTATACACATCAGCAGTGGATTTTGTTTCGGGGGAGGCTTGAGAACGAGTAAGAAATATTTGTGTTGTACGTGCAATGCGAAAAAATGATCACAAATTTATTTCGGGAGGGGCTTCAGTCCGATAGCCATTCGCTAAATACGCCACTGAACATTAGTCAACTGTTCCCATATTACCTAATACAGCAACGAAAGAAATTTTGAGTAAAGGTCAATCTTAATAGTTGTCTATATCAATATTCGAGACGAGACCGAGACTTTCGAGACTGACCTAAGTCTCGTCTCGGTCTCGTCTCGATTTATAGAGCTCCGTCTCGGTCTCGTCTCGGTAAATAAAAGGCCGTCTCGGTCTCGTCTCTGTATATAAAAGGCCGTCTCGGTCTCGGTACCATCCCTACTTGCTGCAGCTGTGAAGCTTCGATGACTGTGGTTCTCAGCTAGTCTCTTCGTCTTAACGTAGCGATTTTCTGTCTTAATATCTTTCTTCAACTACGATCTCCTTCGCCCCCTCCCTCTAGCACGTCCCTCATAATACAGTTCCTCCTCAACCAATGTCCTCCTCTTCATTACATCTAAAATTCTTCTTTTCTCCCCTACTGCTACTATTTCTAAAACCTTCGCATTCGTTTTCCGTTCAACCCAGCTGATTCTCTCCTTTTTTCTCCATGCCCACATTTCGAAAGTCTAACTGTTTCATCGTTTTTGTGTATGTTCTTATTTCTGCCCCATACAGTACATATTAGAATCAGTAAAACAAAATTTCAATATTTAATTGGGAGATTGTTCAATACAAAGATGAGCTAATCGTGGTAGGGAAGAAAAAAATCTGACGCCTTTAGAGTGTAAAAATAATTTTGCAATTTATGGTATTTCAGTAATCTGTGCCATCTTGGTTTTCTTTCATGCGTCTCACTGTCAGGGATAGCCTCCCCAGTTTGGGAACCAGTGGAGTATTAAATCTGTTAAAACATATAAAAATATTACGAAATGTGATTTATCTTATGAGTAGTGAGGCGTGATCACCCATTGAAAAAAAAAGTAAAGGTCATCGCCTATGTTGTACAGTATCATCACACTTACACGAAGGTAAAATAGGTCCTATATTACATTTAGAAACATACATTGTATTTCCCTCACTATTGACGCAATGTAGGATTTATTATCCCTTATATCCAGAGTAAAATTTACTTACGAAAATCATAGATTTCTTAAAAGCAAAACTTGCAAGACTCTTGCAAGCAAGACCAAGACTGGGTGTGCAAGAACAAGACCAAGACCAAGACTAGGTGTGCAAGACCAAGACCAAGACCAAGACCAAGACCGAGGGTTCCACTGCAAGACCAAGACCAAGACCGCATGTGCAAGACCAAGACCAAGACCAAGACCACCCGGGTCTTGGTCTTGGTCTTGCATTTGCTCATCACTAGTAAGATCTAACAGCAGGTGCCATTTTGTGTGCTTATTGTAGAACGAATCAAATGTTTTCTTTTATTTGTTACATTTTTCAATATCAGGAGACACAACCAAATGAATCAGTGTCTTGTGCTGTAGTTGAAACATTACTCTATCTTATAGTATAATATTTATAAATGTAACGTTTCATTGCGCAGTACTTAAGGCAATGAGCTAAAATATGTACTGACTTCCGGGTGGTGATCCACCTTAATTCGCTAATAATCTGTTTTAACTTTTTTCTTGCCCATTCCATTCTCGACAGGAGAATAGGTTGACATTGCTCGTACAACTTCCCTTAACTCTGGGTTTGAGTGAGTGAGGAGTCATTAATTTATTTGTCAATTTAAGCCTATTAGATCAACTACAAATTCTTGTATAGATGAGTTAAGTGAATTCGTCAGTTTCGCTCTCAATTTAAGTGCAAGGATCTAAAACTGACATTTTCGGTTCCGAACGGTAGGCTGTCTGCTAGGTAAAGAAAGCATATGCTGGTGTATGTGTCACGTTATTTTCATGTAAATATGTTTATCTCTTTTACTTATAATTCATCTATTTACTTTTTAAAATACTCTCTTAAAAAAAACTAAGTTCTCTCTTTCATTATAATATATATAAGTCAATGCAAGACATAACTATTGTAAGTTCCATATGTAGCTCACGACTTTAAAACCTGCTGGAAACAAATGAACGACAAGTACTAGCAGAAATACGTCATGCTTAACTTTTCTGTTGGACTTCCCAGCATATAATTCATTGAGTCAGTTGGACAAAATTGTTGGCAAATCTTGTTTGGCGGACTACCTGCTAATCAAGAACACCATTTTCCACTGTGTTGGCTAACGTTGGTCCTTAAATCTGTTACACCTACATTTGCTAGTAGACATATAGTATATGAAGCTCTTACGTTTCACTGAATTTCTTTCATATTCCATAGTCCTCTCAAACACTGTCGAAAATAAAAAAAGAAAAGAGCAGAGGTAATGCATTCAACTCAAAAAGTTACATCGATGTAGCGTACCGACGTATTTCGTCTCACTTCAACACCTGCTCAACAGCAATGTTGAAAGAACATTAGAACTGTTCCTGGGCTGTTTCATAGGGCTGTTCCACACTGTGTACGAGAGTCATAGGTTGTGTATACTGACACTGAATACCATACATTAAATAAGTATAAATTATGTAATGCTTACAGTACATTAATATGCATTCTTTCCAGGTTATTCCAAATAGTGCAGAACAGGATTGGGATCATACTGAACCAGGTGACCCAAAAAGGAAGAAACCAAGAGAATTCGAAATAGGAATATTTCGTTTTTGTTTCTGGAGGTTCGGAGAATGGGTAGAGGTAGTGATAGATGACTATTTACCTACAGTCGATGGAAAGCTACTCTTTTCACGCTGTGCATCTCCAAGTGCCTTTTGGGTTGCCTTACTGGAGAAAGCTTATGCTAAGTGAGTAGTCGAAAACATAAAGAACATAGTTGAAAAATATATTCGATTACACATATATACCGATATACACAATATATAAATTAATACTGTATTTTTTAAAATTCCTGAAAAGTATATTCGATTACATATATATATATATCGATATACACAAGATATAAATTAATACTGTATTTTTTAAAATTCTTGTACTTTAATACATAGTTACGAAGATAGATTTAAAAAGGAATGCCAAATGTTTTACTTTTAAGCAAGAAACTGGCTTATATTCCAGTGGTGCCCCCCCTCATGTCCATGACGCACCCCCCCTCAATTGTCAATCTGTAGGTGATCTTCCATGAAAAAAAATCCTTTCGATTAATTTTTACACCCTCTCGAGCATATTTATATAGATTTTTAACCCCCCCAAATATTTCAATGACGCAGTTTGCGTCATAGCCCCCCCTTGTGGGCACCCCTGTATATTCTGTATGTAATCCTATATATGTAGAGAGACTATTTATGTAAGCATTGTCCTTTCTTGAAGATGACTATGCAGTGTTTTAAAATATCTGGACATCTTTTCTTGTAAGTATTGTATTCTTATTTGTACGTAAGATTTACATACACAATTCAATATTTGTTTACGCAAGTTGCTCAAAAAATAACAAAATCTGCATCATGTTACTTTATTACAATATTAGTTGTAGAAGCAGTGTTTTGTTCAATCTTTTTCGATTTCGGATGGTTTTGCTACAATTGTAAGATAAAGTAATATTTCAGTTGACAAACACTGATTCGTTACTTGCGAAAACACGGTGAATGCGGAAGTACTTCTGTATGCTGCGTTTTCTGATGACTGGACGACAAATTCGCCATTTGACCTCTAGTATCCAACTGTGCAGCAAGATTCATGAGATGTTTGTACTCATTTCAATCTTGAACGTGAAATACAGGATATGCTAATCTTACAAAATCACTTAAAATGAGGAAATTTTCACTGCCACTAGTAGTATAGTGGCAAAGTCACATTATTCTCTTTAAACACAACATAACGTCGATTAAATTTCGTATTCTTCAAGAACCTCTAATGTAGAACACAAACATTTCCAGTATTAGGCCTACTCGTCGCAATCATAAACATCCCACAAATTAACACATTTATTACGTTCTATGTTTTCCATCGTGTTTTATATACTACTTAATGTTGAGCCTTTTAGAAAATATCCGATTTTGGAGAAAATTTTAGCAACCACTCTTTTAGCATCACAAGAAAAATGGGAAATATAGAAATGATACCGTGAATGAAAAATATGAAATTTTTTTATGGAAAATGAAGGAAATATCACGAACAGAAGAATCGAAATATGGAAATACATAAACTGTACGTGAAACTTTAATCTGATACAGAAAACTATATTCTTACAACTACATCGATATTCAAATATTGGAGTGAATTCTAAAACTTTGGACGGGGGGGGGGGGGATTTTTCTCGTGTAACATGTCTGGATAAAACACTGACATGAGCTAACATTGCCTTTGAATGTTCAACAAATAAATGTTGCAATATGCAATTTTCATGCCTGCAGTTTCCTTCTTTTGTCTCCTTTAAGGGAGCTGGTCCGATCTTCATTGCTATATTCCATTGATTATATTTCTTATATACCGTGTATATTTTTAGAATTTTACAAAAAAAAAAAAAAAAAGCATATACTTTTAATAGAAAAATTATTGTGGTTTTAATACTTAACTATACCTCTGTATTTTAAGATTTTACAGAAAAGTAGTTTTAAGAAGTTTTTCATTATTAAGCACTACATCACTAAATATTATGACGTCACACTATTTGCGCTACAGGGTGGACCACTTATTTTGAAACGAAACTAATTGCTAAAAACCCATTGAAAGTTTGAACGATGCAAATATCAACATGCGGAAATAATCGGACACTTTGTAATATCGCCAGATTAGGTGTTGCCAACCCAACATAAGTTATATTTTCAAACAGATTATTACATTTTCAACTACAAATTATACGAAAACTGATAATAGCACATTACTATTTAGTATTGAGGTAGCCAGCTTTTATCAAAAGGCTATATTTCAAATAACTGCGTAGATTAATATGACAACCAATCACATAGGTGGTTCTTAAAAGGCATAATGATTATAATTCCATTTACTACAGTTTGAAATCTCAAAGCATTCCAGAGATATGAAACACATGTTAGAGATTGCTATAGTGCTTAAAATAACGTATTTGTGCAACGTTTTTGCGATGACTTTTGCTTCCATTTACTTCTATAACATTATGATAATTTCTGGTAGTTGTAATTACAACAAGTCCCCGCAATTACAGAATTTTAAGCAGCATTGCAAACTTCATCAATATGTTTATCGTGCATCCACAAGAGTTTGAGATATGAAATAGCTGCAAATGACATTATTATACATGTATTTACGTCTACTGAGAAGCATATAGCCTACTGGTTGGATATGATTCTCATTTAATCACTTTTTTGAATACAACCTTTGGAAATCAAATATTCAATCCCTTTTAACTTTGTTCCAATTTATTCAGAATACGTTATATCATGAACATAGAGTTTGACACGACGGTACTTTGGATGTGCGTTGCCCTGTTCGTTTCACTTGTGTTATTACTGTTTTAGGCGCCTGCATAATTTGAATCTTTGTGGATATTTTCATATTGTATCGTTCTTAGTTTGCAGTATTGATTAATAAATGTGATATTGTACGTTTTTATTTAATATGTAGATTTGAAAAATGTAAATAAATAATCTGACGAAGTAAAATGTAATTTTACTGTGGGCTGGCAAGACTGATAATCTGGTAGTCTTGCAGTGTATGTAAAATGATTTTCCCCTATTGATATTTGCATCGAACAAAATTTCAGCACTTTTTATCTAATGTAGTTTAAATGTTAAAAGAGAGTTTCAAGGAAAATGCTCCACCCTGCATACATTACACAACAAGAAAAACTTGTGGAAAAAATATTTTAGATCAAAAGTTCTTGTACTAAAAGAATGAATTGTAAATTATTATTATTATTATTATTATTATTATTATTATTATTTAAGGCCTTCAGTAGTTTTACTTAGTTTTGGAAACACTCTCTCTCTATCAATAAACATGGGAATTTTGGAAAGTGAGCTATTTTAATATTTACAAAATGCTATTATCGGCAAATGAACCAATAATTATTTTCAAGACCTTTTTATATTACGCAGAAATTTCAATGCCATGTAATTCTGACGTATTAAACTCGGACCCGAATTTCTGGGTATAAGATAAAATCTAGCTCCAGATATTAAATAATTCAAAAGCGTTTTGTTTTATTATCTAGCTCAAATTACACATTTTTATATTCTTTTGTGTCTTTATATTAGTTAACAATATTTAATTCAGTTCAACATTAAGAAGTGAGGAACAAATTACAGTGAACTATACTTATGATGAAATAAGAAGTGTAGAGATAAACTATTATATAGTTGTTCTTAAATTGCTTGTTATGCTATCAAGTATTACTAAATATTGTTACTACAATATTACTTTTTTTTCAGGCTTCATGGTTCCTACGGTGTATTAGATGAAGGTTCCTTAGAAACCACATTGGTTGATTTGTCAGGAGGATTGCTGCGGATATGGAATCTTCAAGGCGATGACATGATTACAGTTTTCAAAACTTTGCAAGAATACAACGAAACAGACTCTCCTATGTGTGCCACTGTGAATGTAAGAAATTTTTCTGTACACATACTCATGAGCACATATTGTTTTCTAAAGAGATTACTGGGTTAGATTATTCCAGGAAAATCTGTCAGGTACCCTGTGAAAAATTAGTTCTCATTTTCTTTTCTCCTTTTTTATTTGATTCATTTATTATTATTTATTTATTTACATTATATTAATTTGTCATGTTCAGTAACGTTTTCCACTTTGCCTGCATTGAACTGTTATTTTTTTCGTAGTATGAATAGATAACACAATTTTGGTAGATTCAATGTTACATGTTATTACACAATCTTTTCATTTCTTCTTTAAAAATATAATTAAACTCTTTCTCCGTCTGTTTATCTATATACATTTATTTCTCACTATTTATATACATTTATCTATTCTCTCGCTATGAATATACATTTACAAAAGTATTAATTGAGTAAAACAAAAGTTTACGTATCAATTAGTTTATATTCATAGCGAATATAATATTAGCTTTGATTAAAGAATAGTATTTGATAAGATCATAATATATTCAATGACTATTTTTTATGTAATAGTAGGTATAATTTTACTCATGATAGTACTTTTGTTAATGAGGATTAAGGGTTGTTTTAAGTTATCTCTGTTATCAAGGTAATCATGTTTTCTTTGCGTGGGACGTTTTTCATATAAATACTTCTATAACTTTTGATATTTCATAGACAAAGTAAGGGGGACACGTTTTCTAAAACCTTTTATCCACCCATCTATCTACGTCTTTTTTCTACACAATATTGTATAAAGTTTGTTATTATATCTAGCCAGAAAATTAATCCATATCTCGAAAAGCAATTCAAACTTGACAAATGTGTAAATAAAATTAATAATAATGAAATTATATCTGATTTTCCGAGAACTACGCATGTTCACGCAACTTATAAGTTTCTGAATAAAGTAAATAGACTTGTATGCAAACGCCTGTACTATGCTTTCACTTAAGATAAAGTGACGTAATCAAGTTTTCATTAGACAAAATATAGGGTTCAAGTATTATATCGATTTTTTTATTAATACATGATACATGTGTCGCTAATATGTAATGTACTCGTATATTATAATAGAACTGGCTGGAAAATAAACTCGGTAGTGTCACGAATTGAAAATTCGTGATACTACTGTGATATTAAACGCAAACTATGCAAATTTGTGACTAAGTAATATTTGTCGTGGCTAATTATCTACACACACAAATATATTAGAAACTTGATCTATTCGACTACAACACTATGTGCAAAGAAACTGAATCAACAATAATGTCAACACAAATTGCCTCGGCTTTCTTTTTCTATAGTCTGCCAAAATATAAAAGCACTTCCTTCCCCCCAACAAATGACATGACAACTCACGCAAGGCTATAGCCAGACGGCATTTTTAATTAGATCGGGTGTGGTCAACACATTAGTTCATATGGCTGCTATTTATGTGTTGCTAGCCTGGAATGCGTTACCTGTTCGTTGATTAATTCCGTAATTCCGTCACTATCCTGGGTTAACATCAAAAAGTCTGTCTTTACGATTACCGAGAGTCGAACCTGGAATGATCCATAAGCATAAGCACCGGATCAGAATTCGGCTTTATAGGACATGTTACATAAATTACACAATCACAGTATTCTTTGCTTAATGCGGTTAATTGGATTCGCGCTATTAAAAACTGCGTTGTTCGAGGTCTATTTACAATGAGTGAACTCGTTTATCACAAAAATTTAGAATAATAATAATAACAATTCGGTTATTATTTAAAAAAATGAATTGGCAAACGTATTCCCAATTCATAAATATACGTAATAATATAAACCTATTGCCTATTCATAAATGTATGTAATAATAAAAACCGTATACAAGGGCGCCCATCAGGGGGGGCAAGGTGGGGCGCTCCCCCTTCCCCTTTGAGAGGAATTTGTGCTTCGGAAGATCGAAAACTCAATAGATATTTTAGAATAGTTACCGCAAAATTTGAGACTACATTTGAAATGTCGCTTATACTTGCCCCCCCTTGGAAACCACAACATGGACGCCCTTGACCGTATAAGAGCTAAACTCTCATTGATCAAAATTTCATTATGTAAGGTATTGCTGTACTGTCATATATGACGTATACTGCAATATTATCTATTCCTGTAATAGTCTTTAACACAAAGAAACAAGATATAATGTACATGATGAAGACAGTAATAAATTGCCGAAACTATAACTCAAATTATTATTAATATATAATTAGTCCTTTGACCAGATTTTGTTATTGATTTACATTTAACAGATACATTCAAAGCTAGCATGAATAGTATGCAAGTATAAATACCCAGGGACGTATCCTGGAATTTATTTCGGGAGAGAGGATCCAAATTCAAGATGAGGATAAATTTTTATTAAACTTTAATCACTTAATCAATCATTAACTAACGAATTACAAACAATACATAATAACATGATGTTAATTTTTTTTTTAACAAATAAATTTATATTTCGTCAGTAAATAAAAAAAAATCCTTTCCTGGATTCAATACATTCTTCGGAACGTCGTCAAAGTGGTTGTCAGCCTCGGCTCTGAACCGCGACTGAAGCAATTGGTTGGTGCACGGGTCATCGTGCAAGATGAACTCTCACAGTATTGGTCACAGTAACGTAACGTGAAGATTCAAAATGGGTAGCCAGAGAGATGAAGTGAGTCGCTCATTGTTTGTTTCAACTTTTTCCTCTATTGTAAGACGAGTGAGATATATGTCTCGTTCTCAATGATATCAACTAAGTTTCGCGATAATCTTGTAGTAGGGCTACATATGTCACCTCACTAACACACCTACATACACGCATATCATATAAAACTGACAAACTACGTTGTATTATTACTTCAAAGAAACAAGTAAAAATGGATATAGGCCTATATTTAAATATAAATGCCCCAAATCATACACACAAATTTAACCACTTCACCCACAACAACTCACATCAGTGTACTAATACAAAACAGAAGTGCTGCAGCGCAAGTCAATTGTGCTCTTATATGCTTTTACAGAAATACTCGTAGCAATTCTTTTCGATGGAAATATATATATAAAAAGAAAACTATGCCTCATCTGGGGCCTCATTCCGTTTCGCTAGTCGCCGAACTCGCCGAACTTGTAAAAAAGGCACAAATGCCGATTACCGTAAATCAAAATTAAAAATTTGCGTTGAGATAACGCAAATAAGTAGGAAAAAGATATTTTTCATAATAATTTTTTTTTCCGTCGGGAGTTCTTACTGAATACGAGCTGCTATATTTTTCATAGTCTTTCTGTTTTCTATTTCCTGACAAGATCGCGTCTGTCATTTTTGTCTTCCCGAGAGCTGAAGGCTAGGGAGAAAATAACCTAAAATGCAATGTTACAGGAGTTCTACTTCAAAATCTATTAGTATTCGCTTGATGTTTAATCAGTGCATAATATTAAAATAAATTATCAGTTTTAATAAAATTCATTATATCAATGTCTAAAAATATTATTTGAGATTTATGTATGAGTATTTGGATAGGTTGATCCTTGTAGCCTTAATGGACATACGTCCTGATTGAACTTTCCCCACCGTACTACCTCACCTCTAAAGAGAGGAGGATTACAGGACTACGCACTCTGATTTGTGTTTACCCTGATTAATAATATGATGATGATACATTAGTCGCATGGTAATGATCTCGTGGTTCTTGTTGATGCATTTAAATACATTGATTCTTTTCAGGTTGAAAGACCCGAAGAAGTTGGTGAAAGGACAGAGGCTGGTCTTGTTAAAGGGAGAGTGTACGCTATTACAGACGTCAAGAAGATAAAAGAAGGCTGGGTGAAAGGTCTTGTAAGGTAGTCTGTTATATTTAAAATCTATGAAGTTAGATATTTATTAGTGTTTTTACCAGAATTTTGTCTGAGCAACATTATTGTCCCATCTTGAATAAGTTACCTAGATATATTTAAGGAAAAGAAACACATTTCAAAACAACTGTATACATTGAACGACTCTGAGGATTCATATCGATCAAAGTTTGTGGTATGATCAACAAACATAATACATTAGTAGTAAATTAGCAGTAGTAAACTTTTCTTATATAGCATTAGAAATAATAATAAATAAAAATCTCCTTGAGCATTCTTATTTGCATTTTCCACCTTCATCTTTCATATGACATTTTAAGCAGGAAAGAGCTGTTCTTGGTTAAATAACGTTTTCACGACATAATAATAATAATAATAATAATAATAATAATAATAATAATAATAATAATAATAATAATAATAATAATAATAATAATAATAATAATAATAATAATATCAGCTCGAGAGTATTGTATGTAAATGCATATTAAAACAAGAAATATCCGATTTAAAAAAGGCTGAAAGTGTGGAAAAACATCAGAAGCAATTTAATATATCACAGATGCATGCCACATTGAGTCTCCCACGGAATATCTGAAAAGACAGAACAATATTGTTATAATCGTACACCAGTTTCTTGCATTAACATACAATTAATTATCAATATCAACCTATACCACAGAAATGAAATATACAAATTCAATATTGAAAATAATAAATAATTCAATAATTCAAACTGTACTGTGACCAACAGATCAGAATGGTTGAACTCGATATTATATAAGAAAAACGAAGAAACCTCTAGGTGAAAATTCAGTGAAAATTCAGAGTTAAAAAAGCCTATTTCTTCATATACGAGTTCAACTGTCATAGATGTTCGTTAATACAGACAATGGGCTGTCTAAATACAACAGGAGTTGTGGTAGAGTCCATGTGATCTGACAGTAAGAGCACTGGCCTCTATATTAAAGGTTGTAGAGCTATTCAGAACGCGGACTGGGTAGCGTAGTAGTGAATACATCGTCATGATGAGCTAGAGACATTAATTTCCTGGCTAGTCCCGCTCTTTGTTAAGAAGTAGTGCAGGGAAGATCGTTCCTATCATTTTCTCATTTAAAATGCTTAATTTAGCAAGACTATTTTCATATTTCAGCAAAAATTACTTTAAATTCTTTGAAATTACGACTGTACCAAGGTGATATATAAATCAAAATAACTAAAATCTGATTTAAGCTACTCGCTGAGCTAAACGATATATTTATTATAAAAAAATATTAACAGTTTCGCCAACTATCCACTTGGCTTCATCAGACACTATGAATACACAGGTAGTGACAGATTTTTACATACAAGAGACAGAAAAAAAAATCCCTGAATTCTGGTTGGTTACCATAGACTACTACAGCCAATCTCCTACAATCATAAACCAGAATATAAAACAGAAAGCCAAGTGGATAGTTGGCGAAACTGTTACCCCGTTAATAATTTTTATAATAAACGTATTGTTTTGCTCAGCTATTAGTTTAAATCAGACTCAACTCTACTGAAAGCAAAGCTTGTATAATGAAAAATTGCTTATACAATTATCTAAAGAAACTCGTACACATTGGACAAACTGGACTAAAAGATAAGCGATGAGTTTTTGAGCTCCAGCGATTCGGACGTTGAAGCGTAGAAAAATTGCAAAAATACATTATCTGTCACTAGTCAGTTTATATGTAGATAGGTGTTTATTGATATTACACCTATCGAAGTAATTAAGGAAATATCGAATTTTGTGAACTTTTCTTTCAAAAACTAAAATTAAATTTGAACTAAGAAATATCGAAAAGATTATTCCAGTAGGATATTACAAATTTAACATTGTTATACTTACTAAAGTGTTCTTCAGCGCTTCGTATTAAGCCAAAGATTAAAATGGTTATAATGCTTTTTTTCATACATGATTTATGTACACTTCGCGACTAGAATCAAGCACAATTTTCTGAAATTATTTTCATAGATACATTTCAAAGAAAGCTAAATGAAAACGGTAGTCGTATTATTTTAAGAACTCGAACATACATGAGAAAACATTGTATTAAAATACAAATCTTTACGTGTAATTTCTTGTTAAATTAATATATTGTACAATGTTTTCTGGAAGATCAAGTTTTATGGAGACGACATGGTTTGTGTAGCATTTTTATGTAAAGAATCGTGTTCTGTTTCCTTTTACAATATCTAAACTTTAGTTTAAACTACTACAGAATAGTCAGTTGTATTTTAGAGAAACCTCGGAGAGTTTAATGTCTTTATCTCTTCCGAACTTTAACTTGAAAATTGATACGAAATCAAATATTTCTGTTAAAAAGAGGTTCTAAAAAAGAAGACATTTGATTCGTGTAAACATTTAACAATGCGATTGAAGCAGAGGAAAATTAAGTTTGGAATCTTTTTATGTAAAGGCCACACACTTAAAAGTAAAGTATTTAGTTCCACTTAAAAGTATGTTATTTGGAAAATATAAAGAGCAATGGATATGAAATATAACTGTTCTGTTTTCTTTCTTCTTTCTCTAGTGGTAAAAACAAATTACGTTTAATAAAGATGAAAGACCCTTTTGGAGATTTGACGAACAAGGAGGAAGCTACATCATCGGAGAAAAGGTACAATATATTTCTAAAGAAAAGAATTCTATTTTGAGAAAATCACTTCAAAAATATTTTATTATATATTCTTTAAATACTATATATGCTTTCATGAACAGGAAAGTGATAGTTTTAAGCCGGAATTATAATGCTATATAAAAGTATGTATTGGGTAATCTGCATGAAGTTATTTTTCTTTTTTCGTACAAAATGTTCGAAAACCAATCTTTCTTACAATTATATTTAAAATGGAATTTGTATATAATTTCCATCATAGAGATTATGAGAATTTTACACAAATAACGTACCATTTCTAGTAACCAAAGTGTAAAATGATATTTGTAATATTAGATTATAAATAGAGTCAATTAGATTATAAATTTATTTTATTAATTTACACTTATTATTCGAAATAAATTGTGATGCTCAGGTTTTATTTAAACATTTCTAAGTTTATAGCATGTATGTTACAATATATTGCTAAATTTCCTGTTTTACTGCTAGAAGTGTAAAAATTAGAACCACTAAGAACTCTAGTTTAAAATAATTTATATTTTATTTTTTTTACTTTCAATGTTCCTCTTAATTAGCAACGGCGCCTATGTCTACTCTACTGGGGAATTAATACGAATGTCTTCGAAATCGTCAGAGTGGGCAACATCATCAGAAGAAGCTAGACGAGAAAATGGACTGACATGTGAAGAGGGAGAATTTTGGTATGTAATTTCTGTTCAAAGAAATGCACAGCATAAGTATGACGTGTTGATAGTATTAACATATTGATTTTCAGCAAAGCTACTGAAATATAGATTAATAGTCTGACTTGATTTTGTGAATCCAGAAGTATATATTTATTATTGTTCAAAAACAAATCTAACGCTCATTTTATTTATTTTTTCCCGAAAGTTTAAAAGTCAATACCTTTTTTTTATTTTTTTATTTATTTTTTAACTTTTATTTGATTGTGATGAAAATATACCTTCACAGGTTTCGCATCACTTTCGAATAGAAATATAACGAATTATGACAAGTAAATTATGTAACATTATTGTCAACTTAAACTTTGTTAAATAAACTATTTTGCTTGTCACATTTCGGGATATGCATGAAAAACAAAATATAGATCATCCACAATAATTAGGAAATCATCATTGTATTTGAAATATTTAGTAGAGAGCTTTTTTTGTAGAATATAAAAACCAAGGACGAGAGTGTACGTGAACTTTATTTACTTTTAGGATACCTATTGAAGACTTTGTAACATCTTTACAACAGTTAACTTTGTGTCGAGTAATGCCTGTTGGTATGTTCAGCCTGAAGAAATCTTGGATAGAAGCTAGAATGCGAGGAAGTTGGACGACCGGGAAAGACTATACACCTTTAGATAGATGTGGTGGTAGTCAGAACTACAAGAACTCTTTTCTCAGGAATCCACAGGTGAATATTTAAGTGAAACTTCCCAAACATTCATTGTCTTACTGAAAGTTATTTATACAGAGAATTACACTTCTTTTAGTACACGCTTCTCGTATCTCTTATGCAAAAATTACTGAATAAATTACTTTTACTTACTGTATTATTGGTATAACATTTTAATTTTAAGAGAGTTTAATTAATTTTAGAGCTAATTGAAAAAACGACATCCCTGGTGATTGCATATTTTGATACTAAACTTTTCAGATCCCAATACACCTAGTACAACACATATATAGTAAATATAACGCATAATAATAATTAATACATACACAGTGCGTTCCACGAATAACACTAAGGCCCGTCTCCTGAAGAAACCAAGGCAGATAGAAACATGAAACCTTTTGTAACCTTCAAGGGACACAAAAGCAACTTTATGATAATAAGGAGAATCCCCCAGGAGAAGGGCCTAAGGGAGTTATTGGGCGTAACTACGAAAGTTTAAATAGCAACCCCCATCGTGTGGTACCTCGTTTGAAAGGTAATCACATGTAGCGACCAGCTTTGGAAACTACATGTCGCTAGCGTGTCTCTATCCAACATGGCGGCCATCCGTATGTACGGTCGAAGTACGTTCCATGCATAACACTAAGGCCCGTCTCCTGAAGAAACCAAGGCAGAAAGAAGCATGAAACCTTTTGTAACTTTGAAGGGACACAAAAAACAACATTATACTGATAAGGAAAATCCCCCATGAGGGGGCCTAAGGGGGATACGAGGGGTAACTACAAGTACTTCGACAGTACTTACGGATGGCCGTCATGATGGATAGAGATATAATACCGACAAACAGTTTCCAGAGCTGATCTCTATACGTTATTAGCTTTCAAACGAGATACCACACGATGGGTGTTCCTATTTAAAATTTTATAGTTACACTCCGTAACTCCCTTAAGTCTCTCTCTTGAAGGATTCTCCTTATCAGCATAATATTGTCTTTTATGTCCCTTGAAGGATACGAAAGATTTCATGTTTCTATCTGCCTTGGTTTCTTCAGGAGACGGGCCTTAGTGTTATGCGTGGAACGTACTTCGACCCTACTTTACGGATAGCCGCCATGTTGGATAGGGAGACGCTAGCTACATATAGTTTCCAAAATTGGTATCTACACGTGATTACCTTTCAAACGAGATACTACATGATGGGGGTTGCTATTTAAAATTTTGTAGTTAACCCCCGTATGAATAAAAAGCTAAGTATCTGAGGACTACTAGGAAACAAACATATGCGAGAGGGCACTTAAGTCCCTGAATGTTAGCAAAATATCGTATAAGATAGTCAGTGAATTCAAATGCCTAAGGATGATTTTCACAGAGGATATCATGGTATGTGGAACTCAAGACAAGAATACAATATAGGAACAAAGCTTGCTATAACCTCAGTCAAGTCACGCAGTCTGTCGAGGAAATTTAATGGTGCACAAGATACTGACCCAACCTATAATGCTGTATGGATGTGGAACTTGGAAGATTAGAAAGCAAGCCATGAACAATCTCCTCATCTTCGAGCAAAAAAATTTAAGGGAGATCTTTGGTCCAATAAGAGATACGAGTACAGAAGATCCTATAAAACCGAGAATGAAATTATAGTTATACCTAGCTAAAACAAGTTGAATATAATAGGCATAACGAAGACCAAGTCTTATGTGAGCGGGTCATGTTCGAATGGAAGAAAATCGATGATCTTTGAAGATACTAGATTTTGTCCCGGATGGAAGAGGGTGCGACAAAAGGTAGACGAAGGAAGAGAAAGAGAGAGAGAGAGAGAGAGAGAGAGAGAGAGAGAGAGAGAGAGATGGACCCGTGAGGTCTTACTACAAATCGGCATGTGGAATGAATGGAGACAGAGGCCAATTGACAGAACTCAGTTAAGGAAGAACATTGTAGCTCTGCGTGGTCCTCTGGGCTTGATCGCGAGATGATGAAGTAGGTGTGATATAGTAGCATTGTACTTTCCTAGATATGTTTCAAATCCATATCTGGTGCTTCACATTGGTAAACTTTTTCACCATCAAACTTCTCATCCTGCCAGCTTTCTGTACCTCTGAATCATTATAAATTATTTTACAGTCTGTGCTATAATCAATAGCTTCCCTCGTATGTATTTGTTTGCCTTTCTATGTTTATTTCTTGAAATGGTTAGAGCTCCACTTTTAACTTAGATTATACGGAGCCCACAATCTTCTATATTTGCTCCAAACACCTAGGTGTGTCTTTGTACTACTTCTTTGATTTCCTGCAAAATCATTATGTTATCAGCGAATTAAAAATGTTCCTATTCTTTTGTTCCTTTAATATTCTATGTATTCCATAACAACGTTAAATATAAGAGATTTCACACTACATTGTTTCAAACTATACTTCACTTGAGACCATTCACTTTTCCCAAGTGCTCTTGGTTCTTGTGCATTTTGCTCTAATAGTCTTTATGGGTGTGCTTTATCTACCAATTTGTTTTCTTTTCTGTTTCTATGTGAGTTCAGTAAGTACAATGACATTTTTTTTCTCCAGATCTATGAATGCTTTGACTAATTGTTATTCCAGCTATTTTTAATGAACAATCTCTGTGCAAATGTGGGATCTGTTATTGGTTTTAAAATCGTGTTGCTCTTCGCGTATGTTCCATTTAATTTTAATTTATACGCTTTATGTATATTCTTTTTAAAAATTTGGCTCATTAATGTTGTTCAATGAAAGGTGTTACATCCTTATTTCCTTTTCTGAAGATTGGCAATATTTCTCCTTTTCTCTAGTCTTTCGGCACCTGGCACGGATCTTCCAATCTTTCGGTTCCTTGGTACATCCTCTGACTTCAGATATTTCTTCACGTTCATCATTCTGTATTAAATCTGTAGAGACAGTGCATACGTTTCAGACCTATTGCTTGTATCATTGTCATTGCTATTTCAACTACTCTGGAAGCTTTGTTTGCTTTTCTTTCCCAGTGTTTCTTTTACTTTTCACTCACCAGTATCTGGCATGAAAAGATATGATTATCATAAGCATTCATCTCTTTTGATTAAGCAATCTAGAGAGATTTGAATTTGAAAATCTTAGAACTAATGTAATATTAAATTACACACTTTCTCTATAATTCTCTATGTATTAGAATATTTTTACTCAAATATTTTCTTCAGCTTAACCGCTTATGTCATCAGAAGCTAAGGGATTATTTAAACCAAAAGTGAAATGCAGGAAAAAAAAATAAATAAATAAAAATAAAAATAAAAAATAAAAAATAAAAAATAAAAAAAAAAATAAAAAAAATAAAAAATAAAAAAATCGCAAAACAGAAAATAGAAGAATAGTAACTAAACAATCAAACATTATAAACATTATTTACAACTTTCGAAAGATTTTTTCGTCTTCTTTTATGGAAACTATTGTTTTATTTCTTGAAGGTAGAAATCTTTATGAAGATATTTATATAGATTTTGTCCAAGTTGCTTAGACCAATGTTCAACTGAAATATTGTACTTTATATTAGAATGTTGTATTGGATAACGAAGATCTAAGAATTACAAGGTCTTATGTCGCTTAACACTTTGCGGACGAGAAATGTACTTAGTCCATCGTTCAACTAATGTCCAGTAGGATGGATAATGAGCATAGCCTTCCGTTTGCTTTATATTTTTATTGCAAATGAACTATTCTCTTGTGTATCAGATATCTGGATTCACGTTTATGCTGTCTTTGGTGAAGTTATGAATACAAGTTACCTAGAGCAGTGGTTAATGGAAATATTGTGCTTCATATTAGAACATTGTGTTGGATAACGAATACCTTAGGATTGAATGGTGTTATATTGCTTAACACTTCACGGACGCGGGATGGACTTAGTCCATTGTTCAACTAATTTATTAGGATGAATGATTGGCATATCTCTCCCGTTGCTTCATTTTAATTGCAAATGAATTATGGGTTATATCGTGGTATTCCAAATTCTGTAAGAAAGTTGTACAATTTTTCCCTCGTAACAGAGTTGTAGACCTTTCTGAAATGAATTAAAAAATAAATTTACCAGACTGTTGTATTACCATTTCTTTCGGTATTTGACGAATGGTAAATATCTGGTCAATAGTTGATCGATTTCGCCTATCAATACTGATAATCTCCAATGATTTCATCTACATACGGGATCAATCTTGCTAACGTGATGTTTGAGAGGATTTTACAGGATGTTGACAAAAGAGAAATGTTTCAATAATTATTTCAACCAGTTTTGTAGCGTTTCTTGTGACTTGGAACAATGATTGATTCTTTTCACTTTTGTGGCATTTCTTGTTCGTTTCAAATGAGAAGAATGAATTTCTATATTAGTAGCAATAACACTAAATGCCACTTTTTTAAAATTTTTATTCAGTAGATCGGAAGAAAGACTTAACTATCTTCTGTTCACCTCATGATCGCGTATTTTAGTGTAAAACTATTCACGAACTGGTGAAAATAATGAGTGAGAGAGGCTTAGTTTGAACTATGTTAGTAATGTACAAATTAGTAGCAGTGATAACGACAATACTACTCGTATTTGTAAATCGTACCTTGGATAGGTTAAAAACTTATTACCAATCTATATAAGAAGAAGAAAAACTTAGCTCTTTAACTCTGGTCTCCGTTGAAAAGCAAATGCTGTGTCAGGTGAGACTGATATACGTTTCGAATTTTATCATTGTGCTGGTACGAGTTTTACGAGAAAGACCAGGAAATTGTAGTATGTTTTCGATTAAAGTGGCTACAAAAGTGGCTACAAAACATAGTAGAGAAAAGATTTACAGTTTATAGTATGTTACTAATATTTACTGTTTCGACTATCAGTAAATATGACATTTTTTATCTATAAATACAACAAACTTACAGTAGATACTTTACGAATACAGTTCTTGTGTAGAAGCTAAGAAATATTAAAATATGATGGCATTGAACTAGAAAGATGTTATCCCACACTGCATACATGAATTTATTTTCACGATACACCACTGGGCATTCTAGTGGCCTGGTTCTGTCGCGCTCAATGCATTGGCAAAGAAGCTTTTGTGAACTCGAAATTCTTGCCACTATTTTATTGAGGAATTAAAGCAACAAGCATTCCTTGTTTATTCTATATTTTATTAATCCATTGTAACACGTGAGTGCGGAAGCATCCTGTCAAATTCTTGACATTTGTTCTGAACAAAATAAACTTCTATAATTATATTTTAATATTTCGGAATCATTTGTTTCATGTGTATTGCTTGTAAATATTTTCAATACTAATTTCATTTTTTACTTTCTGTTCATTTCCACAGAATATAAGCTCTCCCGGAGTAAATGTCTGTTTCTATTCTGATTAATTGATTATAGTTTTACGCTCATTTTCAGTAGCTACGTGAGATAGAGGGCATTGTTTAAAGTAGGATCCCAACAACTACTCGGGTTTGTACCGGACACTAATACCCAACCGAAAATTGAATTCAGGACCTACACAGCAAACACAAACGTTAACCACAAGGACCTTTGTGCGGATACTGACTAAAGGCACTTTGGCAGTGACTTTCTTTGGCAGAGATTACTTTAGAATGTAATGAATTAAATTCCTGAAAAAAAATTATTAATTTGGGACTCTTCTTGTGAATAGGTTATCATTAACATACTAACTATACATTATATATATATATATATACACAGTGAAACCTCTCTAAAGCGGACAGCCGCGGGGAATCAAAAATTGTCCGCTATAGAGAGGTGTCCGCCTTAGAGAGGTTTCAATATTTCTTACGTAAATTAATAAACAAGGTAATATGCAATTAGAAAAAAATATTTTTACATGAATCACATATTTATGAATATTACCAAAATGTTACTGTACCTGCATTATCTTGCGCCTTCCAATTCGAGGCACAACATGGGAATAAGATGTTATAGTTCTCTGCACTTTACACTTACCGCTACTTACTACGTTTTCGGTGTGTTGCTTTAATTTGTGAGTTAATTGCAGTCCAGCAATGACTTTTTTTAAAAGACAATATGCGTACCCGTGGTCAAAAATACCAAACTTGTCTTCTGTTTGGTTAGAGATTCCAGCGGGACAGTAGAATGATGTGCCATTTCTAACAGTGGGCAACTGTCAATCACTTTTGTTTCTGAAGCAGGTTGGGTAGGAGTGGAATGCAAGAGAAGGATATAAGGGTGTTGTAGACCCTTCCTCTGGGTTGCTGAACAGACAGTTGAGGAAGCAAAATATTGTCACACCCACATGTTCTTCCTTGGTGACATACGTATGAATTACTAAAAGTGTATTTTTTACTGCACTTTCCAACTTGTTTCTAGAGAAAGTGTCCGTAATACGAAGGTAAATAATACCTATAAGAAACAAGAAAGATAGTCCGTGTCCGTACTAGAGAGTGTTCGCTTTAGAGAGGTTTGCCAATATGTTTTATTCCTATTACAGTGTTTGGGGATTACAAAATATGTCCGTTATGGGAGGTGTCCGCTTTATAGAGGTGTCCGTTAGTAGAGGTTTCACTGTGTATATATATATATATATATATATATATATATATATATGTGTGTGTGTGTGTGTGTGTATATATATAAAGATTCGAATTTTTAAATGCGTAATTTCAATGTCATTTCTTTTTAAAATGGTTTCTCACAACTTCTGATAAAAATCGGTGGAAACTATCTATAATCAAATATCCATTCGTTAGAAAAACTTACTTTGATATTCTAATAGTTTGATTATAGTTAATATTCTAATAGTTTAATTACAATTGATATTCTAATAGTTTGATTACAATTAATATTTTACTAGTCGGATTACAATTGATATTCTAATCGTTTGATTACAAGTAGTATGCTCGTGTGTGTGTTACTGGTAGCAATGTGTCAAACAGTGAATGTCATTATTATGAGAGGACACGGTCTGATAATTAACGACGTGTTTTCTTTTCTTTTTTTTTCTTTTTTTTTTACATAGAACAAAAATATATAAAAACAAAAACGCAACAGTTTCAACACACTAACACACTAATGTGTCTTCATTACACACTTTCACTCCTTCTCACTTGAGGAGGAGTGAAAGTCTGATGAAGAAACAGTTAGTGTGTTGAAACTGTTACGTGATTGTGTTTTTATACAGGGTGTTAATGAACTACACAACAAAGCATGTTGCGGTGTTTTCTTTCACGCGTATAAATAGAGAAAACATGAAATATAACGTGACGAAATACATCGCATCACACGTTATCCTGAACACACACACACACACACCAAAATAAATAAGTAAATAAATTAATTAAAAAAAAAAGCATGGAGCTGCCGGTTCCTAACACTTCCGACTTCCCTCCGAAGCATTGGATGTCCATTGTTATCAAGGTTTACCCCCTGCCTACTTTGGACCCTCCTCGAAATCAGGGTATATCGGAAAGCTCTAGTGAGAGCATATCTGAGAATTTCACCCTGTAAGGAATACCCTGTACAACTATTGAAAATTGATGAAATATGCACTTTTGGATTGTGTATGCATGGCTTCCTTTACGCTGATAAGGACCACCATCCACAGTTTCTGGAATTCGAAATAGGGCTGTTGAAATTTAACTTTTTCGCAATTTGGACAGCCCTAGTACTGAAACTACGCACTTCTCGCCATGGCTCCATATGCACTTTTTCTCTTATTTTGATGTGAGGAATCACCCCTTACAGTCTGTCGTTATAGTTCATTAACACATTTTCTCCTAAACTACGCATAAAAATTTAACCTTAAGCATGTCATTTAAGCTCGAGATGATCTATCAGCTCATATATATATTATATCTTTGTATTGTATTTTAATTAAAGTTTAAGAGTTAATCGAAATTTTGGACAATATCTCATTAACCAAACTACGTACTGCCGTCTTACTAGAATCATAACGAAGATCTTAGTGAGAGTTTTTTTCAATATCAGTTTCACCTCAATAAATGGTATGGTTATTGTACAGCAATTTTTAGGTTTATAGAGAAATTAGTTTTATCCATTTTGCCGAACACTACACATTACCTTTTACAGTCACGCATAACTTTTTTTTTTCAGCTGATTGAAATTTATCGATTGGTTTATGTCTAATTTTCGGACTTTTTTCAGTTAAACGCTAGTAATGTAGAATTTCTTCAAAAACTAAAACCCTCGTATCTGGTAACAATATATATAATTCTTTTTATTACTTGAATCGAACTATTGTTAGCAGATACTAAGGTTTTAATTTTTGACACTATATGTTCTTTAGTGTCAAAGTAAGTTTTTTTTTTCGGCTGTAGGTAGTCTCCTGCCAATTTTTGTGTAACGTTGTGAGTATCAATTTTAAAAAGAAAGTACTCTGAAATTAGATATATTTGAAAAATCAAGTCTTTTTTTTTTCTGCTATGTCAATGTGAAGCATGTCAGAGTAAAAGAACATTGAAGCGATATGGAATACACTAACCTAAGGATTTCGGGTTGACCCAAAGAGATAAAGAATAATCAGTTGTAAACTTAAAATAGCCGTCTTCGTTGAAAATTTGAATACAAGGTTTTAAAACATTTATAATTTAAATTATGCAATCTATGCAAATTCTGACCTAGGAAATTAGGACAAAATTTGGATATTAGTGGGATTGATGCATAAAGTTATGCATCAGTTTATTGGTACATAAACAAAGGTATCGATCTTTAAGGAAATTGTAGTTTACATTTTAAACAAGAAGATAAATACTTTCAAAAATATCGTAAGTATATTTTTAAATATGGAAGTGATTTCAAGAAGTAAACAGTTCTAAATAAAAAGTATTGATGCTTGATCTAAATAATCATCTGAATACTGGTGATGTCAACGGTTAAGTCAAGGATAGAAAAACTTGAGAAAAAAAATGAGAGAATTAATGTAATTTAATGTTAGAAGATTTAGTTTATTTTAAATGTTGGCTCTTTTTATATCTTTATAACATTTGGAGAATAAAAATTTCCAACTTTAATTGTGGAGGATTATTCAATTATATTGTTTTATTCTATTTATTGTTTCATTTTATTGTATTTATTCTATTTGAGTCAGTGAATTCGAAACTGATATGTCCTTAAAAATTAAAAATGTTAATTAAAATAAAGAAACGATTAATTAATTTCAGTTATCAAATTTAAAGAAAATATTAATAATGCTTATTTTACAGGCACAGTGGAAATCACAATATATATGACTGTCATCCATATGTTATGATCATTTAATTATTATCTGATCTACAGTACTTCAAGTATGGTGTAAACTTTCCAGTAAATACAATGAAATGTTGTCTAAGAGTCAGTGACATAAGAGTTTGTTCTGAAAGATTTAACCTGTAACTTCAAAGTGAGATAGTATATGAAGAAAGAGAAAAAAATTGATTTACGCAAAAATACGTATGTGTGAAGTTGAATACTACAGAAGAGAGTTCTTAAGACATCAATTGTTTACAAAGGAAGAGAAAATGAAGGGTATCCTATTAGTTCTTATGAATTGTTCTGATTAATTTAACAAATAGTAAAGATAAATAATGGATTAATAATAAATAAACAAATAAAACATGTTTCTATGGATACAATTTCGATCTTATAGCTTAATAGCCCTGTGATAAGTAATTTAAAAAAAAATTACTAATCATCAATCTCAAATCTTACAAATTAAATGTGTGTAATAAGTGTCTCGCCTATTTGTTTTATCCAATATATATCTAAATTATACAAGATACCTATTTGTTATCAGTATTTGGTTCCTTTCCTGTAAGTGTAACAGGAAATTGAACTGAACCAAACTGCTGCTAGAAATTTCTTTTTAAAATATTTTTTTCGTCTTGCTTACCATATTTTTACACGTGTCAAACCATTAAATGAAACGTTTTATGAGCTTCTTTCATTAGACTTTCGCTCTTTTATATTTGGTTCAAGAACTTTTCTCGTGATGTTTCATTTGCTTTACAACTTGCATGAAATTAAGATAAATAAGTTTAATTATAGAATATCAAGTAGTACTAGTTAATATTCCAGATATTTTAGAATTCATATTGTAACGCAAACAATAGTCTTTATATATTAACGTTATACTAACAGTATAGAATAAAAAGTAGTATGATTGAACTTAGAGTACTATCATGTGTAATCATAGTGAAATGGCTTTATTTTCCATAATTTTCGTGACTTATATCATGTCATAAAATTATTTCATTATTTCACATTACACTTTATATTGTATTTCTTAATGAAATGTACACAGTGAAATTACAATTCGTATAATGCGTTGATTTCTAATTGTATTTTGCACAAGAGGACATGTAATTTCTTTTTTTGTAGTATGTTTTTGATATCAAGAACGATGAAGAGGAATACACAATTCAGTTAACGCAATGGAGTGACGTCAATAAACGCTTTCTTGCTGATCAAAGCAACGAAATCGGCTTCTCCATCTTGAGGGTAAGGATATATTTTATCTTTGTACTATCATTTACTACCATTACTATCATATTACTATCATTTACTATCGTACAATACATTGAGATATGCATCCTCTTAGGTATGTGGTAACATTTTTAATAGCTCGCCGTTAGAGACTGAATTTTTGAAAATTGTCTGCAAAGGCACCCATTACACTGATTGTCCATTAAAATATTTGTTATTATGTTTCAGATTCAACCGTTATCTATCCATTGCTGGATAAAAGTTTTCACTTTTTATTCCACACATTTCTGTCAATTGCTTTTCTTATCCATATTGCTCCTGCAAAATCCTTGATTTCGTTTGTCTATCTTGTATTTAGATAATAGTCCCTTATTTATGGGAATCCAGTGTAGAATATTTATCTTTCATCGATTAATTTTTCTAGTTATCAGCAAACCTCCTTCCACATCTGTTTCTTTCTGACCTTGGTAATGTCTTCTACCTTTGTTTGAGAACAAATCAGTTTCTTTGTTGTCCTAATGTTAGTTACTCTTAGTACGAGTTTCTCCATTAGTTTTTGTTTAATTCTTAATCTTTCGATTGTGTATATATATATATTCAAGGTTTCATGTTCGCACAGAAACACTAGTTTAATTCACTAATTGGATATGTACTTTAAGACATAGTGGTAATTTGTTTTTAAAGATATAAACCAATCTTTCGAACGAACTCCATATCATTGTAATCTTCTGTTTATATCCTCATTCATGTCACTCGATGAGTTTAGCTGCTGAAGTACAGATATTCATTTATTGTCCCAATCTAAACCTATTGCTCAGTTCGGAGCTGTTGGTTTTACTTCGATCATTTTTTTTTAACTTGCATCTTGCGATCCTGTGGTCACTTGCTATTTTGAAATGGTTCAACACTAACAAACCTTGATATATTTCTTTATTGTTTGTTAGCATCTAATCTGTATCGTTCTTGGTACCATTAACTCTTTTCAGCGTCTATTTTTCTTTGCGGTTTCTTTCATCAGAATACATTATATTTAAAATCAATCTGTTGCCTTCTGTAATTTTTTTTCTAATTGACGTGGCTACCCTTAGATATATTTTACCAAAGCTAAAATTTCTCATTGTTATATCACTCCTCAACTTAGTTTCTGCTTTGCATTCAAGTCTTACAGTGCTATTTTATAACGTAATTCTCTACTTTCCAGAATCTTTTGTACTTCCTTGTATAAATTCTTGTGTTCTTCATGAGGTGTGATGATAGAGCGTACAGTTGGATAATTTCTATACTATGTCTTTTGTTTATCTTAATTATTAATGGTTCGGGTATGTCTGAAATTCCTTTGATTTCTGTTGTCTGTGGTATCAACCTACTTTATATGATGAAATTCATGATGAAACGTCGCTTCGCTAATTTTAGAAATTGGTAATATGTGTGCTTGTTATTATTTATTTATTTAATGCATAGGAACAGCATGTTCCTCACTTATTTTTGATGCACTTGGAAGACTGATTTAAATATTTCAATCAGGATTCTTTAGTCAAAATGACGTAAGCAAATTTTGCTAAAGATCGATCTAAACAAATTTCAACTTTTTATTTCAGTCTGCTTTATAACCTTATGGTTTAGTTCCAAGTTTTTGATAAATTAAAAGGTAAAAGTGCTACCTTTTAATTTATCAAAAACTTGGAAGTAAACTTGGAAGTAAAAGTGCTAAGTATCATATGATCGTTGTTTATATGAAAATAGTAGTATCTCCAAAGACCATGCTGGTTAAAAGGATGTCAATAAATTAAATTGAAAGTCTACTATAGTATGAGAAAATCAACGTTATTTCATATTCATTGTTTTGATTTCTTGTATTTTCTTGCTTTTTCTTTTTGACGAAGATAGGCAATTCGAATATCATTACTGAATGTTATTGTTTCATATGATAATTAAGACGTAAGGGACATCTCTTTAAATTTTCAGCACCCACTCATATGTTTCCTCTTCACAAATTTCTTATGAATTACCATTGATGATATATTTGAAGAAAAAGTCGTTCCCCATCCTCTGACAACGGGAATTTGTAGATTTACATGCTCCTATTTTAAAGAAGTATGTTTGGAGCATTTTATATTAGGACGAAAAAAAATGGATGAAAGAAAGGATGGATGGATGGATAAAGAAAGATCAAATGGACAGGGAATAGGATGCTGTGGATATTATTACTAGAGACACGATTTTGTGGTAAATAAAAATTCGTAATTTCGTTATAAAAATATGCATAAAGCGGGATAAAATCGGCGAATAAAAATTCAATATAAGGACACTATTTTCCTTGGCAATTACAATTAGTTACCTTTTATTTCATCTTAATTTCCACTCATCAATCATCATGACATGAGCTCATTCATGACTATATTAAACAATATTTGAGTTTTTAAAAAATAACATCCTCATTGAATAAAAGTATCATTTAAAGAAAGTAACACACACACACACAAAACATTAATAGAAAAAAATAACTTTAGTGTTCACAGTTTACTTATGCAAATAACACGGAAGCATTGTTTCAATGTTTTCTGGTAAGTATGTCATTTGGCGTGGGAGAGCCGGGTTCGATTCCCGGCGGGAGCTCATGTAGTTCAGATTTCACGTTAATCAGTAGGTCCACGTCTCATATAGCCTCGCTGCTGAAAGGGACGCTAAACTAAAATCTACTCAACAAGTATATCATTGTAAGAAGAGAGAGCCCTCTCCAGTTCAACATTCGAAACTGATATGTGCATTAGTTGAAGACACTTTCTAGCGATTTCTGAATGCTCATCTAACATACCCCGCAACACTTCTTCCACACTATACACTTCACCAGTAGATACCGTTTGGAGTTCATTTTGTAACTGCATGTAAAATTTCAAAAATTCATGGTGGTCTATTTTCTGAAAAATGAGAATTTTCATCACATTGCTTGTAACTGCCAAATGATGGTAATGAATAAATCGTAAAAATGTCAAAAAATTGTCACTTTTGCGTAAATTTCGTGGAGTATCGAGATTTGTTGCAAATTTCGCTAATTCGATAGAATTTCGCGTTTAACCGCGAGCGTTATATGGTCTAACAAATAGTAAAAAATTGTATAGTTTAGGTACACAACATTTTCATACAAAACATACATTTCGCGTTTTCGCGTGCCACCACAAAATCGTGTATCTAATTATTACATCCAAAAATCACAGTTAAAACTATATATACTACTTACCACTATATAAAGTATATAATATGAATATTTTCTTACTAAAAGTTACGTAATATACGTGGAAATCAACTAACTAACTCTATGGCCTATGGAACCCGCAGGTTCAGTGCCGCGTTCACAAAAGCTCTCCACTGACTTCTATCCTTAGCTAATTGCATCCAGTTTCTACTTTGTATTCCTGTCTCTGCGAGATCCATCTTAATATTATCCTCCCATCTGCGCCTAGGTCTTCCTAATGATCGTTTTCCTATGGGTCTTCCAGTCAAGACTTTGAAAGCGTTTCTACTTTCTTCCATTCTAGCTATATGTCCTGCCCACCTAAGCCTCCTAGACTTGACGACCCTAACAATGTTGGGTAAACCGTATAAACTATGTAGTTTCTCGTTATGAAGTTTCCGCCATTCCCCATTCTCGTTCCTCTTGGGTCCGAATATTCTTCTCAGGATCCTGTTCTCAAATACTTTCAGTCTATGTTCTTCCCTCAGAGTAAGTGACCATGTTTCACAACCATACAGAACAACAGGCATGATTATCGTTTTATATATTTTAAGCTTCAAATTCTTCGACAGAATTCGCGACGACAAGAGATTTTGAACCGAATAGTAACACGAATTCCCTGCTTTTAGTCGACATTTAATTTCTTCGTGAATATGATTTTCGTCTGTTAATATTGATCCTAAATATTTGAAAGTATCCACTTTATCAAAAGTACGTGGAAATCAACATATAAGAAAACTTCTACTTGTGAATTTGGCAACTATGGTATCTGAAATTGTAAACATAGAAAAAATGAAGTGTGGAATCTATATTCACCCTATGCATCTTGTTTATTTTCTTCTGATTATATGCAATATATGTAGCAAGGTGTACCTTACTAAGATAGATTATCGGCTATGAATAATCTAATAAGGTTGGTTACTTTTTAGTTCTCTTTACATGCTACGAGTTTTATTTCTTTCAAGGTTTTTTGGTTTCTCTCAAGTGTGTCAAGAATACACAGTTTCAAGAATTAGGAATGAAACAATATGAGAATACTATGAAATAGGAGCATGTGAAATTTGCAAATCCTGAAGAAAGGGAACAAATTAACCTTGACATATATCGCAACGCGGGTAATAAATTAGTGTTAAATCTATCAAGAGAGAAATGTGGTTGAATACTAAATATATTATAAATGTTTTTTAACTCTTACATTTTTTTTATTCTTAAACTTATTTATCACTATTCACAATATGTATAAATGTTCAGAACAGAATAGAATTATACATTTATATTGTGAAGGGTAAGGGGAAAAAACAAGGAATGTTCATATGTGTGCTTTATTGGATGCTTTGTCCTATCTGTTGGTAATTCTTGGTACTATTTGGCAGTATATGCAATACATGCGTACATGTCAAAATGTCCATGTAAAAAGGGGCAAAAGATTTGACTACCCTATTCTTTTTTACGCGGTTTAAAATATAAAAACGCCGTTTTCTCGAAAATGCAGTTTTGTGACATTCCTTCTTTTTTTCCCTTACCCTTCATTTAGAATTAATGTGCTTTGTTCATAGGTAGCTTCCAACCTGCATTATCGTCTCCATAATTTGTGGAATATAATGCCTATAGTAGCAACATCGGAGTATCATAAAAGAAGGGAAATTTACCATGAAGGTGTCCTGAAAAGAGGAACTTACATGATAGTACCCACAACCAACGAACCAGGACAAACAGGAGACTTTTATTTACGAATTTTCACAGTTTCTAACATTAACCTCAGGTGTGGTATTATTTCTTTTTACCGTTGCTTGTTTAGAAATATGAAGGTATCAAAGCAGAATAACTGATAACCCTTTTCATAATACTTAAAACATACAAATATCAAAATTAACTTCCATAAAATCTAGAATATGTTTATACATCCATTCAAAAGTACCAATTATGTTAATGAATACAAAAATAATCACAATGAATTTAGAAATATTAAAAAGTATTAAGAAGTAATACTTAAAACATGAAATAACAAAGTCGATTTCTATAATTACATAGATCTGAAAATTTTCTTATACAACCATTCAAAAGTGCTATTTATACAAGTTAATGATTACCGAAAGGGGTATTTACAGTGAATTTAAATAATATATTGAGCTCCCTCGTGGCTATGCGGTTAGCGTACGCGCCTTTGGCGTGGGAGACCTGGGTTCGATTCCCGGCGGGAATTCATGTGGTTCGGATTCCATGTTAATCAGTAGATCCACGTCTCATATAACCTCGCTGCTGAAAGGGACGCTAAACTAAAATCAACTCAACTCAATTAAATATTATATTTAAAAAGTTGTTCCAGTTTTTGTTAAAAAATCAATACGCTTAAAGATATTTATAGAACATTTAAAAATGTTATAACATAAATAAAGAAAAACGTAATTGTAAAATATAATAAAAGTGAGTGAATTACGAAGGATAGTGAAACGCTGCAGAACGATATTTTTAAGAGTCAGCAGTACTTATGAGGAGATAGTCGCAGAAGAAAATTATTATTATTATTATTATTATTATTATTATTATTAATAATAATAATAATAATAATAATAATAATAATAATAATAATACAGTGAAACCTCTCTAAAGCGGACAGCCGCGGGGAATCAAAAATTGTCCGCTATAGAGAGGTGTCCGCCTTAGAGAGGTTTCAATATTTTTTACGTAAATTAATAAACAAGGTAATATGCAATTAGAAAAAATATTTTTACACATCACATCACATATTTATGAATATTACCAAAATGTTACTGTACCTGCATTATCTTGCGCCTTCCAATTCGAGGCACAACATGGGAATAAGATGTTATAGTTCTCTGCACTTTACACTTACCGCTACTTACTACGTTTTCGGTGTGTTGCTTTAATTTGTGAGTTAATTGCAGTCCAGCAATGACTTTTTTTAAAAGACAATATGCGTACCCGTGGTCAAAAATACCAAACTTGTCTTCTGTTTGGTTAGAGATTCCAGCGGGACAGTAGAATGATGTGTCATTTCTAACAGTGGGCAACTGTCAATCACTTTTGTTTCTGAAGCAGGTTGGGTAGGAGTGGAATGCAAGAGAAGGATATAAGGATGTTGTAGACCCTTCCTCTGGGTTGCTGAACAGACAGTTGAGGAAGCAAAATATTGTCACACCCACATGTTCTTCCGTGGTGACATACGTATGAATTACTAAAAGTGTATTTTTTACTGCACTTTCCAACTTGTTTCTAGAGAAAGTGTCCGTAATACGAAGGTAAATAATACTTATAAGAAACAAGAAAGATAGTCCGTGTCCGTACTAGAGAGTGTTCGCTTTAGAGAGGTTTGCCAATATGTTTTATTCCTATTACAGTGTTTGGGGATTACAAAATATGTCCGTTATGGGAGGTGTCCGCTTTATAGAGGTGTCCGTTAGTAGAGGTTTCACTGTAATAATAATAATAATAATAATTAATTAACTTTTTAGCCATGTAGCTAAACTATTGATGGGTTTGGTGCAAAAGTTTGTCCCATTTTTGTGGCAAAACTTTTTGTAACAAAACAGAAGAAAAGTTGCTTTCTTAAACATGCAATTTAATGAATAAAGTGTATACCGTTCTCTTTGATGATCTTTTTCCAGCTCTCCGGTAGCTGTATAATCTTGTCCTCGTAGAAGTTCTGAGGTGTCTGGTGAAAGAACTGATCCCGGTGATTTTTCAGGTTTTCCAAGGAATAAAGTTTTTACCATTTAAACTATTTCGAAGTCGTTAGTCGGAAGGTTCAAGTTCGGGAAGTACGGTGGGGGACTAAAATGTTCCAGTCAGTTGCAACAGTTTCTGTCGGGTGGCAAAAGATATGTGTGGTCTAGCATTCTCGTGATGGAACACAACACCCTTTTCGTTGGTTAATTCAGGGAACTTCTAGTCCATTACTCTCTTTAATTCAAGAGCTGTGAACAATATTTCTCCGAATTAATGGTCTAGTTTTCAAGTAATAGCTCATAGTAAACGATTCCTTTTCAGTCCTACCATGCTACTATACCTTCTTCTGATATAAACTGCCTTGTGCACTGGTTGAAGGCGTATTCCCTCACTTACACCATTATCTATTACACAATGTTATACATTGTTATACACAGTCCATTTTTCATCACTCCTAACCATCTCTTTTAAAAATGGATCGATTTAGTTACGTTTCAATAGATAATCATAAGAAGTAGTTCAGTTTATCAAATTTTCTCCGTTAACTTATATCAGTCTTGCTAGCCATTCCAAGCTGGCGTAATCGATTGGCGATGCTATTGATTGCCGATTCCAAGAATTTTTCCAATCTGTTGAGTTAGTTCTATGCCGATTACTTTCAATTGAAACCAATATTTCGTTACCATCAGCCTCGGTCGATCGTCTCGAATGTGGTGCATCACTAATATTAAAATTGTTTTCACGAAACTTTCTGTGCCACTTTTGGCACATGGAGTCATGAACGGCACCCTCACCACACATTTCTTTTGTAAGTGCGACGCATTCTTACCTTTCCGGAAATAAAAAAATTAAAAAAACATAATATGTTGAAAGTGCTCTTTATTTTCTACCATCGTTCATATTGCAAAAATGCAAACAACAATTAAATCACCTATTCCCTTCCCCCTCATCCTCACGGAAGTTTATTCTGTCACTTGATTGCAACACTTTACACGTAACGTAGCAAACACTTCAGTTGTGCGCTTCAATGTCATCTGGCGCTTAGAACTGGACGAAGTTTTGCTTCAAACCAAATAGCGATTAAATAAAGTTCATTTTCTACAAAACGTTTCAATAGAGATATGGATATTTAGCAACTATATTTGAAGAAGACAATCTAGAGACGCTCATTATTTACTTCAATTTTTGAATATCTCTTGAGTAAATTCTTATAGGATTTAAAAAAAATTCTTTAAATATTTTAAGGGAGCAATGTATTAATTCTGCTATTATCTCGGAATTATGGATTAATTATGCATTCTATCTTTTAAGGAAAAAATGGAGATTTTATCAAAATTTCTTGTAAAATTTGAAGAAAACTATGGAGAATAATGGATTAATTATGTCATTTCTACGATATGTTTTGAGCAAATTATTATGGAGTTTTAATAAAATCTCTTCTAAAATTTGAAGAATAATGTAAAATAATGGATTAGTTATGTCATTATCAAACGATATGATTCGAGTAGATTCTCATGGGATTTTATCAAAATTTAATGTAACATTTGTAGAAAACAATGTAAAATAATGAATTAATTATGTTGTCATCTAATAGATAAGGTGAATATATATATATATATATATATATATATATATATATATATATATATATATATATATATATATATATATATATATATATATATATACACTTAGAGAACATCAAATTATAATTAACAATTTGCGTACCTTCAAATTATAATTGTTTTTATAGCCTCTTTGAAAAACTACTCAATTTCTTTCGATGATATTTTACCAGATAAAATACAATTAGGTTAAACTGGAACATTCTGATATCAGCTTGAGCCACAAGTAATTGGTTTGGGTGTGAAATAGCTGTATACTATTGCATAACTATATAACTGTATTGTATATTTAAAACTGTATATTATTTAAGAATGCAATAATTTGTCCATTTAAAATTTCTGTTTTATGACCCTATATTTTATCTTTATCTACACGAAAATCTATCTTCTTTGTCAGTTGACGTTGGTGTGTTCAACTTTAATAAATATCGATAAAGCTGACAAATAATATTGCTTGGTTATTAATATTTCTATATACTAATATTCATGATATAACTTCAATCATTCTAGCTACAGTTTTTGTTTTCATTTTATTTTCGCACTATATATATATATATATATATATATATATATATATATATATATATATATACTTATTAATATTTGAGAAAGTCTTTCTAATAGTCATAAATAGTGTTCTGAAACAACAATTATTCCATTTTATAAATAGGGTTAGTAATATATGTCAAAATTTAAAAATTGAATGTTGTCAGTGTTTAGAAATAGAAATTTAATTTACCGTATATTCTTGAATTTAAGACTCCCTCGAATCCAAGACGCATCCTCATTTCTAAATGTCAAAAGTTGTGCCAACTTCTTGTATTCAATTCTAACACGCATCCTGTGTAGTCATTGAAGCAACTCAGAATTTGACAGTACAAATTAAATCATATGGGATCATTTGTCCAAACTAATCATTTAAAAGTCAAGATTAAAAAGAGAACAAAGGTACTATTTTACAGTCTTAATTACAGTGTGAACAGAAGACATCCTGCTTAAGTACTTTCATTATCTGAGCACAAATTTTCACTACAACTTTGTATGTGGTTTTGTTTGCGATTCCAAGAAGTAACCTCCATTTAATACCTGAAATTTTGACAGAAAAAGTGCGTCTTAGATTCGAGTATATACAGTATATAATTTGATTGTTATCTGCTTAGACTTAGAAGATGGTGTGACTTTGCTAACTGTTTTTTTTTTTTTTTTCGTTCCTTAAACTTTGTCAGTGCTTCAAATTGTCCTTTTCTGTTATTAGAGAGCTTAAGCGGGAACGTCCATATACGCATTTGTGTAGACGATTCTGCTGTATTCCACATCCCGCTTGTGTAACTCTGCTGATAGTGAAACGAGCTACAGGACTTACTACAGATAAAGGAAAAGATGATTCATCGAGGAGAGGGGAAATCAGAAGTAAGAAAATACACGTAATATTTTATATACAAAGTTTTTTTTCTTTTTTAGTCTTTTTTTTTCTATCAATGACTAAGAACAAGAGCCACTGTTCTTTTGCTGTCTTAATTTATATGATTAGAATGTACATTGACTACATGAAATATCAGACCAATTTTTTCTTTTAAACATTCAGCTGTATGGAAGTTTCATGGAAGTTTTCAACTGTAGCAAATTCGTTGTGATAAGATATTTCTTGAAATAGTGTTTGGATTATCTTCAACACACTTAATTTTGTCTCTGCTCATATATTATTATTATTATTATTATTATTATTATTATTATTACTACTACTACTACTACTACTACTACTACTACTACTACTACTACTACTACTACTACTACTACTACTACTAATAATAATAATAATAATAATAATAATAATGTAGTAAAGTGGGTAAGTTTATTGAATATGTTTTAATATTATTACCATTACAACTCTTTAAGAGATTATATTGTTTCTTTGTACACCTTCAAATTCATTTGAAATGAGAAAAAAGAGAACTTCTACATTTCTGCGAAAAATAAATAAAAATCAACATTTTGTTATGGTTCACATTATACTATTGATTTTATTAAATTTACGCAATAATAGTTTGTTCTGTGTCTTCTTAATACTAGAGTGGCTAAGCTAAAACTTTTATAACATCACAAAAGTGCATTATATTATAAATAAAACTATATAGATGATTTCAAATTCAATCAAAATAATACACGAAAAACGATGTAATGTTTAGTTATACAAATTTCAATGCTTAATACCAATTCAAAATTACTTAATGAATATATAGAGAATGTCCACCTTTTAGTTGATTTTTTTTTTTAATCATTACAAGGAAACATTCATTTTTCGAATTTTGTAGATGTTGAACCCTATGTGATTGTGAAATGTGAAAATCACACCATATACTCGGAGCCAGTGAAACCTACTACGGATCCGATATGGAATGTTCCATTCGTTTTCTTTAGGAAATATGAAAATAAGCCTATCGTAGTTCAGGTATGTGGTTTCATAATTTGTTTATGTTTATTTATTTAATATTTTAAACGTTAAAAAAAGTGAAATAACAATAAAGTAATACTGAGAGATAAAGAACTGGTTATTTATATTTTAATAAAAATTACCTGATGAACATTTTAGCTTATCTATTAGTTTCATCAAAGGTGTATTATAAACTATCGATCTTAAAATAAATTAAAAAAATAATTAAATGAAAAGTAAGAATTTAAAACATACTCCTAGTGAATTGGATAAATAAACCAGAAATGATCGTTAGATAATTTTTATTAAAATACGGTATATACGACAGAAAATTCGAAAATATTTATTCCAATATTCTTAAAAAACATTTAAATGAAGAAATTTGTACATACTTTTTTTTTTCTTAAATTTTTAGATAAAACTTATGACACAAGTTTGGTCATTGACACCAGTTTAAACAAATATCTTTTTTTATATTATTTAACGCCAATAATCTTATCAAATGATACAAAGTAATGTTCTTCGAAGTAAAAGTTATGTTAATGTTGAAAAGACCAGTGTCGATGTACAGTTTTACTACATTATGATGATAATAAAATAATAATACCATTTTAATTTAAATTTATCGAATCAGTATTTGTAGACACAAAATACACCTAAATATACTTTTAAAATCTGTACTGTAAGAACAAAAAATAAATAAGTAGATAAAAGTTCGACTGATCGATGAATTGAAATAAAGGCTATATTGGTGACAAAAACTGCGTATTGTGTGAAATTTAGAAATGCTTCACATTAAAATCTATATAAAAAAGACACTGTTCTTTACATATAATCCAAATATAGCTTGTTACATCTGCAGTATTTGTATTTTAAATCACATAGTAATTGATAAATTTATGGAATCACATTCACTTGTCTCAGTAAAGTTTCATTTTCATAAGACCTTAAATGTAACCTTGAACTTCCACTGCTTTAAAACTGGTCATTTGTATATGTATATGTAAAATTGTGGTATAATACTTTAGTTTCTAAATGTTACAGATATGGGGCAAGAGAACAATTTTGAGAGATCTTCATATGGGTGAAGCAAGAATTCCGGCTAAAGGAAACCAGAAGCTAGAAATATTTAATACAAAGCTAGAAGGAGGGTCACGTAAAAGTCAAGAAGTACCAGGAATGCTAGAAGTTGAATTTTTTACTGACTACGATCTCTTAGCTGTATAAATGTTCTTTGTAATTTTTTTCAATGCTGTATTATGCACAAATATATTGGTTCTTGTACTTAACCACCTCTCATATATGTACTTATAAGAAACGGCCTTGTATAGAAGAAACGTGGTTTCCATTTGCAGTTACTGTATAATATGTTATTTTCATTAAATACTTTCACATAATTGATTGTGTGGTATTCTTGTATGGAATTCAAAAGTTTGATAAATTTTGATATAAGACTGTTTCATATTTTTTTATTTAATTAATATGTATATGTATTACATATGTATGTATCTGTGTATAGTATTCATACATTTTTTATTAAACATATTAAGTTCAAAAAGTTACCTACATATCTCTTTTTACTATACTAATGTGTACAGCATCTATTGAATTCCAAATTAGGTTGGAAATAAAACTTTGTTCTAAATAAATTTTCCACAAATCAAAAAGTCTTATACTAATTTATTTTGTAAGATTCTAAATATGAATCTCCAGGTAGAGGTTAATGCTAATACGAATAAACAGTGTACTGTATATCCATGCAGAACATATTGGGAATTAGTATAAGTTCACTAATGAATCTTTAGATGATGAATACGTTTTAAATGAATTTTGTTAAAGTTGACCTTGGACTTGCAAAAGTAACTTTAACATATATTTCTGTTGCATATATGTAGATACGCCTAAGAGCAATTTTTTTCCGACATGACTGAAATTGATATAAATTGTTACATGTATTTTGATTTTGATACGTTTATTTATAGCTGTGTGTTACATTTCAAAAAACATTTTCTGTTGATAAATATGAACATTTCATGTCTAATCTGTTCACCACATGCAGGAAAACTTCAGTTTCGATTTTTCCGTTTCCATAAAAATAAAGATGACTTATTTTGGCTTCCATCTTTACGTATGTTCCTTCTTTCTTTCTTGTGATATGTCTACGTGCGAGACTGTGATAAATATAACGACGACTGAAACAAATAATGAAAGAATGCCTTCTTGTATATGTCATTTTATTTAAATACGATCAAATATATTATGTATGATTCAATATTATTATATATTGAATGTTATTACATATACAATATTGAATATGATCAAATATATTATGTATGATTCAATTTATTAAAGAAGTATCTTGTATCCAGTATGTAAATATTCATTGCAGATTTGAATAAAGGCTTTCATATGCTTTATTAATTGTAATATTGTCTCAATCATCAATGCTTTTAGCGTCAGCTCTGAGGTGGTAAACAGAGGATACCTGAATCTTATTTGTTATGATTATTCAACTCAATATTGTAGCTGGAAAATCGTAAATCGTGGATGTTCAAGAATATTTAAATTTCTTTCTTCAAATAATGTCTACATATATTAGCCAGCGCATCAGGAAATGTTTCAGACGTTTATTCTGATTATTTATAGTCCAGAAGATTGCCAAATTCTGAACTTCTAAGTGACTAACATTATTTTTTAAGTTATTGTTATAATTTAATTTTTGTTACTTTCAATCTTTTCCGACTGGAGTCTCAATTATTTATGATTGTGCGATTTTTCCCAAAAGTGTATGAAAACTAAAATCAGTGCCGCGAACGAAATCCAACGGCCCTCTCTGTCCTGATCATAACAGAGAATTGCTGTGTGACCCATTGTGTGACAGTCATTACCAATCAGCGTAAAAATATTCGAAGAAAAATGATTCGTCGATGTTATAAAGGCATTAATGCACGTTTATGTGCATTTATGCGAATTATAAATGTTTTGTAAGTTGATGAAAAAAGTTCAGAAATGTTGAGGTGGGACCAAACAAAGTAGACTATATATATATATATATATATATATATATATATATATATACAGTATGGCGCTAAATTCGTTGTACAAAAACAGAGGAGTGATTCCTGGGAGTAAAACAAACAAAAAAGTTCCAATAAACATAGGGCGAAAACACCATCAGTTACGTGTTATAGGTTGCCGAAATCATGAAAAAATGAATTTTAAAGGTTCATAGCTCCAAAACTATGGGACCTACCTTGGTCGGGTCAAGACTTCACGTAGGAACTAGTATGTGCCCTATACAAAAATGCTTGTTCCTGAGGTGCTTTCACAACAATTTTTATAGAGGGAGTTTGCCTACGGGGCTATGATATAAAGTACTCTCCAACTACCTCCATAAAAATTGTTGCGTGAATACCTTAGGATTCTAAAACATGAATTTTTGGATAGAGCACATACTAGTTCCTAGTGAAGTCTTGACCCGACTACAGTAGGTCCCATAGTTTTGAAGCTATGGACCTTTAGAATTCATTTTTTCATGTTTTCGGCAGCCTATAACACGTAAACGATGGGCTTTTCGCCCTATGTTTATTGGAACTTTTTTGTTTGTTTTACTCTCAGGAATCACTCCTCTGCTTTTGTACAACGAATTTAGCGCCATACTCTCTCTCTCTCTCTCTCTCTCTCTCTATATATATATATATATATATATATATATAGAGAGAGAGAGAGAGAGAGAGAGAGAGAGAATTTTTTTTTTTTTTTTTTTGAGAAGGGAGGGGTTGTCTGATGAACCCGAAAATGGCTGAGCGCAATATTGTAAACTGTAGAGGAGAATACTGTTCTATACTCACAATGAAAGAATGAGCTTCTTTGTGTCTAAGCGGTTAGCGTACACTCCTTTAGCGTGAGAAACCCGGGTTCGATTCTCGGCGGGAGCTCATGTGGTTTGGATTACACATTAATCAGCAGGTCCGCGTCTCATATAGCCTCTCTGCTGAAAGGGACGCTAAATTTCAAATCAACTCAACTCACAATGAAATAATCATTGGTAATTTACAGTGAGTTCTGCACGAAAAAACGACCTTATCTCAACATTCTATTTATACCTGTAACAGCCACGGGAACTTACATCCATATGCCTCGTTAAAAATTGACATTCTGCACGACTACATCAATGAGATCTGTAATTACATGCAGAGCGAAATTTAGGCATAGGCCTTATTTGTCCGGGTCAGGGCAGGAAGTTTAGAGATACAGCAAAAACATTCTTTTTTAAAAGTAGGCGCGTGTTGAGCAGATTGAAAGGGGACATGAAGTTCCAATTCTATTGCTTCTCAGCTGACTGGTAACAGTGACAAGTTGTGCTCCTCTGTCTCGATTTTGTCTCCTGTTATCATTATTGTTGTATTTTCATAATATGGAGTAAAGACACCGTCTTTTCCTTTGAGCTTTATTGTTCTGTTAATAGGATATGTTTTATGGTAAGTATGGAATATTTGTTTCGTGAAAAGGATGGGTATGCCTAAGGAGGAAAAACATGTAAAATTAAGTAAAGATTGTTTAGTTTTGTGTAATAAGTGGCTTTATAGGGAACTTTTTTTAAAAAATGCAGAAAATATATCTATACAGTGTTTTTCAAACCAAAGTATTATTTGAAAGAAAGGACAGGATAAATACATATACTACTTAGTGCTTTTCTGCAACCAAAGATACGAGTTTTGTACCTCATGCAACTTTTCGGAGGGATGACTCAATTTGGGGAAGGTCATAGTTGTTAGGTTAACTTCTTATTCTAAACTTAAGACAATTACCCCAAGTTTTAGAATGGGATCTCTGGTTCGATCCCGCACCAAGTAGACTTTGTAGCAGACAATAGCGGACAAATACCGCGTGCGCGAGTTTTCTCAGTTTTCCCTTTTCCTCCCACATTTTGCATTTCACCATTTGATTCATTACCACCATCATCACTGTCTTACTTAACCTTTAGTTCAGGAGGTCTCGGGTTTGGTTGCTGATGGAGAACCTTGAAATTTGAATGCATATTGTGGTCCGGATTCCACCTTAAACTGTAGGTTAGTGTGTCTTATAGTCTTGGTAATGAAAGGAACGATATCGCCAATCCAGCCAACCAAACTAAACAAACTAAAAGAGTCTAAGGGATTAAATAATTCGAACATACTCCGGAACGTTCCATTGAAACTAGGGATGGCCAAAATTTTCCGGAATCCGGATTCCGGAAATTTTGTTTTCCGGAATCGGAAAATTTACTTTCCGGAATTCGGAAAAATTCCGGATTTCGGAAAAAATCCGGAATTCGGAAAAAAACCGGAATTCAGAAAAATTCCGGATTTCGGAAAAATTCCGGAATTCGGAAAAATTCCGGAATTCAGAAAAATTCCGGATTTCGGAAAAATTCCGGAATTCGGAAAAAATCCGGAATTCAGAAAAATTCCGGATTTCGGAAAAATTCCGGAATTCGGAAAAAAATCCGGAATTCAGAAAAATTCCGGATTTCGGAAAAAATCCGAAATTCGGAAAAATTCCGGAATTCAGGAAAAATCCGGAATTCGGAAAAAATCCGGAATTCGGAAAAATTCCGACATTCGGAAAAAATCCGGAATTTTTCCGATTTTACTTTCCGGCTGGAATTGGCCATCCCTAGCTAGTAGCTGTTAAAAGAGAAACACAATAATGAATATATATACTGTATTAGTTTCTTGTAGTTGGATATGTCTTTATCACTTACGTAGACAATTGCTACTGCAGTTATTTACTGTTTTATAAGGAAGGTCTTATTTTCACACACAAAAAAGTCGCCGGTATGTCTCAAACATTATCGCGTTCCCACCTGCAGCTGCTCCAAAGCACTGCAAACTACTTTTTAACCAGGCGAAAGGCAGTGGAGGAAAAGAAATCTCAACAAATATTCTAATAACATTCGCTTATTGTCAACATACCTACAGTGAGCGCAAAAAGTGTTCATACACCGTGCATACTTTATATTGAAAACAGCTAGCATGAGAACGGGAGGTGGAAAATATATATATAACCAGAATTAAGACTACACATTCATACATTTTGTTTCTATATACAAGAGAAAGGCCAAACAAACACAATCACTGTTTTGTTCAGAAGAAAAGAGAGAATTCCTTTTTTGTAAACGCAAAATGTCACCGTACACTTATGCTTGAATTAGTGCTTCTAAAGTATATTACGTTATTTGATATTTTGTGGGATTACCCTGTGCGTTAATGATTGTCTGTAGTCTTCGTGGCATTGATTTCACCTGTAGTAGTTCGTAGTTCTGTAGCTTCGGGACTGATTATGTCCCATTCTTCTTGAATAGCTTTTCTTAGGCCTTCTTTAGTAGAGACAGGGCCGGCGCGAGAGAGGGTCGAGCCGTGCCACCGCCCAGAGCGGCAAGTCTAATGGGCGGCAAAATTTGAAAAAGAAAAGAATACTATCAAAATATAATGCTTCGTAATAGGCTCACATGGAAAAATAAGATTGTGTTAACCTGAGAATGTAATTGAACTTACTTTACTCACATTCAAGAAAATACTCTCTCAGGAAATTCAGAGCATTCCTCCTCGTTTTCAATTATCAAACTACTAGCCACAGGTATCTCGTTCAATATTTCCCTTGCAGCAGTGTAGATAGGATTTTGAGCTAGAGTGCATAAGATTATCACGGTGTCTTTTTATATTTTTTTCTATTCAATAATGTTCTAACGCTCCGCTCCAAGTATGCAAAAGGTACACTCCCACTTGAGACAGGCCGTTTTAGCCTGTAGCATCCAGGGGCGGATCCAGGACGGACTTCTGGGGGGGCGGTGGGTTGTAATACTGCTACTTAGAGCTACTTTTAAGAGCGTCAAAAAATAAACTATATATTTTATTTATATATAAAATAAAAAAGTTTCCTTTTCTGGGGGGGGGGCGATCGCCCGATCGCCCCCCCTGGATCCGCCCCTGGTAGCATCTAGAGACATTTAGGTTCTAATAGCGAGTTTTTGACCAATTTACAAATTGTTCATTCCGAATATAGTAAATCGTACAGCGTATTATTTCTTGAGAAATGTCTCATTTTTTGTATAGCTAAAAAAAAAGTTTATGACTTTTTTTTCTGCGTCAGTTCAACGTTAGGCCATACTAAAGGAACATATTAGTAGTCTCACTTTAAAATCATAATCCACCACAAGGTGGGAGAGCCGAATTGATGCTCTGACTCAGTTATCAAATATAGGAAGTTTATGATGCCTTACTTCAAATAAGTAATGACAATAGAACCGATAGAATGGTCGTCCACGATGCTCTGTGTACAGCAAACCAGCTGAGTTACTTTTCTTTCCTTTACTCACTCGTTGTCTGATATGACTTTAAAGCATTGATTCTCATGTGTTGGATGCAGTAGGATTTCTTGAAAATATATCTGGGTACTTTGAGAGGAGCAGAAATTATGCAAAGTTTAAATCTTACTTAGTTGATACGATGGACTTGGCATCAGCATTAGATACGGGTGATCCACTGATACGTAATACAGTGCAAGCTCGAAGTCGAAAGAAGAGACAGTTTCAGTACGAGGCAGAGGATGAAGCTACTGAAAACATCCACAAACAAGATACAAGATCGATTTTTATTACAAAGTTCTAGAAGTGATTGTGTTAGCTTTTAAGAGAAAGATTTGAGCAACTTAAACATCACAGCGAGTATTTCAATTTTCTTTGCGATATAAGTAATCATAAAGATATAGCCTACCACCTGATTTTTTTTGTCTGAAAAGTGTACTAAACTTACCATCATTTTAACACACGAAGAATTGAAAGATATTAACCCCAGTGATTTGAAAGACAAACTGAAAGTGTTATCCACTATAATTAAGCCTGTGAAAGTTTAAAAAAAAAAAAAAAAAAAAAATAGGAACATGACTTTGCTCCCAATATTAGTATTGCACGTAGAATTTTGTTAATCTTGCCTGTAACAGTGGCAAGTGGAGAAAGAAGTTTTTGGAAACTTAAGTTTATTAGAAACTATCTACACTCTTCTATGTCTGAAACACGCTTGAGTGGTCTAGCGACGATATCAATAGAACACAAATTGGCTAAAACATTGGACTACGTGATGTGATAAAGGAATTTGCACATATCAAAGCAAGAAAAGTTTCTTTCAATTAAGGTATGTTAAATTTATGTATGTCTATTGTGTTTTAGTACATTATAAGGCTTAAGCTAATCACTTACATTTACCATAATATCTGATTTACTGTATTATCTTCTTGCTCCATACTCTGTTGAAAACGCCTTTTGATATAAAATAAGCCTAAAAATTAAAATTCTTAGTCATGATTAAAGTATATTTTTAAAATTTTATTTTCTGTATGCGCTGCTCTATATTACAGATATACAGCGAAATCGAGCATACTGAATATTGTGTCAGTATAGAGTCGTTTAAATATTACGTGAACATTCCAGAAAGGTAGTTCTTTTTTTTTTTTTTTGTTTACTTTTCCATTTTATACATGTTTTTAAATGACACTTGAACGTTATCTGTCAAAATAAGGTTTGCGGATTAAAGGGGCGGCATGTGAAAGCACCGCCCAAGGCGGCAAAATTGCTAGCGCCGGCCCTGAGTAGAGAAGCTGTGCCTTCTGATTGTTGTCTCCAGAACAGACCATAGATGTTCTATGGGGTTCATATCTGGGGATTGGGGAGGTGTGCGAAGCTGTTTCAAGGTATTATAGAGTAGCCACAATCGAGTATTTTCCGCTGTATGTTTGGAGTCGTTGTCTTGCTGAACAATAAACTGTTTTCAAGAACCATCTTCTGCGCACTAGTATGGAGATTTTCCTTTAATATGTTAATATACACTTTGTGGATCATCACTCCATCGATAAGGTGGAGACGACCCACTCCTGAGGCACTCATACAACCCCAGACGAGCACGGACCCTCCTCCGTGTCTTACTTTAGGGACGAGATTTTGAGGATTCATCTCTGTATTCACCTTGCGCCATACAATACGCCTCCCATTGGACTCGATAAAGTTAAATTTACTTTCGTCCGAAAATATGACCCTATTCCAGAAAGAAGCCTGATCCCTTATCTTTATACTCTTTTTCAAACTTTAGTCTCTTTATACGATTTGTCTTGTTCACCCAGAACATTTTCCTGGCTATCTGACCATGATACCTTGCAAATATTCCGCACTGTACTGGCTGATACTTTAACACCGCGTGTTTCCAGATCCGTTGCCAATTGCACAGCACTACTTTTCGGAACCTTTTTTCTTTCCCTAATAATGTAACGTTTATCTTGTTCACTCAACACTCTTGGTCTTCCAGTTTTTTTTTTTTTTTTTTTTTTTTCCCGCAGAGTGATAGAAACATTATACATCGCAATTATTGTTTGTACTGTTGAACGAGGCCTGTCTGCAAGGTTTGCTATCTTTCTCAAAGACACCCTTCTTATGCAATTTAATAATTACTTTTCTTGTCTCCTCATTTGTTTCTGTTCGGTTGCTTCCCACTTTGACAGCCCACCGTGCAGTTTTTTCACTTCTATTCACAACTAAACTCATTCTGTTACTCGTCATGCTATACAGAGGTGTATACTCAGGTGAATACTAGTGAACCCCAGTTGTGGTATCTTTGTTTCGTATTCGTACGTCAGGTGTACGATCACTTTTTGCGTCTACTCTATACACTTTCTACGAAATTTATTTACTTTCTGACCATTAAACTTGTCTTTGTGGTTCCTTATTGATATATTCATAAAGCTTAGTTTTCATTATTCATATTGTGTGTGTTATTACTCTTCTTAAATTTTCTGTTTCTTTTTCGCAGGCATTCTCGTTTCAATAGCATAGGTGTACGAACACTTTCTGCGCTCACTGTATGTACAGTAAATACAAATTTATAATTTTTGACTTTACGAAGTGTACAATGTAATTGTTCAATAATTAACATAAGCAGGCATTCATTAATTTATATTAATATAATAATTAATAAAACTAATAAGCGGGTGATTGATGACTCAGTGGTAGAGTTTTCATCTATGGTATTCTAACCCAGGACATGTGGGTTTTCGATGGCTAATTTTGTGTTCGAAAATTTTCCCGGTGGAAGGCCTACTTTTCTTATATTTGTTCCATCATCACTCATTAACGAATTTAGTTTATCAAAACTCTATAGCCATATATTCATTCTGTCCGTCAGTGAAGCAAACAGTCTCAAGAACTATCTGATGGATTACCAATCAATTTTGGCCATGATGTACAGAGTCAATAGTTAAGAATCGAGTTCCCTGATAAATGTAATATTCAAACCGGAAGCGGTACAAATCAACCATTTCCGGTTTTAACGTTAATCATTATATAGTAAATATGGTAATAGATAGCGAGAAGCGGTTTCCAGTAATCGACATATATATAACATTCATGTAGATAGAATGTTACCCAATTTGTGCATCTGCTGAAAATAATGAGCTTAGGTATTTAGAGAGCATTTTCCGCTTTAGAAAATGTGTGCTTGGTAAAGAATGTAGAGAATTAGCTGAGTCAGGCATATAGCTAGAATATGGTAATAGGAAGGGGGGCGGGTCTGTCACGAAATGCTGTGGTTATTTACCAGGGGCTCAATCATTCTAAACTATTTTATTGGCAACATATATTGGTTCGTTTAGCCAAGATTTCTAATGGGGGGATGATATGAAATACTGTGGTTACACACCAGAGGCTCGATCAATCTAAATATTTTACTGACAACATACCCATATTGATTGGTTAGGACAATAAAATGAGGATATATTAGTAAGTATTTTAATAAGAAGCTATGAAAAATCTCGAGTAAAAGAATATAAAAAAGTATTGAAAAAGATATAGTTTTCCGAGGTCATTCGAACGGTGTCGAGAATTTTGCGTCTGGGAAATTTGCGCCCTACCTCAAGAACAGGGAAAATTGCGCCTGCGATGTACCTCCACCGGGAAGTTGAGCCCTGCGAAATAAAAGAACCTATTGGAGCTTACGCATTTGCTCGGAGGGGTTGACATTACAGCATAAACAATCCTCCCCCCACAACCATGCCATTTGTGATTTATTTTCATTGTGGCTATATAAGGGGAGAATAAACTTCAATATAAGCCAAAAGAACACAACGGATCAACGCAATCACTGCTTCTTCCAGAGATGATTTTGGGGGAACACTGGCCTCCCCAGAGCTCTCAGAGTGCCCCCTCGGAGGAGACCAAAATAATACGTCTATAATATAATAATAAATAGAATAGTACCAGCAGTGACCCCCCTCCGGAATACTAAGTGTGCCCCCCGGAAATTTTTTTTCTGAAAGAACGACTGAACGCAATTGTGTGTTTGAATTCCAGCAAGTAAACACACTGTACATAGTTTTCTTGATAATATTACTGAACTGATTTTACATTCACTTTACATTTTCTTTTCTATATTTTGTGTCCTGAAAAGCCAAACAACTCGCAAGGATTGTGAACAGATATCTGGGTAGAGCCAAACAGCCTTTCGTAGATTAAATTATACTCTTTGATTATATTAATAATTATATATCAGTCATTTATACTTTTTTGTAAATTTTTTAGTATAATGAAAAATTGTATTTGTATGGATTGCCCTTTAGTGAACTAAAATTGTATTTTTTTCATTTGTTCGGAATATTATAACGGATGGAGTAACTCACTGAGACGATGATAGGCAAGCCTAGTTCAAGTGTGAGTGGAAGTTACTTTACACAATACAAAAATAAGTTGAATTGTAGGCCACTAACATCCCAGTGCAAATATATAGCCGGCGCATTTTCCCCTCTTTTTGGGGTAGGGCGCAAACATCCCAGTGCAAATATATTGCGAGCGCATTTTTTCCTATTTTTGTGGTAGGGCGCAAATTTCCTGGGCGCAAAATTCTCTCATTCAAGGAAAATATAATGTCCGTGAAATTGACAAGCCACTTATGTCAGACTCCATTTCGACTTTAAACGTCGCTAGTGCTACGTTAGTGTTCGATAGTGACGCAAATCGTTAGTACTTCACAGATAACGTGTGCTTTTTAAATAATGGATATAGGTCTTCTAACTGCATGCCAACACGTCCACTTCTAAGAATCATCTCAAAAATGAGGTTAACCGTTAGAGCAAGTAAGTGCTCATTAGTGCCATTAACATTAATGCCTCCATCGTACGGCCCTTTGAGTAATGATAATAGCACGCTCTTTGCTAGTCTCAATGCGTCCCTATATTCTCGCGAACATTCTGACGTGCCCAAGTTAGTTACTTTTTTTTTTTTTGCAACTATTGTTTATCTGTTATTGTTCATTGCTAGTCTGCAGAGTAGTCCTTACATTAATATGCCATTGTCCTTGATAATCATTGCGTATTTACAAGCAGTTTGTTATTACTGTTAGAAGATATCAAAAAACAACAGATAAAATCTAGCTACTACTTAACGGTTCACATTTTTCTTTTACAGTACATAAACGATTAATAATAATAATAATAATAATAATAATAATAATAATAATAATAATAATAATAATAATAATAATAATAATAATAATAATAATAAGACTATTCCAGCATAAAAGTTATCAATTGCATCCCACTGGCAACAAGCGACGCATACTTTAACTTCACAAAAATTAGTTTCTCACGATTTTCTGGAAAACTACGTATGATAACATCTTCATTATGTCAAGTTGTTTATCTCAGTGTGATATATGTCTTACCTCTGGACAATATCACAGTAAAACAAAAATTAAATATTAGAAGTACATCGTACTTTTGGACTACATCTCATTAACCATGGGAAGATTGAGTAGTGTATACTTTAGGATATAAGTTTCAGCTTAACTTGCATCATAGATATACATTCTTAGGATTACAAAAAGGAAATTTGTTCGTTTGCGTTTGAACAAAATTCTTAGGATTACAAAAAGAAAAAAATAATTTTTCCGAATTCCGGAATTTTTCCGAAATCCGGATTTTTTCCGAATTCCGGATTTTTTCCGAAATCCGGAATTTTTCTAAATTCCGGAATTTTTTCGAATTCCGGATTTTTTCTAAATTCCGGAATTTTTCCGAATTCCGGATTTTTTCTAAATTCCGGATTTTTTCCGAAATCCGGAATTTTTCCGAATTCCGGAATGTTTCCGAATTCCGGAATTTTTCCGAAATCCGGATTTTTTCCGAATTCCGGAATTTTCCGATTTTACTTTCCGGATTCCGGAAAGTAAAAATTCCGGAATTGGCCATCCCTAATTGAAACATATAGTTTGAGAAATGATTTAAAGAATTCGTGTAGGGAAGAAACAATACTCATTATATTACAACAGATCTAAAAAAAAATAAATAAATAAATAAAAAAATAAAAAAATAAATTAAAAAAATAAAACCTTAAGGTTTCAATAGAATGAAAGTGACTATTTGTAACTACATATCTCTTGAACAACCCGACCGATTTCGATCAAATTTTCAACATAGATGAGGTTCGGGCCTGGTATTTATCATTTCACTTTGACGGTACAACAGAGGAGTGCAACTTAGGGAAGGAGGAGGGGGAGATATTTAAAAATGATCGAAAGTGACCAATATTAGTGCCGAATCCATGGTTTTGGGGGGTCGCTGAGACGAACAGTGACACTTCCGATGCCGTTTAAATCCAAATTCACCCCTTTATGTCCAAAATGAAACGTATTCTCTCCTCTCAGTGCGATATATATATATATATATATATATATATATATATATATATATATATATATATATATATATATATATATATATATATATATATAGAGAGAGAGAGAGAGAGAGAGAGAATACAAATAAGCAACAGAATTTTACTAGCCCACATCCCGTATTGGGAATCATTTACTTACTTTCGGTATTTTAGATATTTTAATAGTAATATTAAAAACTCGCCCGCATCAATGAACCACCCGCCCCGGACGAGTGGGTGAGTGGTTATTTGCATCTCTAATATATATATATAAGTTATATTGACTAGTTAGTTATATTAGTATTGAATATAATTCATCTCAGTGGTTTTACTAGTGCTCGTTACAAATGTAAGCTACCATGCTATTGCAAATTTTGGAAGGGACTCAACGATTTGTCTAGGCAGATATCTTAGAAACTGAAAACTCTGTAGTGGTGGTACTTTTTCTAATATGTAGTGCCATTTTTAGGTTCGTTAGCTTATATTGGACACGACAAGTGTGTGTATTTTTGCGTAAGAACAGTCATAATATTTCAAGAGGAAAACATCTTTATCAGATGAAAATAAAAATGATCATCTGACAGTGACATTAATTATCGCACACTCCTGCGTTGTTCTCCAAAATCAAATACGGTACCAGTTGAAAAAACGACACTTTGGATCTGACATGGAGATGATTAGTACTACGAAAGAGTGGTGTGAGGACCAGTCGTAAGATTTCTTTTTTTAAAAGTGTTCTGCAAAAATTGATGCACCGTGCAAGGAAGTGTACTGAACTTCGGGGGAAGTATGTAGAATAACTAAAATTTCATGTGCGCCCTTTCTGGATAGGGCTATGAACTTTTCAGTAGCTGCTTGTAGATGGAATTGAAGATCTGAATTGCAGAGCATCCCAAGTCCACCGGAGTACTTGTGTGATTTTAGATGAAAGACAAGAAGATTATACTGTACTTGGCATGCTATTCTGTTTAGCTGATTTTTTTTTTTTGTATTTTTTTAAAAAGGTTTTGATTTGGATTATCCTATTATGAGCTCTTAAAACATAGATGCTAACATAAAAAAACCGTAAAATACGAAGAAACAGAGTGGACTTGGGATGTTATGCAATTCAGGTTTTCAATTTTTAAGTAATAAATCCTCACACACAAAGAGGTTGTCGAAAAATCTTCGGTATGAACAAGTTGGTTTTGTGTGCCAAATATTTATCTACTTAATCTTTTATTGTGTGCATTTAGGACAATTTTTTCTGTGTTTCAATTTTTTTATTTGTATTGCACGACTTTTTCTTTCAAAATTCTTACTTCAATGTACTCTCTTAGTACTAGGCTAGTCGACAAAGCGTTACCCCCCACAGCGAACGCGGCCTAAGTGGCTACACGGTAATTTTAGTTTCACCAAAGTTGTAAATCATACTATGAGCCAGTCAGGGTTTCCAGGTCTTTTCTTTTCATTTCCCGCGCCAGAAGTGGTAGACCTGGATTCGATTCTAGGCAAGAGGTTATGTGGTTAGGGTCCCACGTTAAGCTGTAGTTCACGTCTGATGTAGCCTCGCTGATATAGTCGAAAGAGACGGAGCAAGAGGCATTTTTTTAAAGATATCCTCTGTATCGAAAACAAATATTAGACCCCAATCAATAAATTCCAACATTTACACTACTTTATACTTTACTAGCTATGCACGTGCCTTTGGAGAATGGGGTTCCGGATTCGAATCCTGTGGGAGACGCATTGAAAAGTTTCAGCGCCTAAAGGTAGTTTAGATTCCACCTTAAACTGTAGGTTCACATCTTGTATAGCTTCGGTGCTGAAAGGACCGCTAAATTCCAAGCCACCAAGTATAAAATTTGCATCATGATATTTTTAACCAATTCTCTGGTTTAATCTTTTAATTTTTTTCCTCTCATGATTCTGGCTTCTTCTGAAATTCCTACTCTCTACCAATTTTAGCACCTTATTTTCAGTTTCAGAACAAAGTTGATAAAACACGAGCAGTTACAGTTAAAATAAATAAATAAAATAAAATAAACATATCTTTCCCAGGAATATTTCTAAGCTGCATGGAAAGAAATGTCTGGAAACTGAAACATTATGTGTTTGTTTTACAAAACTAAATTTCGAAATAATTTGGCAACGTAGTTTTTCGGTCATTTCAAAGACTGGAAAGAGAATAAGATGTATTGAATCCCAATTTAAAATTATGGTCTTTGCTGTTTAAAACATTTTCGATATACCTAAGTACCAAACTATTAGAGGTGGCATTTTCCGCCTTTCTACTGTGCAAACATCTATGGCTTAGACCATCTAAGGGCAATTGTTCCATCATCCACCCCATAAATAGACGCATAGGCGACCCTGGCCCTTTCGGACTGTTGCGCCTTAAGGTTTGGTATATATTAGGTATATTGGAAGTTGGCACAACTTTAACAAAGTATTTATTATTATTATTATTATTATTATTATTATTATTATTATTATTATTATTATTATTCATAGTGAACATCAATTTGGCTCGATGTAGCTCTACTTAACAGTATTAAATGAAATCATAAAATAAGAATATTCTTACCTTCTTCATTCTGAGAATTCCGTTCCATTCCCTCCCAGTCTGGAACAAATATCGCAGCCACTTCTCTCCACATTTTTATTTTTAAGTCACGATTCATGCAGTTCGGATCTCTTAAATCATATAGGCATGGCCTATTTTGTAATTCGATTATAAACACCTCTGTGTTAAACACACTAACCATGACTGGATATATACACAGGACACGTTTTCAAACACAACTGAAAATTTCTCTTTGTGATTACACTTGTGGTTATCTGTTTGGGGGTGGAGTTCGAGCTTCGGAGATAGGGGCTCAAATTCAAGTTATTTCGTTGTTTCATCTTTTGCCTAAAGCCAAATATTTTGCTTATAGATTACCATGGCATCAGCTAACTGTCAATCAAGTGTATCACGAGAAATCACCCTATTGTATTACATAGATTTTTCTGTGATTAGCTAATTTTTCGGAATTTCCTTCTATTTTTGTGAATTTTCTTTTGTTATACACACACATACTTTATAATAGCAGAGTTCCATTCTCTGCACAAAGCGTCTTCCAAGCAGCTGTTTTTTGCTACAATCCCCTTGCCTGGCAACACGTCTTTCCTTTCTGTCCTTCCTTTTGAAATCTTTTAAACAGCAGGCGGTCTATTGTTCCGACCTGCACCAAATACGCTCGAGCCGACGATTTTTCAGCGATTTTATTGCTTTCGCGTTCATGTTTAGCCGCTCAGATTTAAATACATGGTCAGCGTATTTCAAGCATACGCAGGAGCAATAAATGCGCTTTGCGATCGCTTCAAATAGCCAGGGACTTAGGTTCAATTATTTTTGATTTGTTCAATGGGAGGTAATTTGTGTTCTTTTGTATTTATTTCTCAAAGATGCTGAAACTCTTTAAAAATAACTTTTCTCCCAAACAAATATTCTGAACAGGGTTATTGAAAACATGATTAATAATGATCATATTCTTTAGAAGCGCAACATTGGTACGTTTCAGGTTTCCAATGCATATTTCTCTGAAACCACGACTTTTCCCGAAGTTATCACAATTGGAGGGGTAACATTGGGACAGAAACGAGGGGGTATCTCAGTATATAATGCTCGAATAGTAAAATTATGGTTATACGAGGAAGGATCAAAATGAAAAACTTAAAAAAGTGAAATACATTTTAGAATGTAACAATGGAAAGGAAATTTTACCTCTTATTTTTCAACGTAGTTCCCTTGACCAGTGCTTAAAGTGAGCCGGTATGAGCCGGTTATGCATCCGAAAGTTCGAAAATCGGCCGGTATGGCACACCGGTAAAAATCACATTTAAATTGTAATTTACGTGCAGAAAAGAAAAGATTTTACAAATAGAAATGAGTACGACGTTAGCATCGAGTCAACAAATATGTTTGTACTGTGAAATAGTTTGTTCTGCTGCTTCGAAAGAAGTAGCAGTTCCCTATCACCCTATTCAATGTCAGAATTTGTGCTCTTGATTTTTTCAACATTTGGGCGAGCAATCCACTCCCCTTCAAGAAAATTTAACTACCGTACCGCCCGCCTAAAATGTTTAATCTGGATCCTCCTCTGTCATTGACAGGACTCTTCTTTAAATTCAAAAGAATTATTTTAACATCATCTGGACTTCTGTGTTTACAATTACCAGATTGTCCCAAAAGCTCTGCATCATACATGAAGGAAAAAGAAACACTAATATTAGAAACAAAGACAAACTTTTACTTAGAAAAATACAGGCATCATGTTCGATGACCTTCACCCATGTTCGGGACAACAGTTCAATCTGATGGCGATACCAGTTGGAAGATTTAGAATTGAAAAACTCGCGACAGGCAGCATGCGCTTCATCATATGAATTGAATAGCAGAGACCACACACGAAATGAGAGAGAGAGAGAGAGAGAGAGAGAGAGAGAGAGAAAGCGAAACAAATAACAATCTGAGGGTGCAACATCTGGACTATAGACAGGATGAGGTAACAACTCAAACACGTTAAGTTCAGCCAGAGTGTTGGTCACACTTAGAGACCGATGACTCAGAGCATTGTCAATTTGCGCAATAAGCTCTTCCTCTTGTTAATGCCGGATATTTCTCGTTCAGAATGGCATACACTCGGCGTAATTGTTCAGAATACAGTTCACCTGTTACAGCACGACCCTCTGGAACAAACTCAAAATGAATTATCCCGTCAATACACCTCCAAACACACAGCATGAGTTTTTTTTCCATATCTGTCTTGTTTCACATTGTCCAAGGGTTCCTGTCCTCTTTTCGCCCACTGTTTACGTGTGTGAGGGTTTTCCAAAAACACCCACTTATCTCCTGTCACAATTCTACACCAGAAACGAAGATCACGCGGATTTTTTAAAACAAATTCTAGCAAATTGCCACTCCGAGCTGGGCCTGCTCCTCTGTCAGCTCATGGGGACTTTGTCGGGGCAGTTTATTGACGTAATGCATGGCATGCAATCGACGGTTTCCTGTCGATTTGGATGTTCAAACTACTCTTCCTAACACACACGTACTCGTTTGTGGTTCAGCACTCACAGCATCTTGCAGAGGGCCGTTAATATCCATCGGAGATCTACCCTTACGGGACTTGTCCGCAAGGCTTAAATCACCCGAAGTAAATTTTATGAACCAACGGGTAGCTGTCGATCGATCCAGTATTTCTTTGTTCTGCTCTATTTTGCTGTCAGTGTTATAAACGGCAAAGAACGCCGTACAAAAAGCATTGCATTTCCTTGTCTGTCCGATTTGCGTGATTTTTGGATATGTTTTAGCTGAGGACCTCCGGTCAATTGTTTACATGGAGCCAAATCCCTATGACCAACCTTGTGACCTCCAGAGGTCACCAAAAGTCACATCGTTACGTGAACTATCCTGATTTGCCTACCCCAGTATAACACACAACTATTTTTTTTTTTTTTGTATGCCAAGTTTGAACAAATTCTACCAACACCCGTTGTGTGACCTTTGGTGATCTCTGGAGGGCACAGGGTTGGTCATAGGGAGTTGACCCTATATAAACAATTTCCCGGTAGGTCCTCAGCTACAACATATCCAAAAAACATCCAAATCGGACAGACGAGGAAATGCAATGCTTTTTGTACGGTCTCCTTTCCTTCGCTACAGCTTTTGCAGTTAGTCCTTTTTTCCATAAAAATCGTAGCACAGCTCGAGTTGAAATTTAGTCCTCATGTTGCCTGCCCATTTGGGTTTACAGGAACCCTCGCTATAAACGCAGTATTTGCCTTCATTTGATCCCACGAACCTATCCTCTATGCCTGCCAACAGTTTTCACTGGTGGCGCCACGTATCCTTCCAAAGTTTACCTCATGCAGGTCAGTGTGCTGATGGTGCAGGACTTCCGGGACAGTCTGGTTAGAGGTCTGCAAGGGCTCGGGCATTGAATTTTTAAATATACTACCATATTTCTCGGGCCTAATGACATATATTGCACCATTCTTTCTGGAGAACTTTCAAAGCACAACTGGAAAATTACACCTCGAATTGCTCTAAATAAAAATACAATTTTGCGTTAATTATTAAGTTTCTGTAATTCGGGTTCATTTGATTATTACACAAGTTTTGGCCTAAATGCTAAAACATATTTCGGACTCGGGTCGGGTCTCACATTGTAAAATCACAGGCCGGGCCCGGGCTAAAAATTGAGGCTCGTGCAGATCTCTAAGTCTGGTATAAGAAAATTAGTGTTGACCACGATACAAAACGAGACCAGAAGAAGCTTTCGAAAATGAAAATAAAATTGGAAAAAATCATTAAATACTAGCGGATTACAATACAATGCAATACAATGGAATAAAACTGAAAACAATAATCATTGAATATTAGGCTGATGATAATGGGGAGTATAACATTTACATATTAGTCCTCACCAGTGGCGACCGGTGGATTGTGGTTTCAGATGTTGCAGTACGAACGATAACAGACAGAAGATATAAAGTTGACTGATTGACTAATCAGCATAACTTTAGATGCAAATGCTATGTGACATGTTAAATTAAATAAAATTCTGTTTTTAAAAAATAAAAAATGCAGAACATTTTATCCGATTAATCACCTTAATTAATTTGTAAGTTCATTCTCCTCTCTTTGATTGGAGCAAATCTGTCTAATACATGCTGGTTGAACTGTGGTATTCTTATTATCAGGTCTTTTTCGATAGAAAGCATAACCAATGGTGATAACCTTTCTTGGGACATTCAATTCCCTGAAAGTGTCAATTCTTTCAAATGTGGAAAAAAGCTTTTCGTCTTTTGCTGACGCCATAGGTACAGTGAATATTAATTTCAGAAGCTTTGTAGATTCACTAAATATTTTTTCTAGATTATTGCGAACGATTCATTCTACTAAACTCAGTCCCTGATAGTGATCCGAATTCCTCTTCAGCGTTGACTGAAGAGAGTTCGTAGCAGAGATTAGTGTTATAAAAAGTATACATTGAACACACTTTATTTACACTTTATCCAGGAAAATTTAAAATAAATTGAGGAAATGTATCTGGTGCAAACAACACTACTGCCATAAGATATCCTGTAAATTTAAACTGGATTTTTTTTTTCGAACACTCTCCTGAATTGCCCTTTGCTTGTTTTGTCTAAGCCTTAATTGCAAATTTTTCCTCAGTTGAAAGCTGGTCAATGTTTTTTGTAAGTTATTTACAGAAGTCATGATATACAATTCATCAAGAATTTGTAGGTTATTTACAGAATTAAAGCACACACAATAAAATAAAATTTAATAATTAAAAACCAAAACAGCTGATACAAAATAGGTACTGGGATATGAATTCCGAATGCCACATATTCATACATCAACACACACACATGTGCGTAAAAGAAAAAAAAAATACTTCATTCCAAATCATCCGTCTTGGTTGTTACGCAATGCACGATGAACACAATATACTTCCATATGAGGCGAAACAATGCTTACCAATGTGATATGTTCTGGAAAGGAAACCTCGAAACCCACCAGATGAAGGATCAGCATGTAACAGAAGCATGTAACAAAAATCAAAGAACATCAAAACAAACAGCACTGCCAGTTCTACACCCAGAAATGTTAACTGGGAGGGGTCCAAAGTATTTAAGGGAAGTCCAATACGTCTACATAATATGAAATCTGTCTTATACTGCACCCAAAAAGACGATAAGTAATTCGTACTTACTATCACCTAAATTTTTAGAAAAAATGATAGAACGATTATTTTTATAAGAAAAAAAAAGAGTACATGATGAGGCGTAAAATAAAATATTTAGCCTACATCAATCATTTCTCTGTTAAACAAGTATAGTTCGTTAAGAAAGTCTAAAAATGTTAGTCAAGTTTCGAAATTTTTGGGAGGTCCGGACCCGGTGGACCCCCTCGTGGCTACGCCTCTGAGCATTGCTAACTAGTCCTAAATTCAATTTGGCGTTCCCCGTCATACAGTTTTATGTGGAAATTATCAAGAGTATAAAATATACTTATTTTATAAAAGAAATATGTTTATACTAAAATACAATCCATAGAGGGGGAGGGGGAGCGATCCTACATACTGACCTATTTAATATTTCACAAATTGCTGTAGAAGAAACCTTCATTATCAATATAAGCTAAGAATTAACTTGTAAATGCGGGTCTACTTTCATTTGTTTTCTCCTGTACTAGATATTTTCTTTCTTTCTTTTCTTTTCTTTTCTTTTTTTTTTTTTTTTGTAATTCTGCAATCACGTTTTCTTTAATTGTCATTATATTGATTTGCTTCAGTATGGTCCCGTAATTTAAAAATATGAATGCATGAAAACAAATTCCATTTGTTAATTACTAGTGAAAGAAAATTCAGAAATCTTATTTAGCGTGAAAAACCTTCTCCTTCACTGGAAACCGTGCTGTGTTGCAGAAGCACTGCAACGACCAGTATCTTTAACTTCTGAGATAGGGGAAAAGAGACTTAACATTTGCTCCAATTGCCGCGCTGAAGGAATCTGGTCGTTGTATGCTCGCTGCAACACAATATAAATTAGGGACTCTGTGACGGATTATTTTTCGCTTTTTTAAACGGATTAACGGAACGGACAGTTACAGAAGTAAAAAATGTTATTTAAAGTACATATATGCAAGTATTAAAAAGTATTTTTTCTGTTCTTTACTACTATTGATAATAATTTTTTTTTCTTGAAATACTTTGGTCGTTGCACAACGCTGCAACACTAACATTAGCCGCCACTGGTCCTCACTCACTCATTCATTCTCTTTCTATTGATTTTCACGTCAAAAACGGTGCAAAAATGTCAGGAGTAGAGATACTTTTTAGGGTTCTGTCAAAATTACTGCTCTAAGTAGTCATATTTGTTCCATACCGTCACCTCATTTGATGTCACTTTAAGCACTGCCCTTGACGTTGAATGCAAGTATTCAATCGCTTCGAAAGTACATGGATACCACTTGGAAGAATTCTTTTTGTTGAGATTGTAGCCACTCGTGCACAGCATTTTTCACCTCTTCATCACTATTGAAATGCTTGCCTCCCATCACTTCTTTGAGAGGTCCAAACACATGAAGGTCACTAGGGCAAGGTCTGATGAATAGGGTGGATAAATGAGATACTCAAATTTGATGTCATCGATAGTCTCAACGGTCAAACCGGCAGTATGCGGTCGGGCGTTGTCATGAAATAGGAGAACACCTGAGAACAGAAGTCTTCGTCGTTTACGCATGATTGCAGGGCGAAGTTGATTTTTCAGCAGGTTTGAATACGAGACATTGGTTACTGTCACTTCTTTTTCCATGTACTGTTCCAAAATGTCTCCCTTTACATCCCAGAAGAGAGACAGAGAGAGAGAGAGAGCATGACCTTTCCTGCTGATGGTTGAATGCGGATTTTTTTTTTCGTTTTGGCGAAGAGCTATGCTGCCACGCCTTGCTCGCTTTTTTGGTTTCTGGTTGATGATAGGTCTCATCTCCTATACCAATCCTGTCCAGAAATGCATCACCCTCGGCGTTGAAACGACGCAAAAGTTCTTCACAATTCTCGACTTTTCAATTCAGCAGTTAACTGACGTAAGATCCATCTCGCAGACACCTTATTGAAATGCAGAACATTAGGCACAATGTGTTGAACTGAACCAAAGCTATCATTCATGATTGTGGAGATTTCTTTCAGCGTAATACGGCTGTTTTCTTCTACAAGCTGTTCCACTAACGGAATGTTTTCATCAGTCAATACACGATGAGTCTGTCCAGATCGAGGAGCATCCTTCACATATGTTACGCCACTTTTAAACTTCCTACACCACTCGCATACTTGCTCTGTAGAGACAAACACGAACACCATACTTTTCTATCATCCTGCGATGAATTTCAGTTGGTTTCACACCTTCACTGCTCAAAAACCGGATCACCGAACGCTGTTCTAACGCGGTGCATCTGGACAGTGGAACGGCCATCTTGATAGTGACACTTCCGCGTTCGTCATTCTTCCAGCAACCCTCTGCCACCTATGGTCATTAAGCGTAACTCAAGGCATATTACTGCCACGTATCGAAGCAATCGTCCAACTTTACATTTGAATCATGTACCCATTCTCAATTTTGGCCACATTCACTACAGGAAACTACAACAAGTAGCTATCAGCAAGGATTCTGAAAGATTGTGAGCGATTTTCTTTTAACGCACAGTTTTCAGTTCTGTTAAGTAAAATATTAGTTTAGTGTTGCCAGATTTTTTAAAAAACTAAACCCTTTCAACTCTTTAGAAATGGCTCTCTTTGTTAGGTTTTTAATCTTTTCAATGAGTGCAAGAAATTTCAAAGTAAAATTCTCAGACAAGAATTTTCAAACTAAAAATCTTCAAACTGAAAATTTTTAAACTAAAAATTTTAAACAGTGATATGCAATTTTTTAAACAAAAAAAAAAAATTCAAGAAAACTTGAAAAAAATAAACAGAGATTTGAAAGTGATCAGCTAATCAGATTGCACCAAGAATAACTTTCAAACAATGACCATAAATTATGATACGTGACCAAAGTTGAAAGTATGAAATTGTTATTATTACATAGTAACAGGATTTAATAATTACCTATCAGATTTCAGGTAATATTTTTTCCATCAATGAACTACAGTTCTAAAGGTTCAAGAAATTTCAAACTAAACATGCACGTTCTAACTTCTCCATCGATTACCTTAAACTATGAGTTCTATCTACAATCCTAAGTTTCAAAAATTTTCAAACTAAAACTTTGAAAACATCAAAAACTGTGGAAAATTTTTAAAACTAAATATTTAAAGCAAAAAATTTTAAAATTCGATAAAACTAAACAAATATTTGAAAGTGATCAATCAATCAAATTGTAGTAATAATAACTTTACACCAATAACGTTATCAATCGTAAGTACAGTTCTAAGGTTCAAATATTATTAAACTAAAAAATTTTAAAAAATTCAAACCGCGATCGAAAAATTAAAAGAAACTTGTCAAAGAAATTTTCGACAGTGATTGAAGGTGATAACTAATGAGATTGCACCAAGAACAACTTTCCATCAATGATCTTAAACAACCAATCATAGCTATAGGGGAGAGGGGGGACATTGGTACACGGGGCACATAGATACGAGGTATATATTTTTCCACTGTGAAGAGAGAAATGGACAACAGTTTGGTGGTGGCAACATTGGTGACAAACGAACATCGTGAGGCACAGTTGATGAATGGACGCAACGTTCTTTTCTATGTGCAGAAAAAAAAACTGATTTCTTAGAGTAAACGTAAGTTTTCACTTATGTCTTTGTAAGCTCATATTTGTAATAAGCACTGGATTTTTGAAAACTTATGTATGCTGCATGAAAGTGTAATTCTTTACAAATAATTTCATTTATGTTCAATTGCCCTGCGTGGAGTAATTTTTCAGTTATAGGAATTAACGATCCTGAAGTTCGGTTGGGGCACATTAGTACACATGTTCATATTCATATTCATATTTATTTGCCTGTTCATAGCTTACAATATGAGGACAATCCCCAATTAAGCATTGCAGTTGTCAGATATGGTTTACATTCTCTATATGTTATCAGTAAGATATGTTTCCACAGAGTAATAGCTTTTTTCTAACAATAATTCTAACAGAGTATTTCAGAATATCCGTTTTTCGTTAATGTCTTTATACTTTGTTGGTAATTTGTTATATAATTTTATACAATTCATATATACAGTTTTGCTAAAATTTGCATAGTTCTGATGGATAATATACATATTACAATTCTGCCTAGTATTGTATGAGTGAATCGTATTAGCTAATGTAAATAGATCCTTGTGTTCGATTACATACATAATTGTGCGATATATATATAAACTAGGTAATGTCAATAATTTATATTTTTTAAAAACATTTTTACATGAGAATCGTTCAGGCATACTAAACATTATTCTAATATTTTTTTTTCTGTATTCGGAATGTACTAGCACTTATTCTCGAATTCCTCCAAAATATAACACCATAGTTTATTATTGAAAAAACCTTGCTATAATATAAGGACATGACAGCTTCCCTGCACAGTGAACTGAGTTTAGTATTAATGTATTCTAGATGAGTATTCCATGTTGAATCTTCATTAACAAATACTCCTAGAAATTTAATAGATGTTGTTTGACATAATTCTACAGTGTCTACAGTCATTGGTACAAGTTCATTTCTTTGGTCCGGGAATCGAAATTTGACAATGTTAGTTTTTCCTAAATTCATAGTTAATTTATTTATGTTTAACAAACTAATAACTTTTGTTAGCGTCTTTGTAGTGAGCCTTTCTGCTTCATTTCTGAGTCTCCACTGACAAGAACATTTATGTCATCAGCATACAATGTTGACTTCACACAACCTAGACTGTTAACCAAATCATTAATATATACAACAAACAAAAGAGGACCCAATATTGATCCTTGTGGCACTCCTTTTGTTACTTTCATTATAGATGATTTAAACATTCTTCTTCTGCCATTTACCTTTCTACAGATGCCAACAGTTTGACTACGTTCAGATAAATACGATTTTATCCAATTGTTTGCCACCCCTCTGATGCCATAAGAATACAATTTTTCTAGCAAAATACCATGGTCTATAGAATCGAACGCCTTAGATAAATCAACAAAAATACCAATTATATGCTTTCCTTTATTTATATCCATTGCTACATCAGAGATGAAATTAAAGATTTGCAGTGTTAATTGACTTTTGGCTTTGAAACCCGTGTTGACTTGTGGATATGATAAGGGAAAAGTTATTTAGTCAAAGTTATTTAGTCGCGCTCTCATTGTTAACTCAAATATTTTAGAAAAGCACTACAAAACTGAAATAGGACGATAATTATTTAACTCCAATTTACTTCCCTTTTTATACACAGGTGTAACTCTTGCTAACTTAAGCCGCATAGGAAAAATTCCTCTCAAAAATGAATGATTTATTATATGACAGAGTTAATGTGCAATAAGAAGAGAACTTTTCTTTACAACCATGGATGGCACTTCATTCCAACCTGGAGAGCTGGAACTTTTTAAGCTTTGTATTATTTGTAAGATTTCCTCTGGTGTAGCTGGTTTCAGATAAAGCGACTTAGGTATTCCGCTCTGTAGCTTCCAGCTATTTTCTTGATGAGCTATTTTGATTGGGTTAAATATTTCTAAAGTTAAGAAATATTTATTAAAATGATTTGCAATCTTATCTGGGTTACATACTACTTGAGAGTTTATTTTTATTGCATCAATTCCTGTTGTTTTTACCTTATTCATCTTACCATTGATAAACTTCCACAAAGCTTTACTTTTATTTCTCGCTGCTAAGATGTAATTTGTACTGTATAAAAGCTTTGCCATTTTTATGACTCTTTTATACGTTTTTCTATAGTATTTTACATATTCAATAAATTGAGGTGTTACATCTTTACACGTTTTTAGTTTTTTTTTTTTGATAACTCAAGTAGTTTGAGTTTAGAAGTTCTAATTCCTATAGTGACCCATGGTTTCCCCATCCTAACCTTACTGTAGTTTTTTCTGGGAAACGCAATATTGAAGTGAAAGAGAAATGTATCTAGAAAACAGTTAAATTTACCATCCGTGTCATTTGGGGTGGATTGGTACGGACTAATGTGCCCCCACTGCTCTGTACCAATCTGCCCATTCCACTTGTAATTATAAGGGTAGACTACTCTTTGTGCATTTCCTATGTATCACAGAAATCGTTTTCGTTGTGATTAACATCAAGTAGAAAAAGTTACTAATAATATAGGCTATCTCATGTGTGATCGCTTGATTTCCGTAATCAAAGTATAAAAATAAGTTAACCAAAATAACATGGAAAACTTTTCTATTATTATTTTCCGACATTCCGGAACTATAGGTACAGCCGATAGGTATACAAACTTTCGAATGGAAAATTGTTTAACCATTTAGGAGCCATGATAGCAAAAATGTGAAGATTCTTTCCCCCAGGTCATAACATGCGAGTGATTTTAATAGGCACATATATATTTGTACATGGACGCTAAAAGCCAGCTTGTAGTAAGCGTCATATTTATTCGACTTTCAGCAACCTATTTGAAAGTTATTTGGCGAAGTTCTTGAAACTTTAATATTATAAAGGTAACCAAGAAGTTCTGTCGCTTTTTGTGGAGGTCTGTGTTCAATTGGCCCTCACACCGTGAGTTGAATGCGAATTGAGATAAAGCGAAGGCCAGTTGTTGGTGTGGATATACCCAACATACTACCTGATTGTGGCAGTTCAGTTACGCAGTGAACTTGCGTAAGGACAGCGTAAATATGGGACCTCCACATAGAGCCTTAAGCCCTAAAGGCGAGTATGGTGTACAAGTTCAAACTGGAGTAAAACGCCGCTGTAGCAAGGGAGAAAATATGTGAGAGTGAGAGTGTCGTGACTACGCGGACATGCAACGGCGGTTTAACAAGTTTAAAAACGGTGACGAAACACTGGAAGACGCACCACGTGCCAGAAGATCAACACATGTACAAAATGAAGATCTTTAGGCAGCAATCAAGGCGAACAGTGGCCAGATATGTGAGGAACTGGGACTACAATTCAGTGTGAGTGAAGAAACCGTTCGGTAGTCCTCCAATTTGGGAAGCACTACAAGTTGGGTCGATGGGTTCCCACATTATTGGATCCGAGCCAGAATGCAACGCGAGCAGATGCCTGTGTTTCTTTGCTGTCTTGTTTGAGGAAGGAGAAATTTCTGGAAGGGTATTGACATATGATGAGAAGTGGGTCCTGTACGAAGCTCCACGGCGCCGTCATAATTGGTGGTTAACATCCCATGAACCGGTTCAAAAACAGCCAAAACCAGCACTGCACCAAAAGAAGGTCCTTCTGTGTGTTTGGTGGAATGCTCGTGACATCGTGCATCGGGAACTGCTACCAGTTTGTCAGAGCATCAATGCAACTGTGTACTGTGAGCAGTTGGTTTGTATTCAAGAACAATTCAGAACTCTAGAGCCTGCACATCTGAATTGCTAAGGGGTTCTCTTGTTACAGGATAACGCTAAGCCCCTCGTGGCTAGGATGACCCGGGACACCATTCTATGCCTTTTATGGGAAACACTACTGCACCCGCCATACTTCCCGGACATTGCGCCATCCGATTACCACCTGTTCTACCGCAATGGAATCCATAGCCTTCCAGAGCGTTGGCAGAAGGTCGTCGATGCTGATGGGACTATTTTTGATCTTGCAGGTACGTTTTAGGTGACATATCGATGTTCGAAGGTTGTGGATGAAAAAGCGACAAAACTTTCTTGTTTACCTTTATAATAACAAAGCTCCGCCTCCTTTGGGGATAAGGGGACGCTCGAACCAAAATTATAACATCTTTTCCAGTTAGTAGTTGAGGTATGAAAGATTTCAAAATTTTGTAAACTGTAGGTAGCCCTTGGATTGTTTACTTCTATTTTTCCTTATAGAGACAGAACCTTATTTATAGTACGTTTTAATCTTTGTAAATAGCTTGCGGAACTTTTAAATTTTGATGAGAACACAAGCAAGCACTGGGCTTTTTATTTTATTTTTTTTATTTTTATATAACAGGTTGAACTAAATCTATTGAATTACTAAAGGTTCTGACAAATCTTCACATTCTTTTTATGAAACATCTTTTTATTTTACATTTTTGCTGCTGTAGGTCCTTAAACCTATTGTTAAAATACTTGAGTTTGTGGAAGTTTAATAGAATATTATATTTCAAAATATTTCATGGAATAATAATAATAATAATAATAATAATAAAACGTTATCTTTATTATCAGAAAGTCTGTGTGATATTTCACTTTCCTCGTACCAATCTGCCCCAAGCCATTACCAATCTGCCCCCACATAGGGAAGATTGGTACAGATTGCAGACCTTTTCGTAAAATGTAATTTACTCCAGGTAGGACATTAGAAGAAACAATATTGTACATTGTAAATGTAGCTAAAGAATCACAGTTTAAGTAGGGGGGGATCATGTTTCTCAAGCTGACAATATGTTCTAAAATCTCGGGTAAGTAAAAATGGTACCAATGTCTCCCCTATCCCCTAATACTAACATTTTCAAACTAAAAGTTTAAAAACAAATATGTCCAAACTGTGAACAAAAATTTTAAACAAAATTTTAAAAAAATAAACGCAGATTTATATAATACTAATCTGACAATCAGATTGCACTTACAATAATTTATCACTAATGACCGTAAACTATGAGTTGTTAGTGAAATTAGAAGTGTGAAATTGCTTTTTGTTTCATGTTAATCGATTTTAATAATTATCTATCAGATACTATAAAAACTTTTAGTTTGAAAGCTCGATTACATTCTTTAGCAAAACTTCCCAAATTCAAGGGAATCTAATGTAACCTCCCAAAATTTAAGAGAATGTATGTATGTATTCATGTTCTATGAAACAGAATGAGTCCCTCTACTAAGCCATTTAAACATATAACATGGTAAAGCATGATCAAAGAGGATATAGTAGGTCAAAAAACATCAAACTTTTGATATTTTGATAATTTTTACCCATAGTCGGGGACAAGCAGGACCAATAAATCGTATAAAGGTATACATTCGAATCCTAGAGAACATTTACAAAATTTTGTTTCTTAATAAACAATTTACCAAGTTTAAGTTGTGGGTCAATGTCTCTCTTCCAAAATTTAAGATGAGAGCATCAATGTATTACGACCTCTGTATTCAATTGCATAATAATATGACGTAATAAAGTTGGACTTTAGTGAACTTTAGGGCAATAATTCAGAGTACGTGGTAATTCAAAATTTCCGCCAAAATTTAAATTTCTCGACCCGAATTTACAAAGATACGTATTTGCGTTCTAAAGAATATTTAGTACTGGCCCCGCGTAGCGTAGTCGCTAACGCACTCGCCTTCGGTGTGAGCGGTCTTGGGTTCGATTCCCGGTGGAGTCACTCGGCCGAAAAAGTGTAAAACGCTTTTTCAGGCCAGCCACCCTGAACGAGGTTTCCCTGGGTTTTTCTCATTCACACCAGGCAAATGTCGGGGTGGTACCTAACTTATAAGTCCCAGACCGCTTCCTTCCTTCCCCCATCTTTTGTTCCTTCTCTTTCCCCGGATAGTGTGCTCGCCGAGGGACGTCATCCCTCGAAACGTGAAGGGCTAAATGGCCTTAGATGCCGAGGGCCCAGAAATCTAAATCCTAGCCTAACCTAAGAATATTTAGTAGTTTTACTTTTTGACAATTTCCAATGCTAAGGGATGGCCCTTTGTGCCCCTTCCGAAGATTAAAAGTGGTGTTTCAAAGTACTCATGCCTTATGAAAGATAATGGATTCTTGTACTCAACTACGTAACCGTATGTTGTAATAAAGCCCCATCAAAGATGATAAATTAGGTCAATAACTAACCACGTGGTGATGTATATTCTTGGAGTTTCTGTGCCCCTCCCAAAATTTAAGATGGCAGCACCAATGTGTCGATTTCCTATGAAAGAGAATGGGCTCATATACTTTGCCATATAACTAGGTGAGGTAATAGAAGTTCCTCAAGGCGGATAAAATAGGTCAACATCTTCCAAAATTTGAATTTTGGCAATTTTTACATATAAAATAGAATGAGATAGACCACCAAAACTTACAGAGGTACATGCTCCGGTCTTATACTACGATACCATATTTTAAAATTTGACAATTTTGAGAATTTAAAAGGTAAAATCTTATGTATCCCTCCCAAAATTTAGGGAATAGCTGAAGGTAGCCACGTCAAATTCAAGAGGACATTAAGCCCTTTGATATCATATTACATGATCAGGTCATGTGACGTCTCTCAGCCAATCAGTGACGAGTTAGTCATAAAGTTGGTTTTTAGTAGTTACGCCACTATCATTTTTATGGCATGTATTCACACGCTGTATACATATAACGGATAAGCCCTCCTAAAATGATTCTGCACCCAATACTACAACTCCTTCCTTAAGAAATACCATCTAAGATAATAAGAGTGAAATTCCTGATGAAAGAAATGAATATATCATGAAGGTAAACAGTAACGTCATTTCAGATTTTGCCAGGGGGAGGGAGCAAGACTGTCCGCCGACATAAGAATTTCACGTTTTCCAGTAGTATATTAGCATTCAATTTATTTTAAAAAAAAAAGTTTTTGAAATTCAGGGTCAATTTCCCCCTGCCAGTGTGGTAATTGAAGGGGGAAAGGGGGGAAATTCCTAGGCACCTCTGAATACTTCCTCAGAACCTCTTTCCCTTTGTGCTTTCTAGGGGAAGGGGGAACTTGGTAATGATATGAAACCTTCATGTGTAATTACAAAAATTAAATTTATAAGCAAATAAGAAATCAAATCATCAGTTTTTCAACTTACTACTAAGGACTCTGTATCAAAATGGATTTTACTCCAAGAAGACAGAGTATCAAGTTTTAGTACAGTGAGTTATCCGAAACGCTGAGAAGTAACATCTCCTGAACAATGAACAGGTTGAGATGTGTTGCAGTACCTCAGGTTTAGGTCTCTGTTCGTTAAAAATTATTTTACTGTGAACAATGGATATACGATAGTTTTTTTTTTTTTTTTTTTTTTTACAAATATCTGTTCTACCTTTTTTTTGTATAATACACCTCTTTTAAACTAGAAGGTTAATTACTTTGAATAAATAATTATCATAATTGCAGTTATGCACATTGTATCTTAAATTTAACGTAAATTTAACGTGGTGTTCTAGTGATTACACAAATTACAATTATGATCACACTTTATGGAGCGCTCTCACAGAAGATACCCAAGCACCTTTATAAGCTATGTAGGGGACACCGGGGCTGGTTGAAACATTTTTTACATTTGCCCACATAACTTTTGTAATATGTATTTGAAAATCACCAAAAATGAAACAAAGTTTGAAATCTCACCTTGTACTATGTACAGTTTTATCCTCTTATTGGTCCACAATACGGAGTAAAACACGATTTTCTTCAAGTCTACAAGTGTTACAAGCAACACCGTTCATGGGCCAAGTTGAAACACACTGTGGGGTTGATTGAAACAATGGGAATATATTATTCTGTTTTATTTTAGCCTTTATAAAATGTAATTAGCTATCATATAATGTGTATTCTATACAAATTGTGAAACAGATCAAAATTAGTTTCAAAGCCATGCAGAAAATATGCTTGTGACAATGATAGAACAAAGCACTGCAGTACTGCATTATTTATTATGTAACTTCGCAAAAACTGCATCCTTAATCATAGTCGGAATTGCAGTTCTGGCATATGAAAAGTACTGTTCCATCAGTGCACATTTAATGAGCCCAAAAGTGGCATGATGTATATTTAACATACTTTTCACGAGGTTTGCTGTTAGAATATGTGTTCCAACAAAAAATACAAAAGTATTCATCTTCTGAACTGGAACTAGGGTCATATTTTTTTCTCTTTCTTTGATTTCTTGTTTGGAGGTAGTTTCTTTGATTTAGTAAACAGTTTCTTTTTCGGTAGTACTACTAAGCTTGTGCTTCTTCATGTTTGTAGTTTCTAAAATGACTAAATTATTTCAATCATAAGAACTCAAATAATTTTTTTTTTTAAATAAATTCATCGTTTACATAAGCCCTGGCTATATGGAAATAAAAGCGAGATTGGTTGAAACACTAGAAAATTTGTGTTTCAACCAACCTCCTGCTGTCTGCCACGATAAGAATGAAAACAGTGACACACACAATTCGTTAAATCAAAATGTAAGCAATGTAAATTGTACACAAAACTTCAAATCACTTCCTGGATACTACTTATACTTCCATAACATTGTTGTTCAGAAATAATAAAACAAAAACAAAATTTCTTGAAGACAGATTTTTCTAGATAAACTGTGAACGAGCACTGCAACCTCCATGAAACTTGTACACAATGAAGACAGTTGACTAATGCTGCTGCACTAGGAAGACAGAGTTGCTAGGCCCATTTCTTCATAATTTTTGGCTACTGTTTCAACCAAGACGGTGTTTCAACCAGCCCCGGTCTCCCCTATATTAGAAAAACGGATTTTTTAAGTATTTTGTGAGGGAACTTCTATGAACTGAGAAACCATAACCTTTTCCACAGCAGTATTTTCTATTGTATAGGGGTATTTTCCTGCGAGTAAAGTTCCTTTTGGAATGCGTTGAGAAATTAACACTTACTCTGCAAGACAGTGGTGTATTTTGTGGACTAACGTGCCTACCGGTGGTAGTCCTAGAATATTACAAAATAAAGTTATTATAATATAAACTAAATTATATTAATAATTTTATACTTTAGTATCGTCTTTCAATGTTACAAGTTTCTGAGAACTGTATTATTTAGAAAGATCCACTAACTTCTTTGCACGCAGCCTGCCTCGCGAACTTAAAAGGTCTTCGATATGACACCACAGCAGAAACCACTCTAGTTACTACAGCAAGAATCGTATCACAGCACTCTCCTTCGCTTCACCTCTGCCCACAGCGTACGACCGGGCTGCCAGGTAACAGTAGTTGCCTCTAGAGAAATCAGTTTCTTGGGCGTGAGCGAAGAGTAAAGGGAAATTATACAAGTAATGACAGTGCATTTTGGGGTTCTCTGTAAATTGTTTTAGACGTCATGAGTCTTGTTCCATAGCGATTTGTGTTAACGCAAATAAAATTTTGTTTTACAGCAGTTTGCGAAGCTCTTTAAGACTGAGACTAGTTCTTTGCTAATCGCCTATTTCAGCGTTCATTATTACTCGGGCATCTTCCATTTATTCTTTCTACCTCCTATCCAATGCGAAATGTAGCGGTACTTCATGCAATAAATAAAGGTAGAAATGTACGATCGTTTCTCTGTAATACTAATAAGGTAATCCTAATACTAATAAGGTCTCTGTAATACTAATAAGGTCTTGCTAGTGAAGAGAAAATATTTATTTACTTGATAAAAGGGTGGTGCAAGTTTTTTTTTCTTATTTTGAAGACCGTATAATAACGTGAAAACTAAACTATAATAATAATAATAATAATAATAATAATAATAATAATAATAATAATAATAATAATAATAATAATAATAATAATAATAATAATAATAATAATAATAATAATGTACGGTTGTTAAAAAGGTTAGTGGTAGCCCAAGCCATCAAACCAGTATACGCCACTGCTGCAAGTGTACTCTCTTAGTACAAGTATATTTTAGGCACACACTAACTTCCCTCCCACCTCGAAGTGCTTCAATTACCACACTGCCCCCTGTCCTCCCAGAATGACGCTCCCGAATATAAGAATGTTGCCTAAACTGGGACTGCACATAATAATTAATGTAGAAATATAGATTTCTCTTCTTTATATTACTAAATGCGTACATTTAGTGCATTTTTCGTACATACGTACAATATGATTATCAAGCAAAGTTTTCAGCACAGTATCTGTGTTGATATATGATTTAGATGTTGGTCGTTTGCACAAATAAGTTCCTTACACTATTAACTTCATTTGTGAATTAACAGGCTTCACTTACGTATTTTTGTAAAGGAGGCCCATACATTCTTAATATGAGCCCTGCATTTTTTTCAATACATTTCTTGTAATTATATTACAAATATTTACAATTGCTTGCAATTTAACACAATCGATTGCATAATGGAATATTGAAATAACCATACAATCATTTTTTAAAACTGCGACATGGATGAAAATAGTTTTTGAACAGGCACAAAGAGAAAGAAAAAGTAAGGGAAGTTTACTGTTTTGTATTGAGGAAGCATCTTTTGGTAGAAGAAAATACGGTATTTTTTACTTGGTTTAATCAGAGGTAAGATTACAAATATAACTCAGGCAAATTAATTGATTTCGAGTCACGGAAGATAAATTTATTCCACAACCAACTGTTTATGGAATAAATTTACACAAACAAGTTGAATGGGTTTAAGAAATAAATATGTAAAATAATTGTAAAATAACTTCATAATCCGAAATTAGATGCAGGTTTACAACAGGGATCTCTCTAGAAATTCATTATAGTATATGCATCATGCTTTATTATTATTATTTTGACAAATTAATTCTTAGTACCTTCAATAATTTATTATAGGTGACATTGCACTTGATTGCGTAGGTTTACTTTAAGAGGACATACTGTTACTTCTATAATACAGGTCTCTGTCAAATTCGATTAAAAGCAACTAAAAAGAAAAAAAAACTTTTTCTATGGTTAACATACACACTAACCTGTGTACTGTGTAACACGGTAATTACAACTGAACGTTGTATCTAATTGTATCTATAAATGGTAGGACAAACGGCTCAGTAATACAGCGCTCACCACTGGTGCGAGAGTTGAGTTGATTGATTTTGAGTTTAACGTCCCTTTCAGCAGCGAGGCTATATGAGACAGGTCGTGGCTTGATTCCAGGGCCTATGTTTAGCAGAAGGGATCCAGCTCTTTTCTCTAAAAAATGTTACAATTTTGGTAATTTCTGTTCACATTCGGTTAGTTTAGGGTAGGGTTGGTTAGTTTAAGTTAGGCTAGTTTAGGTTACGTTAGTTTAGTTTAGTTTATGTTATATTAGTGTAGGAGTCCCGCATAATTTTCCAAAAAATGATAGACTTCCGCTTATTTCTACTAATATTACGTTAGTTTAGGTTAGTTCAGGTTAGCTTACGTTAGTTTATGTTAGGTTAGGTTAGATTTGGTTACCGTACGTTATGTTACGTCTAAGTACTTGCATCATTCATTTCTCCTGTAAATTTTGCGTTTTTTACGTGCTTCTGGACCCCTTGTACTAAACATACCCCGATTCCAGACCATGTGAGTTTATTTCATTAGCATTTAAGGCATACATGATTCTATTAATTTGATTTATAGTTCTTGCACAGTTCTTTCTGAATTCAAACAATCCGATTCTAGTTATTGCATAGGTACCAAATTTCACAAAATTAAATCCCCACGTTAAGCGGGTTTGCATATCCAGGCTCCTAACTATGAAAACATTTACGCTCAATCCATCCTCAAACATTTCACGAATTCAACCTGTTTTACGTATGTTATTAGGACATAATATCGATTGTGATTTATTCTAAAAACACTTTTATACAATGCAAGAACTGTAACGTCCAAATATTTACTGAGAACTCATAGTCGTATCGGAATAAACAAAAGCGAGTATGGAACAGTGAACTGCTTTCACAAAAGGCAAAAGAAGATGTGCAAAGGCATGCAAAACGGTCGAGTGGTTTGGGTCGGTACACTACCAATCACATGTTTGTGTGTTCAAACCCGGTAGCAAGTTGTTTCTTTTTTTTAAGTGTCTTCCTATTTTCATCCGGAGGCTGAAAATATTTCTTTGAGTAACTCATTGAAAACTTCTTTTGTTTCAAATTCGATTAGAACCGAACATTATATGAATTGCGAATCTTAAATCCATAGCAAAAAAAAAAAAAAAAAAAAAAATCAAGTATACTCACTACTCCATTATCCTCTGATTTGTAACGAAAAACTATTTATAAACAGTGGTGACTTCAGAAAATTATCCTCGGGGGGAATTTCAATATGCGGATAGAGGGCAAACATTGGTAGTCCACATTGAGCATGATCGAATATATCGTCCTGAAGGCGGAAATTTCTTAGCTCGAGAGAGGTCTCAAATTCTCCCTCAGATCACGTCCTGAAAGCATCATTGCTTAAAAGCTTTTCGTAACAAATATAATATTACACTTGTTTCTCGTTCTACATTTTGAATTGGTAAAATCATAACTTATAGAGGATTATAATAAAAGCATAAAAATTACAATACCAATTATGTATAAATTATCCTGTAAGTTACCAACTTTGGGTCAGATTAAAACTCAAATATTTGTTTTCGGATTGCACTTAGAAGTAAGTCCTCTCTATATAATACTGATTGGAAAGCATGTATAACTCTAATTAATTAATCAATATTTATACAAATATTTTTTATTTTACTATTTTTACTATTCAATATTATATACACTTCATTTCCAAAATCAAAATCTCGAAAATGTATATTGTACGAGTGCAGATTCGCAAATAAATGCTTATTTATCATATATATTGGTCTCCATTCGAAATTCTATTTAATCGAAGCCGACAAGAACACAGACAGAAACATCGAGAACAGGTGAAAAAAAAGAGAGAAAAAAGTGCTGTTCCCGGCGGGGACTCGAACTTAGTTCGAATGGTGCTTTATAAGCCGAACGCCTTAGACCACTCTGCTATTGTAACAACTAGTAATTGTGGCATAGGCTTCGAGTAGTAGTTCTTATTACAGAATAACATTTTCTATTGCCTAAAATTTAAACCTAATTTACTTTGATATAATATATCTATTAATTTGTTTCATGAACGCGTTTTCCTTACTTTGATGAATGGTGTATGTTGTTGATATAGATTATATTATACGTTCTTTCGTAAATATTATAGAAAGTATCAGGGTTATTTATGATCTTTCATGGAAATTGACTGGCGCATGCGCAGTACACAGACAGTTCAATTGGAAGGCGAGGAATGAAACGCTAACACACTGTTAGAATGTTTCATCGCTGTGAAGTATAAAGAACAGCTAAAATGTATGTCACGTAAAGAATCAGCAGGTTAATGTTTGTCCAAGTTTTTACTGATCAACTGGACTCATGAAAAATAATTAATATTGTCATTACTGCACAATATGAAGAATAAAGAACGTAAATTACACCACATTGTTCTCGAATTCGAACCTAGCTAAGGAAGGGACAATAAACAAAATGTGATTTATTCATTCGAATTGAGATAATTCAATGAAACTAGAAATTACCCAATCAAAAGGATAAACATCGCTAAAAAGGCAATAATACTTTTATCCGAGATGTAAAATAAAGTTATTAATTAACTGATATGAAAGTAATATTGGGCATGATATAGAGTAAGAAAAAAAAAGTAAATGTATTCTTAGAAACGTTCAAAGTAAATTCACAAATACTTTTTGAAGATATACTACTCTTCCTTTACGTTTTAACGAGCTAATAAGTAAACAAGCAAAGGAAAAGAATGAAGAACGAAAGTATTGCTCTTGAAATAATATAATAAATAAATGAAACTTAAATAAATGTTTACACAAAAAATAACACACTAGTACTTCGTGTAATCACCTCCAGAGTCAATAACTTCTTGAAGTCTGGAGGGGATACTAGATACAAGTCTCGAGCAATACGACGGTGTGTCACGAAAATGTTGCCACAGTTCCATAACATGATTTTGAAGAAACGTTTGGTTTCTGTCTTCACGTCTCTCTTCCCATTCTTGCACCATGTAGGCCCAGAGATGTTCAATTGGGTTCAAATCTGGGGATAGAGGGGGCCACTCAATACAAATTAACTCTGGATGTTCACTTAGCCACTCTCGTGTTTGCCGGGAAGTGTGAACAGCACTGTTGTCATGCATAAATATATATTCTTCCTGTTCGGGGAAGTTTCTTTCTAAGGACGGTAACAACGTATTTTCGAGGATATTAATGTAAACACTGCTGTTCATTCTCTCAGGCACTGCAACCAAATCTCCAGGACCAGCAGCCGTCATGTATCCCCAAAAGTGTGCTGATATTCGTCCTGAACAAGAAGTTCTGATAATATTTTGTTCAGCATACCTGGTTCCGAGCGGTCTATACAATATAACTCTGCCTTGTTGGTTAGACTTGAAAACCTTCTCGTCGGTCCAGATGACTAAGTCCCAATATGACTGAGGTTGGGTTATGTTATTCTGTGCTCATTCCATTCGTCTGGCCTTGTGAGTTTCAGTCAGTAGAGTCTTCCTAGCGGGTCTTGAACAGTGTAGACCAGCCCCCAATAATCTTCTTCTTATTGTTTCGTGAGAACAATTATATTCTCTGGCTTTGTCCAAGAGGATTGACGTGTGGCGTAGAGGTCTGTTCATTACTTCTGTAACTAAAGCTTGATCTTGAGCTGCAGTTGTCACTTTTGGCCTTCCACTTCTTGACCGAGACCTGAACCATTCACCACCTTCTTCATGTCGCTGAACCCATTTCTTGACCGTTTTCTTGTCACATCCCAGATCTCTAGCAATCTGAGGCACAGTTTGTTCTATTTTTGCTCGGCCTATGATTTCTCCTCTCAGAGCAACAGACAGTTCTCCACAACCTTTAGAACGAGGCATTTTCAGAACCTGTTAGAAATTTGCGTTCTGGCGTGTATGACAAATGTCGGTTAAGTGCATCTTTCTGTTTCTACTGCGCATGCACCAGTCAGTTTTCATGAAAGATCATAAATAATCCTGACAATTGTTGTAATATTTATGAACGAATACGTAATAGAACCTATATTCTCAACATCATTCGTCAAAGTAAAGAATACCGTAAACATAAAACAATTTCAACAGACTATTACATCAGGCCAAAATAGGCTTAAACTTCAGAGAATACAAAATAAATTTCATACTGTAACAAAAGATTGAACACGAAACACGCTTACTATACTTTCAACTTGTGACATTAGCCGAGTGGACTAAGGCATTCGGCTAGAAATTCTGAGACACCATTCAAGAGTAGTTCGAATCCCACCACAGTACAATTTAGTTTTACCTCTTCTTGACGTTTCTGTTTGTGGTCCTGCCGGATTCTATTAATTATAATTTCGTAATACGCTAAAATATACGTAATATTTGAAATTCTTAACCTCCCATTTTTACATTTTTCAAGCTCAATTGAGAAGAAAGAGGGAAAATGTACAAAGATTTACAATAATTACTTAGCATTTACTGTCATTGTAATTGTGGATATTTTATTTATGAAAATGTATAATGAACTAAAAATATATTTAGTAGGTCACATGTCTCCATTTTTCGATTCTAACTTGAAAGTTACAGTTTAGGCGGTGACATATCAAAGACCCAGGGGGTTAAAACCCCTCCCATGGAAACTTTTATATTCTATTGAAATAAAAAGTGTTCCAGTTTATAATCTTGGAAAAGCAACAATCACTGTGTGTGGAGGACGATTTATTTATACTACGATTTATCACTTCCAAAGGTGTCGAAGATGTGATTGTATATTGTGCATAATCATTCAAGAAATATAACACAACGAAGGGACTTCGTAAACCCTTCACGCCACCCCAGGAAGAGGAAGTGCGTCCCGCCGTCCCTCGGTTGGGAACTACTGCTTGTGAGGGAAACATTCTAACAGTGTGTTAGCGTTTCCTTCCTCGCCTTCCAATTGAACTGTCTGTGTACTGCGCATGCGCCAGTCAATTTCCATGAAAGATCATAAATAACCCTGATACTTTCTATAATATTTACGAAAGAACGTGTAATAGAATCTATATAGGTGTAACAACATACATCATTCATCAAAGTAACGAAAACGTGTTCATGAAATAAATTAATAGATATATTATATCAAAGTAAATTAGGTTTAAATTTTAGGCAATAGAAAACGTTATTCTGTAATAGGAACTACTACTCGAAGCCTTTGCTACAATCACTAGTTGTTACCATAGCCTTGGAGTTTTGCCGTGAGCAGCGGTGTAGTGAACATCGCTGTGGTGTGCCTCCGATCTCAACGAGATTCTTACGTTCGTTGAAATTGTTTGAGTGTTTCGTTTACTGTACTCAGTCGTGTGTTCTCAGTAGTAGGAAATACAGTGTACCAGTGAAAACTAACAGTTCATACCAGTGACAAGCAGTTTATTGAACATAGTACTCCGTTTTGTTTTTTCTTGCCATGAATAACCTTCGGAAAAATACTGTGCGGCTTGCATTTGACAAGACGACACGAAATATCCGGCCTTCGGTTGCGCTCATCCAGACTTGGTTAATTAATGAGTTACAGTTATCAATACACGATCTTGAAGCTATTCAAATTCACAATGATGATTATAGCTTGTATTTGAAATTTAAATCGCAAGAGAATGTTGACACATTTTACGACGACACCCGGAATCACTGGATTTTCGACATGAAAATGGAACAGTAAGTCAGGTCAAACTTTCAAATGCTAGTATCCAGTACACTCGTGTACGCATTTTGGATCTCCCGATGGAAATTAGTAACGATGAACTTAGTGCTGTGCTTTGCCCCTTTGGAAAGATCATGTCCATAAATGAAGAAATGTGGTCGAATACCCTCCCTTTTCCCATTTACAATGGCAATCGTATTGTGCAAATGTGTTTAGGAAAACATATTCCCTCAAAAATTGTGGTACGGGGTTGTCGTGCTACTGTGATGTATCAAGGTCAAACACCCACGTGCTTCATTTGTCTGGCTCTTAACCACGTCGCAAGTTCTTGCCCTCGCAAAACAAAAGCTCAGATGCCTTCAGTTCCCGTTACTGGATTTAAGATGACCGAACTTTCTACTGGAAAAATGCCCCCCACTCCGAACTTTTATCCATCTTTTAGTGCAAAAACCATGACTAATGAGCCTAATGCCCACAATATGGACTTGGAAAACACTTCAGTTGCCGAGGATGTTAATCTCCATGCTGATAAGGACTTCCCCCCTCTTTCAAGTCATTCTGAATCACTTGCCACAACAGAACCAGAGGAACGGAAACAAGATAGTAGTGTCACCTGTGAGCACCCTATACAACTACGAGAGCCACAACACGCTGTGCATAATGTTTCTTCGTCTGAGTGCACACAAAAACAAGAAGAGTCTGTTAGCTCTCCTTCCCCTTCCCCCTCCACTGTGGTAGTTCCTTCTTCCCCTTCAGTGGCTGTAGTGAGTGACCCAGTTTTCAAAAAAAGGAAAACAAAAAGGTTGCAAGACAATGCATCGAAAACAAGTGAGTTGTCTGTGTGGAATTCTCCGACTGTATCGCTGCCAGCACCAGTGGCACGTGACAACATAGCAATAGTCAATGAAAGTAGTAATTGCGTTACTTTGCCTAACTTTTTGGCCCCTGGGTCCCTGCCTCAGGACCCATGGTCCCTGGCCGGGGTCAATGACCTAGGGGTACCTAGGACCACCCCCTCTAAATTTTGGCAGGGGTACCTTGGCCCACCCCCTAAATTTGGCAGGGGTACATAGGACCACCCCCTTAAATTTTGGAAATTGCCAAATCTAAAAATTTGGTATGGTAGCCTAGGACCATAGTATGTACCTCTATCAGTATTGGGTGTCTATGTCGTTCCCTTTCATGGGTAAAAAATTGCCAAAAATTCAAATTTCGGGGGTTTTTGACCTAATTTATCCCCTTGGATGAGGTATTATTACCCTATATGGTTGTATGGGCGTATACAGGGGTCCATTACCTTTCATAAGACATGGTTATATTAATGCACCCCTTGAAAAATTTGGGAGGGGTACCTTGGCCCACCCCTTAAATTTTGGAAATTGCCCAATTTCAACATTGGGTATTATAGTACAGGACCCTAATATGTATTATGATAAATTTGGGTGGTCCACCTCATTCCCTTTTAGGGGTACATAGGACCACCACCCCTTAAATTTTGGAAATTGCCAAATCTAAAAATTTGGTGTGGTAGCCTAGGACCATAGTATGTACCTCTATCAGTATTGGGTGTCTATGTCGTTCCCTTTCATGGATAAAAAATTGCCAAAAATTTAAATTTCGGGGGTTTTTGACCTAATTTATCTCCTTGGATGAGGTATTATTACCTTATATGATTATATGGTCATGTATAGGGGTCCATTACCTATCATAAGACATAGGTACATTTGTGCACCCCTTTAAATTTTTGGGAGGGGTACCTGGCCCACCCCTTAAATTTTGGAAATTGACCAATTTAAACATTGGGTATTATGGTACAGGACCCTAATATGTATCATGATAAATTTGGGCGGTCCACCTCGTTCCCTTCCAGGGGCACAAAATTGCCAAAATATAAACGTAAGCAATACGTTATACCACGTGTTTGGTTTTTGGTCGATTTTATCCCCTTTGATGAGATGTTATTACCTTATATGGTTATATGGTCATGTATAGGGGTCCATTACCTTTCATAAGATATCGGTATATTTGTACAATCCTTTAAAAATTTGGGAGGGGTACTTTGGCCCACCCCCTTAAATTTTGGAAATTGCCCAATTTAAACATTTGGTATTATAGTACCGGACCTTAACATGTATTATGATAAATTTGGGTGGTCCACCTCGTTCCATTTTAGGGGTACAAAATTGTCAAAATATAAACGTAAGCAATACGTTGTACCACGTGTTTGGTCTTTTGGCCCAATTTATCCTCTTGGATGAGGTTCTATTACCTTATATGGTTATATGGTTATGTATAGGGGTCTATTCCCTATCATAAGACACAGGTGTATTTGTGTACCAATCTTAAATTTTGGGAGGGGTACTTTGGCCCACCCCTTAAATTTTGGAAATTGCTCATTTTATATATTTGGTATTATAGTACTGGACCCTAACATGTATTATTATGATAAATTTGAGTGGTTCACCTCGTTCCCTTTTAGGGGTACGAAATTGCCAAATTTTAGTACAACCACGTGTTTGGTCTTTTGGCCCAATTTATCCTCTTGGATGAGGTCCTATTACCTTATATGGTTATATGGTCATGTATAGGGGTCCATTACCTATCATAAGACATAGGTACATTTGTGCACTCTTTAAATTTTTGGGAGGGGTACTTTGGCCCACCCCTTTAATTTTGGAAATTGCTCATTTTATATATTTGGTATTATAGTACTGGACCCTAACATGTATTATGATAAATTTGGGTAGTTCACCTTGTTCCCATTCATGAGTAAAAAAAAAAAAAAAATGCCAAATTTTACTACAACCACGTGTTTGGTATTTTGGTTCAATTTATCCCCTTGGATGAGGTCCTATTACCTTATATGATTATATGGTTATGTATATTGGTCCATTCCCTATTATAAGACATGGGTATATTGATGCACCCTTTAAAAAATTTGGGAGGGGTATCTTGACTCATCCACTCAGTTTTAGAAATTGATTAATATAAGCATTTGGTATCTTCGTACAGGTCTTCAATATGTACCACTATAAAATTGGATGGTCCACATCGTTCCCTTTCATGGGTAAAGGACTACCAAAAATCAAATTTCGGAGGTTATTGACCCTATTTAATACGTTATATGGTTTATTACCTCTATATGTTTATGTTTTCTTTTAAATTTGGGAATTATCAAATAACAAAATTCGGTAAACGTTTTCTAGGACCCATTGGTATTCCTCTTATGGCCAAATATTCAAAATTTAAAGGTTATTGACCGGCTTTATTATTGACTAAGTACAGGATTTATTACTTTTTTATAAGACACAGGTGTATTTGTGTACCAATCTTAAATTTTGGGAGGGGTACATTTCTTCTTGTCATATCAATAATTGGTAATTGTTCTTTGGGTAAATCATTGTCAAATATGAGTATGATCACGTGATCAGTTATTAACCTATGATGGGATTAGGAGTCCAGGACATTGGTACATTGAAACTTTGTAGGATAATTTGAGAATGCGTCATTGGTTTTGATTATTCCCGCCAAATATAAACGTAAGCAAGACGTTGTACCACGTGATTGTCCTTGATGAGGTAGTGTACCACTATAAAATTGGATGGTCCACATCGTTCCCTTTCATGGGTAAAGAACTACCAAAAATCAATTTTCGGAGGTTATTGACCCTATTTAATACGTTATATGGTTTATTACCTCTATATGTTTATGTTTTCTTTTAAATTTGGGAATTATCAAATAACAAAATTCGGTAAACGTTTTCTAGGACCCATTGGTATTCCTCTTATGGCCAAATATTCAAAATTTAAAGGTTATTGACCGGCTTTATTATTGAATAAGTACAGGATTTATTACTTTTTCATAAGACACAGGTGTATTTGTGTACCAATCTTAAATTTTGGGAGGGGTACATTTCTTATTGTCATATCAATAATTGGTAATTGTTCTTTGGGTAAATCATTGTGATCACGTGATCAGTTATTGACCTATGATGGGATTAGGAGTCCAGGACATTGGTACATTGAAACTTTGTAGGATAATTTGAGAATGCGTCATTGGTATTGATTATTACAGCCAAATATAAACGTAAGCAATACGATGTACCACGTGATTGACCTTGATGAGGTAATGTACAGGGATACATAGCTAACCTTATTGAATCTTATGACTCATAGTCTTAAGGGAATATATGCTACAACATTGGCAAAGTTATTGTTGATGCAATTTGATTGGCTGATCACTATCTTTGTGCAATCTGATTGGTTGCTGATTTTCAAATCTTTGCTGCATTCAGTTTTAAGTTTTGTTTAACATTTAAAATCTTGGTTTCGTTCAACATTTTGCACTCACTGATAAATATGATCAAAACCGTTTATTTCTTAATCGAATAGTTAAAAACCGGATAAAGTTTGACGGTTAACCGTGAAACGTAAAATTTTTTAGTTTGAAATTTTTTTTGTTTGAAAGTTTTTGTTTGAAAACTCTTGTTTCAAATTTGTGTTTGAATTTTTTGTTTCAGAATTTTGTTTGAAATTTATGTTTCAAAATTTTTTGTTTGAAAATTTTTTTGTTTGAAATTTTTTTGTTGCAAAATTTTGTTTGAAAATTTTTTGTTTAAAATTTTTTGTTCGAAATTTTTGTTTTCAAATTTTTCGTTTCCAAATTTTTTGTTTCGATTTTTTTTTCAAAATTTTGTTTGAAAATTTGTTTCGTTTCAAAATTTTTGTTTGGATTTTTCGTTTCCAAATTTTTAAGTTTGTGCACTCATTAGTAAAGAACCGGAACTGTTAGAACAAAAACCTCTGGCAACATTGTGGTGCAATAGTACACGTCAGAACATAGGGTTGTACTTGAAATGAAAACAACACAATTCATTGAAATGGATCATTTTATTACACTCCACATACATCCATACCAGGTAGTGGTTCTGGATATTGTCGATACAATGTATTTTGAACTTCTTGCACTAGTTTGTCTTTAGCGTGTGATTTTAATTCCAATTGAAGTCTTTTAAGGTCTAATGCAATATCAATTGGTGGAAACTCAATGTCCATTTGATCACAAATAAACTGTTTATCAATACAGGTATGCACCCACGAACGATGTTGACAACCATCACAATATCTAGATACATGTTGTACAATATGCATAACACATTTTTCAAAATAGTACTTTTTCAGGAATATACTTGTTTTGTTACACACTTCCACTGCATGTTTAACACACTGAAATACGCTGATGAATTTGTTCCATTCCGTTTGTGTTAGATACACCATGTTGCGATGGACATGGAATGTACTCTTTTTACGTAACAGCACCATCTTCTCTTCGAGGACTGTACGCATCACCACTTCATGATTTGAGCCTAATGATTTGACTATGGTCACATTTAGCTCATCATGAAAATAATCGTTCATTTGGTCGATTCGTGAGCATAATATTTGCCATTCTTCACAGGTCAGTTGTACACCAAATTGTTCTGCTTTGCTCAATCGAATTACTGGTTCAAATGTTCTAGCACTGATACCAATCATCACATGTTTTGTTTGAAATATATTTATTGGATAATAGCTTGCGAAGATGAACTCTTTATCGTTAGAAGTACACATCTTTCCTCCTGAAAAGCACTTGCTCAAATGATTTCGTGGGATGACACTGTATTTGCTGGTTTATAGTTATTGCTGACGTCATTGGTAAGGAATGTGCTGACGTTTGAATTCATGAATGAGCACAGTTGCTGACGTCATGCCGACCAACCAAATTCATACAACTACGGCTGACGTCATTGGAAAGAAATGTGCTGACGTTTGAATTCATGATTTCATCACAATTGCTGACGAATCTGGCTGTGTACTAAATTCAAGTTGATGACTTCGACCCAAGAATCCTTTGTAACATAAAGATACAGATCCAGAATTTAAGAAACGCAGCAGTTCTTCTTGTTTTGATGCTTCCATGGGTAAATATCTTGCTGGTAAAATTATATTCTTATCATTTTCAAGCTTCACTACGATTCTTAATCCAAACTTTGTAGGGATCATTTGGCTAGCTAAGATTCTATAAGGTACATTCTGTTGTAAATCAGTAATCTTGGTAAATGATTTCATCACATCACGCGTGTTTAGAAACTGCAGACAAGTAGCCATGATGATGTTATCATGAATACTAACTCGAACGATACTTATATATGATGAAAAACTGATGACGTTGCATTATCATGTTGTGACGTGTACTATTGCACCACAATGTTGTCAAAGGTTTTTGCTCTAAACAGTTCCGGTTCTTTACTAATAGGTGCACAAACTTTTAAAAATGTCAAACCAAACTTTGAAACAAAAATTTAGAACAAAAATCTTTGAAACAAAATTTTGAAACTAAAAAAAATTCAAACAAAAAATTTCAAACGAAAAAAAAATTCAAACAAAATTTTGAAGCAAAAAAATTTTCAAACAAAATTTTGAAACAAAGAATTTCAAACAAAAAATTTGGAAACGAAAAAAATTCAAACAAAAAAATGTTAAACAAAATTTTCGAACAAATTTTCAAACAAAACATTTCAAACGAAAAAAATTTTCAAACAAAAATTTCAAACGAAAAAATCCCAAACAAAATTTTGAAAATTTTCAAACAAAATATTTTAAAACGAAAAATTTCAAACCAAAGTTTCAAACAAAAAAATTCAAAAACATTTTAAATGTTAAAACAAAACTGAATGCAGAAAAAGATTTAAAACTCATCAACCTATCAGATTGCACGAAAGATAGTGATCAACCAATCAGATTGCAGGAAAGATAGTGATGATCCAATCAAATTGCATTAACAATAACTTTGCTAGTGTCAGATTACATCACCTTATGATTAAATTTCAAACTGTTGTAGCATGTATTGCCTTTCGTCTATGAGTCATAAAATTCAATAAGGTTAGCTATCAGATTTCAAATCAATCACCACCAATGATCTTAGACTATGAGCTGTGACTAAAGTTCAATGTATTGTTTCAAATTTCGCACCTTATGTTAAAATTCTGTTTATCACCATTCCCAAATTTAAAGAATACTTCTCTTGATATACCTAAGTCTTAGAGTTAATCATATCATTATATGTTCAATAAGGTCAATAATGTCCGTCAATTGTTTACCTGAGTAGAACCAACTGTTTTCTAGAAGTGTGTGTGTACTCAAACTTAAGAAGTACCACAACAAAGGAAATGAATCTATGTACACTACCTCATCAAGGACAATCACGTGGTACAACGTCTTGCTTACGTTTATATTTGGCGGGAATAATCAAAACCAATGACGCATTCTCAAATTATCCTACAAAGTTTCAATGTACCAATGTCCTGGACTCCTAATCCCATCATAGGTTAATAACTGATCACGTGATCATAATGATTTACCCAAAGAACAATTACCAATTATTGATATGACAAGAAGAAATGTACCCCTCCCAAAATTTAAGATTGGTACACAAATACACCTGTGTCTTATGAAAAAGTAATAAATCCTGTACTTATTCAATAATAAAGCCGGTCAATAACCTTTAAATTTTGAATATTTGGCCATAAGAGGAATACCAATGGGTCCTAGAAAACGTTTACCGAATTTTGTTATTTGATAATTCCCAAATTTAAAAGAAAACATAAACATATAGAGGTAATAAACCATATAACGTATTAAATAGGGTCAATAACCTCCGAAAATTGATTTTTGGTAGTTCTTTACCCATGAAAGGGAACGATGTGGACCATCCAATTTTATAGTGGTACACTACCTCATCAAGGACAATCACGTGGTACAACGTCTTGCTTACGTTTATATTTGGCGGGAATAATCAAAACCAATGACGCATTCTCAAATTATCCTACAAAGTTTCAATGTACCAATGTCCTGGACTCCTAATCCCATCATAGGTTAATAACTGATCACGTGATCATACTCATATTTGACAATGATTTACCCAAAGAACAATTACCAATTATTGATATGACAAGAAGAAATGTACCCCTCCCAAAATTTAAGATTGGTACACAAATACACCTGTGTCTTATGAAAAAGTAATAAATCCTGTACTTAGTCAATAATAAACCCGGTCAATAACCTTTAAATTTTGAATATTTGGCCATAAGAGGAATACCAATGGGTCCTAGAAAACGTTTACCGAATTTTGTTATTTGATAATTCCCAAATTTAAAAGAAAACATAAACATATAGAGGTAATAAACCATATAACGTATTAAATAGGGTCAATAACCTCCGAAATTTGATTTTTGGTAGTCCTTTACCCATGAAAGGGAACGATGTGGACCATCCAATTTTATAGTGGTACATATTGAAGACCTGTACGAAGATACCAAATGCTTATATTAATCAATTTCTAAAACTGAGTGGATGAGTCAAGATACCCCTCCCAAATTTTTTAAAGGGTGCATCAATATACCCATGTCTTATAATAGGGAATGGACCAATATACATAACCATATAATCATATAAGGTAATAGGACCTCATCCAAGGGGATAAATTGAACCAAAATACCAAACACGTGGTTGTAGTAAAATTTGGCATTTTTTTTTTTTACTCATGAAAGGGAACAAGGTGAACTACCCAAATTTATCAAATACATGTTAGGGTCCAGTACTATAATACCAAATATATAAAATGAGCAATTTCCAAAATTAAAGGGGTGGGCCAAAGTACCCCTCCCAAAAATTTAAAGAGTGCACAAATGTACCTATGTCTTATGATAGGTAATGGACCCCTATACATGACCATATAACCATATAAGGTAATAGGACCTCATCCAAGAGGATAAATTGGGCCAAAAGACCAAACACGTGGTTGTACTAAAATTTGGCAATTTCGTACCCCTAAAAGGGAACGAGGTGAACCACTCAAATTTATCATAATAATACATGTTAGGGTCCAGTACTATAATACCAAATATATAAAATGAGCAATTTCCAAAATTTAAGGGGTGGGCCAAAGTACCCCTCCCAAATTTTTAAAGGAGTGCACAAATGTACCTATGTCTTATGATAGGGAATAGACCCCTATACATAACCATATAACCATATAAGGTAATAGAACCTCATCCAAGAGGATAAATTGGGCCAAAAGACCAAACACGTGGTACAACGTATTGCTTACGTTTATATTTTGACAATTTTGTACCCCTAAAATGGAACGAGGTGGACCACCCAAATTTATCATAATACATGTTAAGGTCCGGTACTATAATACCAAATGTTTAAATTGGGCAATTTCCAAAATTTAAGGGGGTGGGCCAAAGTACCCCTCCCAAATTTTTAAAGGATTGTACAAATATACCGATATCTTATGAAAGGTAATGGACCCCTATACATGACCATATAACCATATAAGATAATAACATCTCATCAAAGGGGATAAAATCGACCAAAAACCAAACACGTGGTATAACGTATTGCTTACGTTTATATTTTGGCAATTTTGTGCCCCTGGAAGGGAACGAGGTGGACCGCCCAAATTTATCATGATACATATTAGGGTCCTGTACCATAATACCCAATGTTTAAATTGGTCAATTTCCAAAATTTAAGGGGTGGACCAGGTACCCCTCCCAAAAATTTAAAGGGGTGCACAAATGTACCTATGTCTTATGATAGGTAATGGACCCCTATACATGACCATATAATCATATAAGGTAATAATACCTCATCCAAGGAGATAAATTAGGTCAAAAACCCCCGAAATTTAAATTTTTGGCAATTTTTTATCCATGAAAGGGAACGACATAGACACCCAATACTGATAGAGATACATACTATGGTCCTAGGCTACCACACCAAATTTTTAGATTTGGCAATTTCCAAAATTTAAGGGGGGGTGGTCCTATGTACCCCTAAAAGGGAATGAGGTGGACCACCCAAATTTATCATAATACATATTAGGGTCCTGTACTATAATACCCAATGTTGAAATTGGGCAATTTCCAAAATTTAAGGGGTGGGCCAAGGTACCCCTCCCAAATTTTTCAAGGGGTGCATTAATATAACCATGTCTTATGAAAGGTAATGGACCCCTGTATACGCCCATACAACCATATAGGGTAATAATACCTCATCCAAGGGGATAAATTAGGTCAAAAACCCCCGAAATTTGAATTTTTGGCAATTTTTTACCCATGAAAGGGAACGACATAGACACCCAATACTGATAGAGGTACATACTATGGTCCTAGGCTACCATACCAAATTTTTAGATTTGGCAATTTCCAAAATTTAAGGGGGGTGGTCCTATGTACCCCTGCCAAATTTAGGGGGTGGGCCAAGGTACCCCTGCCAAAATTTAGAGGGGGTGGTCCTAGGTACCCCTAGGTCATTGACCCCGGCCAGGGACCATGGGTCCTGAGGCAGGGACCCAGGGGCCAAAAAGTTAGGCAAAGTAACGCAATTACTACTATGAATAACACGTTTGCTCCGTGTATACCTGTAGATTAACACAAATGTCTCACGCGACGGTCAAAGCAAGTGTTCCATGTCAAGGCTTCCTTCCTCTTCAAGGGCAGGAGTGTTACTTGTTTATACTTTAGAGGTGGGAATCTCCTATTGTCCTTCGATCCACAATACGTCTTTATCGCTGGTGTTTACATTCTATGAACATAACCATAGTGTTTACTAATGTGTCGGGAAGTCCAAGGTTTCACAGGGAAGTGTTTGCCCTGTATTGTTTATTTACTTATTTTAATTGTTTATACATTGTATATGCAAGCAATTCCTAATTCCACGTCACGATCCTATATCTCGTTAAATATTCGAGGGATTTCTAGTGATAGTAATCGTACTCTATTACGTCGTTTTATCATGCAAACATCGGCGGACTTCATATTACTGCAAGAAGTAGCGTTTCAGAATTTTGACTTCCTCCCTATGTATAGAGCCTATGTGAACGTGGGCCCTCAGCACCGAGGTACTGCCATCTTGTGTAAAAGAGGTGTCGAGGTTAGGAATGTTGTGTATCTTCCATCTGGCAGGGGTATAGCAATAACTTGTGATGATCTAACTCTGATTAACATTTATGCCCCGAGTGGTTCAAATAATAGGAATGCAAGAGAACAGTTTTACAACGAAGACATTTTACCCCTATTTCCCACTATTCCCACAAAAATAATATTGGCTGGGGACTTTAATGTTGTGAATCGTGGGATAGACACTACCTCGAAGTTCATTCCTTCCCCTGCTCTCCAACAATTAATTTCCTCCCTCAAACTCAAGGATGCTTGGGTACAACACCGCCAGGATCTTCAGTTTACATATAAGACTCAAAATATGTCTAGTCGCATTGATCGATGTCATACAACACCTGACTTAATAGCTTCTGTCACCGATATTCATTTACGGATTATACCATTCAGTGATCACGCAGCAATACTCTGGACATGCAAGTACAATCTCGGTGTTTCGGTTACTTACGGAAAGACTGAGTGGAAATTAAACAATCAATTACTTAATCATGCTGAAACGAAATGTATCTTTCGTCTGAAATGGGAGTACTGACTCCGACAACGTCATTACTATCCAACTTTAAATGAATGGTGGGTTAAATACGTTAAGCCGAAAATACAGAGTTTTTTTTAAATGGCAAGGTGCTGAAGTACAAAGAGAAAAACGAGAAAGTCTCGCATATCTGTATCGAGCTCTCCAGGAGTTGTGGTTCCTCCCCAGTTCACAGCAAAATATGATAGCCATTAACAAAACGAAGGCTTGGATCAAACAAATCCAAGCTACTTCGGTCAGACAATATGCCCATCGCCTGCCTCCCGGTGGTTGTCTTCCCGATGAACATATTACCCTGTATCATTACATGGCTCAACATAAACGTCGCGTTGCTAAGGTTATTGACGTAATTAAGCATGATAATCGAACGATCACGTCCCTCCCCGAGATACAGCAGGTATTCTTCGATCACTACAGAAACTTGTACGCTAAACAAGAGGCACCTCAAGATGGATACCAGCAATACCTGAATCTCCCCCTTCCCGTCCTGTCGGACAGGGAGCGACAGTGCTTGATGTCGCCCATCACAGAAGAGGAAATAAGTAGGACGCTGGCTCAGTGTAATAGTGATTCCAGTCCTGGGGCAGATGGATTATCGTATGCATTCTATCAAAAGTATTGGGATATAGTCGGGAAGGACATGGTTGCCCTCTATAATGAACTATTACGATCTCCTAACTTTCTACAAAATGAGGGTCACGTGATATTTCTTCCAAAATCTACAGACGCCACAGATGAAACACACTATAGGCCCATAACCTTGTTAAATACCGACTTAAAATTGTTCACCAAACTTTTAGTGCAGCGCATGCGCAATCTCTTTGCTGATAAAATTAGTCCTTTTCAAGCAGCGCTCAATAAAGAAAAGAATGTGTATTATGCACTTACGAAGATTCGCGATGTAGTAGGATACTTTCTTTTTGCCAGAAAACCGGCCTGTCTTCTGTCATTGGACTTTCAAAATGCCTTTGATCGTTTATCACATGATTATCTTTTTGCAGTGCTCAGCGCATATAAATTTCCGCTTAGCTTCCTTAATATTATCCAGCAACTGTATAGCACGGCGACTGCTCGACTACAGATAAATGGTTTTCTCACTCAGTCCATTTCACTGAACAGCGGAGTCCGCCAGGGTTGTCCAATGTCCATGTTTCCTTTTGGGCTTGCTCTTGAACCTCTCTTATATAAGTTGGCTGCGTATATCCAACCTCCGCTTCACGACCTGCAAAATCTCTCCGTCACGGCCTATGCTGATGATGTGAATATTAGTTGCACGACATTACAACAGTTTCACTATATTATTGCCCAATTACGACAATTCAGTGATATTAGTGGTGAACGTCTCAATTTCTCTAAAACAAAAGTGTTGGCATTTCATAACTGGAAAATGGATGGCATTCCAGAGCCCTTCTCAACTGTTGAAGTGGTAGATCAAGTTAAAATATTGGGTGTTATATTTTCGAATAGTGACAGTATCCATTATGAACGAATTTGGGATCCATTACTGAATACTGTGCGCGGGCTGTGTCTCCAACAAAAATTACGCAAATTAGACCTTATCCAACGTATTTGGTATGTAAATAGTTATTTGTGTGCAAAATTATGGTATTACGCTCACATATATCCGATATCGGACCTCTATCTTCGAAAACTTCATTCTGTTATTGGTTGGTTTATTTGGGCAGGACTTTATTTTCGTGTCACACGTAATACCCTTATTCTACCTTGGAAACAAGGGGGCTTACAGCTCATTTCGATACGTGAGAAATGTAAGGCGTTTTTCTTAACCAACAACTATAAGCAATATCAATTTCCTGACAGTATTACACATCAGTGGCTTTCGTGCTGGATGGTCTCATTTCCAGCACCCAACCCCCCTAATATGGAATCCCTCAAAGACGCCCCTGTGTATATTAAAGAATGCGTGCAAGGTTGGTCGTATCTACCTCTCTTGGATCCCACCAATTATTTCAATGTAAAAATTATGGGTCAGTACTTACTTGCACCTCTGTACAACGAAATGGTTCCGCACGTTCAGCAAAAGTTTCCCACAAAAAACTGGAAAATGATATGGCATAATGTGCACAATGTCACTCTGTCAACGCAGGTAAGGAGTACCTGGTATATGATTGTGAATGAGCTTGTTCCTACTAATGTTAAATTAAAACGTATTGGAGTACTACAAACGGATATGTGTCAACGGTGTGATCAACCTGATACGATTGAACACAGACTGCAATTCTGTGCTCAATCACCTGATATCTGGAGAACGTTAACAAGAATGTTAAGTGTCATTTGCCGTTTACATGCAACTGTGTTTGAACCTCAGTATATACTGTTTCCCGACTATCGTTTCTTTCCGATCACCAAACACAATACTGTCACCTGGCTAATTGGACAATCACTTTTCTATATCATGGATACGTATCCGTGTGGCAATATGTCTGATTACATTATTTTTCTGAAAAATGCTTGTAAAAGATTTTCTGTACAGTGCGAAAACAAATTTTTTGCTCACTACTTACGAATCTTGTATAATGAATATATGCACTGAGATGTTATAAGTTCCTGTAATGTAATCAAATGAAAATAATAATAAAAAAAAAAAAAAATAGCCGAGTGGTCTAAGGCGTTCGGCTTATAAAGCACCGTTCGAATCTCCGCCGGGTACAGCACCTTTTTCTCTCTTTTTTTCACATGTTCTCAATGTTTCTGTCTGTGTTCTTGTCGGATTCCATTAAATAGAATTTCGAATAGAGACCAATATATATGATAAATAATCATTTATTTCCGAAACTGCACTCGTACAATATACGTTTTCGAGATTTTGATTTTGGAAATGAAGTGTATATAATATTGAATAGTAAAAATAGTAAAATAAAAAATATTTGTATAAATATTGATTAATTAATTAGAGTTATACATGGCTTTCCAATCAGGATTATATAGAGAGGACTTACTTCTAAGTAGAGATGCAAAAAAGCCGGCTTTTTTGAATCGATAGTTTTTTTCACATAAAAAGCCGGCTTTTTTGGAAAAAAACCGAGAATTTTGGAAATTTTGGCTTTTTTCATTTTCATGATTTTTCTATCCAAATAGCTTTCTTATAGTATATTCTATAGTTAGATAAGATTTCCACGACCTGAATGCCATATTTAGCTCTGTAATTCACCATCAAGATGGATGGAGCACATATTTTACGAATTAAAGCTAACATGAAGAATGTAGTATTTGAGGGCAATTTTACAGGTTATTTAACTTTATTTTAACTTTTGAGTTATCGACATTTTTTTCCTTCTCTAGATCATTTTAGTTTGTCATCCGTGTTTCATTTCTAAGAGCTTAGTACTCCAGCTTCTAGCACGAAAGTTAAACTTACGTTTTTCTATATATCCGTCAAAGCATACGTTTTTCAATATGTCCGTCAAACCGTATTTCCACATTTCTGTTATACTGTAGTTGTGGAATGATTTAGCAATAATTTTCCAGACACAACCTTGAATACCAATTTATACAAATAATCAATAGCGGATTTAGAAAAGTACTTTGGGAGGGGTTTCTCTGATTGTTTCGTTTTCTAAAAAGTCCTAATTTTATTTGGGAGCAGCTTGAAGTTTATGAGTACAGGCATAACTAATATTTCGTTTCGTTTATATGTTTAGCAATAATCTTCCGGATACAACCTTGAAGATCATTTTATACTGAGAATCAGTGGCGAATTTAAAAAAAGTGTTTTGGGAGGGGTTTTCTTACTACTAATGTTTAGTTTTTCTAAACATTCGTAATTTTTATTTGACGGGAGCTTAAAGTTTATGAGTAAAGACATAACTAATAGATATTTCGTTCGTTTTAGACATTCCACAACTTTGGAGAACAGGCTTCAGTCCGAAAGACCGATCCTCTAACCTTCGCAAAACCGTCACTGCTGGTAATTAGTAATAATAACGATTTAAAAACAATAAGAAAGGAAGTCGGCCAACTCCTACACTCCTAGTCGGCCAGTACACGCACTATTTCTACATTCTCAGATGGAATGAAGGAAGGCTTTGTCAGAATGGTCGAATGCTGGGTTGAATCCCGGACTTCCCGATAGAAGCGCAAAAGCCAACCACTCAGTCACGTTTGTTGTGCAGTTGTATTTAGCTTAACTTAAATATATTCCGTAGTCTTTTTTTTTTTTTGTTCCGTAATGATATGTTGAATCCCTCTTGTTAGAAATTCAGAAAACATGAGGACTGGGTAAACCGTGATGGTGGTCAAGGGCGCCCATGTTGTGGTTTCCAAGGAGGGGCAAGTATAAGCGACGTTTCAAAAATAGTTTCAAATTTTGCTGTAACTAATGTAAAAATCCTATTGGATTTTCAATATTCTGAAGTACATTTTCCTCTAGGGGGGGCAAGCGCCCCTTAACCCCCCTGATGGGCGCCCTTGATGGTGGTTATAAAAAACTTGACTGTAGAATTTCAAGAATATACAGAACCATGTGCAGCCTTTAATTGTATCATACAAATCTAAGTATTTCTCTTATGTTTTATTTTAATTTTATTTTGTTTCAAAAAGAGGGTATGGAATATTTTGAAGCAAAAATACTACATAAAATTTTGCTAGTTATTTGTGTATTTTTTGAAAGAAGTTTTTACTCTTAGGGTTGGCTCGTTTACACCAGCTGTTTTTTTTAAATAACTGGTTTAAACTAAAAAAATTAAAAGAACAAAAATGCGAATCGTGTGAACTTCATGGTGACGTTTCACATGTCAAACCATCTGCATTAGTCTTATTTCCTTTTCACCTTTTAATCAAGGTGTCCCATGTTCAATTCTCGGTCGAACCACAACCCTTCTTTCATGTGTAGAACAAGTACTCTTTCGGATGTCACTTTAAGCGAAAGTCTTCTCCTTGATAACCTCGGCATTACGTAAGGATGTTAAGCCTAAACATACAAAACGAAACCAAATTATATATTTCTGCATACCTGTTGTTTTATAAAGAAGCGAAGGTTGCTTAAATATATTGATTAAAATTGGTAAAATTTATCGATTGCCTACTTAGCTTCCAACATTAGCTTGGATTGGACTTTCAATGATACCTACATACTAAATTTGTAATTTAATACCTCAGTTTTAGAAAAATAAACACACTGCTGAACAAGACTGCACTTATTTAATATAAAAACACATTTACACGTGACGTTTTGATCTTCTATCCAAGATCCTCATCAGACGTACACTCTCATCTGATGAGGATCTTGGATAGAAGATCGAAACGTCACGTGTAAATATGTTTTTATATTAAATAAGTGCAGTCTTGTTCAGCAGTGTGTTTATTTTTCTGATTTTATTAGTAAGACGTTGACTATGATTGTGTGTCACTCAGTTTTAGCGTACTGATTATAATACGTTAACCTTTAAATTTTACATGCAAATTAAATTTTACAGAATTTTCCCGTTATTGTTTTACATTTAAAAGAATGACGGAATTTTCCCGATGGCTGGGGCGGGAGTTTCTCAATTTAAGAAATTTACTGACCGGACTTCTTTAAGCTTATGGGACCTCTTCCAGCATAACCCCGTTGTTGAATAATAACACCAAGGCGAAACAAACTTATTTCTGTGAATATGAATGTAAATACATAAAGCAAAATATCTAAATCAAAAAACCTGGTTTAAACCCCAAAAAAGCCTGGTTTAAACTGCCCCCCCAAAACGGGTTTTTGTCATTTTCAGAAACAACCATGGTTCTTGCCAGCTCTGCTTACTTTTGTATATAGGAGGTTAAAATGTGTTTATTATATACATTGGTTAATCCTTTGGAATTCATAATGTAAAAATGTTGAAGTTAAATTGTTTAAAATATCTTTTCGAAATTCATGGTTTACTTTCGAGGTTTTATATTATTATCGGCATCAACCACTAATTAAATGACTTTCTGTGTTATAGAGAAGCGAAACAAAGTCTGCTTTATCGATTTAAAGCAGAATTTTGAAAAAAGACCAAAATTTCCCAAGCAAAAAAGCAAAGCAGAAAAAACCGAGTTTTTTTCCAAAAAAGCCGGTTTTTTTCCGAGCCCTTGCATCTCTACTTCTAAGTGCAATCCGAAAACAAATATTTGAGTTTTAATCTGACCCAAAGTTGGTAACTTACAGGATAATTTATACATGATTGGTATTGTAATTTTTATGCTTTTATTATAATCCTCTGTAAGTTATGATTTTACCAATTCTAAATGTAGAACGAGAAACAAGTGTAATATTATATTTGCTACGAAAAGCTTTTAAGCAATGATACTTTCAAGACGTGATTTGAGACCCCTTTCGAGCTAAGAAATTTTTGCCTTCAGGACCATATATTCGATCGTGCTCAATGTGGACTACCAATGTTTGCCCTCCACCCGCATATTGAAATTGCCCCCGAGGATAATTTTCTGAAGTCACCACTGTTTATAAATAGTTTTTCGTTACAAATCAGAGGATAATGGAGTAGTGAGTATACTTTTTCCTTTTTTTTTTTTTTTTTTTTTGCTATGGATTTAAGATTCGCAATTCATACAATGTTCCGTTCTAATCGAATTTGAAACAAAAGAAGTTTTCAATGAGTTACTCAAAGAAATATTTTCAGCCTCCGGATGAAAATAGGAAGACACTTAAAAAATAAACAACTTACTACCGGGTTTGAACACACAAACATGTGATTGATAGTGTATCGACCCAAACCACTCGACCGTTTTGTATGCCTTTGAACATCTTCTTTTGCCTTTTGTGAAAGCAGTTTACTGTTCCATACTCGCTTTTGTTTATTCCGATACGACTATGAGTTCTCAGTAAATATTTGGACGTTACAGCTCTTGCAATGTATAAAAGTGTTTTTAGAATAAATCACAATCGATATTATGTCCTAATAACATACGTAAAACAGGTTGAATTCGTGAAATGATTGAGGTTGGAGTGAGCGTAAATGTTTTCATAGTTAGGAGCCTGGATATGCAAACCCGCTTAACGTGGGGATTTAATTTTGTGAAATTTGGTACATTTATTATTCATTTATCAGTTCGCTTACTCCTAAAATGTGTAGACATTAAAAAAAATATTAGTTTTTTAGTGGTGTTAAATAGTGATTTTTACTGGTGTACCTGTTCCTATGAAAACTCGTAACTAATCGTGTTAACTTAAGGTTGCTTCTTAATTATTTTTCTGTGATGTTTTTTGGAGGATATTACATTAATTTACCAGAAAATAACTTTTGATATGATCAAAATACCTAACATAGAGATAAGAGCAGATTTATTCGTGAAATAGGATATCCAAATCAAGGATTTTTTGTAATGGTGTCAACGAATAGACTTATGTTGGATTTCTGCTTTGTTTTCCTTTGAAGTTTAATGTCCCACGTTTATGCACCGAAGCCAAGGGAGACGTGACAATGAGATGATGATATTGGTGGAACGATGAAAATGGGAGGAAACGAGAGAACACCGAGAAAACCCACGCATAAGGTGTTTGCTCACCACAAAACCCACTTCAAGGTAGCTGGGGCCGAACTAGGAACTCCAAGTGCCAGATTGGTGCCATTGAGCCACCGCGTTCCCTTCTGTTTTGAAGTTCGTATTAAGAGAAATAAATTAATATTTAATTCGAATTTTTAGTTATTATGCTGCCAAAATGTCTTGAGCCGTGGCAAAAATGCGAACTAAAGCTCACACCCTCACACACCCATGCGTTGAGCCAATAAGAGTTCAGCTGTTGCTAAGCGAGAGAAAGCCAGTGGAATTCCTTCAGCCGATAGCAGCGCTTGCAACGGAAGACTAGGGATCAAGTCAATGTGGCATATCTTTAACATATATTGATTATAGAAAAGAACCCAACTTCTTTTAAACCCGAAGTTTAACTTCCGTTTCTTCTATTTCAACCATAATACAAGACTTATTCAGCAATAATAAGTCTTATGATTAAACCACAGAAGTATAGCATCGCTTGATATTCTCTAGTTCTCATATTATAACGCTTTCCCACCCATGCAAGGGAACAATGATGGAACACAGAGATACATAGTCTACCTTGGTCTTGAAAGCTCATAAAAGAGAGAAAGATGTTCATCCATAATAGAGCTATAATCACTACTCATTTTAGAAGATACAGTGTATAGGGTTGACCCACCCTACCCATCCCAAGGAACCAAAGGAATACATATCTAATTCTAGACACTCAGATACATATTACTATACATATTACATACTCAGATACAGTAAGATACCTTTCCATAAGACCATAAAATTAATCTCATAGAGAATAACCACAATAGCTTTGAAAATTTCAATTTTTAGCAATATTTACCCATTCAAGGGAACGGCTTATTCCCATTGAAAGGAACCATAATGATACGTAACTGGTCTTACATACCTATGGAAGAGAGTAAGGTGCCCATGCATAGGACCAAATACCAATCCGTAAATATAGGGCCCATAAGCTAAGATGTTGGTCCACCCTACACTTCCAAGAAAGTTACAAGATTACGTACCTGGTCATAAATACCCATGGAAGAGAGTAGGATACTCCTCCATAAGCCCATAAACGTCCATTTTAGAGGGTAAATAACCACAAATGTCTTGAAAATTTTAATTCTATCAATTTTTTACCCATCCAAGGCAACGAAATACAATTCCAAAGTTTCAGAGGTACCTACAGCCTGTAAACAACTCTCAAATTTTTGTTCCTGGGAATTTCCAAATTTAAGGGCCGGTTTGCGCTCCTCCCAAATTTTGGGATGAGGATGCGTACCCCTCCCAAGATCAAGAGGTCAATAACCTATATGACAGTCAAATTTCAGGTAACCAGGGTCAATAACTGAGTAATGTACCTCCCAACAGCCAATCAGAGCGATTTACCTGAAGAGCGATTCTTGCCACTAATTATTCTAAAATTTTGGAAGAACGAAAAAAATATAAGAAATGTCAGCAACATTGATATTAATAGTTCACGGATGTGTCTTAATGTCTTAATGTCCGTGTTCAATGCTGTTAGAAAATACTGCAGTTTATAAATATGTATATTGAAATCTTGTGTATTATAGGGTGGGCCATAGGTCACGAAGGGGTTTCAAAGCAACATGACTTCTCGTGCAAGTTAGCAATATGTATTGAAATGCTGGTATAACATACATTATATATGGAATGTTTCTATCATCTACGTGTGAAAAATAATTTTAAGTAAATGTCTATCATGATGTAGTTCGCACGCGTAAACTCTTGCCATAACATTTGATATTACACTTCTAATTGCTGGATTATTGCTTAGATTTCCGCGCGGATGTTATTGAACTGCTGTAAAGTTTGAGGTTTATTGGTTTATACCCGTTCTTTGAGTAGCCCCGAAAGTAAAAGTCTGTTGCTCAAATCAGGCGATCATGGGGGTTAAGGAATGTCTGCATTTAGTAAAATGATTCGATACCCAAAGTGGTTTGCAGAAATGTAATTGTATCCTTAGATGTGTGCGCTGTGGTGCCACTTGCTGCAACCAAACGTCTGGCATGTTCTCCACTGCAGGGTTCTGAATCATCGCCTGGTATCGAGCACCGTGATGGTCACTGCATTACCATTGGCACCTTCGAAGAAGTGAGGCCCCATGATTCTCTGGAACATAACACCACACCATACTGTACATTTCACAGGAGGTGGTATACGTTGGTGGATGACGTGTGGATTCTCAGGATCCCAAAACCTGCAATTTTGTTTGTTTACGTACCCATGAAGTTGGAAGTGTATCATCGTCATTTATTATCAAATTGTCAAAAGAATCTGCGTTTTCACAAACCAATCCTGAATACACGTTGCAAATCTGCTGTGTTGCCCATAATCCTCTTATTGCAGTTGCTACAACAGTTGCACTTTGTAGGGATACAGGTGCAAATCATGTTTAAATATGCAGCGCAGTGTCGTTCGATTGAATATCATATGAATAGTCCGTCTTCTTCTGGAAACCTCCGGTGCTTCTTCGACATTTCTCCGAACCCGTTCAATTGCTGCATGTGTTATTGCAGAGCGTGGTCTCCCCGATCGTGGTAAGTCAGCTACCGGACCATTCTCTCTGAAATGTCCTAGCAAACGACGAATCAGTGATTCAGAAGGTGTATTCCTGACACGAAACTTGCGGCGATACACCCTTCGTATTAAGACAATTGACCTCCGGTTTTCAAAATACACACAATTCAATAATTCTTCAATAATTTTCGTTATCTGTGCAATTGTGATTTTTCTCAACTGACATTTCCTGAACGTCTACTTCATGTAATCTGAAAAGTAAGAGGAAAACGGTGACTAGAACATTTTCTCCATATTTATTCTATCACAAGAAACATTCACATTAAACTTATTTTCATGGAAAATATTACGTGCTGCAACCCCTTCGTGAATATGGCCCACTCTTTATAATGCCATCTAATAGAAGTTTTGGAATCAATTGAAATGTTTTCTGAGAGAGAGTCAGAAGCACCATTTTTGTCGAATTTCCGTTTTAACTGTTTGTTAGTGCAATATCTAATTATTGGATCAAGCTCTGTAAGCGTATAATAGTAATTAATTAAATTATTAAGAGATGCGTTATTTTGTCAAAATGTTTCTTTTATCATAGTAGCCAGAAGTAATCACGAATTTCTTCTGGTTTATGACTTTATGGTGTGATTTTCTAATTCTTATTGTAATAGTAATAATGGAATAGTTATACTGCAATTGATAATAGTGTGCAGTTATGAGGTTGTCACCATTGCAGCTCATCTAAATTTACTGCGAAGAGGATATTTCTAGATTTCAGCTAAGAACCCTCCATAGGACTTACAATTATGACTGGAATCCTTGCCAAGGTTGCGGAATGAAAATAAGTCTTCAAAAATAATAGGAAACAGACAATGATGGCAAAAGTTAAAAAAGGATTGGATAGAGAAAAGGAGATTTTAAAGGAAGAACCTCAAACACAGTATTTTAATGAAAAAGGATGTCTTCTGTATTTTTCTCAGCATCTTATTTTCAGTTTCTGAGCTGGCTTTATACTTGCTGGTCTCTGGCTTGGCAGACAGCTTGGTCAATTTCTTAGAAGTCTTTTCATGGATTTTCTTTCATATTCAGAATCTACATGCACTAGTTACAGTGGTGGAGCCAAGGGAGGGCAGGCCCCCTTGCTGAAATTCTTGGCCCCCCTAGTGCCCCCCCATACAGAGTGATACTGCTATATGTCGACAAACGGCTAGTTGATAGTAGCCACCAGTGGTGCCCCCCCCCTTATGTCCATGACGCACCCCCCCAATTGTCTATCCGTAGGTGTTCTTCCATGATAAAAATCTTCTTTTCGATTAATTTTACCCCCTCCCCCATCAAACATATTTATATGGATTTTTAACCCCCCACAATATTTCAATGACGCAGTTTGCGTCATAGCCCCCCCTTGTGGGCACCCCTGGTAGCCACAAGTGAAACTACCACCGAAACATCTCTCGACAACAGAGTTACCAACTGCAGAATACCATATGTTGCAATAGTCTGCGTTCCGAGTAAAAACCTCGGCTCGTCTTTGTAGTGCAGCAAGATCTAATTCACCAAAATCTATAAGATGTATGCATTGACCTCAACAACTGAACGTTCCTTTTAACCTATGTCTCCTATCTGGTTATCTTCTTTGTTTTCGATAAAGACCCCGCCCCAAAAGCAAAATCAGTCGCATTCTCATTCGCTTCGATGTTGAAAGTCACACTAAAATAAGAGATGCTTACTTACAAAAACCATGTACTGCAGTAAAACATTACATTGTGTTAGACGAAAGAATTTCCGTACACTAAGTAAGCCTAATTAATTTCCATTGATTATATTGACATAGAACAAATGCATAGAGTTCATTAAATAATTTGGTATTATTATTATTATTATTATTATTATTATTATTATTATTATTATTATTATTATTATTATTATTATTATTATTATTATTATTATCAATTAACATCATGCCGTCTTTTTAATATACAGCAAAAGAAGAGAGCAAAAGTTTTTATTATTTCCGTCATTTTCTCCGTTGTTCGTATCCCAATCGTTCGAGAAAATTAAGATACTGAATACTACCAACACCTACTATTTGCTACTGATACTGGTTCTCCTTCTCGATTACCTTCTGATCTTGTCTCTAGAACGTGTAGTTTCCTCACGCTTTTGGCCGTTGGCTACCCAATAGAAACCTTCTGCTGCGATGTTAACTAGTGATATTAGCGAATTCCAAGGAAAACGGAGTCAGCGCTTGGTGGATCTATACTACTAATCTGGAGAAATGAGGCTAACAAAAATCAGTGATTCTTTATAAATAAATCGTTCAGATGTATTTTCTTTTAAACGATTTTAACCTTAGCTTAATCTCAAAACTGCTACTACAGCCAGTGCTACATCTCCTGATTACTAACCATCAGGCAAGATACCGAGATGATACAACTTGGTCGCGGCAGTAATACTATTTTGTGTAAAAGTGGTAGTTACTCCCGTGACCAGGTTGTATCATCCCGTTATTTGATGTTTATTAATCAGAGATATACATCAGGAGTTTGTCGGACTGGTCCACAGATATTCCATTTAGTAAGTTCAGTCAGTGAATACCCATTTTTTATCACAGATTTATATTTGTTCTCCGTCAAAATATGCATTTCTGAGAAAATTACATTGTAGGAATTGTGCAAACAGTAAATCAGTGGTGACATGAATTTTCAACAGGATATACTAGGCTAATTAATGCCTCTCCTTCAAATCTAATCTCAAAACTAACAATATTAATTTAGCATCTACTACAGGATACTAGCCTTAAGTTATTTCAGCTACATTTGAATTTATTTTATGGCTTTGAAACATCTGAGACTCAGATAATATAAATAAGGGAAATGAGTCAATAGGGGCATAAAAATTCCCCTAGTGCCACCGAGGAAAAATCTTGGTAATCTCCTCAGTCGAAACATTCATCTACGAGGGATCGATCACACCATCTACCGAATCTTAAGTTGATGCTCTACCGTTGAGCCTTGGCCATTGCGGTACAAAATTTTCTTGGGCCCTTCATTGCCCCCCTGAAAGAAATTCTAGCTACGCTACTGACTAGCTACTGCAAGGGGTGAGACAAACGAGGCTATGGATGGCTGACAAGCTCTAGACTACATGAATCTTCTCCACTCCCACATTTCGGATTCTATTCTGCAACTATGAATTTACGGTTGTCTACCTTGGTATCTCTGCTTCAGGCCTCTTGTCTCCCTATCGGGCTCTCGATCTAGCACACACACACACACACACACACATTTCACCTAGGACCGAATCCTCTCCGAGTCATCATGTCTTGTGGTTTTCGTCCACCCAGAAGATCAATAACGTTGACTATAACGTGCTTGAGGAACAGACAGTTGCAGGAATGCGGTAAAAAGAAACTGCGAAACTGCATGTGATTTATTTCAATTCAATAGAGAGCTTGTTAAGAAACGACTATAAATTCAATGAATTTTTCCTTGTCTCGGAAGCAATGACAGCGGGATATTCTCAGGGTAATGGCATCTTATAAGGCACCAAATATTTCTTACTTCATAATGGATCGAAGACATAAACCTTAGTATTCTGAGAACTTATATTAGTGTATATTCCGAGAATCTTCACCGTAAGTTCATACTTTCAATTTGTGAATGACTAACAAACATGACATTTTTACCACCTTCCTGTAGAGCTCTTTGATCACATTGTAATTTAAGCTCCAATAACTTCTTTTCTGAGTTTGCAGTGGCTATTATTAGAACGTAAACAAAATCAAGATTATCAAAGATGCATCTCCACTGTTCAAGAGTCAAATGACCCGATGATCTATGATTGTAATTGGAAATTTTTAATATTTACGTTTCTCTGACACCGTTTGATTAAGGCCATCTACGTATGGTAATTATTCCCAATTTGACGATATATTTTGTTTTGACACATATTATCAATATTAGAAAAATAGTAAACAATAACATATCAGATTATTTGATAGGCCTATCGTAACATAAACAGATACATATCTGTAAACAAATATGCTCTTTTGTTTGCTTTTAGAAATTCAGTAATTTTTTCTAAGGTACTTCGCGTAACTAAGTTCAAATTACGAATGGTTTTTATTTCGGAAGTATTTTTCCCTTAATTTGCAATACGTTTGCCTAATTTCGCAACATTAGCCTTTTGTTATTGATTGTGCGATATGTGTTATGTTTTATATGTCTAATACAATTAGTAATTAATTTATTAGGGTTTCCGAATTTATATATTCTGTCCCCGAAAAATTGTTCAAGACTTCAAATGTCCAATTTTTTTAATAACATATAAGTTAATATAATTCATGAAATATTTCTAACTTTGTTGTTATAGTCTATGTTTTATTTTCATTGCTCGTGGTCACGCTTCACAAATGTCTCAAGTTCGTTACGTTCTAATAGAGATACGTAGATAGGAATTCGATCGAGGAAATGTTCTTTTGTTTTCTTTTTTTGAGTTAGATGATGTAATTGATTTAAATGGATTTTAATTAGTTCGTACATACATACGTTTTTCTGTTAAATGTTACTACGAGTATATAATAGTTGTATGCTGATAAAGCTTTAAAAAACAACATAATGTAGCTGATGTTTGATTAACTGAGTTCCCGTTGGGATATTTTAAAAGAAATATAATTTTGGGAAAATCAAGATGAAAGGATATCATAAAGTTATCTTAATAATAATATACCGATGGTAACTTTAATTTGATCTATAGCATAGAGCCCATTCGTCCATATTTGTTTTTTACAGCGTTGATTCTTCTCTAGATCTCTTAGAGATAGAGGTAATTAATTTAGGATGATATAAAGTTGGTTAACATGAAAAAAACTTTATTTTTCATTACAGACACACACTGCTGACTTTTAAATAAAACATTAGTTTGAGGGTACTTCACATATCAAAACATTTGTAGGTCATGGTTTGCTGAAATTCATCATGGTGGTGAGTACTATACTTGATTCTAATGACATATTCATTATTAAAAATTCTTTATACAATGTTAGTTTACGCTCGTTATATGTTTTGTTGTTAATTCTATATAGATTGTAGCTTATATTGTCCATGTTTTAGGAACAGAGCTGTTCCGTAATAGAAAAAATGTTAAGTAAATAACTGTATGAGATCTGTATCTTAGCATGCAATCTGAACCACATACTTTTAGAGTGAACCGACCTGACCACGCGCACAGGAGTTCTGGTTTTTAAAACTAAGTTATTGCTTTCACGTTGAAAGAAGAATAAAAACCTAAGTAGTAGATGGAATTTCTTGGCCACACTATACTAGCTCAAGGGTTTATTATACGTCTATCGTCGTTAAAAACAACAAACATCATACGATTCTATTTCTGCCACAGAACTCTCGGCTACATCACACGGGACATTTTCGTAATATTTACTCTTCACATAATATTTGATTTGATCTGGTTTTCAGTTTAGCATCCCTTTGAGTAGCGAGACTATATGAGGCGTGGACCTACAGTTTAACGTGGAATCCGAACCACACGAACTCCCGCCAGAAATCGAACCTGGATTCCTATAAGATTAATACTGATTGAACCAACATTCCATTTCAACACAAAAAAGTGCGAATCATTCTCAAAAACAGATATTTCCGATATTTGTCAAGAAGAATCAGTTATATTCAGAAGAATCAATATTGGGAATACTAAAAGGTCTTTTATATTTAGAACTCTTAGTGAATTTAATATTAACAAGTCCTGAATTCAACTCAAGAACGGTGAACCACTTGCAACCTGCTAAGTTTATAAATATTTGCTCCATGGATGGCATAACAAAATTCTCATTCTTTTGCACAACATGGCTCATAAATCAAAAATTAGATATAAATCGATAATCACCTTGAGGTCTTTTGGTGATTATCACCCAAGAAGAACTGGGTTATTAAAACCTGAATACTTAGAGTTTCGCATTATTCGCTAAGATCCTAATTTCTTAAAGTTTTTTTCATTGATATACCAAATGCAATAGAACGGGTACTGCTTGACAATTGTGCTGTCAGTGGGAATATCACACTTAATAAGATTGGTAATACCAGTACAAATATTATATCTAGAAAATCAGTCACTATTGTTAATTTTTAAGTTCAGAATACCTTTTGATACTAAGACATAGCTGGATTTACATTCAACATTAACGCTTCTAGTGTTTTTCTATACACTCCCTAGGCTCTTCTTTCTCTGTCTCGCGTAACTCCTTCAGTTGCTCTTCAGGAACTGTCTCAATTCAACGTCCCTTCACCTTTCTCTTCTTCATCAAGAATCTTACATACAACGTTACACTGCGATGCCCAATCAATAAGTGTATTTTTCTTTGGGAGCTTTACCATATCTATGCAATGTTAATGCCAAATCCGCCATGGAAGCATTTTGATGACTTAATATATCAATACCCGATAATGGTTTAGAATGCAAGGGTATAATTCTAAAGCAGTGAAGACTTACTTCTTAAGAAAAATTTCAAAAATATTACTTCCCTTCCAATAATTTTAGCACCAGATACCCGTATAATATCATTAGTAATTTTTACAGGTTTCACGTTATTGGGAACCAACAGCTCAGGCCCACCAAATATCATAGCCACAGTGTAAATTATTAAGTCTTGTTGGATTTCGTTAGTTTTAGGCGTGATAAGACATAACTTTGATTCTACTTTGGTGGGCATTTGTTGCATTTGATTATCTACCACATCTCCCCTATAAACCATAGATAATTTTAGTTTAAATTTTGTTTAGGAGCTCGACAAAATCTTGCAATATGATTAGGCCCTTTGCAAGTCCTACATATTATTATCGATTTGTGCCAACCAGAATTATTTTGACCTGAGTTCTGATTACTGTCCAAAATACCTTGTACTTCGTTCTTCCGGTTAAAATAATTTGTTTCTGTTTTGTGTGTTTTGTGTTCTGTGTTTTGTTTCTTCTCGTGACCATTTTTGTGCCTTTTCTTACCCCTCATAGATGTTTCAAGAGCTAACACAATGTTTTGCATATTTTCACACATTTTGTCAATATCCATTTGAGAATCAGAGTTAGAAACATCCCCCTTACTCGCTTCATTATGGGTTTTTGCAGAAATTTGCTTAACTTCCTTAATTTTTAAAGATAATCTCTTCATTTCATCGTTGTTAAAGGAATTCTGCGTTTGTGTTGCAGGCTAATAAATGGGTGGTAAATGATACGAAGAGAGATGTGATGAGCCATATTGCGTTTGCGGAAAAGAATGAGATTCTCCTGAATATTAGGCAACAATTGTGTCGGAACAGATATCCAAGAACTGTTAATAAAACTTTTAGGTCTTTCTTGCGAAATAAAAGGATTTTCTTCAGTCCGCAACAAGAAAAACCTACAACATGACCAGAAGTTTATTGTGAAACGATGTAGTCTTTTGTTCCAAAATAAGTGTGCAGGGGAGAACACCGAGGTTTCTGCTGGCGTGTTCCGTGGCGCATAGACGTTATGTTGATTCCCTGGGCCGTTAGGCGTAGTTTCACAATAAACTTACATGCTCATGTTGCAGGTTTTTTGCTGCGGACTGTACATAAGCATTCATTTCCTGCTGTTCTTTCCTAATCTGTTCATTTAACGTAGTTTCTTTTCGATCTTCAATATTCAAATGTGAAATCAATTGAAGGGCCAATCCCATTTCTTCATGAAACATGAGTTTTGTGGCTGAAGTGTAAACTAGTGTCACCTACTGTTACTCATTGGACTAAATGCATTGTGGGATGTGCAATAGTGTTCTGTATATACTTCTACAAATTAAAATACCTACGTTACTTATATTTTTTCTAGTACATTAAAACTGCATTTATCTCCAAATCACAAAATTGCGGGATAGGCCCTTCTTCCATTGACCCCTTCAATTCATGTACTGAGGCGAATTGCTTGTCAGCAACTATATTCATGTACTTTAACCTAAGATTAACTATATATATTATTATCTGTTGGACAGTAGGATTAAGCAAATATAATGCTACTAATCTAGCTTTCCTAATAGCATACATTTATGGAGCCTTACTAATAGAGTGTTTAGCTCTACGCAATGTGTCTTTTACTGTTAAAGACTAAGATATACTTCTAAAGATTAAAATCATATATTTTTTCACAAGACTTTCTGACATATGTACTTTCTTTCTTACAATTTAGGGACCAATTGAAAACTCTGTCCCTCAAACATGTTAGTAAAATCTCTTTGAGCTTGTCATACTTCCACTTATAATATCTTCCTGATTCTTCTAACTGTTTGAAAAATAAATCTACCCTATAAGGCTTATAATGTTTATAAAAAGGAATTTTCATCAATTTACCTACACACTCCATAAAATTATTCCAATTTTCGTTAGTTATATTGCTTCGTTGTAATTTCAACTGCCGATAAAGTTGCCCCTCGTACGTATGCCACTGAACACCTCCGTGGTTATTGAAATTATATTATTTGCTAATTCATACAGATTACAGCAGGAAGTTCCTAACTCAGCATGTAACCATAAGAGCCTTTGCTTCCGAAATCTTTACCACCAAACAAGAAAAGAATTAATTACTACATATGCAGAAAGAAAGGGTAAAAGACAATAAATTTTACAAGGAAACAACGCAGCGAGTATTATAAAGAGCTGATGCTAATTCGACAAAACCTAAAATAGACAAAAAGAGAATAAGCTATATAGAGCGATAATCTTTACAATGCCAATGAAACAAGGAATCTAAATGTATTCATATTTATACTGCTAAAGTGATTTTTCACAATGCCATTAGAGCGAAATACGGATTTATTTCCCCTTTTGGCCTTTGGTAAAATTATATCAAACTAACAGAGATTTCTAATACGTCTTCACATTTTGTTCATTTCTGACCCTCTGTTTCTTCTGTTGCTCACAAAAAAAAAAAAAAAAAAAAAAAAAAAAAAGAAGCCCTTTCCACGGACGACAAGTATTGGGCAAAGATTCGATCAACAATAAACTCCGTGTGTTGAAGTTCTGGATTTTATTCAGGAGTGACTTCTTAGATTCAATTCAGCAGTTTTCTGCCATCGAACCCGGCAGTACAACGAAGAATGCGGAATCCAGACAATGTGACATGGCTAAGACAGAGCAATGTATTTGTAGAAAATACAGCAAAACATTAGTGGATCGTTCTCTCCAAGTATGATACAAACTATATATATATATATATATATATATATATATATATATATATATATATATATATATATATATATATATATATATATATATATATATATATATATATATATATATATATATATATATTGACAGGGTTAGTGTTTTTAAAAAAACTTGATACTGGAAAATATCTCGAGAAATAAGCATCGTTCGAAAAGAAATGTTAGAAATAAAATGTTAACATCTTGGAGGGCAAAATTCAGCTTGATGAAATTAGTCCTTCCTTGGAGTAGGGTGAGGGATAAGTTGAAAACTTAAATGGAGACCCCCCATTTTTAATTACAGACATCGATTCTACGGAAAAAATAAATTCGAGACATTTTTTCGGCTCGTGATAGATGGTGCTAAAATCAGTGAAAACTAGTTTCACTAACATTTCTTCTATTGGGAATCGGCACGTTTCATTCCAGAACAAATTTGAGACAAATAATATCAATTTTTTAATAATACAACTCGTGATAGTAGCGTAGAAGATTGCTCTGCATTCGGCGTAAATTTAGATAATCCAAATATGGCAGTGCAATTAGATGCATCGTGCGGTGGTCATCCACGTAGTTTACTAAGCATTTTATTGGCTACATCTGAGTTATCCACGCCTACGGTACCTTAGAGGCAATCCGATATCTTTTATATTTGATACAAGCTTCATTAATTGAGAAAAATATTAATTTAATTGTTAATCAAGAAGTTCGTTTATTAGTCGCTTCCTTCGTTTATATTGTACTAGCAGAATACCTGTTCTTCTCATGAGGAGAATACGTTTCAATTTGGACATAAAGGGCAGACTTTGGATTTAAACGGCATCGGAAGTGTCACTGTTTATCTCAGCGACCCCGAAAATTATGGATTCGACACTAATATCTCTCATTTTCGATCATTTTTTAAATATCTCCCCTTCCCCTTAGTTGTATCGTCAAATTGAAATGATAAAATCCATCCTAGGCCGGAACCTCATCTATGTTGAAAATTTGGTCGAGATCGGTCATGTGGTTCAAGAGTTATTAAGGCACAAACGTAGTCACTACCATTTATATATATATATATATATCCCCCTCCCCTAAACTAAGTTGCACCGTGAAAGTGAAATGATTAAAACCATTCCAGGCCCGAACCTCATCTGTGTGGCAAATTTGATCGAGGTCAGTCGTGTGGTTCAAGAGTTATTAAGTTTTATTTATTTTTATGTATCTCCTTCTTCTCCACCCTCCCCTTCGTTGCACCATGAAAGTGAAATGATAAAAGCCATCCGAGGCTCCAACCTTATCTATGTTGAAAATTTGATCGAAATCGGTCGGGTGGTTCAAGAGGTACGAAGTCACGAACATAGTCACTTTCACTTTTATATATAGATGATTTTTGAAGTTTAATTAATTTCACGTTTTAGGTGTACTGACACCACATTTAATTAGATATATTTTTTTCTACACTCGTTTAGTTGCTTCATTTGTTTTCAACTATATTCATTTGCTGTTTTTGTACTAGTTTTCGTTAGTTTTATAACTACAGAGCGGTGTAGCCAATAAAATACTAGGTAACCGATTACGATTACCACCGCACGCTGCACCTAATTGGACTGCCACATTTTAATTATTTGAATGCACTTCGAATGTAGAGCAATCTTCCACATAACTAAGAGTCAAGAAAACGTTTCAGACAAAAAAAAAAAAAAAAAAAAAAAAAATCACAAGATTTATTCTGGAATTCAACGTGAAGAAACCTTGAACCAATTGAAGAAACCTTAGTGAAATTAGTATTCACTGATTTTAGCACCATTTATCACGAATCGAAAAACATGTTTCGAATAAAATTCACTTATTTTTCCCCGTAGAATGCGAATCTGCAATAAAAAAAGAAGGGTCTTAATTTAAGTTGCGGGCAGGCTAATTTGATCACAGATGAATTTTCGCCTTCAGAATAGAAACATGTTTTCATTCGATGCTTATTTCTCCAGATATTTTGCAGCCTCAAGTTAAAAATATCACCCTGTATATATGTACAAAAAAGTGGCTTAGAAGTAAGTAATTTACTTTCGAACTGAAAATGGAAAGTAAATTATTTATTAGAAACGAAAAGGCACACGCACACACCATAAAAGAATTTTGTTATCTCTAACGCTTTCGCCTTCGGTGCGAGCGGTCTCGGATTCGATTCCTCGTGGGGACACTCGGTCGAAAAAGCGTAAGAAGCTTTTTCAGGCGAGCCATCCTGAATGAGGTTTTCCTGGGTTTTTCTCATTCACACCAGGAAAATGCCATGGTGGTACCTAACTTATAGATCCCAGACCTCTTTGTTCCTTTCCCAATCCTATCTACTTTCCTTCCCTTTCCCCGGACAGTGTGCTCGCCGAGAGACGTCATCCCTCATACGTGACGGGCTATATAGCCGCCGAAAGCTCAAAAATCTAAACCCTAAATCCAAAGAATTTTATTAGAAGAGAAGCACAGTAATAGGATGACAAGCAAGAAAAGCTGAAGATCAGAAATTTGCCTGTGAAGTTGGCACTTGGAAGCTTTACAGCTCGTTTTCTGTTCTTCAATCTGCTTCTCTTTGTTTCCTACTTTTTCCCTCGCTATCTGATGATGCATTTAGCGAAAGAATATCTTTTTGAGTCTATGAAAAAAAAAAAAAAAACTGAGAGAAGATCATTTTACATTACTGTATATTATTATTTTAAACGTTCTCTTGTATATTACAGATAAAATTCCGTAAGCAAGATTATTGTAAATTAGTGGAGCAACACAAGAGAGGAAAGAAACCGTTCATTGATCCTGAATTCCCTCCTGATGAAACGTCTCTTGGACTGAGAAGGCCACTTGATTATGATATCGTTTGGAGGAAACCAGCGGTAAGTAAATGTTTTTTTTTCATGCAAAATTGGTGATAATAATAACTTATGTCACCACACAGCATACGAAATGGAACATTGATGTGAAGAACTGTAGTTACTTTTACACAGAGTAAGTGCATAAGGGAAATGAGAACAACAATGTCCATGATACCAGTTTTTATCACATTGGCTACTACAGTGACATCAGAAATTAAATGGATAAAATGAATTAAGCAGCTGGATAGCTAAGGAAATCGAACTCTCATTTGTCTTCAGGAGGAAAATAATAACAACATTATTTAATTGTGCATGGGTTCAAGGTATTTATGTAAAACAATTTTAAAGAATTTAAAAATCTCTCTCTCTCATTTTATATATATACAGTGTGCGAATTATATAATCTATACTGGGGGGGATAAAATTAGGCCAATAGGATGTAAAGTTTGAAATGCAATAATTCAAAATGAGACAATAATGCCTTATCCCCCCACACACATACATATAAATATGACATCTGTAATAAATAAAAGATTTATTAATTCAATAAATCTAGACAATAACTATGTACGTATATATTGTTTGACATGCACACACCATACCTAACCTTTCTGAACGTCTTTAATGTAATGTCTGAACGTGAATGTCACTGGCGCAAATCCCGGCGGGACGAGGCTGACATGTCCCCTCAATCTTGGACCTGGGGGGACTGTCCCCCCAATAATCTCACTTATAAAGTGCTTTTTGGGATAAGTGTGATGATTTGTGTCCGACTGCCACAAAGGAATGTAAGATGAAATTGATTTCTCTTGGCTTTTCCATTTTTTAAAAAGAATCGTATTCTGTAGTATTTCAAACTGAACTTCGTGCTGTAGTGCGTTTAGTAGTCTCATCAATATGTATTAATTCCACTTCCACTACTTGGGCACAAATTGAAATAAATGCTAGAGGAGGATATGCCCCTCTCCTCATGCTGGAAAGTTGTCTCAGCTGTAGGTACGGGCACAAATCCCGGGGAAATGGGGAGACATGTCCCCCTCAACATTGGAACTGGAGACTCCCAATAATCCGATTTGAAAAGTGCTTTTTGCAGATAAGTGTGATGATTTGTGTCCGACTGCCACAAAGGAAAGTGAGATGAAATTTGTTTCTCTTGGCTTTTCCATTTTTAATGAAAATGAAGGCGTGCGACTGTGCGTGACGTAACTGATATGAAATCTTATCTCCTCCTCTCCTCTAGGCCCTAGCACACGAAGAGTATATAGACTATTCAATGTCAGTAGAACCCATCTTTTCAGTAAACGCGCATTTAATCTATTTGTAGTATCAGCCTAGGCATCTACTCATGCTTCGTAAGCTAACTAACTCTATAACCTATGGAACCCGGAGGTTCAATGCCGCGTTCACAAAAGCTCTCCACTGACTTCTATCCTTAGCCAACTGGATCCAGTTTCTACTTTGTATTCCTATTTTTGCGAGATCCATCTTAATATTGTCTTCACATCTGCGGCTAGGTCTTCCTAATGGTTGTTTTCCCATTGGTCTTACCGCTAACACTTTGAAAACGTTCCTACTTTCTTCCATCCTGGCTATATGTCCTGCCCACCTAAGCCTCCTAGACTTGAAGTCCCTAACAATGTTTGGTAAGCTGTATGATTTATGTAGTTTCTCGTTATGAAGTTTCCGCCATTCCCCATTCCCTTTCCTCTTGGGTCCGAATATTCGTTTGAGCATCTTGTTCTCAAATACTTTCAGTCTATGTTCTTCCCTCAGAGTAAGCGACCATGTTTCGAAACCATACAGAACAACAGTTATGATTATCGTTTTATATATTTTAAGCTTCAAATTCCTCGAAAGAATTCGCGACGACAAGAGATTTTGAACTGAATAATAACACGAATTCCCTGTTCTTAGTCGACATTTAACTTCTTCGTGAATAAGATTTTTGTCTGCTAATATTGATCCTAGTTATTTGAAAGTATCCACTTTATCAAAAGTATTATTTAATATTTTAACGCATTCATAATTTGCCGTATTACGATCCCGACGTACTTCCATGCATTTAGTTTTCTCTGCATTTACTTCTAAACCCATGCTCCTGCAAAGACCTCTGCATTTCTTTCTATTGTTCTCCTATCATCCCCTATTAAATTTACATCATCAGCGTAGGCATAACCTGGTGAATACCGTTCAGCTCTAGGCCCTGGTTGCTATCTTTGACTTTCCTTATGGTGCATTTCAGGACAAAGTTGAATAATAATGGCGACAACGCATCTCCTTGTTTCAGGCCATTCTCAATATGAAAGCTAGTGGCCAAAAATTTTTCTACCCGGACTTTACTTTGGAATTCATTTAAACATGCCTTAATTGATCTAATTAGCTTTTTCGTTATTCCAAATTCTGTAAGAACGTTGTACACCCCGCATCAAAAAAATTGCGACAGCTAACGCCGTGCAGCTAGGCCACCAAATATACACCTTCTTATCCCATAATCGTGTCTGGTAAAAACATCCCCTCTCTCTCCTCCTTTTCTCCCTTCCATACTAAAATCAGCAAAAAAGATGAGTGCAATTCTTATTTCAAAATACACATATACAGTGAAACCTGTGTATGTTGGCCACCATTGGTTCCATCAAAAGTGGCCAACTTAGACAGGTGGCCAACTTACAGAAAATAAGTGTGATTTGTGTATTTTTAGAATAGGATTTCTAGTATTACTTGATTGTAAAATTTTAATAAGGAGTGGCACGACAGCTACTTATAAATAATGTATATAGAGTAATCATAAAAATATACAGTACTAGAAAATATTACTAGCTATAGTACGCAAGAGCGCCGATTTCTCTGTAAATTTGGGGGGGGGATTCAGATGCAGAAGGTATATATATGAAGACAAATTGCACTCAAATTATACCAAATATTGTATACTTATAAATAAAATAGGGGCTACATTAGCTTTGGGGGGTCCGGACCCCCTCGGTCCCCCCAGGATCGGCGCTCTTGATAGTATGTTTAATATATATGCATACCATTCTCTTCCTGAAAACTAGTCTGGTTGGATTATTCGGATTGAAAACACAATAACACAAACAACCATGCAATAGAAGTGTATGTACGCAGTTTATTAAAATTGATATTATAGCACACTGAGTTATTCAGATTGAAAACAAGAAAAGCTAAGTTATAAATTGAGAAATTCATATGCAATTTATATGTCTTCTTTTCAGTTATTACTGAATGGTGGTTCATTCTAGACATATTTGCTTTATTCTTTTTGGCAGATATGCACATTATACTATTGTAGGTAACTACCTCTTTTTAATGAGCTAGAAGTGTTTTCCTCGGAGCAAAAGATGTTTTGAGAAAATCTTGAGGGAATTCATATCTCAAAACCTCCGCTACCTTTTGACATGCAGTCAGGTGCCAATAAATGACAATTGAGCTTTAACCTTGAGAATTTTCCGGAATTACTAAAGCTTCCCACTGATGAAAGGAGCCGATATAGCTAATGGTTTTACCAAAACAGACAGGGTAAACAAATACGTACAACCATTTCCTGAATTCCTGTACGTGCTTTTTCTTATTCACATCTTCCTTCACCACCCTTTTATGAGGGTAGTGTTCTGGCCATTGGCCTCTAAGAGCAAGTCGTGCGAATCTATACTTCTTTGTGTCCAGTCACAAATACAGAACATCTGCCTCTCATATGGGAATTCGAAAGAGTTAAGAAAAATAAAATTGTATTTTTCGTGGCCAAGATACGCAGGTAAATTTATCATTATCATCATAGGGTAAACATTGCTTCAGTGTGGCCAACTTCCAAGATAGACAGGTGGCCAACTTACAGAGTAGTAAGTAACGAATGTCTTATGGGAAAATGCAGGTTCAAGACGAACTAGGCCAAGATAAGCAGGTGGCCAACTTGCAGAAGTGGCCAAGTTGACAGGTTTCACTGTATTAGTATACACAAAATGAAACAATCAAACCGAGACGAAACAAGATTCATAAGATATTGTAGGGAGAGACTTAAACACACACAGAATGAACAGTTGAAAGCGATGTATGCCTGCTAGACAGACATACAGAAGTGAGATAGAGATAGGAAAGGGGAGAGAAGAAGAAGAAGAAGAAAACTGAACACAGATAAAAATAAGGAATTTAAAAGTATTAAAAAAAGAACCAAACATTGTAAAGTTCCGTTTCCAGAAATCCAACAGGAATATAGAAGTAAGTTTGGATTATATATTTCTTCAGGACTATTCGAATACATAGAAGATACAGGAAACAATCATTAACCCTTATCCGGGCAACCGAGGCCTCCCAGGCCCAGTAGCTTCATATTTTTCTTCGAATTTCTCAATGACCATAAATATTTCGATGACATAAAATTCTGAATTTTTCTATCTTTAGTCGAAGTTAAAGTTATGAGCATATCGAGTTGGTAAGGCTAATAGAGTTGGTAAGGCCCCAGTTGCAGTCTACGTTACAAAAATAGTTTGCCCGGATAAGGGTTAAGTCACTTTCAAAATGAATACCAAACTTGGAGGTCAAATTAAATAATCAATTTCCTGTGAAATTGTAGAACTCTGAAACACATATAGAATAATGTCAGTAGTTTAACACACGTGATTTGTTTCACGTGTTTCGGTAGCAAATTCGGTGGTGTTCATTGAACGTGCTGAAACGAAATACATTATAATAAACCCAGTCGCCTCGATTCTCCAGACACCCTCCCGAAATCCCGACTTGTCTGTAAGTTTTGTCTAATTTTAAGGCAACTTTAAAAATCTTAATACCATTATTATTATTATTATTATTATTATTACTGAAAATTTAAGACCTCAATATTACGTCCTGTTGCAAAGTAAATAAGCGTACTGAAGTTGATAGGAAAAGAAAAAGAAAGAATAAGAGATAGTGATAGAGAAAGGATAAGAGCGATTAGCGTCCGAAAGGAAATGAGAGGGGAGAAAGAAGGTGTCAGCTTCTGGACAATAATATCGAAACTTCGAATGCCTAAATTTAGTAGAATTTGTCTTCACCACGATACATAGTAACACGCTTTCTTGGCTAAAAGACTTTGGATTATGTATGCGTTATATTGATATTTTAACAAAATATACATACCAATATAAAAAAGAATAGTTCCTATTTACAAATTTTGGTTGAACGGATGTATGGAACGTGTTCTAAATGGGGAACGAAAATATTATTTCTAGCAGTAGGAGTAACAGTGAAAGACGTTCGGAATAATTGCTCGGAAACAATATCGTTTCAGAAACATTTATCACTCTTACTAGGCCCTAAGCATAACCCTTATGGGTCGTATTCATGAATTGTTTGCTAAACACGTTATGTTTTCCACCACTGTACGAATCAAGGTTGTAGACAGACATGTGATGTCAGTTTGCTAGTACTTCCCTTGCGAAGAAAGCCGTCTCCACACTAACTTGTAAGACCGAAAGTTATTGAGCATTTTTAATTTTATTGCACATCAGAAGTATGAATATTGTAGTTCATAAAAGCAACTTACCGCAGCGAGAATCGAACCCGGGACCCCTGAATCACTAAAGAAATGCTCACACCACTACGCTAAGACTTCTCTGTTAAGTAAGAGTAAAAGAACACTCGTTTAGAAGCAAATTGCACACGTTTACGATAACAACGAAACACACTGATTTCTGTCATGATAAAATACTATAGTCGACAGACTTCAAATTTAAATTAAAAAACAAGAATATACATATAGTGCCACAGACCGCTTTCTTTTCTGATTCACCGAAAGTATCTCCGTATCTTACTATTATTGCAATTACAAATATCAATATCAAAAGATGCTTGAAATTCTTTTTTCACTTACAAGGAGAAAGAAGACTGGTAAATTAACATCGGGGTCATTTTTTGCAAGGTGATTGTGAATATTTAAAGTGTTGATATTACAAACTGGGAGAGCGCAATGGTCTAATATAGCATAGCAAAGCGTCTTAAAGTTTTCGACCCGCCGCGTATGTCGTAAGTTGCGAAATTTATTAAGTGTCGTCAGGGCAGAGTCAGAAGCATTTGTGACTCACGTTGCAAGGATTAAGGGTTCGATTCTTGCTGGTATCAACTATCTTTTTGTTTTTTGCTTCAACCAATAAAGTAGCCACTTGCAGCTATAAGTAAAATGTTAATTCTCCATATGTGTTTAATGAATTAAAACAATAGAAATATTAAAATCAGTTGTAAAATATTTCAATATTTCGTGGTAACTGGCCATAAAATATAATCTATTTCATAAATTTATTGATATCACTAGTTATATTATTGTTACCACAGTCGTTGTGCAAAAATTTTCTTATGCTTCGTGTCTACATTTGTTGACAGTATGTGTATTACAAGCACTGGCAGAAATGGCACGGGGGGATGAGGGGGACATGTTCCCTCCAATCTTGGAACTGAGGGATTGTGCCTCTAATAATCCGATTTGAAATGCGTTTATTTTGGGGAGAAATGTGATGAATTGTGTCCCATTGCCACAAACGAAAATGAGATGACATTGATATTCCCCCAGAATAAGCCCTCACAATGTTGAAGACAACTCTGCTCCCCTGATCCTCCATAGTATTTTTTTAACATCATAAATAATTTGAACATCGTTTTAAAAAAATATGGGAACGGTCTTACCCGTCCTCCCCGTATATTGAAGATAAATTTTTGCAGCTTAATAGAAGGGGAATAAGGGATGATCTCCTTTGGTTATAGTAACATCCAGTATTACCAAAGAGGATTTCCTTCTCATCCCCCTTGTAATTTTCACACTGTCAACATATGTAGGCACGAAGCGTCAATAATATTTTTTTACACAACGACTGTGGTAACTATAACTCGTGATATCAATATATTTACGAAATAGATTACAAACTGGGAGAGCACAATGGCCAAAAATAACGGAGAAAAACCGTCTTAAAGTTTTCTATGCGCCGCATATATCGTACGACGCGCGAATTTAGCAAGTCACGGTGTGGAAGAGTGAGTAAAATCTGTAACTTATGTGAAAAGTGTCCCGGGTTCAATCCCTGTTCGAGTCATACATTTTTTTGCTTCAATCAATAAAGTAGGCATTTGTAACTATAAGTAAAATATTAATTCACCGTATGTTTATAATGAATAAAACAATAGAAATTTTCAAATCACTTGTAAAATCTTTCAATGTTCCATGTTAACTAGCAAACAAAATTTAATCTATTACGTAAACATACTGATATCATGAGTCATATTGTGGTTACGACCAGTGGCGTATTTACGATTTTATTTCGGAGGGGCGGCTTTGCCAACTTTAGTCCTGGAAATGTGAAAATTCTCCAAGATATTTGATTTGCTTTAATAATGTAAATAACATTTCGGGAGGCTTAAGCCCGGAATCGCCCCCCCTTAAATACGCCACTAGTTATGACAGTCGTTCTGTAATAAATGTTCTTGACGCTTCGTGTCTACATCTGTTGACATTTTGCGAATTACAAAGCAGTTGAGGGGGAAATCCCCTTTGCTAATACTGGATGTTGCTATAACCAAAGGAGATTTCCTCCTCATTCCTCTTGTAATTTGCACACCGTCTACACATGTAGACACGAGGCGTCAAGAACATTTTTTACACAACGACTGCGGTAACAATAATATTTACGGAATAGATTAAATTTTGTTCCTACCGTAGTTAACATGGAACATTAAAAGATTTTACAAGTGATTTGAAAATTTCTATTGTTTTATTCATTATAAACATATAGTGAATTAATATTTTACTTATAGTTACAAATGACTACTTTATTGGTTGAAGCAGAAAGAAGAACTTTGACTCGAACAGGAATTGAACCCTCATGAGTAAAAGATTTTTCTCACTTTGCCATGCTTGGTAAATTTGTGCGTCGTACAATATATGCAGCCAGTATAATACTTTAAGACGGTTCTTCTCCGTTATTTTTGGCCATTGCGCTCTCCCAGTTTGCAATATTAATTCTTTAAATATGCACTACCAACTCCCAAAAAATGGCCCCGAAGTTCACTTACCAAAGTCTACCTTCTTCTTGTAAGTGAAACAAAGAAGTTCAAGCATTCTTGGACATCGATATTTATAATTGCAATAATAGCAATAGGACTTATACTACTACTTGACTTTCAAGACACACAGCCTGTGAATTTTTAGAGGAACTAAACTGGAAACAATACATTTTTGAATCAATGTAATATATAAATTATTATATAAGAAATGGATGTAACTGTGTGTGCCTGATCATCACGTCCAAATTGAAAGTCAATTAAAATGACTTTTGGAATAGTTAGGCCTTAATACAAACTGGAATGTTATCATATCACTTTCATTATAATAATATCATAAGGGTGTAGTGGGGATCCGAATTTCTGCGGGAAAAAATGAGTATCTCATAAACCGCTAAATTTAGGGAGCTGAAATTCAGTATATTAACTCTCTATTGAAAATGTACACAACGTCTCATAGCATTTTTTAAAATTCTTCTTTATGAGCGTGGGGGGGGGGGGAGCGGTACTTTCTATATATGCAATATTGGTAGTGGGTTGGTTTGTAAAAATATTTGAAAATGACCGAGAAACAAAATCACAAACAAATTGGTAGTGGGTTGGTTTGTAAAAGTAATTGAAAATGATCGAGAAACAAATTCACAAACAAATTGAGAAACAGAAACCATGCGCTTTCTACTATAATAATTGCTGAAGCTTATGTTTATTATATGGAGCGCTTAGGGCAGAGGGCAATCAAGCAATAAAGTTGTGAGAAAAATAGACATAATATTTGTAATGTATGCTTAATTTCATAGATATTTTAAGTTGGGACTGTACGTTGGTCTACTTACCTTGATTTGGGACTTTCAGATTTCATGCGTTTTTAAACTGAAAAGTGTTATAATTGAACAAGGAAATAATTATACCATGATAATTAAATTGAAATTCATCGAAATTTGGCCCATGACAAACACTTTACCATTTTATATTGTAAAGGTCAGACCCACCGTTATTGCTTGAGCGAGTGACCTTAAAAATTGAAACTCCGATTAGTTAGAATTTCACAACCTGGTTTTATTATTACACGTATAAACTCTTTAGTTAGTAGAGGAAAGGTTGTCTGTCTATCATGTGTCAGATGTGTTTTGGTAGGTGGGCCAGAGTGGGTCATTGTGGGTGGTGTGTCAGAGTGGGTCACGGTTGGTGGAGGGTCATGGTGGGTGCTGGGTAAAGTTTTCATTAACCCACGCCATCACTGCCTCAGATAGTTCAGTGCTCGCGGTTCCGTGTTTAATTCCCGGTGGGAGATCCTTTGAAACTGTATGTCCTCCATGTATCTGTGTTCGTATCCCTATCGTTCAAAGTTACTGGAAATAGGTTAAAACGAGTATTACTAAGTATAACAAAGACAAGTTACGTAGATACTCTCCGTGGTCTGAGTGGTCTGAGGCACTATATGCATATTTTTGTTTTTTAATTTAATTTTGAAGTCTCTCGACTATAGTATTTTATCATGACAGAAATCAGTGTGTTACGTCGTTATAGTAAACGTGTGCAATTTGCTTCTAAACGAGTGTTTTTTGACTCTTACTTAACAGAGAAGTCTTAGCGTAGTGGTGTGAGCATTTCTTTAATGATTCAGGTGTCCCGGGTTCGATTCTCGCTGCGGTAAGTTGCTTTTATGAACTACAATATTCATACTTCTGATGTGCAATAAAATTAAAAATGCTCAATATCTTTCGGTCTTACAAGTTAGTGTGGAGACGGCTTTCTTCGCAAGGGAAGTACTAGCAAACTGACATCACATGTCTGTCTACAACCTTGATTCGCACAGTGGTGGAAAACATAACGTGTTTAGCTAACAATTCATGAATACGACCCATAAGGGTCATGCTTAGGGCCTAGTAAGAGTGATAAATGTTCCTGAAATGATATTGTTTCCGAGCAATTATTCCGAACGTCTTTCACTGTTACTCCTACTGCTAGAAATAATATTTTCGTTCCCCATTTAGAACACGTTCCATATATCCGTTCAACCAAAATTTGTAAATAGGAACTATTCTTTTTTATATTGGTATGTATATTTTGTTAAAATATCAATATAACGCATACATAATCCAAAGTCTTTTAGCCAAGAAAGCGTGTTACTACAGGGTGGCGCGTATTGTATCTACCAGTTGCAGTTGGCAACCCTGATCAAATGCGCGTACGAATGCTGCGCATGCTTACGGCACTGAATAGCAGGGCCTCTGGCAATTAGTTTACCATGGAGCGGTGGTCTGTGCAGACGCGAATTGCGGCGGTGGAAGCCTTTATCCGAACCGGTTCTGTCAGTGAGGCTCAGCGGGCACTGCGACGAAACAGTGATGATCGCCATGTTGCTATACCCGAGAGACACAGTATTCTGAGATGGGTGAGACAGTGGCGGGCCACAGGTAGTGTTGTGAACCGGAAATCACCAGGTCGTGGACGAAGTGTTCGAACAAATGTAAACTTGGAACGAGTGCGCGTAGCGATGGAACGCAGTCCCAAACGTTCAGCACGGCGACATGCACGAACATTACATTTGACACGACGTTCATTGGGTCGTTTGCTGGGTGATTTGAAGTTCCATCCGTATAAACTGCAGGTGGTACAAGAGTTGAGAGCCATTGATAAGGAAAACAGACTCAATAACTGCCAGAACATTCTTGAGTTGATTAACCGAGATCCACTGTTCCTCCAACAACTTTTGATGTCCGATGAAGCAATCTTCCACCTGACTGGGTATGTTAATAAGCAAAACTTCCGGTATTGGTCTCAGGAGAATCCTCGTTCATTACATGAAAAGCCTCAAGGTAGCCCAAAAGTTGTGGTATGGTGTGCAGTTGGAATGTGTGGCATTATTGGTCCCTATTTTTTTGAGGATGACGCCGGACATGCAACAACTGTAAATTCCGACCGCTACTGCCATATGTTACAGACGTTTCTCATTCCGGAATTGCAGGAAAGGGGTGTGATCAATAACGTTTATTTCCAGCAAGACGGTGCTACGGCACACACGGCACGCCAAAGTATGTCTATACTCAGAGAAACATTTCCAAACCGCGTGATATCCCGATTTGGCGATGTCTCATGGCCATCCCGTTCCCCAGATTTAACAGCTCCTGATTACTTCCTCTGGGGATATGTTAAGGAAAGGGTCTTTGCCAATCGCGTGAAGACAATTGACGAACTGAAGACTGCCATTCGTCATGTGATAAGTTCCATTCCACAGTATACGTTAATGCGTGTGATGAATGCCTTCCCACGTCGCCTGCAGCAGTGCATCCAGGAAAAAGGCGGACATTTACAGGACGTTATTTTTAAAGTTTAGTGAGCTCCTTCGACAAGTGTTGTACAGTGTACAAATTGCCAGTCCATATACTTATATTCCATAACAGTTTTGCATTAAAACTTGCATAACACACCTTTGTATTTTCATTTGAAGTTGGTAGATACAATACGCGCCACCCTGTATGTATCGTGGTGAAGACAAATCCTACTAAATTTAGGCATTCGAAGTTTCGATATTATTGTCCAGAAGCTGACACCTTCTTTCTTCCCTCTCATTTCCTTTCGGACGCTAATCGCTCTTATCCTTTCTCTATCACTATCTCTTATTCTTTCTTTTTCTTTTCCTATCAACTTCAGTACGCTTATTTACTTTGCAATAGGACGTAATATTGAGGTCTTAAATTTTCAGTAATAATAATAATAATAATAATAATAATAATAATAATAATAATAATAATAATAATAATAATAATAATAATAATAATAATAATAATAATAATAATAATGGTATTAAGCTTTTTAAAGTTGCCTTAAAATTAGACAAAACTTACAGACAAGTCGGGATTTCGGGAGGGTGTCTGGACCTCTAGGGCACACCTCTGCAACTACCAAAATTTTAAACCACTGAAGTTTCATGTAGAAAGTATTCTACTGTACGTTCTGAGGAAAATAATTGTAATGAAAATAACTGAATGTCACTGAACAGTAAGGCATATAATAAACTAACTTTTAGGATATGTACAAATAATTATAAAAGCTTAACTACAAAAATACCTACACACACCATAATAAATCCAATGAGCTCCGAAATACAAAGTAACAAAATAGTGTATAAGATTCAGTATACAAAGCAATTGTTACTTAGAGAATGGACATACACTATTTCGAGAATCGAGATAAAACGAGAAATGTTTACGATACTTTTCGTCTCGTCTCGATTTCCATCTCCAAAGCTAGACGATAATTTGAGTTAGCCTTGTCCCGTCTTAAATGTAAAATGTTAACTCTCGTTTCAATTTTGTATATTTTGTTTCGGAAACGAGATGAGAAATTCCTCTTTTCGTGAGCAACACTAAACAAAACCGAAATATTCTTGCCAAATGTTACACTTCTGGTTGTAATGTTATGCCCTGAGCGATAATAAGCTTCTTTTAATCTTCTATGAGATAATAATAATAATAATAATAATAATAATAATAATAATAATAATAATAATAATAATAATTATTATTATTATTATTATTATTATTATTATTATTATTATTATTATTATTATTATTATTATTATTATTATTATTATACCTGAAGATTTGATAGTTCAAGTATTGAAACATCTGAGTATTCAAATATCAGAAGAAAATAAAACGTGTGTCATCGCCGATCAATCGGCACCAAAAATTCTAAAGTAAAGTAAAGTAAAGTAAAGTAAAGTAAAGTAAAGTAAAGTAAAAAAAAAAAAACTGGTCGTTCGTGGATCCGATTCGATTACCTTCAGATTACTGGTAGTTCGTCTTGACCACTTAACCACGATTACTACGCAGCAATTCATTTTTCTTTAGTTTGTTTACGAGTATTATACAGGCGCCATATTTGATTCAAAATAAAGGAGTTTTGTATTTTGTTTTTAAAAAATCTGTAATGTTGATAATTTAGTGAATACAGTGATATAATACCCCCCGTGTCAATTACATATTGCTGTGTTTTGCCAATCAATCTGACTATTAACAACAGGGACATAGTGTTCATTAAGGCTATAAGGCTTATCCTATCCATTTATTTATACATCAGCCTGAAATGTTGCTTTTGGACATTGTTACAATTAATTTTATGAAAATGGATTTATTTTATGGTGCACTGGTTAAACATCACGCCAGAATAGATTGAAAGTTCTGCAAGAACGCATTGTAGGCTATAGGCAGCTAGCATTCCGCCTTTCTCATGTAATCTTGAGAATGAGGCGGTGACAATCGCTTTTCCATCACCCTCAGCAGACGAAAGCCATCAGCAATACACAAATTTAAACGATGCAACGAAAGTAGACGAATGTGGACGAAAGGCTAGCTTTTCGGGCGTTTGGAAAAAGAAAAGCGACAGGACGCGATCTTGTAAGAAAGCATAAAGAGAGAAACTATGAAAAATTTAGGAGCTCCCGTTCAGTAATAAGTTCTAACAAAGAAAAAAAAAAGACGGAGAATAAAAGTTTCATTATGATTAATACCAATACATCAGGGATCTAATTGCGTAACGGTTTGCGTTATCGGAGCAAAAAATATGCATTTTAGTTGGCGATAATTGACATAGCAGTTATAATTGCTTGTTGTATTTTTTGCGTTGCGACCCATATGTTTTGCGAAGATCGATACTAAATAAGGCCTCAGATGAGGTATAGTTTATTTTTTTCTACTTTCAATCTAAAAATAGTAGGGATGCGCTCGAGTCGAGACATGTCTCGAATCTCGACTCGACTCGACTCGAATTCGAGTCGAGATTCGAGTCGAGACACACTTTGTAAAATTCGAGACGAGTCGAGACAAACGTATTTCTCGACTCGAATTTTCGAGTCGAGACACGAGTCGAGTCGAGACGGCTCTTAAAAATCTCGACTCGACTCGAATGTCTCGAAAATCTTTCTATAATTTTTAATATTATTTTGAAGAAAGTATTCACTCAGAAACAGCCTTGAAACCAATTCCAGCTTTTATTCCTTCAGAAAGGTACAGAACGCATAAAATTAATAGTTAATCTTTAAAGATCAAGATTTAATTTTCAGCTCAATTCAGTTAATTAGAACTAATAGTTAATGTCGTTGTATTTGGTTGTACTGCAAATATAATGATAATAATAATAATAATTGATTATCTAGTTTGTATAAAACTATTATCCGTAGTCTAAATCTAGTTTGTATAAAACTATTGCGATAAAGTGAACTTCATAAATTCTCTGAATGAGCAGCTGGTAGTCTATAGTAATTTAGCATAGTTATAATTATTGTGTTTTCGTTCCCATGAACGCAATAGGGTTACGTAACTTCTGGATTATTCGCTTGCCCAACTATTCTGAGGCTTTAATATGTTGCAGCATATCACGAGCTACGGATAATATATAATGTAACATTTGTTGTACATCACATATTATGATACGAGACTATTTTACATAGTATATCTTATCTAATATAAATAAAATAAAGAGTTTGTTTGTGTGTTTGTCTGTCTGTCTGTGTGCAACCTGGGGACCAGACGAGTGGACCGAGAGTTCCCAAAATTTGGTCACGGGTACCTTAGTCCAGGCCCCAGATCAAGACGAAGCGTTTTTTTTTAAATTTCGAACCAGGGGGTCTCGGGGGGGGGGGACGTTTACTGGGACCGACCTGGGGACCAGACAAGTTGACCGAGAGTTACCAAATTTTGGTCACGAATACCTTGGTCCAGGTCCTAGATCAAGACGAAGCGTTTTTGTCAAAATTGGAACCAGGGGGTCTCAGGGGGGCGTTTAGCGAGACATATAGTAAAAGTAATCCAAATTGATCGATATTAGTGTCAAATCCATAGTTTTCACGGTCGCTGAGATCAATGGTGACACTTCCATCAGCGATGACTTGCAAATTCAGCTACTACTGTATGCGGACCGGGTGTCAGCGGGTGAGGAATACCGAGACATGTATAAATAGCCCATATTGATTGATACTAGTGTCGAATCCATAGTTTTCGCGGTCACTGAAATGAATGGTGATACTTCCACAGGTGTTGATTTCCAAATACAGCCCCCATGCGAAGAATGGGTATATTAAGCTAGTATTACAATAAATGGACTGCTTGGATGCCAAGAACTAGTACAGATAAGTACCATTCACTTCTATGAATAGGTATTTTTTTAAAGGATTTTTGTAAACACTAAGTTATAAAACAATGAACTACATACAGTAGTTATGGTTTTGGTTCCCAACATAAAAGAAATATGGATTGTTCATGAGATATTGAACTTCAACTTTCACTCCTGGAAAATTTCAATTTTGGAGTTAGTCCACTTGGCATCAAAGCAGTTCACTGTAAGATAAATACATTCCGCACATTAGTAACATAGTTGTTCAGGGGCCTTCGATTTCCATCCTCTCAAATGAAAGCTGAACGATTGCTTGATACATGCTGACTATATAGGAGAAATAGTGTATTAAGTTTTCGAGCTTTGGTGCGTATCCGTATTTACACTCTGATATAACTTTAAGTTCACACTCAAATCGAGCTAATTGTTTAATGCATTTCGGAAGCTTTTGTTTTTATGCAGCTCATTAAGGAAAATCTATTTCATAATCGTAACATTTATGTACTAAGAAACTATGAACGTAAAATGGACTCGACCTAGCCCCGTGGCCGCTGTGACTCAGTGGCACAGCTCTCACCCTTGGTGTGTGAGGACTCTGATTCTGTGTGTGTGTGTGTGAACTCCGTGGCTAGTGTACGCGTCTTTGCCATGGAAGACTCGGGTTCAATTCCCGGCGCGAGCTCATGTAGTTCGGATTCCACGTTAATCAGTCGGTCTACATTTCATATATCCTCGCTGCTGAAACAGACGGTAAAGTCAAAATCAACTCAACAATATATATGTGTGTGTGCTTATGTGAATTTCCTCGTGGCTGTATGGTTAACACATACGCCTTGATCGCGGGAGACTCTGGTTCGATTTACGGTGGAAGCTCATGAAGTTGTTACCGGTATCCCACTTTAAACTGTAGATCCATGCCTCATATAACCATAGATATAATATATATGCCTTTGAGACACTTATTTTCCGACTTGGAACCCATCGAAAATTTCCGGACACAGAGTCCCGTAGACCGAAAATGAGAAACATGGGTACAGAGTAAAACAGCCATAAAATTTAAGCTTTTTAGGCTAACTTAATCTTTCATATAATGCAACTAGCTTGGTCAAGTTATAATGGAGAAAAAGCTGTCATTGCAACACTCTGAGAATAGAAAATGTTCGTCAGGTATTACTATCCCCCCCCTCTCCTGCAGAATGAAAACCCTGACTAAAACTCAATATATATATATATAAAACTATTTTGTGTAATGTAACAAACAGTGGCGGATAGTATTCATGTTTCCTTGCAGAGGTCCTTACGAGGGTTCGCTTCCATCTTCCTCTCCCCAAGAACTAAAATAAATTAAAAATTTGCTATTACAGTGAAACCTGTCTATGTTGGCCACCATCGGTTCCATCGAAAAGTGGTCAACTTAGACAGGTGGCCAACTTACATAAACTAAGTGTGATTTGTGTATTTTTAGAACAGGATTTCTAGTATTACTTGATTGTAAAATTTTAATAAGCAGTGGCACGACAGCTATTTATAAATTATGTGTATAGAGTAATCATAAAAATATACGGTACTAGAAAATATTACTATAGTATGCAAGAGCGCCAATTTATCTGTAAATTTGGGGGGGGGGCATTCAGATGCAGTATATATATGAAGATTTTAAAACAAATTGCACTCAAATTATACCAAATATTGTATATTCATAAATAAAATAGGGGCCATATGAGCTTTTGGGGCCCCGGTCCTCCTCGGTCCCCCCAGGATCGGCGCTCTTGCTAGTATGTTTAATATATTTGCATACCTTTCTCTTCCTGAAAACTAGTCTGGTACATTGGATTATTCGGACTGAAAACACAATAACACAAACAACCATGAAATGGAAGTGTATGTATGCACATGCAGTTTATTGAAATTGATATTATAGCACACTGAGTTACCCAGATTGAAAACAAGAAAAGCTAAGTTATAAATTGAGAAATTCATATGCAATTTATATGACTTTTTTCAGTTGTTACTGAATGGTGGTTCATTCTAGACATATTTGCTTTATTCTTTTTGGCAGATATGCACATTCTAATATTGTAGTTACCTACCTCTTGTTAATGAGCTAGAAGTGTTTCCCTCGGAGCAAAAGATGTTTTGAGAAAATCTTGAGGGAATTCATATATCAAAACCTCCGCTACCTTTTAACATGCAGTCAGGTGCCAATAAATGACAATTGAGCTTTAACCTTGAGAATTTTCCGGAATTACTAAAGCTTCCCACTGATGAAAGGAGCCAATATAGCTAATGGTTTTACCAAAACAGACAGGGTAAACAAATACATACAACCATTTCCTGAATTCCTGTACGTGCTTTTTCTTATTCACATCTTCCTTCACCACCCTTTTATGAGGGCAGTGTTCTGGCCATTGACCTCCAAGAACAAATCGTGCGAATCTATGCTTCTCTGTGTCCAATCACAAATGCAGAACATCTGCCTCTCATATGGGAATTCGAAAGAGTTTAGAAAAATAACAAAACTGTATTTTTCGTGGACAAGATACGCAGGTAAATTTATCATTATCATCATAGGGTATACATTGCTTCAGTGTGGCCAACTTCCAAGATAGACAGGTGGTCAACTTATAGAGTAGTAAGTAACGAATGCCTTATGGAAAAATGCACGTTCAAGACGAACTAGGCCAAGATAAGCAGGTGGCCAACTTAGAGAGGTTGCCAAGTTGACAGGTTTCACTGTACTTGTTAATCTTGTACAAAGGACGCAATTAAAGTCCCAGTGTAACACCCCTTCACATTTAGATTTTTCCCCTGGAAGAAAACCAGTTATTATTGTTTCTTGATTTCTCAGTCTCACGTACATAAACATACGAATAGAATTACAGGATAGGACATGTTTAGAGTGCTTGCACGTGACATCTAACTATATTTCTCATCAAATGTGTCACAGATGAAAATTTCCGTTTGTACTGCCTCTATTTTCTGGTACATATGTTTCATTTATGTTATGTTGCTAAAATTTGTTAGGAAACAAGTACAGACTGCGCCTGTGTGCCTGACAAAACGTAAATGTACTGGATAATTATTTCTTCACTTTCTTCCAGAAAAAAAGTAACCCATCTCATGTCGGCTAACAAAAGGATGTAGCGGACCAAAGATAGCCGTTGTTTACCTAAGGTCGTTACACAGCAGGGGTTTCATTCAGTCAGAGGGAAAAGAAAAAATAATTTAAGGGTTCTACATTTGTTTTGAACTGCAATATACTTCTTCCTTTTATTTTAAGAACCATTTCCTTCTCATTTGTCTGCATCAGAAAAAAATGCAAAGAAATCACTAGAATGTGCCTATTTACCCAAAGTACGTACTAGATCACTAGTTCAATAGCAAAATCACTAAATCTAGTACGAAATCATAAATGTGGCATCCCTGGGTTGGAGCGAAAGTAATGGTTGGAGTAAAAACTAGTCCGTATTTCTACTGCGTTCTGTTGTTGAATTCACAGAAATGTTCAAAAATAAATTTAAGAAGTAAAACACGATCCTACAAAAGACTGTTTACTTGCTCACTGGTTTTCGTATTGTGAACTGAAACTCAAGTGCGCAGTCATGTTGAATACTTCTGTCCCTTTCTACTTTACAACTTGAGGTGGGATGAGGGTCAGGATAGATCTAGTGATATACCGCTAAAGGAAGTGCTTCAGTAAAGAGTCGGAAGCGGTATGTATTGTTTATACTACTTACAACGTTACCCCCCACATAAAATATAAATTCACCCTTTCTCCCTTCCCTTTTTCGAATACAATGAACCGACTATTTTGCTGAAGAAAGATGCTAAAAGAAAATTGAAACATCTGTGTCTAAACTTTCTTTGAAGCGCAGTCTTTTGTATTTGTAAGGTTTTGCGAGTGTTTTCGAGATACCCAAATCTTTTACCATGGACTCCTGCTGCGAACTGACCGTGAGTAAACACCCGATCTCGCTGTGCTTAATTTCTCTCGCACACGTGAAAGGGGTTTGTTGTTTCCAAAACAAATAGGAAGTTACCTTGTGCTTTTGCATTTCTGGACGCACACAGGTACCATTGTTGTTTTAATGATCAGAAGAAATATCAAAACCATCCGATATATATGATACGAAACAGCTAACAGAGGGAGGCAAAGATAAAAGTAGGCCTATACCAAGTTTTCCGCGTGGTACCATTATGGAGAATAAATAGTTGGTAAAGTCACGTAGATGCGCTTAAACCTATTCCATCTGTCCTTATAACTTTTCTGGTCTCATCAATTTCTCAGGATAATACGTACAACATATGTCCAAATTCCATACTCTTTCTAAACTAATGAGTAAACTCATTAAGAACACCAACTGATATCAATAAACAGGAAAGAAAACAATGCTTTATACTTCTATCATTTGGTACACATCTCTATGAAGCACAGCTTGTTTCTTTTCGAAATAGCTCCTTCGTGTCACAGCTGTGGTTAGTTTTGTTTTGTGTTAGGATGAAAGAGAGATATGCAACATTTGCTTCGCGGTGAAGTTATATATATTATTAAGATGAGCGGTGATAAGCGAGGTTTAACAAAGAGTGCCTTTCGGATGCACAATTTAACGGGTAGTTGCAGTCCGTGTTGAGAATCGAACCAAAGCTATGTAAGACAGGTTATGACAAATCCAACAGGTGTGTTGTATCGGTGCAGTACCAGTTTTTCACGTTTTTCAAAATGTTCCAAAACCCAAAGAATAATCTTTAATTTCTGATATTTTAGTCGTCACAAATTACAATTTTATAATGTAGTCAATGTTTATAATTACTGGGCAGTTGGGCGTTTAAACTAATGACATCATAATAAAGTCAAAACCATAATTTTGAGTTGAATTGATTCTGAGTTTAACGTCCCGTTCAGCAGCGAGGCTATGTGAGACGTGGACCTACTGATTAACGTGGAATCCGAACCACATGAACTCCCACCGGGAATCAAGCCCAGGTTTCCCACGCCAAAGGCAAGTATGCTAACCGTTAGCCACGAAGGAGCTCCACCATAATTTTAGTGGGCGATAAGAAATATCTCGCCAGTGCTTTTACAATAAATAAAATTTTATAAGTATTAAAGAATAGTGGTAAGAGATTTTATAATAGCTCTTTTATTTATGAGATGAGTATTTTGAAAAAAAAAACAACTAAAGAATAGGTTGGCGGAACCACAAAAGACTCGTAAAATAAACTTTCTTATAAATACATACGCACCTTACTCACCTTTTATAATTGCCATGCTTACGTTCTCCATAAAAACAGAAATTCTCTTTTAGTGATACTTTACACAAGATCATGAAGTGGGTTCAAATTTAATTAAAGGCAAAATACAATACAATAATCCACAAATATTGCCTCAAGTGAGTTTAAAGATTTCTAAACACTAGTGCGAAACCGGGCTCTGCCGTTGCGATCGATTTACAGGTCTTGAGACGAAAGTAAGAAGGGACTTACGCACACAGTAAGTAAAAACGATTAATATGCCTGTAACTTTCCCCCAAATGGGTGTATCTTAAAACTAACCTCACCATTATTTTTCTAATTAAATTCTAGCCCGAAATTATGTATCATATTACCCTATTCCCGTTTTGAAAACTTGACCTTAATTCAAAATGGCGGATTTCAAGATGGCTGTCATCAAGGTCATATCTACCATACGACTTCCCCCCAGGACTTATATGTCTCCACATGGTTTTTCTTCACTTTTCTTCATTAACGCTCCGTTTACAAAGGGTAGTAAGGGACTTCTGTAGTAATCTCTAATAACCACATCACAATTCTTAAAAGTTATTTTTTAAAAAAATAGAAAACATGCACCATGGCAAAAATTTGTCATCACAAGTAATGATGCATACATGTCTTCTATCAGCAAAAAAAGTTTTATTGAAATTGGAGCCGGACATTTGAGTGGTGTCCCTTGTGGGATGTGATTGAACGTGACGTCAGAACACATCGCCCCCCTTCCCGGAATTTACGCGAATTAGGTGACCTGAGTGGGCACATGTGGTGCCCACTCTCTCCAGCGACCTATCAAGGATCATTGCGTGTATGCCAAGACGTGTCGCCGTTTTTATCCATGCCAAAAGTCGACATACTGACAATTAGGTAGGTAGTCATGATGGTCTGGCTGATGTGTGCGTATATTTTAACTCGTACATTTTGTCTCGACTCGAATTTCGAGACGTCTCGACTCGAATTCGAGTCGAGTCGAGACAGAGACTGTCGAGTCGAGACAGAAACATATTTTCGAGTCGAGACACGAGTCGAGACAACATTTTCTCGAGACGAGTCGAGACAGGCTTAAATCTCGACTCGACTCGACTCGAATGCATCCCTAAAAAATAGTTTTTTTTTTCTGTAAAAAGCATCGAGTGTGAGCTGCTGCACTACTGTTATCCATTAGTATGCTGACATGTGTTGTTGTGGGTGAAGTGCTAAAGTTTGTGTCTATGATTTGAGGAATTTAAAATTAAGATAGCCCTATAGCCGTTTTATTTGTTTCTTTAAATAGTAATGCAATGTGTATGATATGCGAGTATCGCATATGTAAGGAAACCGTATGTTTAAGGGAAATAAGAAGCAAAACCACTCTTACATTGTATGAAAAATATATTGCATGCATTAACATTTTTCTATCAAGAATTACAGCCAGTCCGTAGTCAGAACACTAAGACGTAATCGTTTAAGTAAGGGCGGAATTTTTTTTGGGGGGGGGGGTACTTAAATTTACTTTACACTCATATACACATACAACAACAATCGCAAGTTTCAGGGAATTGGGTTCCTCCTAGCCACCCTCTAGCTACGAATCTAATTTCAGCCTACCCATTTCAAAACTTCACGCTACGTTACTGATTAACAAGCTATTGTTTTGAGAAAAGGCTCTTTATTTAGGTGAGTCGGCAGAAGTAACGCTTTAGATGAGTGGTTAGAGTTGTAGTTTTGTAACCTGGCGGCCCGGTTTCGATTCCCACCTTCACCATTTATCCTTTTTAAAATATTTCATTTACAAGGCTAAGCTCCAGTTGGATGCTGCTAAATGAAAGATAATCTCCAGTGAAGAAATTCAGTGATGATGTAATCCTGAAAATAAAGGAAGGAAAATGAATTGAGAAAACGAGTTACAGAGTTAATTCTGTTAATGGTTCTATATTTGATATTAACCGTTAATTTCGTGCATTTTTAAATTGTCGTTTATTGACACTAAATTTTCCTCTTTTCTCCTTGTGTCTCAAAGTGTAAATTTGCGCAAATATTAAACAAATCACGAAACCTCAATTATATTTGCAACCTAAGGAGAAATAATATGCTTAGTACGGGTAAGTTCTCCAACTCCTTTAAGTGTTATCGAATTTTGCATTTTTAATATTTACAAATAAATTACTGCATAACAATATTTAGCCTTTTCAAAAAATTATTTAACGAATAATGAAATCAGACAAGTTCTTCTTTGGAAGTAACATTACGTATCAGTCAGTTGCGGCGGAACCTAGAAAGCTCAGGCCCTGTTAGACCCCAAAATTGTCATTAGGGGCTGGGTTCTTCTCCTGAATGTTCAATCCATACTTTAATTGATTTGAAAGTAGGACTACTGTTAATAGTTTTAAAACTCAGCGCAAGGCTTTGTGTTTATTTTTAAAAAATAAACTAATACATGTACCGCATAATGTATGTATAGTCATTTGAAGTAAGTTAACTTGTTTATATAATCCCTCATTTGAGTTAATTAGAAGATTATTTAAGTTCCCCGACTGTTATCTTTTCATCGGCGCCTCTGTTGTCCGTATATTTGTTTCTGGTACTGTGCTGTGTACTGTGTGTACAAGTATGCAAAGACTCCCTTTTGTCATTTCGTCAGCCAGCGTTTCTACTCACTCCTGCACAAAAGCACACTTTACGATTTGTTCTTTTAACAGGTGGGGCAACTTCATGCTGCTGTTCTAGCTACTCTATCAGACGTACTTAATTTTGTAGCGGGCGAAGTTGGGGTGCCTAACTCACGGACTTTGTACCTCAAGAATTTCTGTGGCCCGCTGTACACGATATAACAGCTTAATAAACCGATAATTGGGCATTTTCTATCAAAACATATCTTCTCTTTTCCTATCCGTGCTTAAATCAGGGTTCCGGTTTCGATACCTCAGTTCCTTCTATAAAATTCATTGTGCCGGCACAACCTAACTCTAAAACATGGATATTTAGATAGAGAGTGCAGTTGTTCTTGTGATATTTCTCTAACTGCCTTTAATATGTCTTACAGTTTTCGAACCAGGCAGCCTCAAATTTACACTTTCCTCGTTTTCGGAATCGCGTAACTTCGAAACAACGCGCTTTTTGCCCTATGTCCATATAGGCTTTTTTATTTGTTTAGTGGAGAGGATTTCACCAGTGGATTTTGGCTAGATAATAATAAATGAACACCCTTGGTATATATATACGGATATGGTTTATATGGATACGGATAAAGTGTATATCCGTATCCATAAAGAACACAGATACCATTTTTTACTAAATAAAAAAAATAAAATTAATGATGGAATGAAATAAATAATGTGTGATGAATTGTTGTGTGATGATGTTCACTTTTCTTAGGACTATGGACTTTGTAAATGTATCATTGACTGGTGGTCGCGAACCTACTGGGCCTCGTGCAGGTATGCTACCAACAATCACTAATTCATTCACCAGACCAATCGTCCGCTGAAAATGGAACTCAAATTTAGCCCGAAGAAGATGGTCCCAGAGTATCTTCCATCGCAACTCGAAGTCCGGCATCCAGGCCTGCAGTCTGCTAGCCGCAACCCGTCGTGAGAAAGGTTGCGAACCACAGACTATTAACACAGGATGGCAACCTCCCAGCTGAGTTGGTAATGACGACTACTGAAACTGAAATTTTGTGTGTGTAATGGCCCTTTCACAAGAAAGAAAAAAAACACAATAACTTCCAAAACAGAATTTTAGCGCAACGGAAAATTTAAAAAAAAAATCCAAACTGAAAATTTTGAGAAAACTCAAACTGAAAAAAAAAAAAAAACTTCATAGTATTCGATCGTCTTTTACGTCGGTTGCACCAAGAAAACTTTTTACTTGAAACTTGTGAAATCTCACTTTCCACTGAAAGTTAAAATACCTCTGATACTGCTCATCCATTTTGCACCTTGACTACATATCAAGATTTTACTGTATATGTTATTCTAGCTTAATACACATTTTAAATTCCCAATTCTACTTTGAAAGAAAATGTGTCAGATTGTAACTTCTACATTTTATTGAAGAAACATTTTGTGGGTTTATACAAATGCTATAGTTACATCTTGAACAGTATTAAAGGGAAAATTAAAAAAAAAAAATCATATTGATGGTTCTACAAGTTGATATTTGATTTCAGATTTAACAGAAAAATCTGCCAACATGTATTTAATGTTTCCATTCTTCTAATGTAACCAAATTTTTTTTAATCAAAACATTTTCGAGGAATAAAAATAATAAAAAATAAATAAAAACATGTTGACATTCGAAAATCAATATCACTAATGACAAACTGACATTAAACCGACATCAGTCTACGTAATTATTTTCTTTATACAACTACTTAGCAGGTGATTGGTGGGCTAGAACTTTTCAAGTTTACTGTACTTTATTTTACCTTTGTGTCTTTGCACAGTGACTCCGGCGACAGGATTTACGCACATTTTCTCTACCTGCACTCTATGCACGGAGCATCTTCCCCTTTTTATGTCTTTTATTTTATATTTTCATCACAGACAGTTTGACACAGTGAAAGTAATATGTAGTAAAACTTAACCTACACTTAACCTAATCTAATCTAATCTAAACTAACTTAACCTACTACAATAGAAAATTTATCACACATTTAACATTCCTAGCCCCCACATCACACCTGAGTTACAAAGACGTAGTAATGTCAACATTACGGATCAGACCGAAGAAATAAAATAAAAATATATAAATATATATTTTTCCAGACGAAATTAATAAATACAGTATTAAATATTTTAGTTATATTCTCTTTAAACAAGGTTGGATAACGTCCACGAGCTATTGAAAAGAAATTCTGTTACCAGAAGATACCATGATGCACCCACAAGTATACCTGCACCAGGTTTTCAAAGTAAATATGATACGTAATTGGGAATTTTAAATATTTTCATTCGGATTTACTGCTAAGTCAAAAGAGGTTATATATATATATATATATATATATATATATATATATATATATATATATATATATATATATATATATATATATTTGTACGTTAGGAGCAGTATCTTTGTTAAAGCAAAATAATCTGTAGTTTCTAGTGAAGTATTTTTCTCTTGAATTACATTGTCAGAATGTTACAAAATAATACTGGGAGGAGACTTGCACTCATGAGAAGCACTAGCCTGTCTATTGCGACAACCAAATTAAACATTTTAAAACCCCTTCCCCCGGCTTATCCGCGTAGGACCCATGTTCACATGACAGATGGATGTGATCGTAGTCTCTAGGGAAACAGAATTTTCGTTTTAGAACTGCATGGTAATATCATACACGAACACTATGCACATACAAACCATCACTTTTGCCCAAAGAAAATTTTGAGGTTAAGCACACTAAATCACAGATTTTCGTTGCATCTTTCAGTCTCACTGAATAGTAATAAATATTATTACTTACTTGCTTTGCAGTTTGCACCGATTTTCTTCCTGAAAATATCAGTAGTGCTTTCAAAATAAATACCTAACACCAAGCTATAATTACCGGCATATCAGCTCGTCATGGCTGCCACCGTCAATCGGCTTCCCCAAGGAAATTTTGCTTCGGTACTCTGCTCCACCATCCATTAAGCGTTTCAACACCAAATCCAACCACTTAGTCCAATTTAGTCGACCACTAAAACACAGTTCACATTAAATCCAGATATTTTCTTAATTTCTGCACAATTTATGGACGGGGAACTAGAATGTATGTCCGATCTCCAACACGGCTTTAGGTAAAAGACAAAGAATAACAAGAGGAATATAGCTAATTGGCTCTTTGGTGACGCAACAAAAGGATAATACCTAAAATCTCGACATCAAAAGAAGCCGAACCAATGATAAAATTTGGAATGAGCCTCAAACCAAACTGATATTTCTCTGCTCCAATGAGAAATAATTTTTATTTAAACAAAGGGATGTGCCAGAAAGACATCATGGCCGAATTTTCAAAATGAAATTTTTGAAGAAATTATAGAATTTAATTTTTAGAGTTTTCTTGCGAAGATTCCCTACATCTAAATTCCTTTAAAATAGTACAAAACCTTTAAGAAACTACAAGATATACATCTTTGAATCCACATAACTTAATAATAATATTATATTAAACGTAAACCCTAAAATATAATAATTTAAAATGATTTTCAATTGTCTTTCTGAAACTAAGTATGAACGTAAATATACAGGTGGTTCAGAAAATCACGGACCATGATACATTATACTTAGGTATAATGTAACACGTTATATATATATGTGTGTGTTCTTTTCCTATGTTTCACCTGTATTTGTATTTATCTATGTCAATCATTTGTTTCATAACATTTATATCATTAATTTGCATGTTTATGTATTGAAAATATCTATTTATAGTAAAACGTAGTGACAATCCATCATTTCAATATAGAAATTAATCTCCCAAATTAAGGTAAATAAATATTAATTTTAAAAAAATAATTAAATAAAAATCAAATTAAATAAAAACACTCCAATTTGAAGTCGTTAATACATCAGAAAATATAGTTTTCACAAGAATATTGTAGAAGTTAGTTTAAATTGTAATTTAATGTATGACTTTCCAGGAGTTATGCGAGCATCCAAGACTTTTCCCAAGAGACTATTCCGCTGGTCTTGATGTAGGAGAGCTCGGAAATGAGTATTTTATAGCAGCATGTAATGCCTTAATATCTAGGAAAGTCATTTTGAAAAAGGTTCGTATATTTATTGAAGTAACGGCTTGGGAATCAGATTGGATTATGTTTACCTGCAACCAAAATAGAATAGATAATATCTTATGGTGTATCATACTTCTCACCTATAAATTTTTATTTCTAGCAACATTTTGTTTGTCGAAGTATTATCCATACGTCTTTAAAATCCCTGAACATTATAACCTCTGTATGGAGGCGAACATCAAATCCTTTGTACTTCTAATCTAATTAAAATCACGGTGGCCCGCTTTAGTTCTCAACCTTCCATATGTTTCTGAGTTAATTGTACCATCTCCCATCTTCTGTAAAATTGGTTTCATTCTTTTTCTTTCATTTTTTCTTTTTTCTTTTCTTTTCTTTCTTTCTTTTTTTTTTGGATAGCAAGCCCTTTTTGGACCTTTAACAATATATGACTCTCTTCTATTCTTCGACTGATCACATTAGGTTATTCTCAAAACTATACTTACTTATTTATTCTATACTCCAAAACAATTAATGACCAAATTAGATCTAAAAATCTACTTCAGTGACTACATATTTCTAGATAGTCGGTTTATTACAGGAAAAATGTTAGTATATAAGGTGGACCATAAGTAACTTGATAAAAATGCATTAGAAAATAATTATTTAACATTTACGAAACTATAAGATTCTTACAAGTTTCGTCGTAACATTAAGTTAGGTTACTTAAATCAAATATTCACTGCATCATTTTCGATGAACAAATTGTGTCTTTTAAGCAGAGAAGCGCATATTACATCACTAATGTTCTTGGAGGATAATTTATCAAACTGGAGTAACACGTTGTTTCGAGTCCTATATATATCCATAATTGTTTTAGAAAATAAAATAAGTCTTTTATCATTATTCAGACAGAGAAGTCCAGTGAGTAGAAATCCAGTGAACATATTGGCCACTCAATTGTACCTCGTTCATCCTTTGATAATTTTCTATTAATCGTAAACTTACCTAATTTCAGAAGTGACAAGATTTAAAGCTTATTGAAAATTTCTTCTTACAACGTATTTTTCACAAAGTATCTATTATTCAAGAACTACACCATAACGTATTGTTTAAGTCAATCAGCTACTGCTACTCTGGTTGGTTGAGAACTGAATAACTGCTAATATCAAATAACTTATAACTCATTCTGTATAACAAAAACTATACAGAGAAAAAAGAGAATAAAGAAATGAACAAAGAATGGAAGGATATGAGGAAGTGTGAGAACTACTACCGTGAAACGAGCTTCACCAATGACTAGAATGATAACCATTGTAATTTTTTTTACCTTCTGATTTTAAAATGTGTTCCTAAACTTTAAACAATTCATTGTGACAGAATAACTATACATTCTATTTAATATTGTAATGTACTTGATTGGCATTGTGCAAGTATGTTGTAGTTATTTAATATATCTGACCAACAGTTTCTTGTATATTTGGTATTCTTGTATATGTTGAATATTTACGTAGATACTCAGAAAATGCTTTAAAACAATTTTGTTTGCACGGAAGTGAAATTTTTGTCCTGATGATGTAAGAATAAATAATATAATATTTATTAAATGTAGATGCATTTAGATAGATAAATAATTTTAAGTAGTTGTTCTATTTCTTCTGTAATACAAAGGTACTTAGATAAGTCTCTTGTCCAATCAAATTTAGTTTTAACTAAATTAGAAATCACAGGAGGTGGGGAAAGAAAAACTTATCACGAAAACGAATGTTGGAAAAAACACATTTATGTTTAAAAATATTTGTAATGTCTTTCCTATGTATGGTAAACTTGTATCCGCTTATTTCGTAAGATTTGTACAGTTCTCATCAATAACAAAGTATCAAACTATACTACCGGACTAATCGCTGTTATTTAGTTTTGGATATTAATTTTTTTTCCATGCGTGGTCTTTAATTATGATTTGTTTAAATCCTTTAGTTCATATATATTTAGATGCCATTATATATTTATATCACAGGTGATTCCAAACCGTAAAGCACAAGACTGGTATTACGTAACAGAGGCTGACAAGAAGTATAGAAGAAGACATGAAATAGGAATATTCCATTTTTGCTTTTGGAGATTTGGTGAATGGGTAGATGTTGTAATAGACGATTACTTACCAACATCAGAAGGAAAACTACTGTTTGCACGATGTACTGATCCTAGCTCCTTTTGGGTGGCCCTCCTGGAGAAAGCTTATGCGAAGTAAGTACTTACTAAAATAGTAGCCAATTAGATTAAACGTATCCACGAATTGAAATTTATAAGTTAGTACGAGGGAATACGTTCACGAGGGAATAAAGGTTCTTTTTATCTCATCTCCTAAGTATTAATAGAATGCTATAAATTATTAAACTTCTCAACAATGCTATGCATACGAGTATTTATTGGAAGACTTATAGAAAGGTTATGGTCATCCATTTACCTGTCGACAGATATAAGAGCAAAAGTGGTGTGGGATAGCAAGAAACGTTTTATATATGGACTCAGCGTTCAGAAGTAGCTCGGGAGAATAATACTCCCGGAAGTAGGAACTAAATTCACGGTTCTGATTTGTTGGTGTTATCCGTTTCTTGCCACGTAGCAGTCGTATAGCAGAAATCAAAGGCTTACTGTTGTCGGTCCTCGTGGCCGAATGTGTTAGCGCTACGAGCTAGGAACGAAAGTATTTTTTGGCGTAAGTTCAAACCCGGCCGAAGGAAAGTTTTTTATTTTTCTTTAAATTTTCATAACACTTTTTATTAAAATAAGATTAAATTAATACTCAAAAAAGTGATTTACTTTTGTGCAGATAAGTAGTAGTAGGGTAGGAACGGGTTAGAATCCCCGCATGGCTCATTTTGTTCCACCTTGACCCCCCATTACTTGACTCCCAACGAGCAGAGAGAAGAGAGAATGTCTTCCAAATTGACTATAGAGAGTTGGACTACACAATCCAAATAAAAGAAAATCATAAATATTTTTGAATAAATGCGATTTTATGGTTTTCTGAGAGAGCAGGTACGTCATAATAAAATCACTTTATTAAAACAGTATATGAGTTCAATCACACGCCTTTCCGCTGGGCCTTATCTTGAAGCTTTTCAAAACATCATCAAGTTAACTCTTCCCGCAAAACGTGATATTAACATGAGTTTTGCCAGCTAGTCTGAAGGTTTATATAAAATTTTGATTTAATTGAACTCTAAAAGAATCAGATTTATAATCTGTCTTTCAATTGTATTTCGGATACGGATACGAGGCATCGTAAATATTACGCGTTACGCGAAGGTTATTCGCCACTCTCAGCGTTGTTTGCATTATCATTAGCACCTTGTGGAACTTGTGACAGTACAGCACCGTGACCTACTTTGTCAGCACCATGAACTTTGCTCTAGAATATCACTAATACATTTTCCTTGGTGCAACAGCAACTTTTCAATGACAGTAAACAGATGCAAGAGGCATTCTTCAAGGAGGGAGACCAGCAAATTTATGTGGCCTATTGCCAGTCCCTTTCTATGTATAAGTGTTATGTTCAGTAGTGCTTTAAACACCATTAGCAACAATTTGTGCTATGCTATACCCATAGTCTACTCATTCTTCATTTGGACATTTATAAATACCCAAATTAAAGGATCTCCTCCACAAACTTTGCCCATAAATGGCCACCCGTCCTAAGTTGACGACTTTCTTACGCTTTCTTTTCCTTTAAGTGACCGATGGATCATACAAGATTTCTTAGATACGAAGTGTGCTTCCTCCACTTATAAGACTTTTACCATCCAAGAACTTGATCTTATGTCACACTCTCAGAAATCCACAACTCACAGTAGGGATCAGATTCGATATCAAAACCTCCACAATCTATCCTCTTATGGCAGTACAGTACTTCTTAAAATCTATTCTCACATGTGGAGTACAGAACATTCGTGCAAAGAACTAGTGGGGGTGCCTATACCTTACCATATAATCCAGTTGGGATGGCTCAGAGCTATCGACGAATTATTCTATTTCTTGTCTAGTAAGAATTTTCGAGATCATCCTAAGTTCAACTGGCAATTTGGAACTGGAATATTACACCTCATTTCCATCCACATCAACTCGCTACCGGGAAAGTGTTTCATCTCTTGACTTGGTTGTTGCTCTTCTTCTTGATAACTGGAACACCTTTCAAACTCGACGATACTTACTTAGTGTTAAACTATCTAGAGCATGCTTATGACTCAACCATCCTTGATCGACCCATCACCCACATGGTACACCTTCCAATACCTACGTCTTTTATCCATTATACCCATAATTGTTTAGTACAACGTCACATCTGCAGAAATAATAAAAGCAGGTTATGTTCTACTTTTGCTCGGCGTCCATGAAATAACTGAGGGTAGGGCTGTACCAACATAAATCCTCCTACAGTCGCCAGTGGTGACAAAGAAATACCTCTCGGAATATCACATGGTGCTTTGTCCCGAGTTCGAAGGCTTGAAGAGATCTTATTCCAATCAATGTTCCTTTACGATAGGATTTCATTCAGTCACTAAAAAATGTTCAGACGTCGCAAGATGCTCTACAACACATTCACAAATACTGTTGGTGACTTGAGCGGTTCTGTATCCAGACTCGAAGTATCAGAAAGTGAATCTTCTGATTGAAAGCATAATAGAAGCTCAAACACGACACTAGTTCCACGTCAACTGATGGGGGAGAGAGTATTTCTAATTCGAACTCTCCAATCAAAAGATCATTGGTGCTTAGTCACCTGCGACAAAAGACAATGAGCTGTATTGATTCAAGAGAAGTCAAGATCATTCTACAAGGAAAAAGACCGCGAATGATTTCTGCAATTTCCTGAAGAATTGTTATCGAATGATAATAGTGCAATGTATGCGTGTTTAAACTTATTTTCAATAACCGAAACAAACTTTTACAAAGTTACAATCCCGACTGTGGTGGTTTTAATCTCGTTCTGTAAAATAATATTTCAAAAACCGACTTTATACAAAAATGCAGTCATGGTTAAAGATATTCCTGAATGTCGTGCTTTGTTAGCTTACGAAATAATATCAGTAAAAGGTTTCCCACTATATCGGCTTATAGCATTAGTTCACATTGAATAACATAGTTTTTATCAAACAGAAGCTCTTCAATGGAAAATAACTTTTCATGCAGGTTCTTACATCATAAATTTTGATTCTGTTGCCTAATTGTTCAGAAGATTTTTTCTGGTTTACTCAAGTTCGTGTCCCATTTTTATGTCATTATGCTCACAAACAGTGTCATTAGGCGAGCGCATTATTAGGACACTGTCAAGGATCTGTGTCATGAAAATACAGTCGAATCTTGCCCGAGAAACACGTCCCAGTCGCGTACACCTCGAATCTAGTCATAAAGTAAATGCCTGTTTTTTAATTATAGGTATGTATTTTATAGCGTGCATTAGTAAGCTAGCTTTGACATAAATACAGCATGTCCATAAAAATACTATTCGTCGCTGCGCCTCGAAGAATCGTTATGTGTAAAACCACAACTTTTCAGGAGAAGCAAAGAACATTCCAAACTCTTAAAATTTTGCCAGATACACGGTAACACTTGAAAAATATAATAAAATTGGTTCTGCGTATATTATGCACTGGACATTGTTGTACCTTGCTATTGCTTCAACAATATTATACTGTATTACTATTTTCGTATCTATTGCGCCTTTATAAACACATAGAGGATTTGTATACATTAATCAATAAGTACATGATGATGACGTAAAACCTTTAATTTCAATCTATTGTTTTTTCATTGTTGTGGCGAAACAATTGAATAATCACTTCTCACATTATATGGGACGCTACCTGACAGCTTTCAGGTTCATTTGCACCACATAATTCATTTTCGACAAAAATGTCACATAGCGGTTCTTCGAGGCGCAGTGACGTATTATACTTTAAAGTGGCATTACGTCGCTTTGGATAACCGTATTTAAATGAAGTTAGTCACATTTAAAAGAAAAACTGAAATATCTTTTATTATACCTCATAGACATTGAATGTGGGCCCCACGAGTGGCGGTGCAGACATCAAGACAATATTCTCATTCACGCAACACACACTCCAACATATCTGATGAAATGGACTGGATGGCAGCACTGATACGAACTTGCATTTCTTGCAGGGTTTGAGGCAATGGGGGTACATAGACACAATCCTTTACGTAATCCCATAAAAAGAAGTCACAGACCGTCAAGTCAGGTGACCTCAGCCACCACTTGTAGAAGACATGATCATCATTTCCGGCACGTGCAATCCATCTTCCTGGAAGCCGCTCATTCTGAAGTTCCCGAACATGTAAATGCCAGCGAGGAGGTGCTCCATCTTGTTGGAAAATAGTCATTGCCTTCTTTTTCTTCTTCCAATTGTGGATAACCAATTAGTGAACATGTCAAGATAAGTTAGACCTGTGACAGTAGTCTCTCAAAAGAAAAATGGGCCATAGATTTGACTTTCTGTGTTTGATCCCGTCCATTATTGACATTGTTGTCCACTGTTGACATACACAAAAATATTTGAGTTTTCTTTCAAATGTGAGCAATTTTATTTAAATACGATTATCCAAAGCGACATAATACCTCTTTAAAGTATGATAGTATTTTTATGGACACTCTGTATATTTATATGATTTACAAGGATTAGACAGTCAGTTTCAAATAAGCGAATACTATCGTGAAATCCTTCGTTTCAATGTTCTTTATTTCTATGCAACCACTAAGCTTGTTCCTGTTTGTAGATCTTCGAATAGGTTCGAAAGCAATGTAGAAGAGAACTTGTAAGGTAAATCCTTACGCAATGGACTGAAATAGTGTGACGTCACATCCTTCTCGTTGCCATGGTAATCGTAATTTTATTTTCTAAACAACATGGCCTAAGTACCTAATTACAAATCGAAAGCAGTGACGTATGAACTTATTGATTGCAAACATTAGAGTAAAAGAAGCACTTGTGTATGTAAAAAAAAAAAAAATATTTCCAATTAATGAAACTACGAAAAGATAGAAAAAGCAAGGAATTAGGTAAGTAATGTGTTAAAATATGACAAGCATTGAAAGTGAAATGTTTCCTCCGATTTCGCACATTTTATGTATTTATAAATTTGGAGGTTACATTAAGTGTCAAAATATACTTAACTTATTTATTATCGGATCTTAAGTTTAAACACTTCTGGAAAAATTTTATTTAGTTAGTTCTAGCAGTATCACACATTACATTGCTAATGTGTAGGCCTACAAAATTACTATTTAAAACTTATGCTGAGCCACTCATAATTGCATTTTTTTTGTACTGTCTGCGTATATTTTTCAAGTGAATAGGAAATATAAGAAAGATCCGATGCATGTTAACCGATCAAAAATTGGCCCAGATTGAAAATTCTGAGCACACATATGGTTACAACTTTAGTGTTCGTTTTTGTTTTGAATGTGTTTTTCTTTATTTTGTTGCTACTGTATGGACTCAGGGGGGCGTAAGAAATCTAAATGCGCCAATATAGTTAACATTATTCTCAAAGTAGACAATGATCTTTCCTTGTAGACAAATCGTATATTTATTCTATTTGCATTGTGCCAACAGCTCGCAATCTGCACCTTAGGTTTTTGACACTGTGTATAATTGCTTTTGTTCATGCATTACGTGGTAATGGCGCTGGCATTACTTATCCAGTTTCTACCTTATCAGTTTACCTAGAGATGTGGGCTCTGTAGAAAAAGATTCGTTAGATGTTACTTCATGAAATATTAGATTTCACTCTAAATTTCCTAAATACTGACCCCGTATTCTTAATATGTATCTTTTCCCTACTTTGTCTTCAAAATTTTACTACAGTTGTCTTATTAACAGTATATTTCACAGTATTCATTTCGCTTCACGCATTTGTGTAGAAAAAAACATGGCGATCACCATGGTAACGAAGAGGAAATGACGACATCACTATTTCAGTCTATACCAGCGACGCAACTAGGCTAGTTGTCGCCCGGGGCAAGAACTCGCTTTAGCATCCCACCCTTCGACCAACCAAACCAAAACGCTCCCTGACTACACCTAATATTGGCATCACACAATAATTCTCCTATTCCATTTTCTCTTCAAGCGGTAAAGCTTGGTTTCAAAATTGCAGTACATAATTTAATATTTAGTACAAGATAAAACACCAAACTAATTAGTATCTGATTACTAAATAATCTGAGAGTATCTGCTTGACATATTCTTATAGTCTTATCGTATTAACTGCAAATCACAGTTTTTAGAATTATATTGGGATGTGCATATGTGTAGAATGAATCAATAGTCTGTTGATTTAGAATAGAATATTTAATTATGACAAACAGTCAAGTTGTTGTCTCGAGTTTTATACTCGGAAATTTTGCAAATCTCTTAAACTGATACAAGTTAAATGGAACTAACTTTGGGGGCTCTTTTGACTGCAGAGGTTTTGACAATGTCGTCAAAAGATAGCTTTGAGACCAACTCACGCTCTACGGATATGATCCAAAGGTTGGTGAGTCGTTGTTGTCCTGTTAAGTTTCTGAGGTAATTTTCTTTTTATGATCTTTAGTTTGTTAAAACTCTTTTCCTTACCTTATAGTGAAAATCAGTATTTGCTCAGTTTTGCGTCCCCTCCAATCCTGCGCCCGGAGCACAAGCTCCGTTTGTCCCTCTTAGTTACGTCACTGCACAATACAACAAATTTTAAATGTTTTGTTAATTTCGTTTTCCTTTTTCTTTTTTTTTATTTTCTTTTTATCAAGGCTTAATGGCTCTTATGGTATTTTAGATGAAGGATCTCTCGAAACAACATTAGTCGATTTCACAGGAGGAGTATTGTTGCTGCGAAATCTTCACTCGGAAGAAGACCCAAGAGAAGTTTTCAATTTAATTGATGAATGTTTTTCACATAAATCTCTTGTATGTGGAGTCGTAAAAGTAAGTACTTTATTGTTTATCGTTTTGCGAACAGGTACGAGAACTGGTCTATTAAGACAATGGTTATTATCTTAAAAGCCTGCTTTGTTATAATTATGGTAAATTCATAATTATATGCACTGTAGAGGTACACATACTAGTTCTAATACTCAATTACATTATTATATTAAACTACAAAGATTTTTCTACAATGTTTTTTTCTAAAACAATGATTTTTTGCTGTTAGCTTTAGCAAGACAAAATGTGAAAACTTGGGATGATGTTTTCTGGTTCATATATAGGAGCGATATTAATGTGACCTTTCTTTACGGCAATGCAACATCAATATGTATATACAATTCTATCTGTGAATCGTTTGCGCTCTGTCCATATGATATCATGGTAATCACAGATAAAAAATGATGTATAATGTTCGCCGGAAAATTGCAATGTTCTCAGACCATTGTTATCAGAAACAAAACAGTCTCTTACATTCACTATTCTCATTACTTGCGAGATAAGAAATTACATCATCGGGGTTAATACGATCAAGAAAATCAGTTTCAAGAGACATAAGTGTCATTGCTTCTAGCCGTTCTGGTCCTATTGAAAATCTGATCTTGTTTTAATGGACTTAAGCTTACTGAAAGAGCATTCACAAGATGATTGTGTGAATGACAATATTAACGGATATTTATAAACAATAAGTAGATTTGTGTAAGCAGAGCAGTGAAGTTTATTACTAAGCAAAATATGATAACAGCACAGCAAGCACTTTTTGCACCGATTACTTACGGAACACTTCTGAAACGGAAGGTCACTGAAATTATTAATAGTACTGGAACACTGTTCAGAGGAATTGGCATCACTTTCCGAGATGCTGATTTCTTTATTTTCACTTGATTCCATGTCTTCTGAGGTACATATCTGATGGACTTCAATAATCAACAGACCACCTAATCAATTCACTTGTAAATTCTTCACTGAGACTTTTTGCTAAGTCACTGAAGTTGGCAGCAAACGACTTCAATTCTTTTCTCTGAACTCCTTCCTCAGCTCCTACTAATATTGTCACATTATGAGATACTCCATCTAATATTCCATCACTCATAATTTCATGAAATCTTGTAGGATCTAGGCAATTGGTATCACGAATTGGAGCTTCATTTTTCCCAAACCTATTGATTATACTTTGGGTGATCTGGTCAATAACACCTAGAACTACGTCTACACAATATCTAACTTCTGGATTGTTTGGATCTTCATCTTGCTGTTTTTCTTCTGGTATTCGCTTCTTGCATGCTACTCTCTTCTCTTGAAACTTGCATGCAAAACTTGCATCACTCATTGTCTCACTATCTTCCCAGATATAGGCAATGTAAGCATTTATTTCTTCAATGAACATAGATGTTTCCTGAAGAATGTCTTGGAAAAATAAGTTCTGCAATTCTTTATCAGCATTTTCAACCATGTGCCATACTGTTAGGTATTCCAGGCTACAAGTCTACAGATAACGATATGTTTCACTCAAGACTGAATAAACTTTTATTATTAAAAATCCCGTCAAAATAGTTTCAAACTCACACCACGCTGTTAAGAGAGAGCTTGCTGATGCTGTGATTTTGGAATCTGACTTTGATTAATTTTGTAGTCAAAAGCATCCTGAGAAGAACAAAGAAGCATTCGGATGCTGGGTAATCATAGCTGCTAAATACTCTCTTCATTACAACCTCTGCTGACCATCATCTCGTCTAAAAAAATTTTCTGCAGACGTCATAACTTTGCTGAACCTTTGTTATCCAGTTTCAAAGCTTCTTTCCACAAATGCATCCTTTGTACGAATCTGACAGGAATACATTCTGGAAAATTTTGTCATAGAATCATTGAATGACTGAGAATCGTACCTCATCTTGTTGCAATGTTTTAACTCACAACCAGTATCAGATTTAGCCCAGGACTAGCCCCCAGTTTTTTGAGTGACACAAATATTTGAAGCTATTATTTATATATTTTTGAAAGTTTATATTAAAATAATGATATACCATGATAGTCTGCGTTCTAGCCGCCCACCCAGTTTTTTCCTTTCTAGATCCGCCACTGCTCATAACCTTAGAATTTTCCTATTCCACGTAGGGGAGGCCCATTTAACACAGGTATAAAAAAAGGACCCACAAAATTCTGATACTGGCAGTACGCACAACTCAAAGTAAATGTATAATATATTGTACTAAATTTCGCACAACCCAACACCATGGAGCCACAGAGGACTTATTTCACACTGAACCACAAAGTCCTTAGGAAAACCCATACGTAGATAGATCATTTTAAAGTAAGGAATGAATGAATGAATTTTATTTATATCCTTTAAGCATTTTTGGCGGAATGGAAAGAAAGTTGATTTAAATTTGCATCTGCACAAGGCCCTTTATGATGCCCTTAACATACGTTTTAAAATACATCGTTTAAAAAGCTACTTACCTGCAACATACTGATTGCTCCTGTGATCTTCCTATAAATATATAAATATTTTCCTTTATTAAAAGAAAACTCTAGTTAAGTTTTCATTTTCTGCTCCAGGACTCTGTGACCAAGGGGGCCCCAACAAATTTTAACAATAAATGTTTAAAAAATATGACGTGAATCACTCCTATATAATTCATGGACCCTTTTGAACTTGTTGAGTGAGGGCCCATCATAAAAATTTTGATGACCGCCCTTGCATTTTCCCGCTTCAGGGCTTCCAGTGGTCTTAATCCGGCCCTGTATATTTTCTATACGGAAAACAACGGTGCTGTAAAATGTAAATTATTATTTAGTTTCAAGTTATGACATTATTTGAGATTTCAATTTAGCTGAATATTTCAACATTAGCAAAATTACAAAGCAGAGTAGGAAATCAGGAACCTTTCAAGGGTTGAATTACGAAAAATGTGAAAGGTTGTTTTCATAACATTATGGGCTGACAATGCTGGTCTGGGATTAGCTGACTGTATTGCTGGTACCCGACGTGTTATCGTCCACCGTTCATGCGAGGAGTGCGTGACGTATGTCTTTTTATACATCTAACGCTACTTGCGAAACGAGGCGGAGAGCCCACTAAACAATTCATCAGCCAGGGGCCACCGGAAAATTTCCCAGTTTCCCGCCTGGCCAGTACGGCCCTGGTTATGGAACAGTTTTCACGTAGAGGATAATGAGGAATTTTGTATTTATACGCAAACTATTTCTTCTTCACCTGTATACATTTCATAAAAGACATTGATTTATTCACCTAAATTTGTTTATATCATTGTACATATATTTAAATAACTTTCTCTTTCAGGCTATTTCAAAATGAAAAAAAAAAAAATCCTTATAAATTTCCTCGGTTTGTCCATTATTTGTAATTTCATCAATCATGTAATTTCCTTGACTTTAATAATTTTTATTTTAAAATGTTTTTTCTTTACTCCTTCCTTTTCCTGCCGCCAATCAAAATTGGAAGCCACTAAAGAAATTTGAGATGATAACCTTGACGAGTCCTTGTGACCAAAACGCTGAACTCTACAATGATACACATAAGAAAATCTAACTTTATATATAAAAAAAATCAGATTAAGAATTTGGGTGGCTTTGACACAGTTTCGTTTGACTAACTGGATTTTTTTTTCAGGATCATTTGGAATGGAAACAACTACTTCAGATGGGAGCAATGGCAAAATCCTTTTATGAGTATTTGGGAATCTTTTCAAGTAGTGGAAAAGATCGTGCGGTAAGTGTTTTAAGGAAAATAGGATCCAGGATGAGTTTTAGGCGTTAATGAAAAATACAAACTCTATCCATAGAAATCAATTTTATGTTATCATTGAGTGGATCCCGTAATTGTACAACTCAATTGGTGCATAAATAAGGCCCTCTAAACAAGTTGAATTTCTAAAAATCTGCTTCTGGATTAAGCTACTTATTCTTTGTCTTACAACGAGAATATAACCGAACTGAGATAACCTTTTGTGTTCTTCTGACTTATCCCAGTTTGTATTACGCTTGCGGATTTCCTTTTAGCCGAAGATTGCTCGTTTAAACCAAGGTGATCAGAATTTTCACTTGCGAAAACGGGACGCATACGAATCGGCTACGGGGGGGAAGGGTATCTGACTTCCAGATTGTATTTTGGGACTCAGCAGTGTTCTCAATTTACAAAATACACAAGTAAGTGTGATAACACACCGTTTCTAACTTTACGTGTACCACACAACAAATAATGGTTCCTGATTGCAAGTTGTACCCAACAATTCTTTTAACTAGTTGAACACTCAGAATTCCCACTCAATTCCCATTTGAAAATTCAGAAGTTCTAGACACGGCTGAACCTTGCCAACGAGTGTTGATACGGAAGAGAGTAGAATTTCTATTGAAGCTTTATATTTTGAATAATAATTACGGGACACCTAGGTCATTTTTACTTAAAAACGGGACATTTAGGCGAGAATCAGAAACAAACGGGCCAACGGTTGGAAAAAAGGGACTGTCCCGGCTAAAACGGGAAGTCTGGTCACCTTGCTATAAACTTACAACTATTTCGACTGAGACAATGGGAATTTTGTGCGATGATTATCCTAGGGAATCGCATAATCTTGAAATCACATTGTTCGAGGTACTTAGTGGATGAGTTGGCTGCGATGTACTTAGTGAATGAGTTGGCTGTTGAACTTTTCAAGGCGAATGGCGCAGTACCTTGTAGACAAGTCTATGATGAGTAAGCTGAACCGTTTCTTCGTTTCTCATGTGAGAAGAGGCTCGAAAAATTAATAATTACCGTATCCTCGGACGATTAACAGAAATAATGCTTAATAAACGCCCTGGAGAATGTTTGCTTCGCTTTTTGCACAAGTTATACAATCAGGAATATAATCTGTAACAGATTGTAGTCCTTTCAATGTAATTCTTACAACTTCTACCTCGATGAGTAATTTTACTGGTACATATAATTTTGTCCTAGGTGGAAGATAGATAGTTTTGCTAACTATAAACTTAGGTAGCTTTTAATAGATATATTATGCACTTTTTCTGATACAGATACTGTGACATTATCTAGTTGTGATAATTTAGATGCTGGTTTTCCAAATCTGTGTAAAACTATTGTTTTACCTCCATAATCTAATTTTACTCCGTGTGGAAAGAGAAAGTCATTGAGAATCAATGAAGAGAATGAAAAGTTCTCAATAATTCTAAAGGTATGATTGAAAGTTTTCCCTGCTATAGAAAATCTAATTACAACTATTTTATTTACTGAAATGGAATTCTGAGTTATTCCTTAAATTCTCGTCTCTATATTTCTGGTTATAGCTCCTGGAGGAATTAAATTCTTATTAATAATTAACAACTTATTTATTTTCTTTATGCACAGTTAAAAATATCATGTCATTTTCACATTGAATTGAGGTTAATATTTGCTTGTTTCAGTGCCCCCTATGTTGTGAATGTACTCCGTTCATTTACTAGCGTTCCTGGTTTAAATTTTGGGGTTGATCTGATCCTTGACAATTTTGACAATTTCGACATGTAGAAATGCCTGGAATTATGGAAGAAAAAGCGCTGCATTGTAGTTTAAATCCGGTTCAGATTGAGGCAGTTGATTCTGTTAATAGTACATTAAAAATGCGTGTGAATTCCAAATATTCCAACTTTGTCTTCCGTTATTATTACAGTACTTTCTACCCCTACCTCTGTTCGGAATACCGGTACAATTTTCTCTGTTTTCACCATTTTGCAGTTTGTTATTTGCATTTCTACCGTTATTCCAATATTGTTTATTCATATCATTTTGATTTCGGAAGATCTTTTGCTTACCCAGCGAGCACAATTTTGATGTTGTTGTTGTTTTTCTTGACTATTAGTATTGTAAAACTAGTACTAATGGCCTGCGTGAAGTAACTTGTAGATAGTTTTAGCTCTTCAAGAGTTTTCTCTATTCTAGCCATCTGTGTACTAGTCGATGGCTCTATTTTAATTTCTTTTTCTTCTCGTTTCTGGTTTTCTCTTAGTTTCTTTCCTACCACAAAGTCATCGTCCGAATCACTTTCTGACATGTTGCTTATTTTCACTGGTTTTCTAATTATGCTTATCAATTCCTGTACTGAAACTAATCTTAAATTTTTTCTATTATTAGCACGTTATTGCCTCCGTTCAATTTTGCACTTATTCTTCTTCTTAATCTTTAATAAATCTCCTATGGATGCGTCTATATTATTATAGGATTTTGTCTCCAACTTATCTATGCAGGATGGCAAAAGACCTGATCCAATTAATCCTAACTATTTACCGTCTGTCATGTCCTTATCAAATTTCTCTGTTAACGCTAGCATGTTGTAAGATTTTTTTTTACAGTAGGTTCACCCACTTTCTGTAACCTATCTCTGATTCTTTCTTTTATGTCTAAAACAAAGTTAAAATATCGAAATTCATCTATTAGCTCTTGTTTCAACTCATATGAGTAGGCCAATAGCAAAACCCGTTATATCCACATTCTCAAATTTGTGGTAAGTCGAGAAAAACTGTTTAAACACGTCATAATTGTAAAATAACATTATAAACTCTTTTAAAAAAGAAAGAACAACGTGAATGTTGGTATGTCAAAAGCTGTATAATCACACTAGTTTCTGAATTGAGTTATTGAAGAAAATAGTTTGGATCTAACAGGTTTTGCGTATGTAAATGGAAATAACAGCTTTTGCATCTGAATGAGCGGCCATTTTTGTTGATGTTCAGGATAAAAAGCATGTTAAAAGTAAGGTCAGAAATCAGTATTACGCCTACTAAAATATTGAAAAAAATGTATTATCAATTATTATACATTATACAGATTGGCAAAAATGAATATTGACACACAAATGCTACATTAATTTTGTTCTGAACTGAAAAAATCTTATCTAAAGTAGAAAAAAATAAGTTATATAAGCTCCTCTTCGTCATCCTTTACCAAATGGAAATTCATATCTTCGTTGTCCTCTGATGCAGCATCATTTCCTCGGTTTCGTATTTCTGCAGTCACCTCTTTGTAAAACGTTAACTTTTGGTTGTTTTCTCAATTTTCACCAAAATGTAACAAAAGCCGCTTAATGTCATGCAGTTTCTGTTCTTTGAGACAATGTGCCCTCGGAACCGTTTCGGTTGAGATATTTCTTATATTCTTTCCTCGCTTACTAATTGTCTTCAGGGTGCCTGTTTGGAAATTGAAAAATGATTCTCCTTGAACCAGAACTGTTGTACAGCTATTGTTTTTTAAGCACAATTATGCGAGATTTTTGGAATTGAAAGTGCCAAATTGAAAGTTTTCTTCAAAATTTCCTCAGAGGCATGTTTCCATTCCATGATGTCACAGTTATTCCTAAATGTACAATAGTACTGAACTTTTCAATTATCTATATATATATAAAATTGAGAATCACTATGTTTGTGACTAAATCTCCTAAACCGCCCGACTGATCTCGATCAAATTTGTAACATGGATGAGGTTCGAGGCTGGGCTGGTTTTAGGCTATTCACTTTGATGGTAGAACTAAGGGGTGGGGGCAGGGGGGTATGAAAATAAATAAAACTTAATAACTCCTGAACCACTCGACCTATCTTGATTAAATTTTCTACATAGATGAGGTTCAGACCTGGGATCGTTTTTATAATTTAAATTTGACGGAGCAACGTAGGGGAGAATAAAGAGGGGGAGATATATAAAAATCAATTTATATAAGACTGAAAGTGACTATTTTTTCGTAACTTAATAACTCTTGAACTATCCGACCGATCTCAATCAAATTTTCAAAATACATGAGGTTCGGATCTGGAAACAATTTTGTAACTTCACTTTAACGGTAGATCCTAGGGGATAGGGAAAGGAGGGGGACGTATAAATAAAAAGTAATAAAACCTAATAACTTTTGAACCACCCAACCAATCTCGATCAAATTTTCAACATTAATGAGGGTCGGACCTTGGATGTTTTCTGTCGTTTCACTTTGACGAGCAATATAGGGGAGGGGGAGGAGGAGATATATGTAAAAAAAAAATTAAATTAAAATGACTGCCTTTGTGAACTTATCACTCTTGAACCACCCGACCGATCTCAATCAAAGTTTCAACATACATGACTTTAGGGGCAGGGATTGCTTTAGGCTATTCACTTTGACGATGAAACGTAGGGGAGGGGGAGAGAAATTTAAATGATAAAACTTACCGATATTCAAGTTCAGCTCTGATAGTTGGGGAGGGAGAGGGTGAACGTAGGGGAGGGGGATAGACAGTAGTAGAAAATGGATCGATCTGGGCCATATTTGGCCATACTTGCTCAACTCAGGAGCCCCTGGGAAATTGAGCACCTTACACCGTGAACCCACGGTCTTTTACGACCTCCATTTTAGGGGTGAATTTATTCCCTTTTATGAGCATATTTTTCAACCCCTATTTTAACATAGCAGATAACACATAAGATTAAGAACACATAGAAGAGCATAAGACTACGTAACATAGCAAGGGTGAGCTCGTTCCCTTTTATGAGCATATTTTCCAACCCCTATTTTAACATAGCAGATAACACATAAGATTACGAACACATATAAGAGCATAAGACTATGTAACATAGCAGAGCTAATACAAGAGTATGGCTTATTTTCCAACCCCTATTTTAACATTGCAGAGAATACATAATATTCGTTCTCTTTTATGATCACTTTTTCAATACCTATGTTACCATAGCAGAGAATACATGGAGACTACGAACACATAACAGAGCATAAGACTACGTAACGTAGCAGGGATGTATTATTTGTTCCCTTTTATGAGCATATTTTCCACCCTTAATTGAACACAGCATAGATTACATAAGACTACGTTTCAACCCTTATTCTAACATAGCAGTTGGCCTATTTTTCCACCCCTATTTTTACTCGTTCTCTTTTCCAACCCAAAACTCCTCCAACCCTTATTTTAACACATAAGAGCAGAAATTACACAAGACTATGTAACATAGACAATGAGCAAAGATTACAATCGAACACTCACGGTCTACAGATAGTCATTTTAGAGGGTGTATTCATTCTCTTTGATGACCATTTTTCACACCTAATTGAAATTACATAGCAGAGCAGATAATACATAAGACTACGTAACATAGCAGGGATGTATTTGTTCCCTTTTATGAGCACTTTATAAGGGGTGTATTTGTTCTCTTTTATGATTACTTTTTCAACCCCTATTTGAACATTTTAACATAGCAGAAATTTATGAACGCATTCTCCACCTCTATTTTAACGTAGCACTGATTTCATTCCCAACCCCTAATTTAACATAGCAGAAATGACACAAGCATGTCCTCAAACTACTGACTTTCGTGAACAAAGGTCAAACTCGGAAACGGAGCTACATTTAGTAATAGGTCATCAACTACTACAAGTTCCAAAAATAATGACCATCGAGGCCAAAGGTCAAAATACTTAAAACCTAATAACTCGAAAACGGAGCCACATATTGAGATGGTGTTTCCACTTTTAGTAATTGGTCATCAAAGACCACATGTCCCAAAAGTGTTGACCATTGAGGTCAAAGGTCAAAATACTTAAAACCCAATAATTCGAAAACGGAGTCACATATTGAGGTGGTGTTTCCACATTTAGTGATTGGTCATCAACTACTACAAGTTCCAAAAATAGTGGCCATCGAGGTCAAAGGTCAAAATACTTAAAACCAAATAACTCGAAAATAGGTCGACATACTGAGGTGCTGTTTCCAAATCTAGCAATAGGTCATCAACTAGTACATGTTAAAAAAGTAATGACCATCGAAGTCAAAGGTCAAAACTCGGAAACGAAGCAACGTATTGAGGTGCTGTTTCCACATTTAACAAGAGGCCATCAGGTACTACATGTCTCAAAATTAGTGGCCATCAAGGTCAAAGGTCAAAATACTTAAAACCTAATAACTCGGAAACGGATCCACATATTGAGATGGTGTTTCCACTTTTAGTAATTGGTCATCAAAGACCATATGTCCCAAAAGTGTTGACCATTGAGGTCAAAGGTCAAAATACTTAAAACCCAATAATTCGAAAACGGAGTCACATATTGAGGTGGTGTTTCCACATTTATTAATTGGTCATCAACTACTACAAGTTCCAAAAATAGTGGCCATCGAGGTCAAAGGTCAAAATACTTAAAACCAAATAACTCGAAAATAGGTCGACATACTGAGGTGCTGTTTCCAAATCTAGCAATAGGTCATCAACTAGTACATGTTAAAAGAGTAATGACCATCGAGGTCAAAGGTCAAAATACTTAAAACCTAATAACTCGGAAACGAAGCAACGTATTGAGGTGTTGTTTCCAAATCTAGTAATAGGTCATCAACTAGTACATGCTAAAAAAGTACTGACCATCGAGGTCAAAGATCAAATATTTAAAGCCGAATAACTCTTAAACGGATCAACATATTCAGGTGCTGTTTCCAAATATAATAAGAGGTCATCAACTACTACAAGTTTCAAAAATAACGACCATCGAGGTCAAAGGTCAATCTCGTAAACGAAGTCACATATTGAGATTACGTTTCCTCATTTAATACATTTGTGTGATCTATTCAATTTTGTACCAAGCAGAAAAAAGTGAGTGGCTTATTTACTTTTGTATTAATGAGAAAGAAATCAAATAAACACAATTTTAACTAGCGCAGAATTTCTGTAACACAAAAATTAATTTGGATGGACTAACAAGAAAGAAAGCAAAGATATACCATATTAACTAGCTGAGAATTATATGTCATCTTGTATTATTTAAACAAAACGAAGGGCTAAATTTGAGAAAGCGAACATGGACCATTTTACTCAAATTTGGATGGAGTATTTAGCTTTGTATGATACAGGAAAAAAGTGAAGAAGGTCCATTTTAACTAGTTCAATATTTCTGTACAATTTTGTACTACCCAAATTTTATTTTTGTACCAATCAGAACAAAATCAAAGAAGGGTCATTTTAACTAGCTCAGAATTTTTTACCTTTTTGTGCTATTCAAATAATAGAGGGAACAAATTTCAGTGGTCTATTTTATTTTTGTACCAATCAGAAGAAAGCAAAGATATTCCATTTTAACTATTTAAACAAACGAAAAGATAAATTTGAATGACCTATTCAACTTTGTACCAACGAGAAATGTCATTTTATCTAGCTCAGAATTTTATATCATTTTGTACTACTCAGATAAATAAAACCGAAGGAGGATCATTTTAACTAACTCAGACTTTTATACCGTTTTGTACTACTCCAATAAACGAAGGAATACAGTATTTAGTTTTATACCAACCAGAAAAAAAGAAGTGAAGAATGAATAAAATTTAGGTGGATTATTTTCTTTTTTACCAACTGGAAAAGAGAAGAAGAGCTACTTTAACTAGCTTAGAATTTTATATCATTATGTAATGTTTAAACAAACGAAAGTTGACCATTTTAACTAGCTCAGAATTTATGTAACAAGAGAAGAAATTTGAATGTTCTATTTTTGTGTCAATCAGAAAAAACCAAAGAAGGATCATTTTAACAAGTTCATAATTTCTGTAACGAAAGAACAAATTAAAGTGACCTATTCAATTTTGTACCAATGAGAAATGCCATTTTAACTGACTCAGAATTTTACTACTCAAATAAACAATGGAGTATTTAGTTTTATACTACCGAGAAAAACAAAGAAAGGATTTATAATTTGTGTTAACTCTAAAAAGGGCCATTCTGTATTATTTCAACAAACAAAAGGAAAAAGCAAAAAAGAACCATTTTAAACTAGTCTAATAAACGAAGGCATAAATATGAGTGAGACCAGAGAGAAAACCGAAGAAGGCCCATTGTAACTAGTTCAATATTTCTGTACAATTTTGTACTACTCAAATAAACGAAAGAAGGGCCATTTTATACTTTTTTGTACCATTAAAAAACTGAGGATAACTTGAGTAGTCTAAGTTTTTGTACTCATTCGAAGAAAAGTAAAGATGATACATTTTAACTAGCTCAGCTTTTTCATACCTAATGTTGCCATTTAAAAATGGGTGTTCTAACCATTCATAATAGGCTTAGATTTTTATGCCTTTTTGTAATATTTGTACCAAACAGAAAAAAAGCTACACAAATAAACAAAGGAATAAATTTGTAATAACCACAAAAAGCGAAGAAAGACCATTTGAGTGGCCTATTGAATTTTATACCAACGAGAAATCTCATTTCCAGGCCATGTTTTGCTATTTAAACAAATGAAGGACTAAATTTTGAAGAAGCGAACATGGACTCAGAATTTTATATCATTTTGTAATACTCAAATTTGGATGGATTATTTAGTTTTGTTCCAAGCAGAAAAAGGAATAAAAATATACTGATGAGAAAAGCGAAGACATTTAAAAAAATAATAAATTTATTGGGGGTGTTTTATTTCCTTTTGTACCAACGAGAACCATTTTTAACTGGCTTAGAATTTTATATCTTTTTGTAAAATTTGTACCAAACCGAAAAAAGCTAGGAAATACCATTTTTGTGCTAACCAAAAAGGGAAGAAAGACCATTTTAAATAGCTCAGCATGTTATAACTTTTTGTGCTTTTGGTCTACCCGATTTCTTAACCATGTACTATTTAAACAAACAAAGGAATAAATTTGTGTGATCTATTCACTTTTGTAACAAGCAGAAAAATGAAAGAACTAACATTTTGTACTAACTCAAACTAACGAAAGAATAAATTTGAGTGCCTTAAGCAAAGAAGGTCAATGGTAACTAGCCTGTTTGTGCTATTAAAATAAATGAAGGGTTAAATTTGAGTGACCTATTGAAGAATGAATAAATTGTTTGGTTCTTTACTTTTGTATTAGCAATTAAAAACGCGGAGAAGGTCTATTTTAAATAGTTCAGTATTTATGTACTTTCTGTACCAACCAGAGAAGAACAAAGAAAAACCATATTCTGCTACTCAAACAAACGAAGAAATTTCTATACCTTTTTATGCTATTCAAATAAACGAAGAAATACATTTGTGTGACCTATTCACTTTTCTAGCAAGCAGAAAAAGCCCCTTTTAGTTTTATACCAACCACGAAGGTCCATTATAACAAGCTCGGTATTTTTATACCATTTTGTATTATTCTAATAAATTTGGATGGTCTATTCATTTTTGTAACAATCAGAAGAAAAGTGAAGATGATACATTTTATACCTTTGTGAAGGATTAAAATAAACGATTGGTTCATTTAGTTGCGGTGTTACATTTTGTATATTTTTGTGTCATCCAGAGAACAATTTAAATTGACTCCCGTCTCTAAGTAAGGCTCATAAAATATTTGAACGTGAGATTTAACAAACCAGAGTTGCGTCATAATTCAATTATAACTTAATTCAGTAGAACATACTTCATAGCAATTGGCGTACTAAAGAAAAAAGAAGAAACAGCATGCTTGGACATTTCAGAAGAATCAGCTCATCAAGGAGAAGGAAAGTTTTTTTAAAGATCCATGTTGAACACCATCTATAGAGTGCTGCAGATATTTAAGCAACGTTACGAATGCGCTACCTATCATTTGTATTGCTAGTATAGTGAGAGTCCTAAGGTACTGCCTATTGCTCAACGATTCAATTATTTTTTTAAACTTTCCTTCCTCGTCTAAGTCCAAAAAGACAAATATATATTTTTGCATTTATGTATTGGAAAATATTATATTTAGAAAATAATGGAACATACATCATGATGTTATATTAACGAATTGTTTCTTTGTATTGCTTGAAACATATTATTAAACACGGAGAATGCATAGAATGTTTTTATTGTAGATATATAAATAGATGTATCACAATTGAAAAAATTATTTGATTTGTTTTTGCTGAAGAGCAGAAAAAATGACTAGCACGGAGATTGTTTATGTTTCACCTAGAGAAAAAGAAATTCAGCGTGAAAACGAAAAACCTATACTGTTAATTCATCCGTCTGATCCCGATTTGCTCAATGAATTACGTGATAAAGTGATAATCATATATTCATCACAAGAAATACAAGAAGTGCATTATTTTAGACGATATAATAGATATAATGATGAAATACTCCCTGAATGTGATGATGACAGTGTTTCAAATATTAACTGTTTTGAAGTGGAAGCTAATGAGTGCGAGTGTACTAGTGAACGTATTAGTGATACATGTGTTATACAATTATTTAATGAGTACACTCCAAATTCAGTATTATTATGTGAAGCATGTTCTGAACATAATGAAAATGAAAAAGATCACAACTATTTCCTGCGGTAGGATTATGAATTATTACAAAAGGTGTGGACGATCTTAATTAAACGTGAAATGAGAGAGAAAATCTATAAACTTTATTTAAAGAAGCATTTTAAAGGTTGTAATATTAAGAACACTTACACTTTGGAGAAAAAATTTAATCTGGTGTATGAATACATTACAGAGTGTGATTATTATATCAAAGAAATAGTAGAAATGTTTTTAGAGAAAGATAAACAATTATTTAATTCTGTAAATGAACACTGAGCCCACTGTAGCATATGCATTTGATTGTGTATGAATAGACGAACATATTAGGGCTAAAATTACAAAGGGTTACAGAGAATTTAACTGTTAACTATATTATTTTATAAATGGATCAATTTGTAGTATTGTAATATTCAGAATTTAATAGATTACAAAAATTGGACTCTGGCAACTGAATTGTCAGTGAAAGTAGTGTATTGTTTTCTTTAAAAGAAATAAATAAAGTGATCTGGATGGCACAAAAATATACAAAATGTAGCACCACAAAGGTATAACATTCTGAGGTTTTCTTTTGATTGTTACAAAAATGTAATAGACCACCCAAATTTATTAGAGTAATACAAAACGAACCTTCTTCACTTTTTTCGTGGTTGGTACAAAACTAAGAGGAGCTTTTTCTGCGTGCTATAAAAGTGAATAGGTCACAAATTTAATTAGTACGAAAGGATATAAGATTATTCTTCGTTTTTTTCGTTTATTTGAATAGCACAAAAGGGTATAGAAATTCTGAGCTAGTTAAAATGACCCTTCTTTGATTTTCTTCTGGTTGGTACAGAAAGTAGAATTTGAGTAGTACAAAATGTACATAAAAATAGACCTTCTCCGGTTTTTTAATTGCAAACAAAATTTATTCATTCTTTATTTTTTTCTACTTGGTACAAAATTGAATAGGTCACTCAAATTTAATAGCACAAAAAGGTATAGATTGTGACCTTCTTTGCTGAAGCCACTCAAATTTATTCTTTCGTTTGTTTGAGTTAGTTAATGAATGGACAAAACTAAATAGACCACCCAAATTTGATTAGTACAAAATGTTAGTTCTTTCCTTTTTCTGCGTGTTACAAAAGTGAATAGGTCACACAGAAATTTATTCCTTTGTTTGTTTAAATAGTACATGGTCAAGAAATTGGGTAGACCAAAAGTTATAACATGCTGAGCTATTTAAAATGGTATTTCCTTGCTTTTTTCGGTTTGGTACAAATTTTACAAAATGCATAAAATTCTAAGCCAGTTAAAAATGGTTCTCGTTGGTACAAATGGAAATAGGACACTTCAATAAATTTATTATTTTTTTAAAAAATGTCTTCGCTTTTCTGGTCAGTACAAATTTATACCTTTGTTTTCTTTTTCTGCTTGGTACCAAAACTAAATAATTCTTCCAAATTTAAGTATTACAAAATGATATAAAATTCTGAGTTAGTTAAAATGGTCCATGTTCGCTTTCTCAAATTTAGCCATTCGTTTGTTTAAATAATGCAACATGCAGTAGAAATCCTGAGATAGACAAAAATGGCATTTTTCGTTGGTATAAAATTGAATAGACCACTCAAATATATTCCTTCGTTTATTTAAATAGTTAAAATGGACCTTCTTCGCTTTTTTATAAATTCTTAGCTAGTTAAAAGAGCATTTCTCCTTGGGTACAAAATGGAATAGATCACATAAATTTATCTCTTTGTTTATTAAATATTTAAATAGTTAATATGGCATATCTTTGCTTTCTTTCTTGTTAGTCAATCCAAATTAATTTTTGCGGTACAGACATTCTGCGCTAGTTAAAATTGTGTTTGATCTAGTTAAAATGGTCTTTTTTCGCTTTTTCTTTCGTTTATTTGAGTAGTACAAAATGATATAAAATACTCAGCTAGCTAAAATGGTTCTTTGTTTGGTATAAAAAGTAAAACACCCAAATTTGTTCTTTCGTTCATTGGACTAGGACAAAGGTATATAAATTCTGATATAGCTAAATTGGACCTTCTTCGATTTTTCTGGTTAGTACAAAAAGCAGGCCACTAAAATTTATTCCATCGTTTGTTTAAATAGTACAAAAAGGTACAGAAATTCTCAGTTAGTTAAAATGGGCCTTCTTCGCTTTTCCTGGTTAGTACAATTTTATTCTTTCGTTTATTTGAGTAGTACAAAATGGTATAAAATGATCCTCTGGTTCCTACAAAATTAAATAGCTCACTCATATTTATGCCTTCGTTTATTAGACTAGTTAAATGATCCTTTTTTGCTTTTTCCTTTTGTTTGTTGAAATAATACAAAATGGTGTAAAATACTCTATTTAAAATGACCCTTTTTAGAGTTGACACAAATTATAAGTCCTTTGTTTATTTGAATACTCCAAAATGGTACAATTTCTTTGTTTTTCTCGGTGGTACAAAACTAAATACTTCATTGTTTATTTGAGTAGTAAAATTATATAAAATAGACCTTCTTCGCCTTTTTTAGACCACTCTAATTCTGAGCCAGTTAAAATGCAATTTCTCATGGGTACAAAATTGAATAGGTCACTCAAATTTATTCTTTCGTATTCAAATTTATTTTTCTCGTTGGTATAAAAAGTAGAACATCAAAATTATTCTTTCGTTGCAGAAATTATAATCCTTCATAGGATTTTTTCTGGTTTGATACAAAAACAGAACATTTCAGTAGTTCAAAAGTTACATAAATCTGAGCTAGTTAAAAGTGTCATTTTTGTGTTTTTTTTAAACAGTACATAATGATATAAAATTTTAAGATAGTTGAAGTGGCTCTTCTTCACTTTTCCAGTTGGTACAAAAGAGAATAGACCTCCCAAATTTTATTCATTCTTCACTTCTTTTTTCTCGTTGGTACAAAACTAAATACTCTATCCAAATGTATTCCTTCGTTCATTTAAATGGCATTAAAATGCTATTTCTTTGCTTTTCCTCGCTGTACAAATTTCTTCCTATGTTTATTTAAATAGTTAACATGGTCCTCCTTCGTCTTTTTTTCTAGTTGGTACAAAACTGAATACTTCTTCGTTTATTGGAGTAGTACAAAATTGTATAAAAGTCTGAGTTAGTTAAAATGGTCCTTCTTCGCTTTTTTCTGGTTAGTATAAATTTATTGATTCGTTTAATTAAAATGGGCCTTTTTCGCTTTTCTTAAGTTCTACAAATTTAATCCTTCGTTTATTTGAGTAGTACAAAATGGCATTCCTCGTTGGTACAATTTTGAATAGGTCACTCAAATTTATCTCTTTTTTATTTAAATCGTACAAGGTTATGTGGCATTTTAACTAGCTGAGTATTTTATATCTGGTTTCTTTCTCGAAGTGAGCCACACAAATTTATTCATTCTTCACTTTTTCTGCTTGGTACAAAACTGAATAGGTCACACAAATTTATCCGACACGCTGTTTACAAGTTATTAAGGTTTAAGTATTTTGACCTTTGACCTCGATAGTCAGTACTTTTTTAACTTGTACTAGTTGATGACCTATTACTAGATTTGTAAACAGCACCTCAATATGTAGATCCATTTTCGAGTTTTGACCTTTGACCTCTACGGTCAGTACTTTTTGGTCAGCACCTCAATATTTGGCTCCGTTTTCGAGTTATTAGGTTCTAAGTGTCATACAAAGGGCGTATCTCATATAAACAATAAGACCCGGGTAGAAATAAATATGATATTCGTAATCAGCATGGTCGAAAACCTCCATATGCCGAGTTTCATCCAAATCGGTAAAAAATTGTCATAAAAAGGGCGTATCCCACATAAACTATAAAAAAATCTTTGCTATGTAATCTCCTATGTCCGTAATCTCTGTGGGAAATAGGGTTTAAAAAGGGAACAAGTACATCCCCATTATTGTCTAGTTTGTTGCTGTGTTCGTATAAGGATTGGAAACGATGCTCATAAAAGAGAATGAATACACCCTAAACGAATACATCTCTGCTATGTTCAATTAGGGTTGGAAAAGTGATCATCAAAGAGAATGAATACACCCCTTGTAAACCGTGGGTGGACGGTTCAGTAATCTTTACTATAATGTGCTCACTGTCTATGTTAAAATAGGGGTTGGAACAAGTTCACCCCTGCTACGTTACGTAGTCTTATGTATTACCTGCCATGGTAAAAATAGGGGTGGAAAAGTGATCACAAAAGATTATCTGCTCTACTATGTGTTCGTTGTCTCCATGTATTCTCTGTTATGGTAAAATAAAGGGTGGAAAAAGTACGTAGTCTTATGTATTATCTACTATGTTAAAATAAGGGTTGAAAAAGTGATCATTAAAGGGAACGAGTTCACCCTCTAAAATGTACTCATAAAAGAGAACAAGTACACCCCCTAAAATGGACTATTTTTAATCTTCGCTTTGTTTCGTAGTCTCTGTGTGATTACTGTTATGGTAAAATAAGGGTTGAAAAATGAGCCATACTCTTTTATTAGCTGTGCTATGTTCAAATAGTTGTGGAACGAGTCTTATGCATCTGCTATGTGTTCGTAATGTACTATGTGTTCGTAGTATCAGTGTAATTTCTGCAATGTTAAAATAGGGATTGGAAAATGAGCCATACTCTTGTATTAGCTCTGCTATGTTACATAGTCTTATGGTCTTATATGTGTTCGTAATCTTATGTGTTATCTGCTATGTTAAAATAGGGGTTGGAAAATATGCTCATAAAAGGGAACGAGTTCACCCTTGCTATGTTACGTAGTCTTATGCTCTTCTATGTGTTCTTAATCTTATATGTTATCTGCTATGTTAAAATAGGGGTTGAAAAATATGCTCATAAAAGGGAATAAATTCACCCCTAAAATGGAGGTCGTAAAAGACCGTGGGTTCACGATGTAAGGTGTTCAATTTCTCAGGGGCTCCTGAGTTGAGCAAGTATGGCCAAATATGGCCCAGACCGATCCATTTTCTACTACTATAGACATTTAAAAATGATCGAAATTATCAATATTATGTCTAATCCATAGTTTTCGGGTCACTGTTAATCATTCAGATTAACAGTGACATTTCCCATCCTTTTTAAATCCAAAATCAGCCCCGGCACTTGGGGGAGGGGAAGAAAGAGATATATAAAATGATCGAAAATGGCCGATATTAGTGCTGAATCCACATTTTTGGGGGTGGCTGAGATGATGATGATACTTCCGATTCCATGGCCCGCAACATGGGGAGGTGATATATATATATATATATATATATATATATATATATATATATATATATATATATATATATATATATATATATAAACTAACCAACCAACTCTATGGCCTATGGAACCCGGAGGTTCAATGCCGCGTTTACAAAAGCTCTCCACTGACTTCTATCCTTAGCTAACTGCATCCAGTTTCTACTTTGTATTCCAATTTCTGCGAGATCCATCTTAATATTGTCCTCCCATCTGCGCCTAGGTCTTCCTAATGGTCGTTTTCCGATTGGTCTTCCAGTCAAGACTGAAAGCGTTTCTACTTTCTTCCATTCTAGCTACATGACCTCCCCACGTAAGCCTCCTAGACTTGACGACCCTAACAATGTTGGGTAAACCATCTGGGGTTAAATTAATATCATGGCAGTCAAGCTGGAACAAAACGAGCCCTGCGGGGCTTCTGACCCGCTGTTACTACTACTGCTATTACTACCTTTACTATGGATTCGTGTAGGAAAACTGCGCGCGTTACGTAACTAAATCACTTTTCTGAGTATTATTTATCACATTTTAATAGAAATCGAAACGTAATAAAAATGAAATATAAGAATTAAAAAGGCTTCTCTGAGGTGTGTTTGAACCCACACCAAAAGTAATTATAATTACTAACCAGTTGTGCTAGCAGTCTCGGCCACGAAGACCTACAATAGTTTGTAGTTCATTTCTGCTATATTTTTGGTAAGTGGCGAGAAAAAGTTAACTTCAACTAATCAGAACCGCGTATTTAGCTCATATTGCTAGGGTCGAACGTCATTAAAAATAAGCTTCTGAACACTTGTGAATTTATCTACGTTTTACTTTCAAGGCCTCCATTACCCTTCCTTTTTCATTTGTTTCTGTTTACTTATCTGAGATGAGTATCTCTAACAAGGAGAAGGCAGAGTTTGGTAAACGAACTTCGGGGCCTTTTTGCGAGGTGGTAGTGCACATTTAAAGAGTAATATTACAAACTGGGAGAGCGCTATGGCCAAAAATAACAGAGAAAAACCGTCTTAAAGTTTTCTACTCGATGCATATATCGTACGACGCTCGAATTTACCAAGTGACGGTGTGGTAGAGTGAGTAAAATCTGTAACTTATAGGTAAAGTGTCCCGGTTCGATTCCTGTTCGAGTCATACATCTTTTTTTTGCTTCAACCAATTAAGGAGGAAGTTGTAACTCTAAGTAAAATATTAACTCACCGAATGTTTATAATGAATAAAACAATAGAAATTTTCAAATCACTTTTAAAATCTTTGAATGTTACATGTTAACTGGCAAACAAAATTTAATCTATTCCGTAAATATACTGATATCACGAGTTATATTATGGTTACTACCAGTGGCGTCTTAGTCATGGAAATATGAAAATTCTCCAAGATATTTCATTTACTTTAATATGGTAAATAACATTTCGGAGGGGCTTAAGCCCGGAAGCACCGCCCTTAAATATACCACTGGTTACGACAGTCGTTGTGTAATAAATGTTCTTGACGCCTCGTGTCTACATCTGTTGACAGTTTGCGAATTACAAAGCAGTTGAGGGGGATATTCCGTTTGCTAATACTGGATGTTGCTATAACCAAAGATTTCCTCCTTATTCCCCTTGTAATTCGCACACTGTTTACATATGTAGATATGAAGCGTCAAGAACATTTTTTACATAACAACTACGGTAACAATAATATTTACGGAATAGATTAAACTTTGTTCCTACCGTAGTTAACATGGAACATTAAAAGATTTTACAAGTAATTTGAAAATTTCTATTGTTTTATTCATTGTAAACATATAGTGAATTAATATTTTACTTATAGTTAGTATAATATTTTACTTACTTGTGAATTAATATACAAATGGCTACTTTATTGGTTGAAGCAAAAGGAAGAAGTTTGACTCGAACAGGAATTGAATCTGGAACCCTTTAATGATGAGTCAAAGATTCTCCTTACTTTGCCAAGCCGCCACTTGGTAATTTTGTGCGTCGTACAATATATACAGCGAGTAGAAAACTTTAAGACGGTTTTTCTCCGTTATTTTTGGCCATTACGCTCTCCCAATTTGCAATATTAATACTTTAAATGTGCACTACCAACTCGCAAAAAATGGTCCCGAAGTTCACTTATCAAAGTCTGCCTTCTCCTTCTAAGTGAAAAAGGAACTTCAGCATTTTTGAACATTGATATTTGTAATTGCAATAATAACAATAGGACTTATACTACTACTTGGCTTTCAAGACATACAGCCTGTGAGTTTTTAGAGGAGCTAACTACTGGAAACAATATATTTTTAAACCATTACACTATATAAATTATTATATAAAAATTTATGTAACTATTTGTGCCTGATCATCACGGCCAAATTACAAAGTCAAATTAAATGACTTTTGGTATATAGTTAGACCGTAATCCAAACTAGGATGTTATCACTTTTTACATTATAATAATATCTTAAGGAGGTAGTGGGGATTCGAATTTCTGTTAAAAAAATGAGTATCTCGCAAGCCGTTAAACTTATGGAGCTCAAATTCAGTATATTAACTCTCTATTGAAAATGAACACAACGTCTCATAGCATTTTCTAAAATTCTTCTTTATGAGCAGGAGGCGGCACTTTCTATATATGCAAAATTGGTAGTGGGTTGATTTATAAAAATAATTGAAAATGATCGATGTTAGATGAGAAACAAATTCACAAATTGAGAAACAAAAACCATTCGCTTTCTACTATAATAATTGCTTAAGCTCATGTTTATTATATGGAGCTATTAGGGCACAGAACAAACAAGCAATAAAGTTGTGACAAAATAGACATAAAATTTGTAATGTACTCTTAATCACACGGTAATTTTAAGTTTGGACTGTACGTTTGTCTACTTACCTTGATTTGGGACTTTCAAATTTCATGCATTTTTCCACTGAAAAGTATCAATAATTCAACAAGAAAATAAATTGTACCATGATAATTAAATTGAAATTCATCGAAATTTGTCCTATGATAAACACTTCACCGTTTTATATATACAGTAAAGGTCAGATCCCCGTTATTGAAATAGACGGGTGCTTGAGCGAGTGACCGTAAAAATTTAAACTTCGATTAGTTAGAATTTCACAACCTGGTTTTACTATTACAAGTATAAACTCTTTAGTCAGTAGAGAAGAGGCTGTGTATCATATGTCAGAGTTGATAACGATGTGTTTTGGTAGGTGGTGGGTCGGAGCGGGTCGGTGGATTGTGGGTCAGAGTGGGTCATTGTGAGTAGTTGGTACGAGTGGATCGTGGTGAGTGGTGGGTCCGAGTGTGTCATGGTAGGTGGTGGGTCAGAGTGGGTCAAGGTTGGTGAAAGGTCATGGTGGTTCATGGTGGGTGGTGGGTCAGGTTTTCATTGACCCACGCCATCACTACCTCAGATAGTTCAGTGCTCGTGGTCCCGTGTTCAATTCCCGGAGGGAGATCCTTTGAAATTGTATGTGTTTTCGATGTATCTGTGTTCGTGTCCCTGTCGTTCAAAGTTCCTGGAAATAGCTTAAAAAACGAGTATTACTAAGTATAATAAAGACACGTTACGGAGATACTTTCGGTGAATCAGAAGAGAAAGTGGCTGAGGCACTATATGTATATTTTTGTTTTTTAATTTAAATTTGAAGTCTTTCGACTATAGTACTTTATCATGACAGAAATCAGTGTGTTTCGTCGTTATCGTAAACGTGTGCAATTTGCTTCATAAACGAGTGTTTTTCTCACTCTTACTTAACAGAGCAGTCTTAGCGTAATGGCGTGAGCATTCGTTTCGTGATTCAGGGGTCCTCGTTTTGATTCTCGCTGCGGTAAGTTGTTTTTATGAAATACAATATTCATATTTCTGATGTATAATAAAAAGAAAAAAACTCAATCTCTTTCGGTCTTTCAAGTTAGAGTGGAGACTACTTTCTTCACAGGGGAAATACTAGCAAAATGACGTCACATGTCTGTCTACAACCTTGATTCATACTGTGGTGGAAAACTTAACGTGTTTAGCTAACAATTCATGAATACGATCCCTAAGGGTCAGGCTTAGGGCCTACTATGAGCCATAAATGTGTCTGAAACAATATTGTTTCCGAGCAATTATTCCGAACGTCTTTCACTATTACTCCTATTGCTAGAAATAATAATATTCCATTCGCGATTTCCTACACGATCCATATATCCGTTAAAATAAAATTTGTAAATACGAACTATTCTTTTATATATTGGTATGTATATTTTGTCAAAATATCAATATCATGCATACATAATCCAAAGTCTTTTAGCCAAAGAAAGCGTGTTACTATGTATCGTGATGAAGACAAATCCTAATTAATTTCTGTTTAGGCATTCGAAGTTTCGATATTAATGTTGTCCAGGAGCTGACATCTTCTTTCTCCCTCTCATTTCCTTTCGGACACTAATCGCTCTTATCCTTTCTCTATCACTATCTCTTATCCTTACTTTTTCTTTTTGTAATAACTTCAGTACGCTCATTTACATTGCAATAAGACGTATTATTGAGGTCTTAAATTTTCAGTAATAATAATAATAATAATAATAATAATAATAATAATAATAATAATAATAATAATAATAATAATAATAATAATAATAATAATAATGGTATTAAACTTTTAAAAGTTTCCCTAAAATTAGGCAAAACTTACAGATAAGCCGGCATTTCGGGAGGGTGTCTGGAGCTCCAAGACACCTCTTCAACTATCAAAATTTTAAACCAAAGCGTTCCAAAGAAGTTTCATGCATAATGTATTCTACTGTACGTTTTAGGGAAAATAACTGTAATAAAAATAACTGAATATCACTGAACAGTAAGGCATACAATAAACTTAGAGCTCCTCCTTGGCTAAGCGGTTAGCGTACGCGCCTTTGGCGTGGGAGTCCCAGGTTCGATTCCCGGCGGGAGCTCATGTGGTTCGGATTACACGTTAATTAGTAGGTCCACGTCTCATATAGCCTTGCTGCTGAACGGGACGTTAAACTCAAATTCAACTCGAACTAACTTTTAGGATATGCAGAAGTAATTATAAAAGCTTAGCTACAAAAATACCTACACAGACCATAATAAATTCAATGAGCTCCAAAATACAAAGTAACAAAATAGCGTATAAGATTCAGTATACAAAGCAATTGTTACTTAAAGAATGGACATACACCATTTCGAGTTTCGAGATAAAACAAGAAATGTTTACGATACTTTTCATCTCGTCTCGATTTACATCTCCAAAGCGAAACGATAATTTGAGTTAGCCTTGTCTCATCTTGAATGTAAAATGTTAACTCTCGCCTCAATTTTGTTTATTTTGTTTCAGAAACGAAATTAGAATTCCTCTTCTTGTGAGCAACACTAAACAAAACCGAAATATTCTTGCCAAATGTTACATTTCTGTTATGGATAGAGCGATAATAAACTCCCAACTTTTAATCTTCTATGAGATAATAATAAATATTATTAGTTTATTATTATTATTACTATTATTATTCCTGAAGATTTGATAGTTGAGGTATTGAAACATCCGAGTATTCAAATATCAGAAGAAAATAAAACGTGTGTCATCGCCGATCAATCACTATCAAAAATTCTAAAGTAAAAAAATGTACTGGTCTTTCGTGGATCCGATTCGATTCGCCTACCTTCAGATTACTGGTCGCGCGCCTTGACCACTTCCACGATTACTACGCAGCAATTGATTTGTCTTTAGTTTGTTTAATATAATGCACGCGCCGTATTTGATTCAAAATAAAGGAGTTTTGTATTTTGTTTTTAAAAAAATCTGTAATGTTGATAATTTAGTGAATACAGTGATATAACGCCCTCCTCGTCAATTGCATATTCCTGTGTTTTGCCAATCAATCTGACTATTAACAAGCTACTGTTTTGATCGAACAGAAAAGGCTCTTTATTTAGAAGGACCGGAAGAAGTAACGCTTTAGATGAGTGGTTAGAGTTGTTGTTTTCTAACCTGGCGGCCCGGGTTCGATTCCCACTTTCGCCGTTTATCCTTTTTAAAATATTTCATTTACAAGGCTGAGCTCCAGTTAGATGGTGCTATATGAAAGATAATCTCCACTGAAGAAATTCAGTGATGATGTAATCCTGAAAATAAAGGAAGGAAAAGGAATAGAGAAAAGGAGTTACAGAATTAATTCTGTTAATGTTTTTATATTTGATATTAACCGTTAATTTCGTGCATTTTTAAACTATTGTTTATTGACACTATATTTTCCTCTTTTCTCCTTGTGTCTCAATGTGTAAATTTGCACAAATATTAAACAAATCACGAACCCTCAGTTACATTTGAAACCTAGGGAGAAATACGTTTAATACGGGTAAGTTCTCCAACTCGTTAAGTGTTATGGAATTTTGTATTTGTAATATTTACAAATTAATTACTGCATAACAATATTTAGCATTTTCAAACATTATTTAGCGAAGAATGAAATCAGATAAGTTCTTCTTTCGAAGTAACATTACATATCAATCAGTGGCGGCGGAGCCTAGGAGCTCAGGCCCTGTTAGACCCCCAAAATTTTCATTAGGTGCTGGGCTCTTCCCCTGAGTGATCAATCCATACTTTAATTGAGTTGCAGGTAGGACTACTGTTAATAGCTTTAAAACTCAGCTCAAGGCTTTGTGTTTATTTTACAAAAAGTAATCTAATACATATACCGCATAATGTATCCATATACGCATATATGTATAGTCATTTGAAGTAATTTAACTTGTTTATATATCCCTCATTTGAGTTAATTATAACATTATTTAAGTTCCCCGACTGTTATCTTCTCATCGGCGCCTCTGGTGTCCGTATATTTGTTTCTGGTACTGTGCTGTGTACTGTGAGTGCAAGTATGCAATGACTCCTTTTTGTTATTTCGTTACCCAGCATTTCTCCTCACTCCTGCACAAAAACACACTTTACGATTTGTTCTTTTTAACAGGTGGGGCAACTTCATGCTGCTGTCCTAGCTACTCTAACAGACGTAATTAATCTTATAGCGGGCCCAAGTTGGGTTGCCTAACTCACGGACTTTGTACCTCAAGAATTTCTGTGGCCCGCTTTACACCAATTGACAATAATGAAATATGCATTTTTAGATTGCATATGCGTGACTTCCTTTACGTTGATAAGGACCATCATCCACAGTTTCGGGAATTCGAAATAGGGACTGTTGAAATTTGTCTTTTTCGCTATTTTGTGTGCAGCCCTAGCTCTGAAACTATGCACTTTTTGCCAATGGTCCATATGAACTTTTCCCTTATTTTGATTTGAGGAATCACCTCTTATAGTTTGTCGGTATAGTTCATTAACACTATATATATATATATATATATATATATATATATATATATATATATAATGTTAAATCAATGCAGTTGAAATGTTTTCTTTACATTTATTGAATGTGGGACAGTATTCGTGTTTCAAATTTAAATATCATTGTTTTATATATTTTCAGAGCGTTCTTTCAAGACAATCTGATCTAGCAGTTGTTAAAGACAAAGTATATACCATTATTGCTGTGGCAGGGAGTAAAGGTGAAGAAAGGTATAGGTAAGGTATAAATGTTTAAGCTTCTACATTTTGTAAGTGATTTGAGGGCAATTGAGTTCAGATTAGACAAGAATTTCCATCTTTTAGTGGCTCTCACAAATGGCTCAAATGAGATTAACTTGTGAACATTTTTTTTATTTCGTAATGTTTTGCTGTTCTTTATTAATTTCTCTTTTATCTCTTACCTAAATTTTATTCTTCTTGAATGAATACGGCATTTAATTTTTCAGATCAAAAAGCGGGTCACTCTTGAAAAATTGCATTATAGTCATAGTTATGCATTTGCTTATAACAGAAATTATAATTAAATAAATAAGAAGTTAAGATTCACGAACACTGACTAATCAAGTCGGTAATGTTTTAAATATCAAATTTCTTGGGGGAGGACAGATGTGATTCGCGAACTGTCCCGGGTTAACAGGTGTAACAAGGAATCTTTTATCCCCGCGAATAGTGTTGCCACGAGACGAGACATTTCTCGTGTCTCGTCTCGTCTCGTAAACGAGACGAGACACGAGACGGGACAGAACCCTTTTAGACGAGACACGAGACGAGACGGGACGTCTCGTGAAATGTCTCGTCTCGTCTCGTGTCTCGAAAATGAAAACGCTGGCGGGAATGCCCAAGATTGAAATTGCCAGTGGTCATATAGATTGCAAAAGGAAAATCCCCGTTGTGAGAAAACATGTTGAAAAGCCTTCATACAAAAGTGTCCTCTGTCTATTGAATGAAACAATCGTGATATATGAGCTTCCAGGAATATCATCCTTAATGCCTTGTCCCCAATTCCCCTTGCTGTAAACTGAGGAATTCTCATTTTTTTATTTCTGGCTGGAATGATGACAAACAAAATCAAAGACAGGGAAGATTTTCACAAGGTCAAGAAACCGAACTACCATCACCATCTATTCAATTTGAAAACTGGGTAAGGACTACACTCATTACAGGCTGTAGTTAAAAGTTCTGGCTGAGATGGCGAAAGAGAACAGAACAGACTACACTTGTCTTTATTCTCTGGTGGCGGTATTCTTTTTGCTATATGAACCGAAAACGGCAATTGAAGTATGTCATCTTGGAACTAAAATTTTGTCTTCTCTCTCTCTCTCTCTCTCACACACACACACACACACACACACACACACATACACATAAAAACATACTTTTACCATTTTACCAATCGCTCGCTTATTATACAGCAGTCATGTTGTAAAATTCACCTCTTCGTTTGGAAGGCGGGCGAAGGACAAAGAAAACAAAGATATTATCGACGAACCCTTCAAATTGTTTGCTTTCAGCAAATTTATGATACTAACAATAACACTTTAGGTGAAGAGGTTTTACAGGGGGACCTTCGTTTTGTTACGCGGAAATGTTTGATCTGACCAGAGTGCGAAATTGCCCTCTGCTTTCATGTTGAGAGGAGGGGAATACTTCCCTTCCCTAGTGAATAATATTCATTAGGACCTGAATTATCTTCAGAAATTGTTTCTTACAGGCATATAAAACCTCTCGAACTTGATAAGTTTAAAGAACATTTGGTATAATATTCATGGAACTCCGTTGAAAGCAGAAAATATAATGAGAATGATCAAAATTCGAACATTGGAGAACATAATTAACAGAAAAGAAATAGGATACCCAAATCATATTTTTAAACCTGCTATACAATGTATATCCTATATTTTTACTAATTCTTTACTCCCATGAAAGTATCCTGGGGAGGATTTTCTCTCCAATTTTTTCAGACTGAAATCCTTTTATCCCGTACGATTTCGCCCCCTGACACAATACGAAAAAACAAATGCTGTTAAAATCCATACACATGACCATTCCAGGACTCAACCCGGGGCCTTCAAGCCATGGTCTATCGCCGCAGACCGCTCGGCTTGGTATGAAGATGTACGTTGTATGATTGCGAATAGGTCACGACAATATAAGAAACTTTAATCCAAAATGGCCAACCAAAAATCAACTTTTTTTAGCCACTGGCTAATCTGGGTGTACTGTCATGAGTTTGTTACACAAACGGGGCAGCCACCACATAGTAGCACACACCCCGCGGTTATGGGAACAGATTTGAACCATAAAGGTGAAGACTGGCCCCAAGCATTCTTTCGTCCGATGAGTCGTTCAGCTCCCATTACTATGGCACTTTAAGTAGAGCTTACTGTGCAGTAACATATAAAATTTCAATCAAATACTTTCCATTACTCAATAAAATTATTTTTGTTCCGAGCTTTTTTTAAAAAAAATAATTGCAACAAATCTAAACATGCTAAAATGGAAAGTAGTTTTTGGATTGTTATGGGTTAACACTGTGAAACCTAAAGGCTGGAATATATGAAATCAAAGTGTACACACATATCTATCTCTCTATTTATCTATATATCTTTCCATCTCTCTCTCTCTGTATATATATATATATACAGACACTATAAAGCAAGTGGGCTGATAGTATACGATAGTATCGGGGATGGTGACACCTTTACATCGAACTTTGCTTGTCGTGTAAACATTATTTGACATTAGTGTCTTCATCTTCGACGTACCTATGAGCAATTTGCTGTATATTCGTGTATTGAAACTGATGAAACAAATTTCAATGTTTCTGAATGTAGAAAAAAAAGCCAGGGTCGAGAAGCCTCAGACAACTAACAGCAGAGATATTATCTTGTAAGCTATTTGTCCTTGCCTTGTGAGCTTATTTGAATTGATTTTTAAGACCTTTAGGCAACTTTGGCGATGGATGATGATGGGAAAATTAGTGGAATGAAGAAAGTGGTAGGATACTAGACAACTTCGAGGAAACACACACATTCGAAAAATGAAATGAAATGAAATCTTTGAGTTTTACGTCCCACGGTTATGCCAGTTAGGCTAAAGGAGACAATGATGATGAGTAATGAACGAAATGGTGGAATGTAGAAAGTGGGAGGAAACGGGAGAACCCCGAGAAAACCCACGCACACGGTGTTTGTCCTCATACAAAGTTCACTTGACGGGGCTGGGATCGAACCCGAGACCCCAAGCACAAGAGGTGAACGCTGGCTCTACCACTAAACCACAGCGGTCCCCACACACATTCAATGTTTGTCCATCACAAAGCTCACATGTCACTAACCGAGATCGAACCAACTACCACATACACTGGAAGTGAAGGCTTCACGGTGTAGCTACCGTGACATTTCTTGTCTTGTGTGTTCTGGGTAATACTTGTAACTTAGTTGTATCTTGATTAGCATGGTGCAGCCTGCTACATTTTACTTTCGTTCCCATGGTATGCTGCTATAATTTTTACGGAACGAGACAAACGAGACGAGACGGGACGGGACAGAACCTCTCGAGACGAGACACGAGACGGGACGAGCACATTTTTTCGAGACGAGACACGAGACGAGATATGCTTTTCACGAGACGAGACGAGACAGCCTGAAGTCTCGTCTCGTGGCAACACTACCCGCGAATTATTAGTGAGGGAGTAATAATTTCCCAGGGAGTAAATTTTCACTCCCTCGAATTCTCTAAGAACGCTATACAATTTTATTAATATCTCAGGACAACTATTATTATTATTATTATTATTATTATTATTATTATTATTATTATTATTATTATTATTATTATTATTATTATTATTATTATTATTAAATTACGTTATTTAAAACTTGTGCGGAAAACCGAAATAATGAGTTCTATTCCGGAAATTTCTTGTCATTTTAGGATTATTGGAAGCACCACAAGTTTTGTTTTACGTTACGATAAATAGTAACAATGCATGAATGGAATTGTTGCCTTCTATTTGAGTCTGTTACATCTGTTTTCTGACGAGAGTAAACATTATTTGCCTTTGCCGAAAATACTTCAGAATATTTTACAATTTTGCCTAATTTTGATATAGTTTGTTGATTGTTTTCATGTTATAATTTTTTTGTATAGTTTTGTGTTTTTAAATTTTGTTTGTTATCCCATATAACGTCCAAACTAGAAAAGGAGATCACATAAAAAAAGAAAAGAAAGCAAGAAAAGGTTAAGAAAATCTCTCCCCCTTCTCCTTTTCCAATGCATTTACATATATCATCCCAGTTAAACTCATTCTCCCTTTCTAAAACGGCGTTCTGAAACTGGGCAATCTCATTGCAATAACAAACAAGGTCCTGTATCTGTCTGTACAGGTGCTGAATGTGGACAACACATATTTCAACTATAATCTATGTTATTAAGGGGAGGACAAACAAACCGATGCAAAGAATTTTATTAAAATCATATTTCCAATTAGCTATCAAACGTGTCTTCTACCTTTCTTTGTTTCATATTTTATTAATATTTTCCATTCATCGTTTCAATAATTATCGGCATCTCTAACGAAATTATTGGGAGTAAATTAAATGTAAAACATGTATGCCCAAGTTATTACTGTAAAGGTAACCAAGAAAGTTCTGTCGCTCTTTTATGGAGATCTGTGTTCAATAGGCCCTCACACCATGCGTTGAATGCGAATGGAGATAAGACCAGTATTAATGTGGGTATATCAAATATACTACCAGGTTGTGGCAGTTCAGTTACACCGTGAACTTGAGTAAGAACAGAGTGAACATGGGACCTCCACAGAGCGTCATATACTGTACGAGTTCAAACTTTGATCAAACGCCGCAGCAGCAGGGCGGAAGATATGCCAGGCCTTTGGTGAGGTTGTCGTGACTACGCGGGCAGTGCAACGGTGGTTTAACAAGTTTAAGGACGGTAACGAAACACTCGAAGACGTACCATGTGCCGCAAGACCAACACATATCCAAAATGAAGATTTTCAGGCAGCAATTGAGGTGAATAGTGTCCAGACATGTGAGGAACTATAAGTACAATTAAGTGTGAGTGGAGAAACCATTCGGCAGCACATCCATCAATTTGGGAAGCACTACAAGTTGTGTCGATGGGTCCCACATAATTTGACTCCGGACCAGAAGGCAACTCGGGCAGACACTTAGCTTCTTTGCTGTCTCGTCTGAGGAAGGATCCATTTCTGGACAGGGTGTTGACATGTGATGAGAAGTGGGTCCTGTACGAAGCACCACGGCGCCGTTAGCACTGATTAGCATCCCACGAACATGTTCCAAACCAGCCGAAACCAGCACTGCACTAGAAGAAAGTTCTGTGTGTTTGGTTGACTACTCGCGGCATTCTTCATCGGGAACTGCTACCAGCTGGTCACAGCATCAATGCAACTGTGTACTGTCAGCAGTTGAGCCGTGTTCAAGAAAAACTCAAAACTCTCAAGCCAACACCTCTGAATCGAAAAGGGGTCTTCCTGTTACAGGACAATGCTAAGTCCCACGTGGGTAGTGCGACCGTTCTACGCCTTGGATGAGAAACACTATTGCATTCATCATACCCCCGGACATTGCACCGTCCGATTATCAGCTGTTCCATTCCTTGGACAATTACCTTAGAGGACGCCAATTCAAATCCCTAGTAGAGGTGCAAAATGCACTTGATATTTTATTCGCTTCAATGTCCATCAAGTTCTACCGCGATGGAATCCATGACCTTCCAAAATGTTGGCAGAAGGTCGTCGATGCTGATGGATACTATTCTTGATCTTCCAGGTATCAATGTTCGAAGGCTGTAGGTGAAAAAGCGACAGAACTTTTTTGTTACCTTTATGCTATAATCAAAGAAGTGTCCATGTTCATAGGTAGTAAAAATTCACACCGGAAGTCTATAATAATAATAATATGCTGTGTCACTAGTTAAATAATAACAATATTACCTGTTAAATTTAAAAAATGTTCTAGAATATATTACAAATAGCTTATCAAGAGAACGACCATTAAATACCTATCAGGTTATTATCAAGCAATCTGTTATTCTTGTTCCACTGAATCACTTTAGTTCGTTGCTAAGGCGAAAATGTCGAGTATGATACATTTTAATTTTTCAGGGAATACAGTAATAATTTCCTTTGTTTTTGAAATATTAATGAATTTTACAAAGCTAGTTAATTTTAAGTAATTGTGAATTTATGAAATTAATTTTTTTCGCCTTAATTTTGTAGCAGGCCCAATTTGCATATGTTGAAGATGCGAGATCCTTTTGTAGAGGTGTCACATTCTGAAGGGGACGATGTAAGGTACATTGCATTTTAATTTATTACAAAAAAAAAAAAAAAACTTTGGCTCTTAAAAGGTAATGGTACATACTGAATATGCAAAATGAAATTAAATCTACCTATTCACGTGCACTATTCTGCCGTACGGGCTAAAGAATGCGGATAACAAATCCAAACTGTGAAAGAATTTGTGGAATGTAGTAATAGTAAGAGAAATAGAATACTCTGAGAAAATCCATGGCCATTACAAATTCAAATTAAACTATTCCCAACTTTGGTAGATATTCCACTCCTAACTCATTATTGCTTCATAGCCTGTTGTGCAAAACATTACCCTTCTACTCTTTTGTATTAACTAGGTTAATTATATTCACTAACCATATAAGGTTTGTATTTGTCAAAATACAATAAAATAGTGAATACTGTGGTGTACGGAGAATTTCCAAGGCGGAGTGAGGAAGGTTGAAGCACACTCAATCTCATATCCTTTTAGAACAATTTTTTTTTTACAAATATTGTAGTAAATATCCAGTTTTTCCATAATGTCTTGCTAAACGGGGAAGGTTAGAACCCCAAAACACCCTCTTGCATACGCCATTGAGTAGCTACTATTCAGCATTAGGCAAACAAAATATTGGAAGTGTTACCTAGTGTGCTTAGCTAGAAACAAAAATCGACGATAGTCTTAGCAATGAGCAGCATATTTTTCACCTTGTGATATGTTCCTAGTTATTTTTGTATCACAACTTGAGATTTTGCAGAATTAAATGAAGGAAATAAATATCTGTGTACACTGAGAAAAATCAGTTATCCGGACAGCGGTATATTGTACACATATACAGAATCCTCTTGCTGACTACACAAATCAGTGTGGAGCATACGTTATCCATATGCTACATACGCACTGGACCTTAGATGTTACATCATGCGGTTGCAGGATGTCTGACATCTAACAGTTTGAGCTCCTCCGTGGCTAAGCGGTTAGCGTACGCGTCTTTGGCGTGGGAGACCCGGGCTCGATTCCTGGTGGAGGCTCATGTGGTTCGGATTCCACGTTAATCAGTAGGTCCCGTCTCATATAGCCTCGCTGCTGAAATGGACGTTAAACTCAAAAATTCAATCAATCAATAATCTAACAGTTTCCCATATATCGCATGCATATACATATGTTACATTCCTCAGCTATATGTTATATACGACCATTTGTATGTGAGATCCTGACCGCCTATATTGTTTCATATGGAAAGTATGTATAATATAAATGGAACACCTATACGGAAAGTATTATAAAACATGCGTTTTCAGTTATACGTTTGCTGTAGGTTAATTCTAAGAACTACAGGATTTACACATGTAACATACGTTTTTACTCACGCCACATACGATTTTTTCTCAGTGTACTTTAACCACAGAAAATTTTAAGCGAATTTTATAACCTGTTCTACACCGTAGATGCAACAATTTGGAGAAACTTTCACCTGTTGTGCAAACAGAATTAAATACTAAATGCTACAAGCTACTCGGTAACTGGTTATAAAATAAGGCATCAAGATATAATGTTTCTAGAAAACACTGAACCGCATGATAGTTTTTAGCATACATTTTTGTGTCAGATTTACTTTGTGATACATATTTGTGTGCGCTCATAAGTGGAGAATTCGTGTGGATCTCTTTTTAAAATGTTAGGGTGATTAAAATAGGAAGACTACTCAATGGAGAATGCAGAGAGAGGGCTTCCGGATTTTAACCAACTCCCCTTGAATAAAATATAATGAAAAAAATAAACATTTACCATATTAATATAAATACTGGGTTTATGCTCTACTGTGGGACAGCCGTGGCCATTGTCTTACTTCTAACGGTGACTATTGGGTCCGGGAGGAGATACTGAGTATCTCAACGTGTTCGTGATACCTCAACACGTAAAAGAGACGAAGTTTCGTATTGGTTGGACAAGCCTACCAGGGGTACTGTCTTGAAAGATAGAGAATCTACATCAGTCATTGACTATACGGTATACCTATACCATAATAACAGGAAGTCCCGTATTGCTAGGACGATCCTACCGGGAGGGGAATGCCAGTTTATTGTTTGGAGAGGGACTGAACGGTGACTAGGAAAAGGTGCCGAAGCCAAGTATCTGGGTAAAGGTTTTCGATCCCAGTAGAACCGTGGAAACTCTTCAAGATAAGGGACTGGCATCAAACTCTAATGGTAACTTTACACGTACGAGTGAATTCGGATGAGATGTGCGAGTATCTCGATGTGTACGGGGTACAGCCCATGTGATACAACTTGTTCATTGTGACAGATGCTTTTTCTTTTTTCAGGCACGTGGACATAACAATCAGGCAAGAAGAACTTTTTCTATGGCAACGACATGTTCAGCTAATTATAGTGGCTCATTTCTCCCACTCTGCAATGGTAAACATTCCACCTTCTCCACACTTTGCCAGTTTGAATATAAACAAATGGACATTTTTTAGTCGTATATCAACTTGAGTAGTGGACCTGCTGTTAATGAGAACATTCTCTTTAGTTCTTTTTTATGTCATTTAATTTTATAAAACTGAGTTTACTTGCAGTGAATAACTTCGTGTTTCAATACCCGACGCAAAGCTAGCAACACAGCATTGAGCACCACGTGCGCGCAACGAGCTGTCAGAAAGGACAAGTAGTATCAATTGCAGTACCTCTACACGGAAGACAGTGACTATTGAACGATAGAAGTAGACAAAGCCGGGAATGAACAAGCCTCTCGCACATGCCTGGGCACCGAAACTGATTAGGACTGCCGGGCAGTGGTCATACAGTGGGATTCAATAGTCTGTGTGAGCTTATTCCAGAAATCTGGGAAACGGCGCGGCGAGTATGGGCGGGAGGTGAGCTTGCCTTACAACGCTCGGGCACTATGCCTGCAGAGCATGGAAGGCCTTCGCTAGCAAGGTCACCTCCAGAAGGCACTCAGGACTTCGGCCTTTCCGCGAAGTGGGCGTATCTCACTCCTTTAGAGAATAAGGGTTACATCGCATTTGCGAATCAAGATTGAGGGACACACCTTGACGGTGCACCACGTGCACGAGTAATAATTGTCCACCATTGAAAAAGTACGGGCAGGACACATCTAACGATGCCGGTCCAAAACTTGGGCCAAACGACCGCAGCTCGTCACAAGTGACGGATGAAATGTGGCAGTAGACCACTTTCATCTAAAAATATACGTACAAATACCCCAAACGATATGAACTTTGGAGCTTGAACGCTCTGTTCCTTCAAAAAGAAAATCAGCATACCCTACTGGATCTGCTATTGTTATATTCACTTGTTAGAAATTTAAATTTCCTTGTACTGTACAAGAAATAAAGTTGTTACTCAACTTCTTTCCCGTGGCGCTTAAACTTAATACATAGTTACTTCCTTATTGCTTCCGAGCACACTTGTATTCAAATGTATCCTCGAACAGGTTACGAATATAATTCGAATTAATCAAAAACTAGGCTATAGTAAGAGTACAACATTTGTCTCAAATGTATGGATAGTAACATAAAATTTACACATGTACAAACAAGGATTTCTCTCATGAAGAAAATTAGAATGCCTATTTTCACGTATTCACTTAAGGCTAGTTTTAGACGGGAGAATTTATCGTAGCAGATGTGCTGCCAAAAATCTCGTATAATATTCTATGGCATCAAAAGTATATGGTGCTTTTATACGGTAGCATCTTGTCGTGACGTAGCAAACAAATCATTCGATAAGAGCGCAATTATGACTCCGAAACTAAAAACAGAGATTTCAGCCGCTATTACTTCTAAAGTCCTTTGTCGCATATGCTTATTATGATACAAAAGACTTTTAACTTTGTACAAACAAGGATGCTCCTTATATTTTTTAATCAGCATTATAATAGCATCCCTATTCCAACTCATTTTTCTTTACTACAATTCAATTTCCCACACAAAACAGAGAGCATGGATATTTGGCACAAAATCTTTCGCTTCTTTACCACGGCGCTGCAATCGGACCAGAAATGCTGGGGAAAATGCTACGAAATAGAGCAGGTTCTATCGACAAGAAATGCCATAGGATATGCCATGGCATGGTAAAATGCTATGGCATTTGCAACTTTACACCGTAGGATATCGATGATACGATTTTTGCTACGAGAAATGCTACCATAAATGCTTCCGTCTAAAACTAGCCTAAGAGACGCCAATTTCTGTGCTAATGTTTACAATTTTTATGCAATGTGTTTATAGCTGTACTGAATACTGAAAAAGATTCCTTTTGGTTTTGTCTCTAAGAACATTATAAAAATAACATTTTTAAATGCAGCAGAGGAGAGTTTGTGATAAATCACCTGATTCAGAACAGCAGGTAATTTTCAGCAACAATCACTGGATATGGATCGTATAAAACAAACTATGACCATAACAAATTATCCTCTTGTCTTTCAGATACGGATATATCCGCATAAAAGGGCAAGTAAAAAAATACGAATTTACGAATATATTCGTACTTGAATGTAGCATATTTTAGGGTTGCTAATAACTTATTTCTTGTAGTTGTGTGATATTTATGCATAAATACATTGGAAACAGTCATTTTTCTTGAACACTGGTAGAAAAGGATCCATGGCATAACAAATGTGATGTTGAGGGGGAAGGGAGCGTGTTTCTGATTCTCGGCCAAAAATACATTGTTTCACTGGTCTTCCAACAGGAACACTGAATCTGTAACAAATATAACTACAAACTCTTCTCCGTAGCGTCTATTAACATTTTTTTTGTTTCCTTAGAAAGTATTAACAAATATACATTTGAAGTAAACGAATGAGCGCAGCGAACGTCAGCTATTTTTTTCTTTACAAAAACTGGCATCTCTAGACTTTGGAAGGAAGTTTTAAATTTAGAAAGCAACAGGTAAAGTAATATGCCAAGTAGTCAAAACAATAACAAACACCTGATGATGATTTCTTTATTAATAATAATAATAATTGTATTATTTTAAATATTTTATATTTGCAGTACAATCAGTGACATTGACAAATTAATACGAGACTCAGGGAGATTCCCAGATTGGGGACGCTTGTCAATTTCATCAAAAACACAGTTTGGATATTTAATACAAGACAGGGGTGAATTTTGGTGAGTTATTCCACACATTATTTTGTTTAAGGTATCAAGTTAAATAATTTTCTATAAGTTAATAACAACGTTCGTTCGCGTATTAATATTTAAACTTACTAGGTGAGTGGTATTATTAATTTGCGAACACTGATGATAATTTAGTGCGCCGAAGTTATAAAAAGAAATTCCTTTCCAAATAAAATTTATAATACTGACAGAATTTATTCTATTAAAGAAAAATTGTGACGACTCCACTATCCTCTTATGTGGCGACTAAATACTTAAGTGGCCGACATAAGAGTCTTTCATATATTCAAACATTTTCCCCTTTCTTTTTCGTAGTGTAAGAAACTTGGAAAATAAAAGTATAAGAACAAAGAATTAATGAGAGGAAAAAAAAAACGGAATATATATTGTAACATTTCTGCTAGTGCAGGAGTAGGTAGAGCTCGGTTGATGAAATCAGAGTCCGAAATCGACTCTCACTACCGGTTTATTTATAAAAATCCTCCAATAACAACAGAATTTACAGAAATACTTTAGTACACTTTTCTCTGTTGTGAGATAGAAATTAGGTAGCCCAAGACCGTGCTGTTGTCTACAGAGCCCCGAAGCAAGCTAAGCAGAACGGCGTAAAAATCCCCAATGCTCCGCAGCAAGCAGTGAGGAGACAACAGTCACAGAGCCCCGAAGCCGGCTAAGCCAAGAGGAAAGGAATAGCCAAGAATCCCGCAGCAGACTAGTGGCTTTGATGATTCGTTCTCCTCGTGCTCCAGACAAGTAAGAGGAGTGAGACCAGAAGACAGGTACCTGTTCGCTGGTTGCTATCCAACATGTAGGCGTCCTGGCGGCGGTGAAGTTGCTTTTGCCATGTGACTTGCAGGAGGTGCTGGTGGTCATATCAGTCATCTGGTCCTTGTAGTAATCCCACGTGGTGTGTAGTACTTCGACTTAATACATGTGCTGATGTTTACAAACAGCAGAATATGACATTGTTTGTACACAAAAGCGTGTGGTACTTACAACCCCATCAGGAAGTCGCGGTCGGCAAGAAAGATTGCCCCCGTCGACGGTGGCAGGCCGCCGGTAGGCAGCCGGCACCCGTCCGCGGCGGCACGACGATCTACTTGTTCAAAGTTGCGGTCGAAAATCGTAAAAGAAAAAAATGCCCTTTGCCGACTGTTGCCGACCGTCAGAGTCAGCAAAACAGTCGGAAAGGTCTCTTTCCGACTCTCTGCCGACCCCTTATGCTGGCCTCTTTTCGACGGCGGCGCCGGCGCATTTACTGGGCCTTTACGGCTGTTTGCCGACTGTTCGGCAAGGCCTCTTTTCGACGGCGGCACCCACATTTACTGCGCCTTTACGACTGTTTGCCGACTGTTCGGCAAGGCAACTATTCTACGGCAGCGCCGCGCATTTTATGCACCTTTTCTGCTGTTTGCCGACTGCTCGGAAAGGCTACTTTCCAGCTGCGGCGCTGGCGCATTTTATATATTTCCGACTGTTTGCCGACTGTTCGAAATGACCTCTTTTCCTTGTCGGCTTTCCGATTCTCCCACAGGCAGCACCCGACCTCTTACCGCCGTCTAAAAGTGGCCCTTTGCCGACTGGAAATCAACCCTTCAGGAAGGCAAAATTTTCATCACCTTTTACACTAGTCTTGCCTAAGTCTTCCCCCATGCTATGATTTCTCGACAAGGAGCACCCTTGCAAGTTCTTGAAGTATAATACTTGCATTTTTGTGTCCCAGTATAAAATGTCTTCCTTTTTGCTTTTTTGCAGCACTCTAAGCCAAAAAAGAAGAAATTGAATGGGACATGCAAGTACCGGTATTATATACTTTCAGAAGTAGCAATTGTGCCCTTGCCAAGAAATCATAGCATGGAAGCAGACTTAGGCAAAGCTACTGTAAAAGGTGGTGAAAATTTTGCCTTCCTGAGGGGTTGATTTCCAGTCAGCAAAGGGCCACTTATCGACAGCGGCAAGAGGTCGGATGCCGCTTGTGGGAGAATCGGGAAGCCGACATCGAAAAGATGTTCTTTCGAGCAGTCGGCAAACAGCCAGAAAGGCGTATAAAATGCGCCGGTGCCGCCGCTGGTAAGTAGCCTTTTCGAACAGTCGGCAAACAGCAGAAAAGGTGTGTAGCAATGCAGTGAAAATCATGGCGGATTCCCACCAGTAATGTTGCACTCGGTACATGCGCAGTACATTTCTACAATTCTCAGTACGATTTAAGAGCCATATAGAGGGAAAGTGTCTGGAAATGACTTACAAATGCTTGAAAGCGACCTAAAAATAACAAGTAAGCAGCTAATAATGTCCGTTAAGAATAATTCAATTAACACGTCTGTGGGCCTAATGTGAAAAACTTGTAACAGTCAGTACATTTTCCCCCTGAAAGCACATTTTCCACAATCAGGACCACTAGGAACAACACTATTCTATGCATTCAAAATTTGCTCGTTGCAAACGCTTTCTTCGGAGAGAAAAAAAGCAGCAGCAATCCGTCGGAATACGGGCTTTTCAGACTGTCGTTTTCCCATCAACTATTTGAGAAAGGATTTTAAACGTCAATTTCAGTTTGTATTGGCGAGCATGGCCAAAATTCGGTGACTGTAAACAAAAGAATAATCATGGTTTAATTTATCAGATTTACTGTTCCACTAATTGCCTGTCAAAAAAATCTTTGTAGTCAGCACGCTACCAGAGTTCTCCATTGATAATCCGCTGGCGGGCAGAGAGCGGGCCTACAACAGCCAAGAGTGCCCAAACAGCGGGCCTCGCGCCAGTGTCGACAGCGGCCCGCAAACGACTTTACACTTTTTCCTCCGTCGGCACGCTTAGTGGTAACGTGTCTGCTGCAGCCAAAATGTCGCACGCAGGTTGGTCAGCGATTTGTGTTTTTTACGACCACAAATCCGTACGCAGGAAGCCAGATGAATCAATGCCTGACTCTTAAGGACCAGGTTTCGGAGGAACCAAATTAAAGTACCGTTAAATATTGCCGTTTTTCCGTAATCAAACTGAAAAAGAACTCGAAAAATTGCTTTGTAGGAACAGCAGTGTGCATGAGGCAGTTATCACGAGTCGGCTGACTGCTTTCGTTAATGCGAATTCCACAAATTTCTGCTTAACGAAAGCAGTTAGATAACTCTCTCATGCACACTACTGTTCCTGCAAAGCAATTTTTCGAATATTTTTCAGTTTGATTACAGAAAAGTGATAAAATTAGTGGTACTTTAATTTGAGTTTTGAAGTCCCTTAACACACAGCAACACATGCGTTATGGTAACTATAGTCATTGGGAAGAAACCAGTGAAGGGACACAATATAAAGAAGTAAATCAATCTCTGTAGCTCTGAGACCGTAGGAAAATCCCAACAATTAACAAAGTACAAGAGGCCTTAAAGATTTAAAAAAATAATAACTGGGTTACCTTACTGAACATTAGGTTGAAAGAAGGAAAAGAAATAAAAGAAATTTGATACTTTATCTAAATAACCAAATAAGAAAATACAGAACTGTTTGATTGTTTACATAGCCAAACTTGTGCATTAATTGTTATTTGATGCAAAGAGTTTCTGCAAAATTATATTTAAAAAGTTAGTACTAAGATATTAAAGTACTAAGGTACTCAAGGAGCAATATTTATAGAGGGAGTTTGGCTATGGGCATATAACTTGAAGTACTCACCAACTACCTCTTTAAAAATTGTTGCCGAAGTACTGCAGGATTCTGAAACTTGGATATTTGGATAGGGCACATACTAGTTCCTAAGTGAAGTCATGACCCGACTACGGTAGGTCCCATAGTTTTGGAACTATGGACCTTTAAAGTCCATTCTTTCATGTTTTCGGCAGCCTATAACTCCGAAAGGAAGCATTTGTGCAACCAGGTTGGTCTATACTTTTTATCTTATTTTGGTGTCAAGATTTACCTCCCAAACGTTGTCGGTGTTGTTTTGAAATACCCTGTGTTTAAAATTAATCTGTTTTATAACACAAACATATTTTTATTAAAGTATTTTGTTATCCAAATAATTTGGTAGATACCTTTTTGCTGCAGGAAAGCAAATTGGATCACACCAGATTTCGATGTATTTTGTAAATTAAACCTCGAAGAACATGAATTTAAAGGAATTTTGACGTCACTTTTATGTTCGGTTATCTCGAATTTCGAAAGTCGGATCGTCAAAACTCCTTCAGATTTGTTCTCGATTTCCAATTTACAAAATATATCAAAATCAGGTTGAGTTGAGTTGATTTTGAGTTTAACGTCCCGTTCAGCAGCGAGAAATATGAAACGTGGACCTACTAATTAACGTGGAATCCGAACCACATGAGCTCCCGCCGGGAATCGAACCCGGGTCTCCCACGCCAAAGGCGCGTACGCTAACCACTTAGCCACGAAGGAGCTAATCAAAATCAGGTGTTGTCCAGATAATTTCTCTGGTCACATTTATGTTCTGGTATCTCGAGTTTCGAGAACGAAAGTCCTTTAGATTTATGTTCCTCGAGGTCTAATAAAATAAAATACAATAGAGCGTCGATTATCCGAAGTAATTGGGGGACATGGGTGTTCGGAAAACTGGTTTGTTCGGATAATCGAACTGTACTGTACTGTACTGTACTGCACTGTACTGGACTGTACTTCTACAGCCAGTGCCAAACCGATAGAAGTGTGCTGATTGTTGAAACACAGCGACTGGCGGCTTAGCCGGTCAGCAGCGCCTTATGAAGGCCCCATTAGAAGCAATGTTCCGCCAGCGGTGGCTCAGTGCGGCGACTACTGTGGGAAACTTGGTTTGGGAATGAGGGGGATGATGGACGGTAGGGTGGGAGAGTAACAGGTGCGAGCGAGTACACAGTTCGGTTAAGCGGTCGTTCGGTTGACCGACGTTCGGATAATCGACGCTCTACTGTATATCAAAATCAGTCGTGGTTCAGTTTGCTTCCCTGCAGGTCATTTTTCATACATGAAAAGTCGAGCAGGATAGTGATTTGAAAGTAACCAACTAACGTTATGTCATTACATAAGTTTCATACATTTTCCGATGCAAGAAATACAGATATGAACTAAGTCGTAGCCAAATAGATTCTCTCAAAATATTAAAAATTAACTGAAATTATTAATGATTTATTTTAATTATGTGTATACTAATTTTAACGTAACATTTTGCTTTACGAATGTTTTAAAACGCCTTTATTTAGAATAAATAGTTGATAATGAGTAAATGAATAAAATATTGAGAGACTATACATTTCATTTTGCTATACTTAAATGCTTTCGTTGACTAATTATACATTTCATACTTTTTTGTCTGTAAATTCATGTTGGAGTCAAGTAGAACACGCAGCGACTATTACAGCAAACGAGTCCCTGAGAATTGACTTATTTCAGCATAACAAAATTTTACTATAGTATTTTACTGTATATGAAAATAGAAAAGAATGAAGTATACAAGATTGAAATAGTTTTCTGATTCTATACGTGATTCGTCGATTTATATGCATCAGCAGTCTAATTTTGTTAACATCAATAATCACCCAAAATACATTCCAACAAATTGCAGCCCGATATACGTTACAACAATCAATACATTCCAACATACGACGGGAAGTCAAAAAATTCCCGAACTTTTGTTATAGCCCTTCACTACCATAGGAGGCGCATTCGGAACACACACACACTTGTTTTATCAATCCTGTGATTGATGGAAACGACGAAAGTCTTCTCTTGGTATCTTCAGAAGTTCAGGCATCGCGTTCGTTTTGGTCTCTTCTACGGTGGCGAAACGGAAAAGTTTTATTGTTAGTTTTGGGAAAAGCCAAACATCCAATGGTGCGAACCGAAACATGAGTTTCAGAAACGTTAAGAGAAACACAAGGTCTCAGAGACCCATAAGTCAATTTCGTATTATATTTACTTTGAAATGTATTTAAGGTCTTTTTAATAGAAGAGCCAAATAAATTTAAACCTTCACGAGCAACCATGGTTGCCACCACTATGTTTTAAAATTTACCACTGGGTCTCAGAGACCCATGTTTCGGTTAAAGTGCAAAGTCTCTGAAACAACTTTTCCCCCATTTACGCTTGTACTTGATGTTTGGGCGTTGCTCGATCTGTGAAGTTGTGTCAACTTATCACCACACACACTTCTCCGTTCAGTTACAACACTCGTACACTGACTGTTATGGACTGTTCACTCTTGTCAAATTCATTATTAGACGGTCTAAGGACTGGACTGCATAAGATTGCATCACAAATGCCAAACCTACAATAGCATACGGGGAACTTTTTGACCGCTCCTCGTATAAAAAGAATCATTGATACTTTCTTATTCTAAATGCTGTTTTAAAAGACTTATTTATATTTTGTGTACTCTAGCATGTACTTTTAATGTTTAGTTGTATATAAAATACATTAATGTGAATTAGTAGCCATTTGGATAATGTGTACGCCGGAAATTTCATTCCCGATACAATAAGTGTTTTTTCTGTGTTTTCGGCTGCTAGTGTATAGATAATAATCCATATAAAGAGTATTGTAAGGAAGTATCATGGGCGTCCTGGCTTTACATCCCTCCCAGATGTTCCGGGTTTACATCCCTCAATTGTTCAAAGCTCAAAATGTCTAGGTTTTAGTCACCTATATTCAACTAGTAATTATAATCTACTCTCTGACAATCACGTTTTGTGAGTGTTGATCTTGAATTAATTCTGATACTATTACTGTAAATTTTATAGATTGTTGTTGAGTTGAATTTAGCGTTTCCGCCGAGGTTATAATGATAACGTGGATCTATAGCTGAACGTGTATCCAAACCCCATGAGCTTCTGGTGTAAAAGACGTGTACGCTAACCATATAGCCACGAGGGACATCCATAAATTTTACAGGGTGTTCCGATTTTTAGTCTGAAAATCTGGGGGCCCTAGTCGAGGAACTTTACTTTTCTCTAATCTTAATCGTCAAACAAAGCAGAGAATTCCGCGGTTCGGTTAACTTCTTGGATATAAAAACTCAATAGGTTTTATTACCCGTCTTGTAATTAACTGATGATAGGCTATCTAGAATTTTCTTTCGATATTCTGTGAGAACAGTGATTACGAACTTGTTAATCCTATTCGATTTTGTACACCACACCTCAATATAAACAAAAAAGATTTTTTTTAAAATGCTTTTTCATTGGGGCTTCCACCCAGTGTCATAGGGACAACGGGAAGTTACCTAAAATATACTAGGTCAGGTGAAAAATTATCTGTACTTCCACCATCACTGTTTATATGTTGCACACTGCCCTCTGGCCTCGTATCTTTTATCCTACGTTACATTGCGGGACAGTAATATTCAACACAATTCAGTGACAGCTCTCTTCTGTATAAAAAAAAGTGTACGAGTGAATAGAGAAATGTAAAAAATGGTCGGGCAAGCGTGGACGCAAAGTATCAGTCAACCTACACCACCGACGAACTGATTCAGCAAGCCTGAGCGAGAGGTAGTAATGTCAAACCAGCGAGCAACCATCGATGAGATAGCGTATACTCTGTAGGTTAGTCATGATTCTGTCGATCGAATTATCCACCAGTTTTGATAGCTTCCGATGAATTTAAGCCCCTAAAACTTCAGACCACAGAAATTGGAGCGCTGCCCTGTTTTTTCTTGGTGCACACTGCGAGCGGAGTGGTTATGTCCTTCCCCCCAGGCCCGTAGCCAGAACAAAAATGTAGAGGGGCCGATCTAACCATATTATAGTTCATTTGCAACCCTACCGTGAAAATTTTAAAGTGGCCAGTAAAAATTTAAGGGACGGTCCCCCGTGGATACGGGCCTGATTCTACACACAAGAGTAGAAGGTTTATGCATACAATATAAAGAGAGTTATGACGAATGTGCGGATAATTTTTGAGTTTCCTTTGAAAAAATAGCGGACTTCAGTGTGAAAACAGCAATAATACTGATTGGTTTGCTATGTAGTAATCACACATTCACAGTGGCGAAGCGTACTATGAGGCTCTGAGGCCGGGTCTATCCTATTTTCTATCATATATTTTTCTTTATCTTTGGTTTCTCATAAAATGAAGTCAATACTTCAACATTTCGGTTTTTTCGGTAACAAAATAATAAGTTGAAAACACTCGGAGTCCCTTCCATCTGAGCCTCACAGCTCGTTAGACAGGTTTACGGGCTATGCTGCTCAGGGAGCGAAGCTATTATTGCTGGAGATTGCACACATTGTTGGAAAGGTGTGAAGGCTCGCCTCGGGAGTTTAGTTTTAGAGGGCATCTTTCAATGCTAATCTATATAGACCCTATATAAAATTGAAAATCACTATGTTTGTGACTCTAAATCTCCTGAATCGCCCGACCGATGTAGATCACATTTGTAACATGGATGAGGTTCGAGACTGGGCTGGTTTTAGGCTATTCACTTTGATGGTAGAAATGAGGACTGGGGGAAGGGAAGGTAGTATAAAAATAAATAAAACTTAATAACTCCTGAACCACTTGACCGATCTTGATCAAACGTAGATGAGCTTCAGGCCCGGGATCGTTTTTATGATTTAAATTTAGCAGAGCAACGTAGGGGAGGAGGAGATATACAGGGTGTTTCAAAACAACAACGACAACGTTTGGCAGGTGATTCCTAATACAAAGATAAGACGAAAAGTATAGACCAACTTGGGTGCACAAATGCTTCCTTCCGGAGTTATAGCCTTCCGAAAACATGAAAAAATGAAGTTTAAAGGTCCATAGCTCCATTACTATGGGACCTACCGTTGTCGGGCCAAGACTTCACTTAGGAACTAGTATGTGCACTATCCAAAATACATGTTTCGGAATCTACGGTCCTCACGCAACAATTTTTATGGAGGCAGTTAGGCTACAGACATATAATTTGAAGTACCTCTACAAAATTTTTTGCGGAAGTATAGCAGGATTCTGAAACATGGATATTTGGATAGGACACATACTAGTTCTTAAGTGAAGTCTTGACCCGACTAAGGTAGATCCCATAGTTTAGGAGCTATGGACCTTTAAACTTCATTTTTTTTTCATGTTTTCGGCAGCCTATAACTCCGAAAGAAAGCATTTGTGGACCCAGGTTGGTCTATACTTTTCGTCATATCTTGTTGTTAGGAATCACTTCCCAAACGTTGTCGTTGTTGTTTTGAAACACCCTGTATAAAAATTAATTTATATAAGACTGGAAGTTACTATTTTTGTAACTTAATAACTCTTGAAATATTTGACCGATCTCAAGCAAATTTTCAAGATACATAAAGTTCGGATCTGGAAACATTTTTGTAATTTTGCTTTAATGGTAGATCCTAGGGGAGGAGGACGTATAAATAAAAATAATAAAACCCAATAACTTTTGAACCACCCAACCAATCTCGATCAAATTTTCAACATATATGAGGGTCGGACCTTGGGTGTTTTTTTATTGTTTCACCTTGACGAGCTAATCTAGGGGAGGGGGAGGGGGAGATATATATGTAAAAAAATGACTGCCTTTGTGACTTCATCACTCTTGAACCACCCGACCGATCTCAATCAAATTTTTCAACATACATGAGTTTAGGGGCAGGGATTACATTAGTGAAACATTTTTCAATTTACTATGAAACATAGGGAGGGTGAGGAGGAGAGAAATTTTAAAATAAAAATGACCGATATTAGTGTTGAATCCATAGTTTCCGGGGTCGACGTGGAAACAGTGACACTTCTGATGCTGTTTCAATACAAGTTCAGCCCTGATAGTTGGGAGAGGAAGGATACGTCGTAGGGGAGGGAAATAAACATTTAAAAATGATCGAAAATGACTAATGTTAGTGTCGAATCCATAGTTTTAGGAGTAGTTGAGATTAACAGTGACAATTCTGATGCCGTGTGCCAAAGCACGGAGGAAGGGAGAAGGAGCTGTATATAATAATGATAGAAAATGCCCAATATTAGTGTCTAATCCATAGTTTACGGGATCATTCAGATGAACAATAACATTTCCGATCCGGTTTAAATCCAAAATCAGCCCCGCCACTTGGGGAAGGGGAGAAAAAGATATAAAAATGATCGAAAATGGACAATATCACTGTCGAATTTATAGTTCTGGGTCGCTTAGATGAACAGTGATACTTTCGATCCCGTTTAAATTCAAATTCAACCCCCAACTTGGGAGAGGAGAGGAAGAGATATTTAAAAATGATCGAAAATTACCCGTATTAGTGCCGAATCCACATTTTTTGGGGTTTGTAAAATGAACGGTGACACTTCCTATGTCGTGGCCCACAATATATATATATATATATATATATATATATATATATATATATATATATATCCCTCCCCATGTTGTGGCCCATGGCATCGGAAGTGTCACCGTTCATCTCAGCGACCCCCAAAAATGTCGATATTTCAGTATACCCTATAGGTATGTGATTCTTCTTCACAGGCTGCAATTTTTTTCTCCGTGTGATTCACAGAGTGTTTTACAAATTTATTTAGCCTAGTAGCGTCCATTAGCAGTCAGCCAATTTTGTTCAGCCTATTAACTGCATTTGAACATTGGACTAATAAAGAATACTGTCCTTGGGAAATATTAATGGGTATATCTGTGATTTCTACGATACTAATTAATGTTTTCATTTTAATGAATATTTTATGTAATGCACCGTTATTTCTAAATTTGGTTTCGTAAAAGTACATTTTGTTTAGCCTATTACTTATTAGCTTTCATTTGTAATAGTTTAAAAACGATGAAGTCTAGTCATGTTTCTCATTAACTTGAATTATGTTTGTAATTAGAGTTATGATTGTAATTAAAATTCTTGTTAAAGATTTAAATACTAGATTACGGTATACTTTTTAATGTATTTTAATGCATTCCGTTTTTTTCATCAAGAAATGATTTAAAACATCTCACTGTTTGTTGCAAAATGTTACTTTTGACTTTCCTCTGCATTTCAGTAAACAGGAAAAACTCCAAGCTTTCTATACACAAGAAATCTTAATTTTATCACTAAAAACAAAAAGAGTTATTTATAATCAAAGCTTAAGTGTTCGTGAATACCCCGGTCTCCCCTATATATATATATATACAATAAACATTTCATTAATATTATTATATAATTTTAGGTTACATGTTGAAGATTTCCTCGCTCACTTTAAACAGTTAATTATATGCCGCGTGTTCCCTTCGGGGATCTTTATCAGAAAGTGGCATGAAAATAAAGCTGAAGGGAAGTGGACATTAGCAGAAGAACCATACACTCCTGAAGACAGAGCTGGTGGTGATCATACTCATCAAGATTCATTTTTCAGGAATCCTCAGGTTTGGATTTTAAACATCAGAGAATTTATAATAAAAAAATATTAATAACAAAATATCTAACATACAAAAACCATATTAGTGATTAATTCATTTATTAGAAAATAACAATAATTAGTGTCATTTTTAAACTTCTTGATTTCTACTGGTGGCAACATTATTATTATTATTATTATTATTATTATTATTATTATTATTATTATTATTATTATTATTATTATTAATAATAATAATAATATTATTATTATTATTATTATTATTATTATTATTATTATTAATAATAATAATAATAATAATAATAATAATAATAATAATAATAATAATAATAATAATAATAAGTATTCTGCCTTTTAGCAGGTCCTGGAACTAATGAGGGTTTTCTTTTTTTCTTCTAAATTTTCAGTTTGGGCCTGGAAATGTTTCTTCCATGCTTCTCGATTTTCAGCTTCCTCTTTTAACTCCTACTATTTTCTTCTATTTAAGAAATAATCGATCACTTGTGTTCTCCCTATTCCTCGCTTTTCTTTCTTCTTTTCTTCTATGGCGGTATGAATAAGACAATTTCTTCGGAAGGATGGTGGCTAGAAGCGTCCTCTTCTCTCCTATCCGTTTTAGAACATCTTCATTTGTTACCCTTTCTGTCCATTTTATCTTCTTCTTCATCTTCTTCCAACACCACATTTCGAAGCTTTCTGAATATTTTTCCTCTAACTTCCTTAATGTCCAAGTCTCTGAACCATGAAGTCCAATACTCCATATAGATATAGCACTTGATCAATTTCTTCCTTAGTCCAATATTAAGAGTCTTCATCCCGACGAAATTAAAATACCGCTAATTTTACGGTAATTATGTGATATCTTCAAATAGATAAAAGATAACCGAAATATGGAACAAGAGCGCACTAGACAATATTATTTTACATGAGAAACCGTTATCACGACTCACTTATCTGCTTTCGAGTTCGAGCCATTTTGAAAATCGGCATTTATTTTCGCGTTTCTAAACGGCTGAAAACGGAAAACCACTAGGTGACTTGTGGTAACGGTACCTCATGCAAAATAATATTGTCTAGGGCGCTCTTGTTCCATATTTCAATTATCTTTTATCTATTTGAAGATACCACATAATTACTGTAAAATTAGCGGTATTTTAATTTCGCCGGGATGAAGAGACTTAAGGCTGCTAGTTAAGAGTGACCTTTTCTTTTGAATGCTTCTTTGGCTATGGCAATTCTTAACTGGATCTCTTTGGTACAGCACGCGTCTTTCGTCGACATACATCCTAGAACACATACTGTTAAAAAAAAGTATGAAACACAACGTATTTATTTCCAGCAACATGATGTAGGGCATTAAGTTGAATATGGAAATTTGGCTGCTGAATAATTTTGTGATAAGCACAAAGATCTCATCATGAGTCTTCATAAGGACCAAATTTCAGGTCATTCATTAGATTTTATTATTAAGAGATGTACTTAATACATTTATGTACATTTATATAAATTTATATATTCAAAAAATCTTTGCCACCACTTGCCTTTAGAAAGCCTATTCTGACATAAACATTTTTCCGAAAATCTAATTTTCAATTCCTTGTAACTTTATTTCTGTTTAAAGTACGTCATATGGCGTACTATATGACGTAATATCACTGTTGGCGATGGCGACTATATGGCGATGACGTAATATTCGACATTAAGATACTTTCAATGTGCAGTACCCCGTCGGCATCACTTGCGTTATTACTGTTGCAGAACCCTCGAAAATTTGGCTGCTTATCGATGTTTGTGGTACTGTACCGTCCTTCGTTTGCATCACTGCACGACAAGTGTAGTATTGTAAGTTTTGTTCTGTATGAGGCGTTGGATGGCAAAGTGGCGAAACTCATTCTTTTTTCAAAAATGACATTAAGCAGTTTCCATGTATGGTCCCCTTGAAACCATAACCTGTTGGATGGCAAAGTTGCATATCTTAGAGTTAAAAATAGGCCAAGAGATGGAAGCATAAAGAATGTCGTAAATTGGAATTCACGGTGACCCTGCACGGCAAAGTGGCGTAAGTCTCAATATCTCAAAATATCTCAAAAATGACTTACGGCACTTTGCCATCCAACGCCTCATATGTAGAATTGGATTGGGTAATAACCTGATGTGCCATTTGAAAAAAAATACAACTTTATTGAGTTGGCAACACTGTTAACCTTGCGGTGTTGCTGAATATGACAAATAATGTTCCCTTGCTGACATTAGCATAATATAAATAAAATTTACCTTTTTTGTCTACTAGTTTAAGTTGCAGGAGTGTATTAAGATAAATGTTCCACCCTGCATGTTGTAATACGAGCAATTATTATTATTCTCTTCGTTTACAAATAGATATAGGTTAAACTAGTCCATCACCTATTTGAATGAATATTGCAACATTGACACCGCATACAAGCATGCTTTTCCAGGAATTGTAGACCTAAACATTTGGTGAACTCAGGGGCGGATCCAAGGGGGCAATCGCCCCCACCCCAGAGGAGGAAACTTTCTTGTTTTATATATATAAATAAAATCCATCCCAGAGTTTGAAGCCCTTACAAGTAGCATTATAACAACCCACCGCTTCCCCCAGAAGTTGATCCTGGATCCGCCCCTGGGTGAACTTTACATACTTTCTAACCTCTTTAGATTGCTCCTAACTAACTAACTAACTAACTAACTCTATGGCCTATGGAACCCGGAGGTTCAATGGCGCATTCACAAAAGCTCTCCACTGACTTCTATCCTTAGCCAATTGGATCCAGTTTCTACTTTGTATTCCTATCTCTGCGAGATTGCGAGATCCATCTTAATAGTGTCCTCCCATCTGCGCCTAGGTCTTCTTAATAGTCGTTTTCCGATTGGTCCTCCAGTCAAGACTTTGAAAGCGTTTCTACTTTCTTCCATTCTAGCTACATGACCTGCCCACCTTAGCCTCCTAGACTTGACGACCCTAACAATGTTGGGTAAACCGTATAAATTATGTAGTTCCTCGTTATGAAGTTTCCGCCATTCCCCATTCTCGTTCCTCTTGGGTCCGAATATTCGTCTAAGGATCTTGTTCTCAAATACTTTCAGTCTATGTTCTTCCCTCAGAGTAAGCGACCATGTTTCGCAACCATACAGAACAACAGGCATGATTATCATTTTGTATATTTTAAGTTTCAAATTTCTCGACAGAATTCGCGACGACAAGAGATTTTGAACCGAATAGTAACACGAATTCCCTGCTTTTAGTCGACATTTAATTTCTTCGTGAATATAATTTTCGTCTCTTAATATTGATCCTAGATATTTCAAATTATCCACTTCATCAAAAGTATTATTTAATATTTTAACGCATCCACAATTTGCCGTATTACGGTCCCGACGCACTTCCATGTATTTAGTTTTCTCTGCATTTACTTCTAAACCCATGTCCCTGCAAGCGTTTAGTAAGATCTCTGCATTTCTTTCTATTGTTCTCCTATCATCCCCTATTAAATTTACATCATCAGCATATGCCATAACCTGGTGAATACCGTTCAACTCTAGGCCCTGGTTGCTATCTTTGATTTCCCTTATAGCGTATTCCAGAACAAAGTTAAATAATAATGGCGACAAGCATCTCCTTGTTTTAGGCCATTTTCGACGTGAAAGCTAGTGGACAAAAATTTTCCTACCCGGACTTTACTTTGGGATTCATTTAAACATATCTTAATTAATCTAATTAGCTTTCTCGGTATTCCAAGTTCTGTAAGAACGATGTATAATATTTCTCTCCTAACCGAGTCGTACGCCTTATATCTGCGAAATTTTGTGTAGTTATTCATTCGGATTTTGTAGCCAGCATAATTTTGCCTGTTTTCTCTTCTCTGCTAGTTTAATGCATTCCTGATCGAACCATGTATCCTACGTATTTCCGGATGTCCCAATTTTTCTTTTGCTGAAATTTTAATGCTATCTCTAATTTCAATCCAAGTATGCTGAACACTAATGCACTCCGAATCTTCTAAAACTGAGAATCTATTCGAAACTTCAATCTGTTATTCCTCTTTTACCTGGCTCTCTTCTTATTTCTTTAAATTAAATCTCTCTGTTTTCGGATATAGAATATTACCTTTATTCAACGATAATCTCTCTCGTATTATCGTTGTTACCAGGTAGTGATCAGTGTCACAATCAGCCCCTCTAAACGACCGGACATCAATTATGCTAGATTCCCTTCTTCTATCTACTAAAACGTGATCAATTTGATTATGTGTTTTCCGTCTGGTGATGTCCAAGTGTATTTATGAACGTCGCGATGTGAGCATTTTGTACTCTTCAGGATTAGGTTTTTGGATGTTGCAAAGTTCACGAGTCTAACACCGTTGTCATTCCTTTCCTTATGCAGACTTTCGTTCCCTATAATCGGTTTGAAAATATCCTTTCGTCCTACCTTAGCATTGAAATCCCCTAATAGAATTTTCATATGGTATCGCGGGAGTTTGTCAAATATCCGTTCCACTTCTTCGTAAAAGCTGTCTTTTATATCGTCATCCTTATCTTCAGTTGGGGCATGTACATTCAAAACAATAATATCATATCACCGTCCCTTAAGAGTAATAAAAGAAAGTCTGTCAGTAACAAATTCAACCCGTTTAATTGCTGGTAATACTCGTTTGTGAACGAAAATTCCTGTTCCTAACTGGTGATTTTTATTTCCTTCCCCGTAAAAGAACGTAAAATTTCCGGAATTCACAGATCCATTTCCTTCCTACCTAACTTCCTGAACTCCTACTAGGTCCATCCTGTATTTCTCTAACTCACTCGTTACGGATTTTAACGCGCCTGCCCTATAAAGACTTCTAATATTCCATGTTCCAAATTTCATGTCTATTTTCTTTTGTTGAGGTCGTGCCAAGTTATCAGTCCTTGTCCGAGGCTTCTGTGAATATTTCTGAACAAGTGCCTTTTTTACAGGATGAGGTTGTTAGCCTTACCCAAACCCCCAAGCTGGAGGACCACTCCTAGTCGTCTGTCCGCGACTGCTGCTCCTGCCATGGCAAAAATAATTTCGTTTCTACATGAATAGTAAGATATTTCAAGAAATAAAACTGTGCGTTTCTAACGACTACAAGAAGGTTGAGAAGCGAGTTGTTTGGTAAACTATTTTACATCAAATTAAAATGCTGTTTAGTTTGACTACACAAAATAAAAGTTGTTCGCTGTTTCTACCTTCATAAACATGCGAAAAACAAAACAAAAAAAGATTAAAAGTTTCTTCTTCAAAGGGACACACTTTCGTCAGAGAGAAAATTCCTAGCATCCCCAATCAATTCGGAAGCTGCTCCCATTACCCACAATGTTCCGCTTTCACATGAAACGCCCTTATAGAGTGTATGAAGGCTTACCGGTCCTGCATTGACCGCTGTCAATAGAAAAACCACCGGATGGACGGAGAGGTAGAATTAGGTGTTCCAACAGTAAGTTACGTCTTTACCGTTTCACCTCTATCACTTCCTGTTTCAAGATTGATCATTTGAAAGGCTATCATAATTTTACATTGTAAAGCGAAACTTTCTTGTTTTAACTTTTATTACTTTCTTTTGTATGACGCTTAATAGTCATTAAACTTTCAGATTATTTTTCTCTTTCGATACAACAGTTATGGACAGTCCAGATCTGATTCTAAGAAAAGTCAATAATTAGTTAGATAAGGATGACAGACTGTTGAAGTAGTCAAAACTGGTTATAACGACTCCGAAGGAACAGCTAATTTACAGTCGTTATAGCCAATAGTGACACAAACTGGGGTTTTGTTCTTTTGCTTTAAAAAAATCTTATCTGTAACTTTTAGGCTGCACACTTACAACAGAATAAGGTGGTTAATGAACAGAATAAAGTGGAAAGTTTAAGAAATTTAACTGAAATACAGTAAATATTTACAATACAGTCAGTGGCGCATTTACGATTTTGATTCGGGAGGGACTTTGCTAACTTTATTCCTGGAACTGTGAAAATTCTGCAAGATATATCATTTACTTTAAAATAGTAAATAAAATTTCGGGGGGAGTGAGCTTAAGCCCGGAAGCACCCCTTAAATACGCCACTGAATACGGTATTTGTGGAGTGGATCTGAAGGAGATATTTTCTTCTAATGTTTATACAGTATGTACAGCAATAGTCTAACATGACAGCAAAATTAAAAACGTATAATAAGTGAGGAAAGAATAAGCAATAATGTAAACAAACATAAATCAACTTTGGATGTTATAGCCGATACATTTATCCGAATATGAGATTAAAAAAAAAAATAAGTCGGTTTATACGATACGTTGTAACAAGCGATGTCGCATTCAGCGACTTTTCAAATAAAATATTTATTTAGGATTTAGACGGGACTTTTAGATTTTGTCGTTATATCTAATATGTTGTTAAAAGCGAAGCCGCTATGAACGGTTTCGACTGTATTCCTTTCTGTTAGTGTTGCATATTCTGTAAAATGCTAATATAAAAATGATTCTTCCCTTTCAGTTTATATTTAATATTGACGAGGAATACGACAAGTTCGTGATCCAGTTAATTCAATGGAACGAGTTTGATAATCATTTTCTTGGTGTGCATAATAATCCAGTTGGATTCTCCATATTGAAGGTATGGATACACAAGTAATAATGTATAGTGCCACACAAGAAATATTTTAAAATAATATTAAACTTATTTCTTTTTTGTAAGAACAATTTTCTTTTTCTTATATTCATATTTTGTTGTTTGGTCACATATTACCATTTACAATCCTAACAAGCAAAGGGTACGATATCAGAGCTCGAGTTGGGTAATAAGAGTTATATATCCTTAAAGAGCGCCAAGTAGTTAGTTAATTACCAAGTTATTAGCTGCAATCCACCAATAGGGAAAAGTGATGGGACATCAAAGATAACAGGGGCCTGTGGCAAACACAAGAAAGAAAGCGTTTCTTCCGTTTTTTTATGTATTCAATATGTGGGAAAGTGAGATAGCGATTCGAATGACATGTTCAAGCCACACAGTTGATGTGGAAAATAGGAAAGATCGAATGATCCAAACAAAAACAGTTCGCACAATGTGCACATCTTACAACAACTAACAAAGGCAACGAGCTTTCCGACAAACTTGTTCCTGCCAATGTCACATTTACGAAGAAACTGATCCCGGCTGGATGCACAGGACTAGTGCAACCCTGGAGATGTACCTTTCCCATCCTTCCAAGAACTTTGTGAAATTCGTCACTGACACAACCCCAGGATACGAACATTTGGCACAGTAAAAAGTTCTTGAGTCTCCACTCGTTTACGCTGTTTCAGTTCTGTGCTCCCCTGTTCCGCAACATGGTAGATTGCAGGATACCTGCATAACGAACCGGAAGCATTCCAGACACCCATTCAGTACTGCTTCGACTCCCTTACCACTGAATTGTATTATCACAGCGAGTCAGTGGCCCTTGTAAGATGAGCACATTGTAGAAACTGCTTTTGTTTGGATCTTTCGATCTTTTCTACTCTCCATATCAAGTGTGTGACTTGAAGATGTCATTCGAATCGCTATCTCAAATCCCCAAATACATACGAGAGACGGGAGAATCGCTTTCTTGTGTTTGTCATTGGCCCCAATGTTCCTTTGAAGTTCCATTACTTTTTCGCTATTGGAAGACTGCAGCTAATAATTTAGCAATTAACTAACTATTTGATGCTCTTTAAGGATATATAACTCTTATTGTGCAACTCGAGTTCTGATATCGTACCCTTTGCTTGTAAGTAGGATTCGGAGTACTTTGTTAATGCAATCGCAGGAATTCGGACGACGAGTAGTCTGTGCAAACATTGTAGAGATTTTACAATATCATATATGTAACCGGTTAGAGTATGAAATATATTTTTGTCAAGATTTAATGTATTCATCGGTTTGTTGAGCGATGGTGTGGACAATGCTTTTATTAGATAATATCAGTATGTCGTGTACTATTAGTAACAGTAATTAACAGATATCTGTTCGGATAATATAGCCTACACACCTTTGTCTCTTTTTTCATTCATCTATAATGTTAATAACATTGTAGAGTGAATCTTGAAGTACTCTATTTTGTTTTTTTATAATCTGTCATTCTTTTTAAAATAATATCAACTGACGCAGATTAGCAAGAGTGTTACGTTCTCAGCATGACACATCTCAATGTTTTTCAACCGTTTAATGTAATTTAAGTCCGCATCCAATCTTACATTGTGAGTTTTGAACACCTTCTAATGGCATCACAAATGCCAGCAACCATGGAGGTATCAATAATTGTTGGTATAGTTGATGAAGAAGCGTAGGAACAGATGCTTGATATGTGTTGACCGGAATTTCCTTAATCCAAAACGTATAAGCAACAGGTACTACTTATGGAGGAACATTACGCAGCAACTACAAATTATGTATATCACCCAGCGATGTCAATTTCACATATATGGAAACAAAAAGAACATCAATCGATGAATAGTTTTGTGTTGGAATTGCGGAAACAGGCTTTCTACTCTGCACATTCGTACTATTTGGAGAACAATATCAGAGAACAAACAATTATCAGAATCACACATGAAGTCACCAAACGTACGCTTTTGACAACTAAGGATCTGACTCTTCAGAAAGTTATTTAGATAGCAACAGCTATGGAATCTTCCAACCAGTAACTCTAAGTGTCCCAGACTAATGTTATTCTGGGACATGAATGGTGATAAAAGCAAACGAAGAAATTTTACTTTGCGAGGTGTCCAATCTCTGGTGATAACAATTCTTAAAAAAAGTAGGCCTAGTAAATAACTGATCTCATGTTTGAAATATAACTTGAAGCATGTCCGAGAAATATGTCCGATCTGGAACAAGACTTGCTTTCGACGTAGTAAGCTACAACATTTTGCTGTGGCGTGTCCTTTATTGTCAGCGACATCTCCAAAGGTACCCTCACAGTCAGTGACATCTTCTAAAACACTCACAAAAGAAGTCAATGCAGAACATTGAAGAAGCCTTTAATAATAGCCAGGATTCAGACAATACCTATCATTCGCCTTGATTCATAAAACCATTGCTGATTTATTTCAACTTGACAGTTTAATTGAGTTCGCACAGGAAAACTTTGACGAGAACCCGAAAGACTACAATTTTAGATTATTGGATTTGTCAGAACTTCCGAACTATATACTCTCCAAAGTGGATTCAGACAAATTTCAACCCTCACAGTCTTCGACGAATTCCGTTGATATTCCAACTCTATAAGGGTCCAACTGCACAATCATCAGTCAAGAAGTTCAGGAAATTATATCAATGATTCTACCTAATGGACCAACTTCCACTTCAAAACGATTTAACTAGCCGAAAGATACCTAGCAAGAGGAACAGGGCGACGAGAAAAATGTGTGTCCAATTTGCGGATAAAGATGAGAAGAATATTGCGGAAGATAATTAAGGAGCAGAAAGAAATTAAACAACTCATACATTATAACCGCCACCAAGTTAAAGAATTATTTTTTGTGGACGCTCTGTATATTTCGTAAAGACAGTGATTATTTTTTCGATTTATACTTTATTCTGCGACATAATAAGTTCTTTCTTCGGTGGGAATTGCTTCCTTCCCACGCAACTGGACAAAGAAGTCTTTTATCGTTTTTTCATATATATTTTTAAAACTGCTTTCTGGTGAGAACGTTTCAGTGAGCGACGAACCTTTTCAGTTTTTCTCCTTGACTTATTAATATGTACAGTCTATATTCTACTGTTATTTGAAACTGAATTAAGTGCTTTCTTTAATCGTTTATGGAAATATTGCAGTAGATTAGAGCAGATCAGAGTAGAACAGGTGTCCAAGCGACCGAATGGCACGAGCTACATCGCTTTTCCGGTTTGTTATCTGTTCTTTCTCACGCCTGAGTTATCGCAATGTCTGGTGCGTCGTGGCCAGTGGACTAAAATTAACATAAATTCTTTTTCGTATTCTGTTTGCATGTGCATATAGGTGATTTAACTGAGTGGTTTTTAGAATGAACTGCCAACATTCTTCAGTGAACCATTGCAGCTCGTATCTCGAACCTTTGCGCTCGAAGAGTTTGACTCTAGGTTTGAACGCCGTAACCACGCACGTCGCATCGGGAATCAAGTATGACTTTCTGTTAAGGGGCACAAGCTATTAGCCGGTGAAGGACGTTTTCTTACTGCTAGCCCCAACTAGTGAAGTCCCAGGTTCACATACCTTGTGCGTATAAGTTACGAACGCGCCCTCCAACATTAGCATTCCACTTTGGAGACTGTGTTATTTTGCTGAAGACTCATCTCAACTCTTCAAGACTGTTTGGAGCAGCAACTAGATTACTAGTTGTGGTATTATCCCGGCAACTTTTCCCCTAGTGCTAATCCCCCAAGTGCGTCAATGGTGTAAGAAAAGCATTTATAGTGAAATCTCAATTATAATTTTCTATATATATATGAAAGTGATAAAGGGCTACAATATAATGAAAAGTAAAGTGCGATATATATATAGTGTTAAATGTTGTGATCATTTCTCTTCGTTCTTCTTTTTAATAGTATTCTAATAAATAAGTATAGTGTTATTTAACCTACTGTGTTTTCGTTGTGTGTGCGAATGATGTTTGTGTGCGTTATGGTCAGGATAACCGTCTGATCGTCCGTGAGGTTTTCATGACGAGACATCCGAATCTCTCGGCGCTCAATGTTGTTCTCATCATTGAAACCGACGAGCGATTTGGAAACAATTTTGTAACCCCGTCTTGGAGAGGTCCGTCAACGTCCTACCCAGGTAAGTCCAGGTCTCAGGAGAATACTTATTGGTAGGACAAGGAACCACAAACAGCGACACTGGGCGATTACAAATAAATGACAACCCGAACAGCGACCCGATACCTGGTTGGTTACAACAATTATTAAGCAATGGCAATAAGAAAAAGAAGACGTGGAAATCTGCCTAAAGAAAAAACGCGCCCAATGAGAATAGAAAAAATGTTTTGTGTGATTCTTTTAAATCAAACATTTCTTCTTTAATCCATTTCTATATTACTTCGAGGGTGTAAAATTCATTAAGTAAAGGGACAAAAATGTTGACAGGAAATACTTAAATATTGGTGCCACTTACTTTGAAGTAGTTTCGGCGGGATCTGTGTGAACATCGTAGATATTTTACAATAACGTACATGGGCACCGGTTAGAGTATGCAATATATTTTGTTTTGGATTTAATGTATTTATCGGTTTGTGGAGCATTGGTGCGGACTCTAAGGTCGTTTCTTACGGTAACACATGAAGGAATATCATGAATTAACGACAAATAGCAAACTCTGTAGCAGCGTCATCAATGACAACAATAATAAACAAGTTTTGCTCCTTTCCCACATTATGTTTTTATGTTTTTTTAATAAAAATAAAATGCCACTTATTTGAAGTAATATTGTAGCAATCCTACTCAATAATGCCAATATATATTGTATTCACCTTAAACAAAATGTTTGAAAATATATTTGCCATGTATTTCACATGCCTATGTTTTAGCTACCTGCTATACATGTTTTAAAAATACATTTAACTGAAAACAAGTCGGATTTTGCGTAAGGCCAGAAACGAAATTGTTAAAATTTGTAGCCATGGGCCTGCATTGATTAAAGCAAAACATTTTAAACAGACGTTTTAAGACAGTTTCAGTCAGGTTAAAACCAGAGCACAATAATATATCGAAATCTCAAACTTGTCTCTCAGAATCTCAAGAAATATGTATTTAGCTGGAAAATTGTGGGCTAACAAAATACATTAATACAATAACAAGTGAGGAATAAAACATGTATTTTTAAATTTTTCGAAGTTATTCAATGCTAGTGTACCTAAATTGTGGAAATTAAAGGAAATTCAGTTTCTAGATCTTATAGCTATCTTATATCTTTACCTAAAAAATATAAAGAACAATTAAGAATATCAGCCTATTTTTTAATTACTAAGAAAATATTTCTGTCATTCTTTATTTACTCTATTATAAACTTCTGACATGTTTAGTGTTTAATGTTTACACTTACGTAATGTTTAACAGAAAACAATGAGAATATCGTCTTAACCCCTTCTGAGAAATAATGCAAATAGTAAAGATATAACTGTATGATGTGACTAGTATTTAATGCTTATACTATTATGTCCCAACAGGTAGCATCAAACATAGAGCATCGTCTTCACCACCTTTGGGAAGAAATGCCACTAGTAACCACATCGGAATACCGTGCTAAGAGACACATTTATCACGAAGGTATTTTGAAGAGAGGGACTTACTTAATAATTCCCACATTACGTGATCCAAGACATTTGGGGAATTTTTACTTAAGAGTTATTACAAAATTTTCTTACAACAATCTGAGGTATAGTATTACTTTTTCATATAGGATATTTAATGTATTTATAGACCTATAAATTGTAGAACCTTAATGTGTTTTCATAATTACTTCCTCTCTGTTCCCTTTTACTTGTAAATGGCAATAAGCATATCTATTTATATCCTTTCATTATTCAAAAGCTAATTGGCTATTCTCTCTTGCAACGTATAAACCATTGCAGTGAAACAAGAAACAAATCACGTGAAACAGAATGTTTATCATTGTAGTCTATTTGTACTTATGATGTTGCCTCTACTTCTATGTCGGTTGTTTTAATAGTTCTAGATAAATCATATATTAAATTTGCGACTTAACTGCAGTATTTTCCTCTATGGCAGATATATTTGATTTACACGTAGAGGAAAAGATTACATTATGACTTCAGTGATATTGTTTTCAATTTCCACCCCTGTCTACAACAATCCAGGGAAAATTAACCAGACATAAAGGGAATTCATAAGGATCTAGGTTCATCTTTCTATGACCAGGACTGTATAAAAGTTTTTGCTGAAGTTGTTCGAAACTGTGAAATTTTTCCCAGCAGAAATATTATCAAACTAACACCAGACGCTACAGATTGGACACACTGTAATAAAAATACGATATGTTAAAATTCTAGATCCTCGTGTTTATTGAACTTTAACAAAACGACAAATGAGCAGAAAGCAGTTGCCGTTTGACAAAATAGGTTATTTTACTCGTGATTTCCTGCGACGTACGTGATATGAGTGCTTAAGAAAGGAGTATCACCTACTACAAGAACGCTGTCTCAAATTATGTGTGAGAAGACATCTAGAACTAACTATGAATTTTCTTATTCCATCATAACGTTACATCGTGTATCACGTATAAATCAATGTCTAGCAAAAGCACGAAATGTGAGTCCAATGAAGTTATTGCTTGGAGATACCCATTATCTGTAAGAAATTAAAGCTCACCGTTCCGCGGAATATTGTGACATAAAAAATTAAAACTTACTCTTCCGGAGAATACTACGACATGTACCTAAAGGAAACGTGGTATGATTGCAACAGATGCGAAATGAAAAATTGGTCCGACGACTCTCACAATTCCACAGTTATAACTTCAGACGAAAAAGAGGAAAGGATCGTTATTATGTACTGTGGTGGCCGATTTGGTTTGTGGATGATGCTTTATTTATAAATAACACGAAGATGTCTAATGCTCGTGCCGACTATCATAAGACAATAAACACTGAAATTTTCGAGTATTAGTTTGAAAACTCCATGCTAAAACGCTTAGAGAAGACATCAGTTATAGTTTTGGATAATGCCCCTTAGCATACTCAGTGGTGCCCACCCCCCTCATATCCATGACGCACCCAACTCAATTGTCTATCCGTAGGTGTTCTTCCATGAAAAATAAATATTTTCGATTAATTTTTACACCTCCTCAAACATATTTATATAGATTTTTAACCCCAAATATTTCAATGACGCAGTTTGCGTCATAGCCCCCCCCTTGTGGGCACCCCTGCCATAGTCGTATAATTAATCCGAAGCCTAATTCTTCGTGAAGAAAAGAAACTATTCTCAATTATATGTGAATCCACAATATCACCATACCTAGTCCAGTCGCGATAATATCTGTACTTTTCCAAATTATTAATGAACAATTGAGTGCAAACGAAAGAAGAAAACGGTATGTAATAGACGAACTTGCGGCATCATATGGATATGTTGTATTAAGATTACCTTCATATAGTTGCATACTTAACCAAATCAAAATGTTGTGGTCACAATTGAAACGGACAATAGCATCCCAAAATTTGGAAAGCAAACCCCAACCAAAAAATGGTATCTCTATGAAGTGGTGCATTTAGCAAAATTAGTGTTGAAAATTGAAGAAAAAAGATAAGACATATGGAGGATATTGAAGACAGTTACAGAGATCTTCAGTCTGTTTTGAGTAACTCAAAGAGAGTTTTGGTGAAAATAACAGATTCGTAAACAAACGATTCTGACTTAGATCAGGAGTAGCACTTTCCAAAGTAAGTAAGTAAAGTACTCCATATTTTTTTAATATTTTCTTTGTAGATCATGTATCTTATAAAACTTGTGGCCGATTATTGCCCAATTAAGATTTTTTGCTCAAAATGTTTGTATTTAGAATGAGCGAACAGATAATCGCATGTTTTTACACAATACCCTATTTAAAAATTCCCTTTTTCATACATTTCCCTATGTACACAATTGTTCAATCTATTTTTGCGTTAATTAATATATTGATATATTTTATTGAAGGTTTTTATTTTGTGATATATTTGATAACGCTCGCTCTTGTAGAGGAATTCATATACAGCTAAAGTAATACGTGGCAGTTTTGTTTTATTGTGTTACCACTTGCAATACAATATATTTTATTCTTTATGATTTATTACCAGAAAAATAAATACACTGCTGAATAAGACTGCACTTATATAATAAAAACACATTTACACGTGACGTTTCGATCTTCTAGCCAAGATTCTCATCAGACGTACACTGAGTGATACAAGACAAGACAAGACAAGAATAATAACTTTACTCTGCCAACAGGCAGAGATGGGCATCTAGCATATGGTGCTATGTTATTCAGTGTAAGAAACGTTTTGTGTAGCGGAAGAGAAATGAACAAATCGCTAGACCTGTGTTTTAGTAATTGTGTGTGTTACCGATGGTGTGCGTAGCCGAACCTGGTCTTGTGAAGTGGATCTGTACTTGTCGTCCTATACTGAAATGAAAGAGTCTGATATGGATGTTATCATGTTGGTGCACAGTGATGATATGTGTGAAATAGGTTAATTGTGGGTTAATTTAGTTATGTAAGGATGGTGGGAGAACATGCCTTGGTAGATTGGAGGGTTATGATTTTATGGCTTTTTTTACATTGTTAGGATAGATTGTAGGGTGGTTTGGGTGGATTCGTTGGAGTTCTTTCTTGGTTGGTGAAGTTGTCGTTGAAGAACTGTTTTTGCAAACTTCTGTCTCTGTATCTTCTGTTGAGTTGGATGATTACATCTTTAATTGGTAGTAGTCGAAATTGTTCGTGGTATGGCTTTACATTATCTTGAAAATTGTTGGTGATTTTCCTAATCCAGAAGCGCTCCGCTCTCGACACATCAGCTATGTTATGTCTAGAATATAGAGGATGGCCATGAAGGTGCGTGGGGCGAATGATCATTTTGTAGAGATATATCTTGTTTTTAAGGTTCAACGAGGGATTTATACCTATTCAACGAGGGCTAGAATGGTGTGAATACCTCTTTTCTAACATCTTGTATGTGGGCGTTAAGAGTGAATCGTTTATCAAGAAGCACTCCAAGATATCTTGCTGTTGTCGTGATTGGAATCCCTTGATTTTGGATTTTGATTTTATTGCGAGTGTCCTTAACGGAATGTAGACGTCTTCGAGGTGGAATAAACAGAATGAGTTGTGTTTTCCGTGGATTGAGTTCCAATTTCCATTTAAGACAGCATTTTGCAAATTCAGCTATTTGTTTCCGTAATCGGATAAGTACATTGCGCGTAAGTAACGTGGAGGTCCAATAGGCGGTGTCGTCTGCGAAGAGCCCAAGATGTGTTTTAAACTTCGGATTGATGGGGGTGCCATTGACATATAAGAGGTAAATTAGAGGTGCTATTGTTGATGCTTGTGGAACGCCTCGTTGGATGGAGAGATTGTTGGAGTATTGATCGCTGAGTTTAATCCTTGTGGTTCTGTCAGAAATAAAATTATGTATCCATTGAATAATCATGTATCCAATGTCGGAAATTCGAGACTTCATTAATGGAAACAGTGAACTGACTTTTAATAACAACGAAGTTAAACTTTGGAAAAAAAAGTAAGGTTTTCGAAGCCTTCGAAAAGAAATAAACCGATTCTAGGTTTCAACTCACTATTTAGTTCCGAAGATGTAGCTGACAAACTGAGATCGATTAACATACTTACGAGTGCAGCGAAAGAAGTACGAACGGCTCTCCTTCACACAAATTTCGGTATTGAAGGAGAATTTGGGGACAGTCAGCAACTTCATAAGTCCTGGCCAACAACTAGAATTCCTCAACCTCTTTTGGATTTCCTAGCAGAAGTACTACGAGTTGTCAAGCTGAACATCATATCTGGGGCACAAGCGAAGATCTACATATCACTGACGAAGACAGTGAAAATGATCTTGAAGAATTTTCCGACCAACAAAATCTAAATTTTCAGAATTATTGAAGTCAATCTTCCAGATTTTATTCTATAATATATATTGTAGTAGGAAAGCAACCCTCATGCATTTGATGGTGACATTCAATTTATGAGAAATACAAAATCAGACAACTGATCTCAACTATGAATAAATTAAGTGTGTCAGTTGGCTATAAAGATGCAAGCACGAAGCAACCTTGCACAATATACACTAAAGACCTGTTCCTCCACCTTGTCTTTTTCAAGCCACTCTCAGGGTGATAGTTTCACGGTAGGAACTATGGACAATTTCGACCGTGAAGACGCTACTCTGTCAGGAATCCGTGATAGCCACGATACAGTCATGGTGCTTTTCCGGGAAGTGCCAACAAAATTCCCATCGAAACCAAAATTGTCGAAGTCGGTATTAGCAAGACCTCCAGTCCAAGATCTTCGATTCTTGCTTCCATCTCAGCAATTGAAGAAATAATAAAGGAAGGTAAACCTATATCGATTCAAAACACGCTGACAATTTCTCCTGAACTGTATGATTTGGACATCGATAATCTGCGTCAGAAAGAGTTTACTCAAGACATAATGCATGCTGCATACGAGCTAGAAATTAAAGAATCCACTCTAACGCGAAGTACTGTGAATGCGATAATAACGGATTCAGATGTTTCCAAGAAACAAGTTGGCTTTCTTCCAGTACTGCCGTGTCCAGTAACGGAATATAATAGTGTATACACAGCAATGAAAAAACTTCCAGAGCCTAATTATACACTTAAACCAATCTTCAATGCCTGTAGTATTGCTGCCGAAATTCAACTTAGAAGCAATGAATTTTCAAACATGGTCCTCATGCTAGGATCATTCCACATGACCTTCTTGTCTGCACAGGAAAGTGCATTTCTGGTAGTGGTTTGGAGTCTCTTTTCATAAAATTCTTTTGGGTGCAAAGTAACCTTGAGTATTCTAAAAGGAACTATCTACGTTAGGGCAGTGAAAGGTATGTTTATGATTGCAGATGTATTTATGCTAAAGGGAAGGCTTTCCTGGAAGAAGAAAGTGAATATTATACGTCTGTTATCCAGCAGTTCGTTGACACTATGACTATTATGAAAGAAAGACAAGCTTAGCGTGCTCTTACCAGTTCATGCAGTTGGTCATAAATTCAGATGAAATATCGAAGCTTTGCAGAACTTTTCAGAGAAACTCAGCTCAATCTCAGAGCAGGGCCGCTGCCTTGAACAGTTTTTACATCTTTTATTTCTGTTGAAAAGCCTTATAAGAGCTGACCAAGAAGGATACTGGCCGCTGCATCTGTATATTGTACAGCAGTTGCTTCCGATATTCATGGCATTCAATCGAATCAATTTCGTGTGGTGCGCGTCCCTCTATCTTGAACAAATTAGAAATTTGGAGACTCAACACCCGGAAATAAAAGCTCAGTTCATGAATGGCCACTTCGTAGTCAAAAGAACGAACAATGAATTTAGCACAGTTGGTGCTGATATGATACTTGAACAGATTATAAATAGATCGAAGAAATCATCGGAAGGAATTATGGGCCAGACGCGCAGAAAGAATTATATTGCGGAGTGGGAACTGTAGTACCACGAAGTTCTTTCGACATGCCAAATCTTCAGTCAGATTCTTGGTATATCACAAACATACCATGAGTTTCTCGGTAATGTACTTGATGAAATTCGTAACTCTGTTAACAGAATGGTAGAATTTTATGGAGCGCAGGGAAATCCCGTACAAAGTTCACAGTCCTGGGAAGTTGTACCATTTCACGTCGCATGAAGTTGTACCAGATTCTAATGCAGAAGAAATCTTGAACTACGTGACACGTAGCCATGAAGCTTATGTGGCATTCCGAAACGAACGATTTTTGTACAAAACAACTCCGTTGTCGAAGACCATTCACAGACGAAAACTTCCACTGTTTCGTCAAGCAAATAAAGTCGTCTACTTTGTTTACCTTGCAAAAGTTGTTGGGACCGTCTGAGTACGTTTTCGAAGGATATTCATCAATGAATACTGCAATTATTACTGATGTTATGATTCAACTTCGTAAAACTCAAGTGAAAGGTTTAGTTGATTTGCTGATCTGTTTGATGTATTCTTCAGGAGCTTCAGCAATGTTCAAACACGCACCCGCAGGGATTTTATGTGACTATCTAATCACATAGGTCAAAAGTGTGGAAAGACAGCAAAGGGTAACCGCCTCACCTATACTACTAACTAATCTGTCATGTACACATTCCTACCGGTGCAAATGGAGAGATTTTGGGCTTTTTTGGAAAACAAAATTGAAATTCAATATGTCTTAAAAGACTACCTTTGCACAAAAGCAAAGCTTATCGTCTTTGAAATGTATCTGACTGAATTACTGCTTGAAAATTACTGCTGAGTGAATTAATGCTGAGTGAGCTCTCACAAGCACACATGATATTACCATCAAATTAAAGTAAATTCTCATGACATCAAAGTCTGCAAAATAAAACAATATAATAATTACATTAGCTACATATTATATGAACAAACATGTTAATAATAATATTTGACAAATACAGTAACATTACTATTTCATTTCCTACTACACAGCAACCTATTACCTTTAATTTATCGATAAAATGAATGGACTATTTTAATTTGTTGAAAAGTAATAGCTTTGAAAGTTTTGCGCGTAGTGAATGTTTTTCCGGTAATTTATTAGACAGTCCAGAAACACTACAACCTGCGCCACTTAAATTTAAATAGCTCCGTCATTTTTTAAGATCTACTAAAGATATTGGTAACGATAGAAAGCTCTAAGATTATACTCCTTTCATTAGTTTGGACTGCGTTTTCATATTTTTAATAACTTCATAGTTATTTGTCATGAAATGAAAAAAGAGAAACGAGAAAAACTAATTTTTGCCCCAATTACTTTATTTTTTAATATGGCGGCAACATGTAAACAATATATCCAGTTTTCTTACTTCAACTATCAATTATCTTTAATTTGGCACAAAAACGAAGTATCTAACTTATTTCTGTGAGAAGATATTTCAGTTCAAATATAATTTGTTACTTGCGCGGGGGCGCCATTTTGAATATTCAATTTCACAATGAAGGCCCCGGTTGCGGAAGTGTTACCTTCGATTTTTTCATTAATTGATCACTCTCTAACAGGTTCTGAAGAGATTTGCTGTTATCCCCGACTTTTCTACAGCTCTTATGGACAGAGCCTGGATTATATGTTGGCTGTGAATGCGTGTGTTTGTAAGGAGGCCTAACTAAGGAGCAGTCTCTTTGGGACTGGCTATCCCTACTTGCTTCCCGGCTGTCGGTGAAGCCCGTACATACGAGAGTTCCTACTCAGAGCTCGGAGACTCAAGAGGACCTGACAAGCAAATAGTTATAGCCATTTCTTTAGGTGCGTCAACTGTCAACAGTGTCGAGGAGGGTAATTTAACCTTGTGGCTCTTAGAAGGGCCAGAGGAGGTGGCAGCTAAAGGTGCTGACACCGGGTTTTCAGGTCAAGTGGCTCTTAGAAGGGCCAAAAATACTGACAGTTAAGTTCTGAAAAGAACAGAACTGCCGCTAAGTCTTGTTCTGTGTCGGGTCTTTTCAAAAGACCGGGAACGTCTTATGTTATTTGGAACCTGGTGATGCAAACGATGCTTATCCTACCACAGTCCTTCCAATGACACGTTTAGTTAGTGTGCTAATGTATTATTACGCGTAGATCAGCTTACAACGTTTTATCCGTGGAGTGCGCACGAACGTTAGAGTCAGTATGTTGTGAGTGATACAAAAACCTACTCCAGCATATATACACAATTTATAACCCTATCTGCTCTCTCATTGGCCCGCTCAAACAGCCAATCAGAAGCGTGGAAATCTATCTGAACTGACCAATGGGAAAACATAACATTCTACCAGATAGAAACTACAAGGAGCAAACAACCCCTTCTCCCTCCTTGAATACATCAATTCACATACATTTTTCTGTATTTATCAATAATATTCCTCCATTCTTTATTAATGCTGATACCTTTCGTCCAATTCATTAAGTTTACATGCCCTTCCTTTTCTATCCACCAGGCCTCTTTCCACTTTCTCGGCCATAACCTTTTTTTCCGTTCCAGCACAATAACTTCTTCACAGTTCACATCATGTCCTTTTTCTTTTGCGTGTTTAAAGATTGCGTTAGTTTCTCTGCCATATTTGACATCATTTTTAAGTTGTTTAATTTTTTCTTTCAATAATTTACCCGTCTCCCCAATCTATTTCATATCACAATCCTTACAATTTATACAATAAATGACACCTTTCTGCTCTCCTTTTCCCTTTTCCTCCTTTTGCTTTTGACCATGTCCAACAAAGTTCTGCTTCCTTTTCTATACACCTTGACTTCTTGCTTTCTTAACATCTTTTTTAAAATCTCAGTATCTTCTCCTAACTCTACAATACCTTTCCATACCCCTTCATTGTCCTCCCCACTTTTACCTTTCCCAGAGACCACAGATGCTTTAACGATATCCCTTTTACTATAACCATTCTCATACAGCTGTTCTTTAAAGATTTCAACATTCTCTTCTACATTTTGGTTACAAATTTTGATAATTCTTTCTAACATATTTCTTATGTAATTAACTTTTGTGCTTCTATCTACATTTATTACCGAAAATGCCATTGAAGCAAACATATCGTATATATATATATATCAACAAAGAAGTGAAATTTTCAGGCGGGCTGAAGGTGATGAAGTGGAGCTTAATCCCGTGGCCAATCCTAGCTACAAACTTGGTTTCAATATAAAGATTAGTTAAGAAACTTGGGCGATATGTATATTTTTAATTAATGTTAATTATTCAACATTTACGATGGTCATTTCATAAATAATGCACACTATGGCAACACTGGGGTGTAGATGATGAAATCAAGGTAAACATTTCGTCAATTGAAGCTGAGGTCTTGAGGCAGGAGGACTTGTGCTTCTGCACTCTCTAGTAAACACAGTGCGGTAATGACAGGTGTTGGAAATAAAGGCGGCAGGTATCTTGGGTAACGTGTCTATTGAAGAACAGAGATCGTACATAAAAACTGACACTTTACATGGCGGAAACCCCATAGAAATTTACAGTGCCTTACGTGAAGTTTGTGGTGAGACAACAGTGGACGATGGTACAGTTTCTCGTTGGGCTATTCGCTTCCATAGTGGTTATGTGAGCATAAGGATCATGCAAGACCAGGATGGCTGAAATTATCAACCGATGAAAAAAGTGTGCAACTTGTGGCAGATTGACTTCAACAAGATCGCTGTGTGACATGTGAGGAACTGTCTAACTTCATACGGATTCCATATTCGTCAGTATACCGAATTCTGACAAGTATACAAAAGAGAAAAATTTGTCCCATGGGTCCGTCACTTCTTGACTGAAGCAGACACGTCTGGACAATGCTACGTTGCTGAAACAAAGATTTAACATTAAAGGTGAGGACTTTCTGCGTCGCATTATTGCTATTGATGAAACGTCGATCAGAGACTTTGAGCCGGAGCTAAAATCACAATTCAAGAAGTGGAGAGCTCCATCTTCTCCGAGACCAAAAAAAGGTGTCGCCGATCTCAATCAAAGATTAAGCAAATGATGATTTTTGCTTACGGTCACCAAGTCAGTATCATAACGGACAGAGTTCCATGTAGAAGAAATGTCACAGAAACGCACTATTATGAGCTCCTGCTGAAACTGAAGAAAATGCACAAAATCTGATCGTAGTTGCTCAGGGCGAGTCCATTGATTCTCCGCGACAACGCTGCCCCTCACACCGCTAATGATATGCGTCAAAAGCTTTGCAAATACGGTTGGGAGATGTTATCTCATGCTCCCTACAGTTCGGATATGAGTCCACCAGACTACGATCGGTTCTCAAAGTTGAAACAATATATACGTGGACGTCAGTTTCCATGTCTGGAAGAGCTGTTTGCAACCGTTACTCGAACCATTCGACAGCTTCACAAAGATAACGTTCTTGATGGAATACAGAAGCTACCCGAAATTTGGAATTCCGTCATTGCCAAGGAGGGGGTCATATTGAAAGCCTGTAAAGAGATCTCCAAACTATGCATTATCCAGCCGAGTAATAACGTCAAACAAAAGCAACCTGTGAAATAATATAAATATTTAAATAGGCTCCAATATACAACAACCGAACGACTATGTCAAACTTAAGGCAAGTTGTGAAGTAGGTCTCAGTCGAATGACTATATAAAACCCAAGGCAAGCTTCCTCTTCACAAGGCAAGTACTGTAGATAAAATTCCAATTACGCACAGGATGAATGCAGCCAGCTGTGAAATAATATAAATATTCAAATAGGCTCAAATATACAACAACCGAACGATATGTCAAACTTAAGGCAAGATGTGTATATATAATTTCAATTGGTCCAAGTTGAATATGTGCAGCTTGGCAGTAAAGTCTTCTCTTCAAGTTAGTTATTTAAGGAGGGTACTATAGTGAATATAATTGTAACTAGCCTAAGGTAGTAGCAAGCACCATAACAGCTTGCTTCCTTGGTATAACAGGCCACTATAACAAATAGCTCAGCAAACGGGAGGTTGATGTATAAAATGATACCCGGCAACGGCAATAAACACCAATCCTTCCTTAGAGCTCAGTAGGCAAAAGTAAAAATTAAAAGTGGCCTTCCAGAGGCAATGTCTCACCCTTTTTAACCAGAATCGTGCTTTGGCCGGAATTATTAGTAACCCTGAAAAACAGTAGTAGGTATCAAGTGATCTACAACTTTGTAAGAAAGAAAAAGCTCAGCTTCCAAGTGGGCAGGCCAGAAACAAGTTGCAATATTAGTAGTATCACCGACCTAAAGCTCATTTTTTTTGATTTGAAAGGGACATTGGAAAAATGCTCCGGTACCCATATTGGTAGCAATTCCAACATAGATCTGGCCCTGTCTGCACTTTTAATTCTTCGACACTATCATGCACAACCCTGATACGTATTCCGTATGTTATGAGAAAATGGGATTTCTCTTGGTTTGTCCTGAAGAGCCGTAGTAGTAGGAGTAATGAAGCTTCTGATTATACGTATTCTTATGATGTTCGAGAATACAATGTTCTATTTGCAGAAGTCAGTCTTGATTGGTTCTAATTCTTTTCCAAGTGGTACCCCTTTTATTATACAGATAAATGTTAGGGATTTTGGCTTCTGTTTGCTGTTAGTACCATCTCTTCGTCTTTCTTCCGGGTCTGGGTCTCATAAGGGCCAGTTCTCCTGTGGCTTCTGTCCCTCTTCGCTCTGCTTCTTAGCACTTCTCTCTGGCAGTGCTTGACCCTCATTTTGGTTTGCTTCTCTCTTCTTTGTTCTCCTTGACTTTAGTTCTATAAAGCTTTCTGTGTCTTCTGGTTATTCTCCATTGCAGTTCTGAAAAAGACCAGCATCTCTATTTGTGGTGTCTTCAGGTTTAGAGTTTTCTTCTCGCTAAGTTTCTCCACATTGCTTTGGGGGAAACGTACTATTGAAAGCGTCAAGTTTCTCTTTGAAAGCCTACATTATCTTTATATTTTGACCTGTTAATTTATGAGTAATTATTTTTCTCTTCTCTTTGAAATGAACTGGAATTTTATTGTAATTTTATTTATTTCTTCTTCAAATCTATGTTTCTGCAAATGTTCCTTGCTTTGGCACTACATGAACTTAGCACTAATTAAATTAAATGTTAACGGAGACAATACAGATCATAAGCTTCTTTGGGTGTACCACACACACCCAGTCCGTCATTTTGAAATAAGATAAACGATAAGTCATGCCATCATATCGCACTTTTCGAGTCATTACCGGCTTATGTTGCAAATTCGAGCAGCAATGGTGTTGTGTTAAGACGTTATCGTTCCTTGTCAGTAGTTTCGCCTGTGAAATCCCACCCAGTATGTCCACGTCATGTAACTCACAGCGGACTGTGATTGTCAACGCAGGCTGTGGGACGGGCTACTTGAGTCCCTCCGTTACATGCACCGCAGTCGCACAACGGTTTTGAAGGACAATTCGTTTTAATATTCAGCGGGATTTGTGACTGTTTTCTTCCGACCACTGTTCCTCTTTGTCGATGTGGTTTCACCATGAGTTTTGGAGTCCGTCTCCGTCATCACCTTCGTCACTGTCCCTCACGACGTGCCCAACACACTTACCACTTCCGCCACCCTCACACCACATAACCGAGTGCCAACAATTTGGCCTTTTCAGAAATCAGAAGAGTTAAAGGTCTATATCTCATACAAACTCACTGCTCAAAAGGATGCTAAACTCCAATCAAAAGTTAATTAATTAATTAAGAGAATATAAATACGTAAATAAAAAATAATGTAAACTATGAGAGCTTTTGATGATGCACGATTTTAACCTATACTGTGTAACAGGCCCAAGGCTTGGGAACAGACTGCCACAAATTTCCGACATACTACTAGTACATGCTTCGAGTCAGTGTGTGGCGGTGGCCGCAGATGCCAATTTGAACGAATTTTCGACGTAATACTCACTTCATCTTTGCATAGTTTGCCATCTTTTCACTATTTTGTCTAATTCTGTTAACATGAGTGTTTTGCGGCAACAAAACAACATGTTCCTGCTGCTCAGTAGAATCTTTTGTTGTATATATAAGTGCTTATAATATACAAAATATTTTACACTTATGAGTGATGTAAAATTATGTGGTAGCAATGGTACCCATTTTGGGTGAAACGTTTCTCGAGATAGTACGATAATATGGTATGTTGCTTTTCTGCGACATTCATCAGTAGTGCAGTAATAAATAATATTTTTAGATGGTGTTGATAATGATAAATGTTACTGATGATTTTTATAAAATAACGATAATGCACTCACAAATTGTTTACTCTGTTTGGCAATAGCGAAAATATATATATATAATAACTTTAAATGCTGGAAGGTGCAGGACAGGAGGAGAAGCCCTGGGGACAGGATCATTCCTTACATTCCATATTTTTTTCTAATAAATACCTAGTAGTCACTACTTTGGGGTACATGTGTACATTGGTTCACTTCACTTGCCTCCCACTGCAATAAAATCTATTTCGTACACTGATTGCCAAGGGTGGACTGTTCATTTGTTTTTTAAATAATATGTGAAGAGGTAAATTCATTCGGGGTCTCCGTAGTTTAGTGATTAGGTGTTTGGGTCGTGTCTGCTTGGTCCCGGCTCGATTCCCGATAGTAGTACCACTAATTTCAGTGACCACAAGAAACATGAGGTAAACTGAGAAATCATGTAGAAAGGTGTGATGAGCAGCTGGCTTCTTGTTATGAAGACAAGACAGCGTTGCAAGAAGCCAAACTGCAAGGGATGCAAGCCTACGGTGATAAAGTGTTAATGCAATGTTCATCTATGCTAAGCACAACAAAAATTGATTCCTAAAAATACATGAGTAATTAAAAATAAACTTGTGAAAAATGTGACGACCTGCAGAATATCTCGAATTTGTGAAATGTCAGATATATCTAGTTAATGTGCTTTTTGCATATGGTACAGTTGATCCAACTTCAGTAACCTTAAACCATGTAGAATAATATTTACTGTAGGAACGCCAAATATACCTTGGTACATAGTTTGATAAGAGAAAAATCGCACAACAGAATATATATGTCTGCACTCTAGAGACGGCAGGTTGATCATATCTGTACCGTGTAGAACGGATGTTGCTAATAGTTTAAAGGTTGTCGGACAACGCGACAGTTTGATTGTTTGTGCGAAACTGTTGTGTGGATTACAGTCTGTATATACTAGCGAACACATTTTGTGAAATTAAGTGAGCTCGAGTGTGGTTCGAAGTGAGGTCGAGTGGTTGCTCTGTAGAATTGCCATTCGCGTGATTCGTGAAACGTTAGTAAACCATCGAAAGCAAAGAGTTTCCACAGTAAACGTTCTCTCTAGTGGTCCCACGATGAATCGAGGAGCATTTGGAAATGAGATTGTTCGGACCACCCTCACTGATAGAACAACTTCTAGTAGCAGCAGAGCCATCATATGAGAACAACGAGTAGTAAACAATCTATTGTTAGATGTAGGTGTACAATCCTGCTTTCCTCTTCTACCATTACCCTTGACACCTACTCATCGCATGAATGTAGGGATAGACAGCATAGAATCCAATGGTATTAACTGCTTCTCTATCGGACACATTGACCGGTATTTGACTTGCAGGTGAGCTATAAAAATCCAGTGTATACTCACAAATGCCATATAGAACCAATGTCGGTAAGGAACCAATAAACTACATATTTCATTCCTCTCTGTTATGTTCACTAATATGTCATACATTTGTGGCACCGTGAATCCTATACTACGACATTATGTACATGTTCTGCGAGAGACCATCTTTCAGCAGGATGATGTATGCATGTACCATACCACAAGTGCAACCGAACTTGTTCTATTGGGTGTATGCCTTCACCCTATCTTTCTAAATCTCTAGATGTAATCGAACACGTGTGGGATATAGTACAACGGCTAATGACCATTCCCTAGTTCCATCATATGTAGCAAGCGTGTAACCCATACTTCAAGCAAACATTCAATATCTGTACGACCAACAATTTATCAGAAGTGGCTCTCATATGGCGCTTCGAGTGGTAACATTATTCTTAAGTGCTTTTTTAAAACATACTTTTTAACGTGTTTGGTATGTCTTGCGAATGCCATATTGAAAACACATCTACATTCACAACGTTTTTTGCACAATTTTTGGACTAAATTTGTGGATTTCTAGTGTTCCTACCGCTATTTTTTTAATGAGTTTTTCCAAACATTTATATGTATATAATTTGTTTGCACTTATTTACAGGGAGCTTAATACTGAGTACCCAGTTATACCTTTCTCCAGACAACTATTTTGTTGCGAGCAGAATAAGAAAGTAGTTACTTTGCTTATAATCAAGAAGGGTGAGCAGCTACAAACCCTTAAAAATGCAAGAGCAAAGGTGAAAGGCAAACCAGAGTCAAACGGTAAGCTCTAACTGTAACGAAATATAATACGTTCAATAAACTAAAAGTATATTTTATGCATTAACAAGCATCCTGTTTTTCCTGTAACTATAAAATGCGCAATGGGAGCAAATCGCTATATAAAGGAGGATCGTTTCTATAAGAGTAAATTGAGGTTGCTGCTTACCTAAGATATACGAGGGGCATACTGAAAGTCGTGAGCAACATTTTTCACAACCGTAATCTTTATTTGTAAGTGAAACCAAATATATCATATCAATCTACAGACCTTTCTTTCACTTTTCCGCATAGTCTACGTTTTTTGCACGTATTTTTCCATCGTTCTGCAAGTTCCCTTGCGATAGAATTCCTTTCCAGTTACCCGTAGACACTGACGCACTGCTTGCTGAATATCATCCAATGTCTCGTAGCGATGACCTCGTATCTGTTCCTTCACAAAACAGAAAAGATGGTAGTCGGAGGGTGCCATGTCGGGCTGTAGGAAAGATGTGGAAGTGTTTCCCACCCAGATCTCTTGATCTGCTCCATAGTGGCACGTGTAGTATGCGAACGCGCATTATCCCGTTGAAGGATGATCTACTTTTCAGGACGTTTATCACGCAAGACACGACGGAGCTACAAAGTGTTTGAGTGTAGCGAGCAGAATTTATGGTTTGTCCAGGTTCAAGAAAGTCAACCAGAATGCAACCTTTGCATCCCAGAAGACGCTCCCCTTAAGTTTCCCTACCGATTGCACTTTCTTCGCTTTCTCTTCGGTGGTGAATTCATGTGGTGCCATCCCATACTCCGTCGTTTTGTTTCAGGTTCATAATGATGGAACCAGCTTCCATCTCTAGTCACAATACTCGTGAAAAGTCATCACTTTCATGTCGGAATCTCTGATAAAGTTTGGGCAATGGTTAGTCTCTGACTTTGTGGTCCTCGGTTAATAAACGTGGGACCCAACGGCCCAAACCTTCCGATAACCTAAGCTGTGAATCATTTCTTGCACCACACTATGTCCAACACCAAGTTTTGCAGCGATTTCATTCACAGTGACACGCCTATCCCCCCCTAATCAGCTCATCAACCCTTACCTTGTTGCATTCCGCGGAGGCAGTTCGAGGGCGCCCGCTGCGAGACTCATCTTCGATACTCGTCTTTCCATCCTTAAAATGTTTCGCCCACCTCTTAACACTGCTGACACCCATGCACACATCTCCATAGGCATGCTGCAGTCTGTGGTGAATTTCAGAAGAAGATTGGTCCTCTTTAACAAGGAATTCAACCACAATACGCTGTCGAAACGCAACATCGCTGCCTGCCAGTTTGGAAATCCTGCCTGTGGTCACGTGCTAGCAACAAACAGCGTCAACGTCTGGAAAGAAAGAAAGAAAGGTCTGTAGATTGAGATGACATACTTGGTTTCACTTCAACTAAAGATTACGATTGTGAAAACATCTTGCTCACGAGTTTCATTATGCCCCTCATACTTTCCTGCCACCATCGATCAGGCTTGATGTATAACACTTGGTGTATAGATCACTGCTCCACTCACAACTTTTATTGCAGTAGATTTCATTGCTACACAATTTTCACAGCTATAGCAGTACAAGGGGTATATTAATCCATTCCTACGTGCAAGTTTCCCATTTCGAATACGCTCATTAACCCATTTTAAATACGCTCTTTGAACAACTACTAAGAAGACACACATGGACAAGACCAGTAGACAAAGAAAGATACCAAATAGACTATATACTGGTCCGACAAGCATTTAGAAATCAAATGAAAAACAGTAAGAGTTACCCAGATGCAGACGTTGACTCAGACCACAATTTAGTTTTGATGAAGAGCGAACTTCGACTAAAGAAGAAAAGAGTGGTAGCACCAAACAAAAGATGGAACACAATCAAGCTCAGAAGAGACGAAAACACGAAAAGGGAATTCGCAAATGCGACAGACAAAGAGACATCTAAATTAGCTTTAGCGGATGATGACATCATTTCAAAATGGGAAGCCATGAAAGCATGAATTACAAAAGCAGCTGACGAGCACATAGGAAGAGAATTGAGAACCTCATATAAACCCTAGATAACAGCACAAATATTGGAAATGATGCAGAAAAGAAGACAGTTCAAGATAACAGACAAATTAGAGGAATACAGAAGGTGCAGGAATCACATCAACAGAGAAGTAAAGAAGGCCAGAGAAAACTGGATAAACAACTTGTGCAAAGAAATTGAGGAAAATGTAGTCAAAGGCAATATAGAAACGGTATATAGTAAGGTTAGAAAACAGTTCGGTGAGAGAAAGAAATGCACAGACATTATCATAGACAAGGACGGAACAACGCTAATAGAAGAGGAGCAGATAACAAGAAGATGGAAGGAATACATAGAAGAACTCTATACAATGGAGACAGAGTGAACGAAGAAGCGATAGAGAAGGAAGAAGACGTCGAATAAAATGAATTAGGACCATAAATTTTACAGTGCGAATTTGTCAATGCTTTGGAGAAAATGCAACACGGTAAAGCTCCAGGAATAAACCAAATATCAACGGAAGTGATTAAGAACCTCGGAATTGCAACAAAGAAGAAACTATTTAATCTTATTAATGAAATGTACAGCTCGGGAAAAATACCAAGAGTCTCCGAGAAAAGCATATTACTCTCTATCCCGAAAAGAAAAGGCGCACGGATATGCGAAGAACACAGAACGATAAGTTTGCTTTCCCATGTATCAAAAATACGGTGCAAAATTATCGCACAACGAATAGAAGAGAATATCGAAAAACGGCTATCGGAAGACCAGTTTGGATTCAGGAGAAAAAGGGGAACAAGGGAACCAATACTAACAAGGGAACATCTTATATTGATAGTAGCATCGCCCAATCAAACAATGTGCAATCGATAGAGGAGTGAAGAAAAGTGAGAAATCCGAAGTTTTACGGGCCGACACCCAGAAACACAGGAGATACAGAGGAAAGAACGATCTACAATCATATGAAGATAGCATTGAAAAAAATACACTGACACAGAAAGAACTTCAAAATGATTAAAGTAATCAAAATGACATTTACACAACAGTATAGTAAGCAAACATTGTACCCACAGACATACTCAATAACATCATATGTAATGCAGTGTTGCTAACGGAGTACAAAATGAAGTTTTGTTAAATGGCACGGAACACAAATTATAACATGTAGAAAATCTAATTATGATTAGAACCATACCTGTGAAGTCATTATGTACAGTGTTGCCAACATTTGAAGATAGACCTATATGAATTCCTACATGAATCTCGTATGTAGAATAGTACATACATTACCAACGTCCTGTGGAGCGCCTTATCAACCGCAACACTGAAAAATTGACTATCAATAATGTGTGAGATGAAATAATATTATGTGCATCAGAAACGTGAGCCTGCTAAATCAATTGTCAACCCAAGAGCATGCATCATTTCAGTTTTGGTGCTGTGTTATGATTTTTCAGTTGGGCGAACCTGCTTCGACACTGTGCTTTGTCCCTTATTTTCGTGCTTCAGTGATTATATTATTGTTTGTGGTCTCATATTTTGGTTTTAACTGGTTTGAATCGTGTACTGTATGCTCCTCGGACGGAAGAAGTGAAAAAGATATGTCCCAGAATAGCGCAGGCAAAACAAGCATTCAATAGAAAATGAGGACTACTAACATCAAGAAATGTGTCGTTGGACGTTCGTAAACGATTTATTAAGACCCTGGTATGGAGCGTGGCGCTTTATGGATCAGAGACGTGGACATTGAGAAAAGCTGAAATATCCAAGCTGGAAGCATTTGAAATGTGGTGTTGGCGCAGAATGCTGCGCATGGCATGGACCGAAAGGAAAAGGAATGAAGACGTACTAAAGGAAGCTAAGGAAGGACGACAGATCATGAAGATAATAGGAAAAAGAAGAAACAGCATAATTGGCCATCTTATTCGGCACTCCAATTGGATCACCGTGTTGATAGAGGGAAAGACAGAAGGAAAACCAGGAAAAGGAAGACCAAGGATCGAATATCTAGATGCAGTTACGAAGAGGAGACCTTATCAAAGTATAAAACAGCTCTCCCAAGCGAGAGAGAAATTTTAAAATTTCCATGTTGCCCACCAACCTATGGTTGAGGTGAACAAGAAGATGACGTGTAAGTTATTCAGAGGTCATTTACCGTGCGGTTTGAGAAATCCAAAAGCACAGTAATCCCTGGGATTAGCATCTGGACTTTTAACGGGAATATTCTTGGGCTAAATAATTTCGATAGCAGTTGCAGTTGCTAAGCGTTGGTAGAAGTTCAACATCTTTAAGGCTGTGACTCGAAGCGTTGTTCTGGTACAATTCCACAGGATGAGTTTTCATACATTGGTGTATTTGGTCTGTGTAAACTGGGTATACGCTAATAAGATATAACAATAAGGCATTCTTGGTAATAAGCAGCATTCATATGACTTTTATTCGTTTTACGAATCTTGAGTTTTCTCTGTAGCAAAGCCAGTAATAGCTATGAAACCTTTTAAGAAACGTCTTTTACTTGAATTAGAGTTTAGCGTCTCTTTTCAGGACCGAGGCTATATGAGAAGTGGATCTATATTTTAAAGTGGAATCGGAATCATTTTAATACGTGCAAACTTCAGGGCTCTCCTACCGGAAATTGAACCCGGAATTTCGTGCACTAAAAGTGCACAAACTAGCCACTAGACCATCGGGCAGAGCGAAGCTTTCTTTGCATTGACACACCAGATATATCAGTGGTGTCCAATTATAATGAGTCTGAGGGCCATAACCGTCTTTGCTAGTAAGGTGGAGGGCCGCAGATAATAATAATAATAATAATAATAATAATAATAATAATAATAATAATAATAATAATAATAATATAATAGTTATTATTATTATTATTATTATTATTATTATTATTATTATTATTATTATTATTATTATTATTATTATTATTATTATTATTATTATTATTATTACTGACATAGCAGAATGTTTTAAATTCGTATTTTATAATTCTTTTAATTTTGACTCCAACCAAAGTAAAAAATGTAAGGTTACGAAACTGACAGAAAATAATGAAAATTATATGTCGATTTGTATTCCATCCATTACGCAAAAAGATGTAATTGAAACAATTAGTAAAATTAAAGGGAGTACTACACCTGGACCTGATAACGTTCCATGTTATGTAATTAAAGGCTGTAGCAATGAAGTAGCGTCAAATTTAGTAAACATATATAACGCGTCGTTAAAGACTGGAATATTTCCTTCAAAATGGAAGCAGTCATACGTAGTGCCAATATACAAACATGGTGATCAAAATGACTTTAAAAATTATAGGCCTATAAGTTTAGTAAGTGTTTTCTCTAAGATTTTTTGAAATAATTGTGCACAAACATTTATATTTTAATGTAAAGAATATATTAAGTGATATGCAACATGGTTTCTATAAAGGTAGATCAATTGCAACAAATCTTATCCATTTTACTGATTATACATACTTTGCACTAAAAAGTAATCTACAGGTAGATGTTATACGAGGGCTATCCAGAAAGTAGATTACGTTTTGGAATAAAAAATCAACAAAGTATAGGAAACAAATTTTATTATATACAGATGAAAGCCACACACAAATACTACTTTTCGACATAGTCACCATTCAAATTAAGGCATTTATCGTAGCGATGTACGAGCTTGGAAATTCCTTCGTCGAAAAATTCGGCCGCCTGCGACTTCAACCACTTCGTTACCTCTTCTTGCAGCTGTTCGTCGTCATCAAAACGCTGCATAGCCAGCCACTTCTTCATTGCTGGGAATAGGTAGAAGTCGCTCGGTGCCAGGTCGGGACTGTACGGCGGATGAGGAAACAACTCCCACTGAAAAGATTCAAGAACTTCACGCGTGACATTTGCCGTGTGGGGCCGGGCGTTGTCGTGAATCAACAAGATCTTAGAGCTCAACATTCCTCTGCGCTTGTTTTGAATTGCTCTTCTGAGGTTTTGCAGAGTTTGGCAATACCTTTGAGCGTTTATTGTAGTGCCTCTTTCCAGGAAGTCCACCAAAATCACACCTTTTCTGTCCCAAAAAACAGTCGCCATCATCTTCCTTGCCGACATTGTTTGCATGCATTTCTTGGGTTTTTGGGGAGAACCTGTGTGGCCCCACTGCATTGATTGCAATTTCGTTTCACAGTTCACGTGTTTCACCCATGTTTCGTCACCAGTAACGATGCGATCGAGTAAAGAGTCACCATCCTTATTGTAGGCGTCCAAAAAGTGCAACGCTGCAGCCATTCGCTGATTTTTGTGGTCCTCTGTCAAGATTTTTGGAATCCATCTTGCACAAAACTTGTGGTAACCAAGCTTTTCGCTGATGATTTCGTGCAACAAACTTCGCGAAATTTGTGGAAAACTCAAAGAAAGTTCCGTTATTGTGAACTTTCGATTTTCACGGACTTTAACATCGACTTTTTCGACAAGTTCGGCAGTCACTTTGCTGGGTCTCCCACTTCGATCTTCGTCGTGAACATTGGTTCGGCCATTTTTAAATCTTATGACCCACTGTCGCACTCCACCTTCAGTGATAATGTTGTCCCCATACACTTCACACAGCTGCCGATAGATTTCTATCGGTTTACAGTTTTTTGCTGTCAGAAACCTTATTACTGCACGCACCTCGCAGCTCGCGGAATTTTCAATTAACGCAGACATTTCAAACCGTCACAGTATCTTAACGGAGCACAGCACGAACCTCTCACTAGCACGGCTAGATGCCGACTGAGCTGCGCAACGCTCTGACCCCAAGATGGCCGCGCTAGCCCCGCCCCTAGCGGACACAGACGGAAATGTAATCTACTTTCTGGATAGCCCTCGTATATATATATCGATATGTCAAAGGCTTTTGATTCCATTGATCACAAATTACTTCTAAGTAAGTTATCAAACATTGGCCTATCATTGACATATATTATTTGGTTTGAAAGTTACTTATCAAATAGAACTTTTAAAGTAAAGATAGGGAGTGTAAAATCTAGTCAAAGTCAAATAGGGAAGGGGATACCTCAGGGATCTCCCCTGGGGCCACTTCTTTTCTTCTCTATTTATCAATGATTTACCAGCAAAAGTCGAATACTCAAAAATACTTTTATACGCAGATGACATAAAGCTTTTTAGAGTAGTTAATAACGAGTATGATAATTATCTGCTGCAGAAAGATTTAGATACAGTAAATCATTCGTGTGAAAATAATTTATTAATGATCAACTCTGAGAAAACTAAACATATGATATTCACTAATGAAACTCAATATTTTGTTAGCAAGTATAAAATCAATGGAGTAACAATAGACAAAGTTAAGCAAATTAAAGATCTGGGTATTTTGTATGACAGACAATTAAATTTGCCAATCACATAAATGACGTTGTGCAATCAGCAAGAAAAAAAATACTGTAGGTTTTATATTTTATCAATGGCCTGATTTTATAAATGGTAGTTCGTATGTATACTTGTATGAGACACTTGTTAGATCTAAATTGGAATTTGGTTCAGTTGTCTGGAATAGTCTATCCAACATACTTGTTAACAAAATCGAAGCTGTACAGAAATGTTTCGTAAGGCTACTGTGTTATAAAATGAAAAAAATATTACTATGCACATGAATATGGATATTAGTTAACATTTTGGGAGCTTCAAGAACTATCGGAAAGAAGGAAAGTTACTGATAAATTATTTATTCAAATGGTGTTGGAAAATAAATATAGTAGCGAATATTGCTTAGAAAATATAGGAATAAGAGTGCTGACTTATAGTGTTAGGAATCAATCGACATTGGTTGCATTAAACTTAAAACGTGAAATACTAAGAAGGATGACAATATCTTACAACTTAAAATGAACAAATGTTAGGATAAATATCAGAGCATTTCTTACAAAATTAAACTGTTTTAACTTTATGACAAGGGTTCTAGCTGCTTATCTTTATTTTATTGTTATTGTGTATATCAGTGTATATTTATGTTATAATCTTTTATTCAAAGAACCAGTCTTTTACGTTAAAATATGACAATAAGTGAAAGAGATTTTTGCATGTCAAGGTCAAATTTTAAGTAAAGTTGTTTCATTATTTTAAATGGTAGTTAAATGAGACTTTAATTTGCATAGTTCTTTCAATCGTATATTTTGAGACTGACAGCTTTCTTTTATTTTTTGTTTTATATATCAGTTTGAACCTTATAATTTTAATATATTAATCTTCTGACAAAGGCTTTAACCTGCTCTAATAGTCATTTTACGTTATATAATTTCTGGTCTGTTTAAAATGATTATATAATGATTTTAACATAGTGCTGTATTTTTGCTTAAAATAAAGTTATTATTATTATGTATTATTACACTACAGAAGAAAAATATTTAAAAAATATATATTTGAAATATTACATACCTATTCAATGTGACTAATGAGGGTGACTAGCAGCGTTTACAAGGGCTGGGGTATATACATCCATTCCTCTTGTTGTATAAGATGTAACCCGCAGAAGATGTAAAAGAGAAGAATCTCCAAGGCAACTTCTGGAGCGATTCTTTACAATTTTCATGGTGGAAAATGCACTTTCACACAGATAAGTATTACCAAACATTGACACTATTTTCCGACACAACTCACAAAAGTTAGGGAAACGTTTGTTAGAAAGTAGTCTGAAAAATCTACTCCTTTCTTTGTTCTTGTCAGAAAAAATAGGTCAGCCTGTAGGTCACGAAGTTCGAGCTGTAAGTTTGGAGGATGTTCTTCGATGCCTATTGTCAATGGATTAATAAATAATGCAATGTCGTTTTTTAGTTTGTCAAAATCTGAGAATCTCGCATTAAATCCATTCGTGATACTCTCGATGTCTCTACAGAACTCAGAAAAATTAAATGCTTCCTTTTCAAAATCTAACGTCAGACGATTGAAACTTGCAAAGTATGCTAAATTGAGTTTATCACAAGAAGTCGTATATTTCTAACTCGCTATGGCTTCTAGGCAAAGTTCGAGGAAGAAAGGGTCTGATTTAAAAAGCTAGATCAAATATATATTTGTTCATTGAAGTAATCGTACCTTTCAGCAACGATTACACTACCGACTCCAGTGTTGCCGTGGATGCCCGAGCCTTTTTGTTGTATAGAAGCGCTAAATGGATGCCTTATTCCGAAAGAAGAGTGGAAACATTAAAAGAATGAATGAATATAAATTAAAATATTATCAGTTATAACAATCGTAAATCATGAAAGCTTTGTGGGCCGCAGAAAATGGTTTGGCGGGCCGCCATTTGGACAGCCCTGATATATCTTATTTTACATTTACATTTCTATAGGCGATGGCTCGAACTTTTCACCAGTCACTTAAGTACATTAATGCTTCGTCCATTGTCACAACAAATTTGTAACGGCCACTATCTAGGTGATGCGTATATAGCATTCTGCCTTGTTCATTTGTTCCTCGACATGCTATTTCGTAATGTTTTACAGGAACGTTTTTATACGGAGAATGCTTTCTATCAGTGATGGAACGGGTCACGAGTCACCAGTAACTTGCGTCACTTGGCTTACGACTTATTCTCGAGTCATCCGAGTCTGGGTATCACTTCCCACACCTAGTCCGATCCGGACAGATCCGGAGAACCAGATATATCTGTGGATTTAAAGATCCGAAAGCAACCAAAATATCTATTCTGAAGCATTACTGCAAAATGTCATAGTCGATTAATAATGTCCACTACTTGGGCTTGATCACTCATTTGTTCGATTTCTGGTGCAATATGTCTTAGCCAAAGTACCATTTCTTGAATATTTCAAATATAATTTCAGATTCCTTACTGAAAACTAATACAGTGGTTTTGAACATAGAAAATATAAAACGATTGAACAAAACACTGATTGGCTTAGATAAAAAAAGAACGTGTAGCTTATCTTTTCTGTGATACTGACGCGTTTATACTCTGTTAAACCTTGTAGTTATCTTTCAGTGCAATGCTTTGACACACAAGGACACGCATAACAAGCGGGAAAGGAAATTATAAATTCATTGTGAAGACAAAGAGAAAAGAGAATTATATTTGCTATAACTACATTAGCAGCCTCACACACAGTCCAATGTGTACGACGATATTTTGTCGTCTCCAAGTCACTTCGGGTCATGAATCTGCCCAGGCCACTGGGTCTGACTGCTTCCCAGTCACAGTTCAAAAAATTCGTCACCTGTTCCATCCAGTTACTAATCCTTCCTATCATCTCCACTTACAATCACTCAACTTTTAAGTAAAGAAGGAAGCCAAGTATATAAATACGAAAATATTGAACTGCAGTACATATGCAATTTATTTTGGGCTCAGATGTATTGTAGTATATCAAGTTTAGAGCAATTATTAGTCTTACTATAAAAAAACTCAATCCTTTCATAATACGTTTTACTTAATTTTTGTAATATTACTAAAATGTATTCTGTTCCGCATTTGCTTTTAAAAAAAAGTTGGAGCTTACAGTTAGATCTTGCAGTATACACTTGTGCAATGCACTACTATGCAATGTAAATTTTTGACTAATTGAAATACAATGCATATGCTAGACTCTCGCTAATCCGACCGTCAGTAGTCCGGCCTCTTAGTAATCCGGCGCACATCCAACCAAAAAGACGCGCACAATGAATTATCGTGCGCATGCGCAACAATGCTTAGTTAAACAATGCTTTATATACTGTACGTATTCGAAATTGAAGACAGCTCCTGATATATTCAGTTAACTTATAATATTCTGCGAAATACTAGACGATCTTCAGGACTAACCGCAGGAAACCCACTATACAGGACCACACCCTTACGAGGCCCACTCTGGACACCACCGATAGGACGAGGTGACAGCCAATCATAAACCTCAGAGAACTTAAACCAGCCAATCTCGTTCCTCCTTCTTGCAAATAACAGATATGACTAACTGTCTATCACATATACTGTTCGAGGCTGCGACAGTTGCCTCTCTGTTTTCAACATCATATGCCTACCACGTCATATGCTTTTTACTTCACATGCGAGGCAGGGGTTTCCTCGGAAACCCGGTACTCCAGTATCGAAACTGTCACATACATGGATGGATGTAGCATTCTTTACAGTTCGGTTCCAGTGATAAAGCATGCCACCGTCGCGTATCATTATTGCGACAGTTAAAAATTAGGGACATGTTTCATAGATACTACTTAAGGAGAAAGTTTTCTGTGAAAATTAATGTATATTTGGATTTAATAAAGTATATCCTCTATTTTTAAAGTTATATCCTTCGATTTAATAAAGTACAGTACACTATATCCCCTACGTTTTCAAAATAAATAAAAAACAAGATAAATAAATAAATCAAAAATATATCAGACACTCAATAATCCGGCATTTCCGCTAATATGTGCCAGGAATGGCCGGATTAGCGAGAGTCTAGTGTACTTCTTTCTTTCTCCATTTCTTTTTTTTTTAATGTGCTTATCTTAAAGTTTCTTCTCTCAATTTCTTTTTCTAGATTATGATATATATGTAGTGATAAATTGTGATGGTCAAACAGTACTAACTACACCTGCTTTACCATCATCGGATCCAGTTTGGAATGAACCATTTATTTTCTTTAGAAACAAAGAGGATAACAAAATCAAAATTAAGGTACGTCAGCTTGTAACAATATCATTGATTTTAATGTGCTTCTATTGAAGGGAAAATTCACTATTTAAAGTGGATCACCACCTGGAAGTCAGTACAAATTTTAATTTATTCTCTTAACTACTGCATAATGAAACGTTACATGTTATAAATATTGCACCATAAAATAGAATTATGTTTCAGCTATAGCACAAGATACTAATTCTTTGGTTAAGTAGTCTAGGATCGAAAAAGGTTTTTAAAAAAGAAGAAGAAGAAGAAACTATTAATTTTACAATAAGCTCAGCAATTAGACACTTGCTGTTAGAACTTACTAGATCTGTCCTCAGTTTTGTAAAATGTTTATTTGTATGTGTGAAATGTTTTAAAGTAACGATTTCATTATGAAATAGGGACATTATTTGGCCGTTTTTCATGTTATGTTTCATATTTTACTTAAATCTTCATCTATATTTAAGGAAATAGATTTTGACAAGAAACTTGCGCAGAACGTCTTATTGCGTCATTGCCAAATTTGTATATTTGCTGTAGCAATCACAGCAACGAGAAGATTTCTTGTTTGTAGCCTTGTAGTTCGAGAAGCGGAAGTTAGCCTGGGAAGTGTGGTAAGGGTGGAAAACTAATTTTACGTACTGAAAGGTTGCCCTGTTAATGTGTACTTACCATATCACAGACATTTCATAATTACGTTGAACAACAGACAAAATGCTATTGCGTACCTTGGACACAGTTTATCAACCTTTTATCGTAATATACATGTTTTTAAAGACTTCGGTATACCTAAAGTTCCTCATATATTTACCCTGTTCGTCCGACTGAGAGTCAAAACATCTCAAGAACAAATCAATCATCAACATGGGCGCCCGAAGGTGGGGACTGGGTGGGGCCCGTCCTCCTGACTCACGAAAATGTATACTACTTAACATAGCAAACTAGTTATATTAAATACCAGACGTAATACAGGAACCATGGAGACGACCCGTTCTAGAAAATTTTCTTCGGGCTCTCCTGATCATCACCAAATTACGTCAAACTGTAAAGCGTTGAAACGTAGGAACCAAGTTCGTTTTTCGAGTCAGTGTTCAAACCGGAAGTGATAGAAATTAAACATTTCTGGTTTTAACGTTGATCGCTATAGAGCAAAGATGGTAATTGATAGAGAAATGTCGTTTTCTAGAATCGAGTAAACGTTCCTACATTACGCTACCTACCCATCCTTAAGCCTCTACTAAAACCAGAAGTGTAGAAATCCATTAGAACTTGTAGTTTCAATATCGATTTACATACAGCAAAAACAATAATACCGAGAAACTAATTTTTGAAAACGATTTAGCATTCTAAGAATGGGTACTGTCTTCTGTCTTAACCATTTATTCAAACCGGAGGAGTCAAAAATCAACCACTTCCGGTTTCAACGTAGATCGCTATTGAATAAAAACCATAATAAATAGTTAGTAGTAGTTTTCTGTAATCAATTAAGCGTCCTGAGAGTGCACTTCATCTTCACTCTAATCTCTCTACTGAAATCAGAAGTAGCAGAAATCAACCATTTCCGGTTTTAACTTTGATCATTATAGAGTAAAAATGATGACAAATAGCGACAAGCTGTTTTCTGCAATCGATTTAGCATCTCAAAAACATATTCCATTTCCCCTCTAACCTTTTTATCAAAAGCAGAAGTAGGATAAATCAACCACTTCCGGTTTTAACGTTGCAGGCTATAGAGTAAAAAAAAGAAATAATAATAATAATAATAATAATAATAATAATAATAATAATAATAATAATAATAATAATAATAATAATAAATGGAGAAAAACAGTTCCCTGCAATCGATTAATGGTTTACTAGCTAAACCTGCACTGTCTACACATGAATACTACTAATCCTAATATGAACATGAATATCATTTTTACTTCCTCATTATATTTGTTGCTTTTTTTAATGGATAAAAAGACCTTAGTATCATTAATTTTCCTTCTCCGGACGATTGCTTCAGATCCAAGGCAAAATAACTCATAAACTAAAATAGATATCTGAGATTTGTTTTCACTCTACAGAAGTTCAGTACAGGGCTGTTATAAATTGCGGTGAAATAAATGTTAAGTTCTCTATTGAGACTTAACATTTTGTACCATCATCCATACATACATCGCCGCCATCATCGCCACATCTCCAGCTGGGCATCCATACATTCCTGCAGCCTCCGGCGAAATCCGTGAATGCTATTCCGTCTGTACAGAGAGAGAAAAAAGTAATGGTGTACGTAAAAACGTAGGTTACATGCTTACATCTTGTAGTTTTTTCCCTTAACGTACGACTATGTAACATCCTTCAGCAAAAGTATAACTGAAACATGTTTTATAACACTTTCCGTACAAGTGTTCCATCTATACTTAGTTTCCTTACGAAACAAAGAAATGTATATATGCGGTAAGGACCTCACATACAGTTTATATAACATAGACTATAGCTGATATGAGTAGCATACATATACGTATGTAACATACGGAAAACTGTTAGATGTCAGACATCCTACAGCGGCATGGTGTAACATCTAAGCGGGCAAAGGGCAATACGTATGTAGCATATGGATAATGTATGCTCCGTACAGATTTTCGTAGTAAACATACGAATTCCGTATATTTGTATATACATAAAATTTTCATCCTTCCTAACCAAGGATGTTATAAAATAGAGGATCTGCTCATGCGTATCTTCATCATCTGAAATCAATGTAGCCAAAGACAACCGAGCATCGTCTGAGCTGACACGTCTGATTGGCTACTCTCGTGTCCACCATGATGGTTGGTCCGAAACATTGCGATCTTAGTAGCGCGGAGTGGACAGAATAGGTGTGGCGAACCTGTGGCGTATGGCTTCACGATTTTGTTGTATGGGCAGATTCTCTATTTTATAACATCCTTCTTTACAACAAACCGCATTAAAATTGGACAATTTTTACAGACGTTATGACCGAATGAAATTCATCCCTTCTAATAAAAGAAAAAAAGAAAGAAAAAGAACAAGTGTTAGATGAACTTCATTGGATTCTTTTTGATAATCTGAACTACGTATGTATTAGAAAAAGAAATATAGAAATAAATATATTTTCTTCTTTAAACACGATACTTGTAAAAGATCTTGTCTATTTTGTTTTTATTTCAATATTTTTATAAATATTTCTTTTCCATATATCAGGTACAGGCGAAGTCACATAATTACACTGAAACTATGGGTAGTGGAACTCTTCTTGCACTTGTAAACAAGCAAATAGAAACGTGTATGATTGATCTAGGAAAAGAAATGGGCACATTGGAACTAGATTTTTATTCTGATAATGATCTCTTAGCTGTGTGACATTCCATTGTGAGTAAATACTTGAAGCTGCATATGTTCGATAACACGTGTCAAATCTGTTAATTTGTCAAATAAAATCTTCCAAATTTTATGTTGATTTTTTTTCTCTTGATAATAGGCCATAAGTTGGTTGACTATGCAGTTATTTAATTCTCATTTGTCTATGCACTAGCAGATTAACGTAAACAATATGTTATGTTGTGGTGCCCACCCCCCCTCATGTCCATGACGCACCTCCCCTCAATTGTCCATCCGTAGGTGTTCTTCCATGAAAAAAAAATATTTTCGATTAATTTTTACACCTCCTCAAACATATTTATATAGATTTTTAACCCCCCCCCCAAATATTTCAATGACGCAGTTTGCGTCATAGCCCCCCCTTGTGGGCACCCCTGGGTTCGTAAATGAGATATTTTAGCTTAGCGTCCAACGATTATGCCCTTTAGGTTAAAGGATGCAGATGATTAAGGCAAGTGAATGATGACGGAAGAATTTGGTGGAATGAGAATTAGGGAGAAAACGAGAGCACCACGAGAAAACCCACGGACACGATGTTATCCAGCACATACTTACTTGGGCGGGTATCGAACCAGGGATCCCACGCACAAGAGGTAAGTACTCTACCACTGAGCCACCATGCGCCCCTGTGTTATGGTATACTATTGTCCGTAACGATACGTGGTTTATGAACAATACGTTGTAATAAGTTATTTTTATAAAGGATTTAAATTTCGTTACGTTTATAATTAAATGTGTCAATCGACTTATGGTCCAAACTTTATATTAAGAATATGTTCGTATAAATGCATTTGCTGGTATTATATACTCGAAAGTTGTTCAACAATTATTGTCCCTTATATAGAAGGAAATTTATTTTTCCATAAAGTCGCCCATTACAGAACTGCATTTTGTAAGAAAAGAAGTGGAAGTTGGTCAGCCATTGTTCCACAGCATGTGTAGCAGCAGCACTTTCAAACTTCAGTTCGCGTAAACTAGAAATACAAATAACTAAGTAGAGCAACGTTTCTTTTAAAAAAAATAATAGCTATGCAACAGTTTCGCCAACTAATTGAACATGTTGGCTTTATCAGATACTGTAAAAACAGAAGAAAGAGTTGCATCTAAATAGAACAAGATCACGGAAAATGAATATGAACGCTGATTGACTGATCAAAACGGATTCAGCCAATCATAACAAAAGTTGACAAAAATGAAACTAAACACCACAAATTCCTTTCCCTCCCAGGTCCATTAGAAAACTAAGCTACAATTTTTTGCCAATAACTTGCCTGCATTCTACTTCATAACGTAGTCCTGCTCTTTTACAATAAATCTGACCTCTTTTTGCTTTATTAACGTCCTTTGCTCCCGTCCTAACATTTCAATCTCGCATCAATTAATATTATGTCCCGTGTTCTTCACGTGCTTAAAAATGGCATTTCTTTCTCTTTCTAATCTTACGCCATCTTTGTGATGTTTTAACCGTTCTTTTAGTTTTTTTCCCGTTTCACCAACATAACAACTATTACATTCACTATACCTTATCTTGTAAACCACTCCTCTTCTTTCCATCAGCTCCTCTCGTCTTTCCTTCTTCCCTTCTTTCTTCTTCTTCCTCATGCGTAACACATTCAGTAGTCTTTTACTTCCTTTCCTGTACGTTCAAATGTTCTCTGTTTTCTTTAGTGCTCTCTTAATTATCTCAGAGTTTTCCCCATACTTTCTATTCTCCACCATGGTTTCTTTTCTTCCCCTCCATCTTCTTTCTTATCCCCCTTCTTCTTCTTACTATTCTGGTCCTTTCTTCTTATCTTTTCCATCCTCAGCTTCCCTATATCTCAGCGTTTCCCAACCTTTTTCAACTTGCGGCACACTACAGGTGTTACTTGGATTCTCGCGGCACACTACAGGTGTTACTTGGATTCTCGCGGCACACTTATAGATATTATTATTTGTAAATATAAAACACAGTGGTATTTTTCCGTGATAATTGATCTCCTTCTTACAGAGAAGAAAGCTCAATCACTGGTTTTTCCCCGTGGTAAATTATTATGCTTATTTTTCATTCCAATTTAAAAATAGAAAAGAATTGCAATGAAATATTGAACTCAGGTTTTTAAAAATACGCTTTCTTTTTAAAAACTGTATCCAACTTTTTACTAAGAAGGAAGATCACTAAATAACGAACGAACAAACAAATCTCTTTTACATTTAAAACACAAATGAAGGTAATTTGTCGAAAGGATTGAATGATATTTTAAATTTTCAAGTTACGAAATAGTCTGCAATAATAAAGAAGCAATAATGGTCATAACAATGATAACCATTTTTTTTCAACATTATAAATGTACAGAACAGTAACCTGGTATGAAACTTAAAATTGGAGATTCATAGTAGAGGTTCATAGTAATGTGAAATACAAATATACATTTTTCCCTACGTTTTGTATTTTGATTGCTATAAAATTAATAATTTTGTTTCGATTCCTCGCGGCACACCAGCGACCCATTCACGGCACACTAGTGTGCCGCGGCACACCGGTTGGGAAACACTGCTATATCTGTAGGTCTTCAATTGCTTGTAAAATTCTTCAATATCTTTTCCTGCCTTCCTTCTGTCACTACTAATACACATGTTCCTCTTCTCAATATTTTCTATGAAGTTTCTCTATGTTGATCGATCAACATGGTTCCTTCTATGTCACAAATTCCCTGATGCACACTTCTGGAACTATTCTGTGATCAACTCGTCTCCAAGCCTGCTTATTTTTATATCTCGCACCCCTTCCTCTTCTATTTCCAATTCGAGTTCTATGCCCTTCTCCAGTTCTTCTACTTCCTTCACAAATTTATTAAGTTGCCTTCTCTATCCCGATTAGGAAAGCGCAACAGGACAAAAGTAAGTAAATATTGCATTTCTGATTTCCAATTTAAAATCCTATAACACTAGTTAACAAATTTAAACTTTTTGTTTGTTACATGAGAAAAATCACCTGATCTTAAAGGAACTTTTTGCGCTGAATTCGAATATGCACTCGGTTTCTCTCCATCACGTACAGTTTTCCCGTAACAGAGGGATTTTCGGGAAATTCCCTCAAAAATTTCCCTTTTTCAGATATTTTATTCCCCTAGCTCCTGTCCCCTTACATATAGTAACATAGAAATTATACCTAAGTATACCTTGATTTATATTTAATAAACCCTAAAAGTTTCGTAAAAATCGCTTTGTTCTTTCTAGAGAAATAAATATATTTGTATGTATACTGTGTGCACTGTTTATTGCACCTGATAGTGATGCTTTCAGATCTCCTGAGTTGGGGTAAAAACGATTTGCTTTATTACTACAAAGACAGACATAAAAATGAATATTTACAATAGTCAACAACACACTTGTATTGCTCTTTGTAAATTAGAAACGTGTATAAAAATAGAATGTACTTCCAATGTATATTTTTTTTAAACGTACAGTATATGTATATCTTAATACATATATATACAATTCTCCAAGTTCTCCATATATATACAATTCTCCATATATATACAAGGCTCCAGCAGTGGAACTTATTGGATGCAGAAACGAACATATCAGTGTACAGGAAAAGGCATGTTCAATTTTCAAGTTATTTCTCAATGCAAGATAATGTGTGCGTATGTACGGATATAAATGGGTTGATGGCGGAGCTAGGAATTCCTTACGTTCCAGAAGAATGGAGGTTATTTATCGACGCGTCAAAGGTCAGCCTTAAAGCTGTCCTTTTACATAATGGAAATAAAAAAACCTTCTATACCACTTGCGCACTCAGTGAAGATTAAGGAATCCTATGACACCATGTCAACTTTGCTAAATCTTATAAATTACAAGGACCATTGTTGGCAAATATGTTGTGATCTCAAGGTAGTTGGTATTTTATTAGGACTGCAGAGCGGTTACACGAAGTACCAATGTTTTTTATGTTTATGGGATAGCCGAGCTGATGACAAACATTATGAAGTGAAGGAATGGGAACCTAGAGTGAATTACGTACCTGGAGAATGCAACGTCAAATACGCTAGATACTTTGGTAGATCCTAATAAGATATTACTACCGCCACTTCATATCAAGTTAGGACTTATGAAAAACTTTGTCAAAGCCATGGACACATCTGGTGAAGGTTTCAAGTATTTGCGAGATAAGTTCCCTAACCTGAGTGATGCTAAGATTTCAGCGGGAGTGTTTATTGGTCCCCAAATTAGGAAATTAATGCTTGATGATAGCTTTGACAGCAAGTTAAACAGTGCTGAGCTAGCTGCCTGGACAGCATTTAAGTGTGTTGTGCGCAACTTTCTGGGCAATAACAAAGCTGAGAGTTACACAGAAATCGTACAGGACTTGATACAGAAATACAAAGAGTTGGGTTGTAGGATGTCTTTAAAAATCCACTTTTTGCACTCACACCTCAGCTTCTTTCCTGCTAACCTAGGTGCTCTCAGCGACGAACAGGGGGAAAAATTCCACCGAGATATAATGGCAATGGAGAAAAGGTACCAGGGACGATGGGATCCTTCAATGATGGGGGACTATTGTTGGGGTCTTGTTAGAGAATGCAACATTTCTTACAAAAGAAGGAAGTAGTGTACGTTTTTGTAACCCAATGGAAATTTCATATATTGTGATAGTTTTGATTGTCTTTTCATGACCTTTTGGTACATTTGTATTATTGTTTATTGTAAATTGTCACACTTGTAAATTATATAGTATTATATTTTATATATGTGTTTGTGGTAATAAAGCAAAACGTTTTACCTCAACTTAAGAGATCTGAAAGCATTACTATAAGGTGCAATAAACAGTACACACAGTATACATACAAACATATTTATTTCTCTAGAAAGAATAAAGCGATTATTACGAAACTTGGAGGGTTTGTTAAATATGAATCAAAGTATACTTAGGTATAATTTCTATGTTAGTATATGCAAGGGGACAAGATCTTGGGGTGTAAAATAAACGAAAAGGGAAATTTTTGAGGGAATTTCCCAAAAATCCCTATGTTACGGGAAAATCGTACGTGATGGAGAAAAACCGAGTGCATATTCGAATTCAGCGCAAAAAGTTCCTTTAAGAACAGGTATTTCCTTTTATGTAACAAAACCTTTGTTAACTAGTGTAATTAAGCTATATTTCAATGCCCTCTCTCGACTCCTGTTTGGCTGAAGTTGAAGTATGTAATTAATAACAATTGATTAATAAATGCTAAAAGATCAAATGAATTATAAAACTAGCGAAATTATAGCCTGCGTTTCAGACTAGCCTGCGTTGACAACGAGTGTATTTTGTCCTTTATAGTTGCTATGGAGATAAGACTGTTATGAGTAATTTGTAGAGATATACATATACAACGAGTTCAGGCGTAAAAGTATAGTGACATATGGAATCTGTAAAAGACAAATTTCTGAAAAATACATGACTTTAAAAGCTATTTTACTCACTTTGTCATCATTTGGATATTTACTGTGTGAATTATGTTTTAAATAGTTCTGTAGTTCTGTTTAACCAATTTAGGACAATATTTAACTGACTGTTTAGGTTATTCTGGAATAGCCATCTGGACAAAGAAACATAGACGAGGAGCAAGAGCACACACCAAAATACCCCCCCCCCCTTACAGAATCAAAAGCAGTAAATCAGCTTGGAGCAAAATTTCACACTGAACTGTGTGAAAGATGACATTCTCACATAGGTCAATAGCACATTGACACTACTACACAAAGAAAATTCCAGAAACCTCATAGGAACATTACGCATTACAACGGAGGAAATTTTTAAAGAAAAAATCAATGTCATGAAATCAAACGAGGGAATTCTTTACATAGGAAAAAAACAAATATGAGAAAACAAGGAAGACGAGATCACAACACCCGAACATCAAAGGAGCATGTAATGGAAACAATTCAGACGACAAAGAACAATAATAGAAGTGGGAAGGAAACAAACAAATTGCGCCTTATATTAATATAAACATAGAGGGAATCAGACAGAAAGTCGAAGAGCTCAAAATATGCATAAACGACGACAATATTCAAATCATAATTTTAAACGAAACAATGCTAAACAAAAGAAATGCACAAAACATACCGGAATCAGAAGGGACAGGAAGAAAGACAAGAAAGCAGGTGGAGGAACAGCAATACTAGTGAAGAAGAATATAAAGTTTACCATATACCCCCTACCTGAAGAAATGAAGGATGACCAACGCTATCGCCGTATACATTCACACTGAAACCTTTTCTACCATGCAACTCTCTATGACCCCCCTTCCCTCAGCTTAACGTCTAAAACGCCTTTCCCATACTTCTCATTAAAATTTTAAAGTATTATTGTAGCATTTGACATCAATAATCAGCACCACATCATGGGAAAACCCATAATAAGTACCAACGAAAAAAAACTCATTGAATATCTCCCCATAAGCCCCTGGCTCCCAACCAAAATAGAGGGATCGACCAGGAAGGGTAGGAACTCCGGACAGAAAGACACAAAGCCGGGCAAAATTCTAGCCTCATCTACAATGAACACAAAGATCAAATGCGAGAAACCAGACTTCGCCCTAGAATCCGACCATGCAATTATACCCTTCACAATTGCAGAAAAACCATTACGAAGAACACAACAGCAAGGTAGTCCACCAGCTTCACAAAACTAACTGGGAAGCATACAGAGCCACCATAGACGACATGATAAGTTATATCACCATAACAAATGAACCGGAAACAAAGAGGACGCTAACCAGAAAATGACTGAAGCCATCCAAAGTGCAGCAAGACTGCACATACCTACAACTGAAATTAACACAAACGAAGATAGACTACCTACCAGTATCATTCAAAAATAAAAGGAATAAAGAGAGCTACATAGGATAGCTATAGAGCAATCAGCACTACACACTCAATGAGCAATACACTAAATACTCAATTAACAATCTAAAGAATGAAATAAAAGATTAAATAATCCGACAGAGGGAACACAAACTGAATACTCTATAAGCGCAAAATTGTACAATCAAAGAAACCCAGACAAATTCTAGAAAAACTTAAAAAAAAAAAAAAAAAAAAAATCAAGGTAAACCCAGGGGTAAAAGTGAGAATACGCCGTTTCCCCGTTTCCAGAAAATATCTATGGCGGCCCTCCACTTCTTAAAAATATATAACGGGCAAAGATAGGTGTGATGCCATATGTCTTTCTACCGTTTCAGATCCACTTTTACCCCTGGCTAAACCTCAACAAATATTACCGCATAAAATTAATAACCTAGAGGCACCAACGGAGGCAGACAAATTACAACTATTTGAAAATATAATGACCAAAAAGTTTGCAAAGGAAAATAGAAGAATACACAAGAAAGGTGAAAAATATAATCCACCACCACCAAAATCTCATTGGAACAGACAGGAAAGATATTCACCCAGGCAACCACGATATCTTACTCAAAGAAATAACACTGGAAGATTCAGAAACAACCATCAAAAATAAAAGATGCTTAGTCCCCGGCCCAGACACCATAACAGCAATACACATTAAAAGAGCCTCATATCTCCTTTTACAGAAAATAATAGAACTATTCAATGCAAGTCTCAAAACGGAATACATACCAAAACAATGGAAACAGGCACACACCATTCTCATCCCAAAAGCGGGGAAACCAAACAACCTATCCAAAAATTACAGACAGATTAAGCTAAGAGTAACACTGTCCAAGCTAATGAAAAAAATCGTAAGTAACAGAATTCAAAACTACATGATAGATAGTAATCAACTTAACAGGCATCAAGCCAGATTCAATACTGTGCAACAACTTATAAGAATCGTTAATGATGCCCAAATAGAAATTAAAAAACGCAAAAGACTAGATGAACTATTTGTTTGACTTATCCAGCGCTTTTGACACCATTTGGCACGACGGTATCATATACTAACTCACCAGCATGAACCTGCCCACCACATACATCAGATGGATATATTTCTTTCTAGAAGAGAGAGAAACGAGGATCAAATTCAATGATTCGCTCTCCAACCCAATACGTATCCTACGAGGGGTACCAAAGGATCCATACTAGCCCCACTACTGTATCTTATATACGTGAATGATATTCCACAGACTAAACAAACTAAACTTGCTCTATACGCAGACGACACTGCGTATTGGATATCATCACGCATCATCAACGACATAATAAAGCAACTTGAAAACCAGGCTAGAGAATTCGCAGACTGGTGCAAAGCATGGCAACTGAAAATGAATAGGCCCTACCAATAAGACACAATTTTTACTAATATATCCTACTGCTAAAATGCCACGTAGCAGCCTACACAGGACTGTCAAGATAGACAACACATTCATCAAATCAAAAAGTCACACTCGATTACAGACTCAACTTAAAAGAGCACATTAAAAACCCCCAAGAAAAAGACAATCAAAATAATATAAACTATTTCAAATTGATACCTAAAAACTCAAACACAGAAACGAACATTAGAACAAAAATATATAAAACCATCATAAGAGTCAACATGGTCTACGGGTCACCACTCTTCAAAAACCAGCACACAGCAGTTACAAAATATGAACGTTTTGGCTTAAGCTAACCAACAGAGAAGGAAATTCTATACAAAAGCTCTACCAAGTACAATCTAACGCCATTGCACGAGTTCGTCAAAAATTTGAACATCAAGTTGCAAGAAAGATGATGAATTCAAAGTTCTTCAAGGATGACTATGAAGACAACCAGTAAATATCCCTAGTACTGTAGTGGAAACACTATGTATCTTACCAATAACATACCGGTTAGGCTAAAGGAGACGGTGATGATGAGTAATGAATGAAATGGTGGAATGAAGAAAGTGGGAGGAAACGGGAGAACCCCGAGAAAACACACGCACACGGCGGGGGCACCACCACAAAGTGCACTTGGCGGGGGCTGGGATCGAACCCGGGACCCCAAGCACCAGAGGTGAACGTTCTACCACTGAGCCACAAATTTCTAAATGAATATGTACTGAGAATTCTATATTTCAATATGGAAATTATTTTCCTAATTCAAAATTAACATGAGCAAATAAAAATCAAATCAAATAAAGATACTCAAAATTTTGTATCGACGATGTTGATAAAGCAGAAAATAATATTTTTGTTAAGTTACTTCAAATTGTAATGTAATATATGACTTTCCGGGATTTTTTCTCCAAGTGACGGAGAACCCACTGCTCTTGAAGTAGGAGAGCTCGGAAATGAATATTTTATAGCTGCGTGTAATGTCTTACTTACTAGGAAGAAGATAGTAAAGAAGGTTTGTATATTTATTGAAATGACGGCTTGGGAGCTATATTGGGTCATGTTCAACCGCGGCCAAAGTTGAGGAGATAATATTTTGCTGGTGTGTTATATCTATCACCTGTAGAACTTTATGTTTCTAGCAAAATTTCTGATCAATATATTATCTCTATTGAGCCCCCTCGTTGCTATATGCGTGGACATATGCGACTTTGATGCGAGAAATACGGGTTTGAATCGCGATGGGAGCTTTGTGATTCGGATCCACATTATGCTGTAAACTCACGCCTTTTATACACTCGGCGCTGAATCGGGATACTAAACTTCAATCCAATCAAATATAATCTCTACATACCTATAAAATCCCGAGATTATATAATCTCTATGTGAAGCGGAATTTTTCCTTTTTATTTTCTGTTCTAATAACAATGGAGATGGTCCGCTTTAGTTCTCAAATCTTCATATGTTTTATTGTGCAATTTTATTATCTCTCACCGCTCATAAAATTTGTTTTATTCTTTCTTGATAGCAAGCCCTGTTTGGACCTTTACCAGCATTTAACTCTCTTCTATTCTCCGACTATGACATATCTCATTACGTGATTTTCAAACTTGCATATTTACTTATTTATTCTCCAGTCGGAAAAATCAATATAAAATGAAATAAAATTAAATTTGTCGCAATAAATACATATTTCTAGAGGGAGTTAGCTTCAGTACACCATACATTCATATTTTCATAGTACATAAATGATATTATCATGAACTACGATTTCGAAGTGTAATCTTGCCCCGAAGGAACAATGGACTGGAATGGGAGGCCCGCAAGTATGGTATACTACTGGTGTCTCTTATTCTTATTCTATGTTTGTATCTCTAGCCGTTTCGTGTGGATGTTTGTTTTTGTGCTATTAGGCTTTTAAATTAAACCTTTACATTATGTAATATTTTTCTTCTTTTACGAGATTTTTTTTTTTTTTAAAAAAAGGAGAGATATCTATTTCTTACCATTCATCTTGTTTGAACTGCTTAAGTAACATCATTTTGTAACTTTTTATCTATTGCTCTCACGATAATAAAATCGTCATTCTTAAAAATCTATTTTATATTCTTATTTACAGTTTGCCACACTGATATACTCTTTTTATCTATTTATTCTATCCCCTACAGGCACATTAGATGATACTACATAGTTGTTGAGTTGATTTTGAGTTTAACGTCCCGTTCAGCAGCGAGACTATATGAGACGTTGACTTACTGATTAACGTGGACTCCGAACCACTTGAGCTCCCGCCGGGAATGGAACCCGGGTCTCCCGTGCCAAAGGCGCGTACGCTAACCGCTTAGCCACGATGGAGCTCTGATACTACATAGGATGTTGTACGAAATGTAGTCTACCAATAAATTTATATAAAACAAATTATCCAAATGTCAGTGGGATTGTGCATATTAACAAAAGAAAACTTTTTATTTTATTAGTTGATTACTACCTATACCTAAACAAGAACTTTTATCAAAAAATAGTAAAATATATTTTGTAAATTCTCAACCTGTGGTCGAGCCGAGCCAAGCAGAGTCTATTCCTGACCGAGCTAAGCCACCAAATGGTGATCTTTATCCTTTACATAATATGTTGCTTGCTCAGCAAATTTGGTTTAGATTCGGCTAGTAGTTACCAAGAAATAAAGACCGTATACAACTCGAGCCGAGCTGAACTGAGCCTGTTTCTGACTTAGTTCAGTCGTAAAATAGTCATTTTTATTGCTTAGACGATTTCGTTCAGATCCGACCAGTAGTTACCGATGGTTAAAGTACCACATACAAGTCAAGAACACACTTTATCTAGTCGAGTTCAGTCACCATATATATAGCGATCTAATACCTCAGACGACAGGCTTCTTGCCCAGCAAATTTAATTCAGATCTGGCAAGTAGATACCGAGATATAATTTACCACATACAACTCGAGCCGAGCCAAGTCTGTTCTTATACGATCGTGGCCACCAAATATAGCGACTTTTATTCCTTAGATGATGGGCTACTTGCTTACCAAATTTGGTTTAGATCGAAACAGTAGTTCCCGAAAAGTAAACTATCACATTACAAACAAAGATACAGCCGAAGGTCGCCAAATTTATTAAGCTTGTAAGCTACCGCACCGTTTTGAAATCCTACTGTGAGCTACGAACCAAAACAAGTATTAACTTAAAAAAAAAAAATCCTTTTGTTTATTGCGTATAAACTTACATTTCTAGTAAATAAGAAATCGAACTATCTCAGTTAGCAAATGTCTAATATACAGACGAAAAACATAATGGGCCTTATGCACAGTCGTCCTGACGCGTGATTAGTACCATACTAAAGAGTTCGACTAACATTTGTTTCCTCCAGTAATCAGACTTTTAGTATGATGCTAATTATACGTCAAAACGACTCTGCATAAGGTGGAATGTGTACGAGTACAACCCCACGCGTACCTAGGTATACAATCAACTGTGAGATGAGGCTGATAATAGGTGTTGCGCGGGAGAGACAAACAGTTGTTGTCGTCAGTCCCCTGTCGTTAGCGTCAACTCAGTGGAGGAATCAAAGTTAGGCAACCGGAGCGTTAACGCGATCCACCGAAATTGTCCCCGCAAGCTACTAACATCCCGCGATTGACGGTTTGGCGATCACTGAGCTAGCGTGAAATTATAAGCTCCTGTATGCTTACGCTGGGAGCCAAAAAGAAGCGGCTCTTGCTTAGCTTACATGACATGTGTACTGCTAACGAAAGAAATATTGATCCTAGGCCACTGTACTTTACACAAACAGTAACTTAATTTTACTCGTATTTGACTCTATTTGATAATCAAAACTATAGGTATTAAGAATAAATATAAAAAATATACAAATATACTGTAATTATTTCTTTTAATACATAATACTTGTAAAATCTCATTTTTCTTTCTTCCCTTTTCCTTCTTTTAATTTTAGAAATTTTGTAAATACTTTCTCTCTGGATTAGTGCTCTCAACGGGTCAGGTCGGATTGAAGACCGACCCGACCCGACCCGAAGACTCGACCCGTGATCCGACCCGATTGACCGACCCGACAACCCGACCCGAATAACCCGACCCCGAGTTGACCCGATTGACCCGACCCGAGTTGTCCCGACTCGACCTGTTTGAGAGCACTATGGTCACGACACTGGATGAACGCCAAAATGCACACCCATTGGGAATTAAACCCGGACCACGTGTACCAAAGTCTTTTCTTCAAGGTCAGTGTTCTCACCTGCTCGGAAGACAGGGGGTCTTCTCGGAAGGCAGTAGCAAGAGTCTCTTCGCGGAAGCAGAAGAAAATCGTTTAACTACAATGATAAGGGTTGAAGAAACGGGAGAACACCTGTGATTTTTTTCCAACCCTTCAACTTTCATTCCAAAATAGGTTCTTATGATTCCGGGACCCGCGCCACTTTGATTTTTCTTTCTCGGTAATTAAAACGTATTTTACAGTATATATAGTTGCAAGTAAGAAGATACATAATACGAATTTTGTAATTTAAAATTTAAAAATACAGTATGATAATTAATTACAAAGTACTAATTTTATTTCATCACTTTCAGCCCAACAAATGAAATTCAAACAATTCGCACCCTGGGACTTGGACATCAATACTACGTCTTATTCTTTGTCTTGCACAGACAAGTCTTGGTCCTGCATTTCGTAGTCTTTGTGGTCTTTCATGCTATACAAGAACCAAAAATGCTCGCCTCATCGGTAGAAATGAAGACCAAGTGTGATTTTGATTATGGTCTTTCATACTATACGGAAAGCAAGAAAATATGCTAATCGCTACTTGGTGATCACCAAAACAATTTCAAGAGCAAGATTACTATGCACTTCGACTTGCATATCCAATCTGTATCTTGTTCTTGTATCGATATTCTTGGGCTTGGTGAAATGAAATTAAATATTCAGTTTAAGGTCCCTCGATTCTGCATCGAGACTAAGAGATATGGTGACCATGAGAAATTAATGAAATGGTGGAATGAAGAAATTGGGAGAAAACAGGAGAACCCCGAGAAAACCCACTACACAGCGTTTCTCCACCACAAAGCCCACTTAGCACAAGCTGGGATCGAACCATGGACACCATGCACCAGAGATGAATTCTCTACCACTGAGCCACCGCGGCTCTGTTTGGCTTGGTCGTCCATATCCAATCTTTCTTTTGGCCTTGCTTAAACAATTTCTAGTTTTGTTCTAAATCAAGACTCCATATTGGAGTAGATATTAATATTACAGTCGATTGGTAAAATCAATCTTCCACATTTAAAAATTAAAGTACACACAAGTAGAAAAATAAGCATTTACCATAAAAACACTAGCTGCAAGTGTTCAAAATAGATTTATGGTTTCTATAAAATCAATTGAAAATTGCTTTTTTTTAATTAGGCAGCTAGTGAAAAACATCAGCTTTCGACTCCAGCCGAGTTTAAGCTCAACCTAAACTCAGTTGATCAAAGTGAACAGACCCGAGTGACCCGACCCGACGGACCCGACCCGAGCTGACCCGAATGACCCGACCCGAGTAGCCTGACCCGACAACTCGACCCGAGTTGACCCGACGCGACCCAACCCGTAACCTTTGGACATGGGTGTACTTCAGTTACCTACAGTTTTAGAAACTTGTTACATCTAATTGATATTTGCAACTATGTACCACAAATATAGCATTTATATACCTGGCTCAGTTTCACACTCTAAGAGTAATTTGTTTTTATATTGCTACTTGAGACATATATCTGTCATGTTCTAGGTACATCCTTGAAGTACACTCATGTCCAAAATTATTGTCGCATGTCTATAAATATGTTGTTGTAGGAATATAATTTGATAACGAATCCGCCTGGTATTTCTTATAATGTTAGTATGTGTATAATCGGCAAAAACATGTATGTGGCAAATTTCATGTCAAAACAGCAGTAAATAAGAACAATAAAACGAAAATAAAACTTTCTTATCCATTTAGCAGCATTTTCTTTTACTCTTTCTCATTTTCGTATTTATAATTCTTGTCCTTTAAAATTTACAACAAATATACATTTTCCGATTATACACATAGCATCAGTATTAAAAGTACCCTGCAAAATATTTATCAAATTATATTCATACAAGAAGACAGTTATGGATATACGACAATCATTTTGGACATGAGTGTACATAGTATTTCAGATACCCAAACAGCGCAAGATGTGCTAGGCGTGCGCCATTTAGGTATTCTAAATTCATCTCACACATTTGATGCATTTTTTGCTTCTTTTTCTAAGCGATTGTAGATTAGAAGCAACAAACGCATCAACTTTATTAGATGACAACTGTCGCCGATCATTTGAAAGTGAATATGGAAGAACCATAAAATAAAGTAAATAGACACTCGTCATTTTGTTATAAAATTACATGGCGAGCAGATTTTATCTTATCCCAAACGGCTATCGTAGAATATACGCGGGTAAGGAGCACTCTGATTAGCTAAATTCAAAAGACCTCAAATATTTATCCCTTTACAAGCAACGTTCTCTTCATCGCCTCCGTGGCCAAGTCAGTAGAGCACGCGGTTATTAATCCAAAGGTTGGCAGTTGGCGCCCACCCTGGGGTACATTTTTTTTACTCCTTTAAAGTGCTTTTTAGACTTATCTTAATGTAAACACGTTACGCATATAGGCAATATAATATATTTTTGGGGAGTAATTTTGTGATTCATTGACGCTTACGGCATGGGGAACATATCTAGAACATGCTAGGCACGTTCTCCAGGTACATGTCAGGCATATGCCTAGGGGCGGACATAGACTGTGACTATCACTTGCCATCCATGTGATTTCTCTCTCAGTGGTACATAAGGCACATACTGGACACATTCCCACGTACCTGAGGGAACATGATAGGCACATGCCTGCTATGTAATTGTGCTGTTAGGGGAGTAGCTCGGCATCAATATTGCTGGAGAAAGAATTGTTCATACCTTTACGGATAGCCAACCACTAAACGCTTCTTTAACGGCGAACTAATGAAATTGACATTGTTGTGTATTGGCAACACAACTGGTATTTCAGCGCAGCATGTGTATTTTGTTAGTATCACATGCAATTGCTGAAAACAAAACAAAAAAACACTGAAAAGGCAATGTGAAAGGAAAGGAAATTTCAGCTTTTGGTTAATCTGGTTAAAAGACATTACGATCAATTCAAATCGTTATTGTGAGACTCTAAGAAAACTAAGGGGAGCCAACCAAAACAAGAAGCGAGGAATGCTTTCTGAAGGAATTGTCCTTCTTCACGACAATACTCGCCCTCACACTGCTGCTGCAACTCAAGAATTGCTGGATCAATTCAGATGGGAATTTTTTGAACATCCACTCCATAGTCCGGACGTTGCTCCTAGCGATTTCCACCTTTTCCCTAAGCTGAAAGAGTTTCTGGGCGATAAACGTTTTGGGAGTGTTGAACAGTTGGAGAATGTAGTGATCACCTGGCTTAATGGAATGGTTATAGAAGAGTATAACATGAAATTTTTAAGTTCTTGAACAAATACGACAAATATTTAAATGAAGGTGATGATTATGTAGAGAAGTGAAGGAAGTTTCAGGTATGTTACAGATTTGATTTTTTTCAATAAATATTGTGTTTTTCATTTTGTATAGCTAAACGGTCTTTATTTTATAGATGACCCTCCAGAATAGTCTTAACCCACTGACAGAATTCCCATTAATATTGAAGAAAATATAGGAAAATATGGTAAAATATTGCAGCCAGACAGTTTCATCTAGCTACAATTAATCACAAGACTAAGAAAATGTCAAGAATTTAACATGTGTGCTGTTTGTACATTGCCAAATTTGATATTTGACATTTTCTAGCGATATTTGACAATTAATCGAAAAGCGAAGAGATTAATCTGTTTCTTGGAAACTTGACAGATACATAACCTTTCGTGTATGCAAGCTGTCAAGGTCAAGTGTTTGAAATGGCAGCACCTAACAACGAAAAGGTTGAGTCTCAAAAACCATTAAATTTTTCTTCTCACATTTAGGTGCTGCCACTATTGATTAAACTGTCACCGGTAAATATAACCTTGAAATGAAATTTGTATTTCCTCACTTAGCTACCGTACTTTGTGAAGCGAATAACATTTTTCTTTTTTTCGTCTATATAGAACTTAAGTATATCGTACAGGACAAAAGAAATAGGTTAAACAGCTCCAAATTATTTATCTGTTTACTTTACTTATGCAACACGCGTTAAGTTATTACACAACAAAATAAAAATGAATAGTCTTTCTTCCTTTTCTTTCTTCATTTTGTCTTTCAACAATCCTACACTTTTCAGTGCTATAAATCTTGTGTATCTGTGACTGGTACTTATATTAGACCTCGGATCGATATGCACATGAACTAAAAATTGCAATCGCAAAAATATGCATTCAAATATGCAGTAAAGATGTAAATATGCATTACAATACTCAGTACGGTAGTAAATATACAATAATCCCATTCTAAATTTTATTGAGGATGTTTATTACACCTGCCAATGTAACTAAGTTACAGTACAAGAAATTTGTTATATCTATACATGTAAGAAACTAGCGCAAATAATATTATCATAAAATAACGATCTAATTTCAAATTCACTGAATTTGACAGTGGCTGATCTAGAAGGTGAAAACTGGGGAGAGAGCCAGAACGCAGACAATAACACAGGGCTGCAAATTGAAAAAAAGTTCGTGTTGTTTTTTGATTAATAGGTGAACTTAATTCTTTGTTCCTAGCTGATTACGAATAATGAAATCGTTTTTCCCTGTCACCTAAGGTTTTCTTACAAATCAATGTCAAAATTTGGGCCTTCTTCTGTATTCAATACTGCTTTATTATACCTTATTTCTTATCTTCTATCAGACTAAAGAGCTTATTATGCTAAATAACTGAACATGTTTTCTTTAATGTGAATGCAGACAGACAAAGAAAAGAATATAAGATTCTCTACATATTCAGAGTACTACATATATACATATAATGTGGAAATATATACATACATATATAGGTCTACGTTGTAAAATGGAAATCAACACAGTCAAATAACATACTTATTTTTCACATCTTTCAGCACGCTTTCTCTTATAAGGTTTCCTAATTTTCTTGTGATTTTCTTCTGAAGTTTCTGTGTGCAATGTGCGACAGAAGTCAGCCATCATGCTAACACTCCAAAGTGCGTGATACCTTTTCTCCATATCCCTCATGTCTTGTTGGAACCGTTCGCCTTGTTACTCACTTATTCTCCGAGATTTGGTGGAAAGTAATCAAGAAGAGATTCAACTTGAGATTCATGTTGCAACCCACTTCTTGAAATTTAACTAACATATTCTCAACAACTTCTCCGTAATCAGCACTTTTGTGGTTCCCCAGGAAGTTCACCACCACGCTTTTAAATGCTATCCAATCATCCCTTCAGCATTAGTCATTGTTGCCTCGAAGTTTTTATCCTTCATTAACTTCCTATTGTTTGGGCCAACGAAGACGCCTTCTTTCACTTTAGCACATGAAAGTGAAGGAAATTTGTTGCATATGAACTTGAAATATTCGCCTTCCTTGTCGAGTGCCTTAACAAATTGTTTCATCAATCCTAATTTTATGTGAAGGAGAGGAAGTATAACTTTCTCAGGACTGACTAAATTTTGTTGAATGATGTTTTTTGATCCCGCATTCAGTGTTTTCCATAATGGCCACTGTTTCCTTCCCCAGTGGTCATTTCGTGCCCTACTATTCCACTCGCAGATGTAACATGGTATTTTTGTATACCCACCTTGTTGCCCAAGTACAGTGCTCAAAATCTTCAAATCTCCACACACCACCCAACCATGTACCTCGTATTTAATTTTATTAAGAATAAATTGCACATTGTCGTATGTTTCTTTCAGTGACACAGAATGAGCAATAGGAACTGAGGGGAACTTATTTCCATTATATAACAGAACAAATTTTAAACTTGTTTTATCCGAGTCAATGAATAATCTCCAATCACTAGAAAGGCAAGGGAAATTTAACTTGATCAACAAACCTGACACATCACAAATAAAACACGACAGAACCTTCTTTTGAGAAATACTGCACAAATTCTTTTTCCCGATATCTGTACCAGGAAAATGTTCCACAGGCCAGCAAGTTATTTTCATTAAGTCTCGAACCAAGAAGTTCAGCAGATTCTTTAGACAGATTTATGTCTCTAACTAGATCATTGAGCTGGCGTTAAGTGAGTGGTATAGGGCCACGAGATCCGCTAGGGAGGTTGTAAACTTCATCTTATATTTCACTATTTTCCACTGAATCACTGTACGAACTAGGATCACTTACGGACTCAAAACTTGATGGAAGTGTCGGAAGAGGCAAGTCTAGGCCGTGCAGCACAGGTCTCATTGCAGAAGGAATATTGGGATACACTATCTTTGTCTTATTTCGAGTATTGTGTCCTACAATTTTACAGGAACAGAAGTAGCACTCATCGCTGTGGTTTTTGGGTTCTCTCCACAACATTGGTACCGGTACTGCGAATGGCATAAATGACCGCTTTCCAGTGCTCCACATTCGTAACGATTCCACACAAGATCTACACAGATTGTGTAGAGTCCATGATTTATCTTGATCTCCAAGTTCCATACGGAAGTATGTGAAATATGCCCTTCTTACAAAATCTGTAATTTTCTGTTTCTGTTTGTGTGTAAAAAAATTCACCACAGATGTAACAAAATAAATCTGGTCTATTCTTACAACCACGAGATGCCATGCCAACACAGTATTCAACGAACTACAAAAGAGGACTAGCGTAAGATATTAACATTTCATACTATTGAAGCACATCTAAGATTTGCGATAATTAAATATGAAATTTATTTGAAATGAGATAACAAGATTTGATATAGAAATATTTTAAAAATTCAAGCAGAAAAATTTTACTTAATTTCATTAAGTTAAACTTCCTTACATTTAAAACAAATTCATTTTCATTACCGCCTGGATAATTTCATCACGTACTAGTGACATCTAGCGTCAATCAGTTGAATTACGCTTAAACATGCATACCGCAATCAACATATATAAATCGTGAATTGTAAGAAATTCTTACGTGATATGAGAAAACTGGTGCCAGTTTCGGTTTCAACATGTTCAAATACATATAAAACAACCAAAATTATAAAAACAACAGAACCCATGCGGCCCTGTGTAATCGGTGTATCATGAGTTTACTACAAACTTTCAGAAATATATTGTAGTATACCAAATTTTTAAACCCCGAAATTATTGTAAATATTTAAACTTTTGTAAAAATCAGTGGCGGCTTTAGTGGGTAGCCCTGGTAGGCACGGGCTACCCAAAAATTTTGAAAAATATATAAATGCTAAAAGATAGAATAAAGAGTAAATATATTTTCCACTATTTATATTAATGGTAGATAATTATTTAACAAGTAGCATCAACCACTACTGTAAAAGCAATTTCCTTTTGTCATTAAACAATCAAATGTGTATATGTATCCATAAGCGAGGGAGCGGACCTATCCAAAATTAAAATCCTAAAGTCGCCCCTGGTAAAAATCTATGTAAACAATTCAGGGTTGGCTTGAGTACAAAATATTAACTGTCTGACAGGCACGTAGCCAGGATTTCGTGAAGGAGGGGGTCCGTGATATGAAATACTGTGATCATCACATCAGGGGATCGATCATTCTAAACAATTTTACTGGAACATATATTGGTTCGTTTAGCCAGGTTTTCGTAACGGAAGGGGGGATTACATGAAATTCTGAAGGCCCAGGAGCTCGATCAATCTAAACTACTTTACTATCAACTTATATTGGTTTTTGAGGATAAGTTGGTAAATACTTTAATAAACTATGAAGAAATCTCGAGTAAAATAATTTTAAAAAAAGTATTGAAAAAGATTATACAATATTTACATCCTTCCTCTGTTTATTCAAATATAACAATTTTCTTTACATTATGACCCGAACTATTATAAAAAGTACATATTCACTATTATAAAAAGTACATACTCAATAATGTCTTGTAAAATATTCTGCAATGTCTGCGTTCCTTTTTCTGTTGAACCAAATGTTAATAGAACTTTCTTTCCACATAAATTTTTGTTTATATTATTCCGCCAACTATTGTCTGTTTCAAATGACAGGTTAAAGGAGCAGTAGAAAATTGTTTTTGAAATAACATGTTTGATACTGCAAGGATGCGATGACGAAAAATTATGATAAAAAACGTCCACGCTGTTACACAACGGCACTATGCTTTCGGAAGCTTGAAATCTCCCTGACTAGTAGCAGAAATTCTGAGAATTCCACAACTTTTCTATAAATTTCAAATTCCCTGACTCTTCCAGGATATATCGCTCACCTCGCAACCATGTATTGCAAGTAATACAAATTTCCTGATAAGAAAGAGTAACCAAGAGCTTCCTGTAGTTTATTTTTAACGCTGATCCTTCTTTTTCTCATTTCATTTTGTTTCATCATTCCCTATTTTTTTCATTTCTGGTCTCCAAGGGGGGAGTCCGGACCCCCGGACCCCCCTTGGCTACGTGCCTGTGTCTGAATTGAATGGATTAATTCAGGGTTGTTTCCAGGATCTAGTCCGCTTTATTGAAATAAGCCCAAAACTTATTTTATTCTATCAGACGTACGCATTTAACTTCCAGACCAGGAAATATGAAAGCCATGAGGATTGCATTCCGCAGTTTTATATAAAAGGACCACCTGCGTTCACTCAACAAACACTTCAAGTCTATACTTCAGTTCTAGACTTGCCATTCGCCTAAAAGTTACATAAGCTACAGAGGAGGCGGAGCCTACAAGGTTTTACTTCAGCTACCACAAGAATCACAATGTAAGTGCCTTTTCATATTAACGTTTTCTGATAGTTTTAGGTTCCTTGCTTCCTATCTCAAGCATAGACTTTATACACGATATAAGAGCAACTAATGAAATTAAAACCTTTTTATCATTCAATTGTCAGTTTCATATTCTCTTTAATTCACGTTTCTCTCTATCCCTCGCAATATTCTGTGAAAAATCAGCTGAAGATTTAGATAGACTGAGAACCTACGATCAAGATATTGATTCTCAATTTACGCTTCAGTATTAAGTATTGAGTGTGTTGATGCCGATTATAAACATTAATGTCGACAAGGATGATAAAATAGTTAAAAGTATTGAAGATATGAGAGGAAAAAATTGAATAGTATGTAAGTGCGGGTCTGACAGTAGATGGTAGTGAGAGTAATAGCAATAGATTTAAATATAAAGTATCGATGGCGTATTCTACTGGGCACACTGCAAAAAATACAGAAACTACTTTTACACACATAAAACACTGCACAAATTACCTACACTCTTTGAACACCTCTAGATGACTCATATTCAGCCCTCGTAGATACTGTGTTGTCCAAGTATGTCCCAGATGTATATACAAACTGTGCAAAATGCATGTCATCACTTTATTTTCGAACTGTTTTACGAGAAGTGTTTTAAATATGTCATACTAGATACCGTTTTAGGAGAGTTGAGTTAATTTTAGTTTAGCGTCCCTTTCAGCAGCGAGGCTATATGAGACGTGGACCTACTGATTAACGTGGAATCCGAACCACATGAGCTCCCGCCAGGAATCGAACCCGGGTCTCCCACGCCAAAGGCGCGTACGCTAACCGCTTAGCCACGGAGGAGCTCCCGTTTTAGGAGAATGAACGCGTTTGGACACACGAACACAGTTTATAAACACTATTTCATCAATTTTCCCCTCAACATCTGTACTAGAAGTGTTTCAATGGTGTTTTATTTTTTTACGGTGCAGTGCAGGGCAGGCATGTTATCTGAATATTAGATTATGATGAAAATCTGTGGCATCTCTGCCCGTTCAGTCGTAATTGAATTGAATTGAATTGAAAAGGGTGGAGTGGGTGCACCGACGACGGAGGTCTTTTAGCACCTATCACTAGGTGAGAGGACACGCAGTAAACGCGAAGAAACGCAAACACACACAGCTAAAAACCAGACTGTCCGTAGGATTGAAGGTCATAAGGAAAACACTAAAACAGTCACTCAGGGCACCAGGCTGAGTGCAAAAAAAGAAAAGCACAAGATAAAATAATAAATAATGCAAGAAATGATAAAAACGGTGACAGAACAAAACACTGCACAGTTACGGAAACACACAGAAAAGTCAAATGGCTGATAAAACTTGCTGATGTCGCAGAAAGCGGAACACCTTCAAGACAATGCCAGAATAATCCCTGAGCAGAGATCGGAGGTCAGAGGGCAGGCCAAACTGAACACGCACAGGCGCACGAGGCACGCAGTCCACAAGAAGATTACGAATAGTCAAACGTTGACCACAGAGGCGACAGTCAGGAGCAGGATTTCTCTGCAGAAGGTGTCCGTGTGTCAAATGACTATGACCAATTCGAAGAGGAGCCAAAGTCCTCTCTTCCAATCGGGAAGAATGGGAGCTCGACGACCAGACTCCAAGACGGGGCTTCACAGCACAGCATCTGCTGATCCCATGATGACTGCCAGCGTTGATGCAGAAGACGAGAAAAGACGAGACGAACATCAGTGCTGGGGACAGGAAGGCGGCAACGTCGACCATGAGGAGCAGCCTCCTTTGCAGCAGTGTCGGCAAGCTCATTTCCAGGGATGAAAACATGACCTGGCACTCAACAAAACCGAAGATCATAGCTCTCAGTAACAAGTCCATGGCAATGAAGTAGTACTTGCTGGACAAGTGGATGCGGAGACGTGTCATCGGCAACGCTATGAAGGATTGCTGGAATCGGAGCAGATCACAATAGCGCGAAGCTGGCGGCGAGGAACATGCTGAAGAGCTTCCAAAATGGCTACCAATTCTACGGTGTAGACGGTGCAGAAGGGATGAAGCTTAACTCGGGAACGGTGATCTTCCAGAACAAAAGCACAGCCAATAGAGTCATCCTGCTTGGAGCCATCGGTGAAGATGAAGCGGAAGCCCGGATAGGAGGCCATGAGAGAGAGAAATTCCTGGTCACTGGTAGTTGCCTTCTTGAACTGCGCCAAAGAGAAGTTGATCGCCGGTTGAAGGAGTTGCAAGGGTGGAAGTGGCAGGAAACCCAAACAGCAAGTGGAGGTAGCTCGACAGCAAGATCTGCCAGAAGTTCCAAGGCACGGATTCCAAAAGGCCTGGTGACTGTAGGCTGTGCCTGATAACATTGAAGGCGAAGACCAGTTTCCAACGTAAAACCAGAGGGATGATCAGGACTGGCCTTCAGATGAAGGACATAGCTGCAGGACTTGCAACAGAGACGGCTCGTGAGCTTCGACATACAGGATAAGGATTGGGCTCGTACGAAATGCCCCAGTGGCAATTCGCAGACCCAGATGATGGACGATGTCCAGGTGGCGTAGTACGTTGCGACGAGCAGAACTATAAGCCACACAGCCGTAGTCAATCTTCGATCGAATTAGACTTCTTTAACGACGAAGTAACACGACACGGTCAGCACTCCAGGTGGTATGAGAAAGTAGACGCAATATGTTCATGGAGCAAAGACAGCTGTACTTCAAGGCGCGAACATGCTGATTCCAAGTAAGACGGCGATCAAATTGGAGGCCTAGGAAACGAATACACTCAACATACTGGAGGCGATCAGGTCCCAAGGAAAGATCTGGATCAAAAGCACAGTTTCGGAGACGACAGAAGTGCACACAGTTGGTCTTGGCAGAGGAGAACTTGAGGCCAGAGCGATGGGACCACTGATGTAGGTGGTTGAGCGTCAGTTGTAACTGGCGTGCAATGGTGCGAAGATCATGGGACCGACACTATATCGTGAAGTCATCCACGTAGAGCAAACCACGAACAAAGGGTGTAAGTTCGTGTAGTACATTGTTCACAGCCACAGCAAACAACGTTACACTGAGCACACTGCCTTCCGGAACTCCATTCTCCTGTAGAAACGGCGCAGAAAGGGTAGATCCAATCTTCACTCGGAAGTAACGGTCGCGAAAAAAGTTCTGGAGAAAAGTAGCCAAATAGCCACGGAGGTCCCAAGTATGCAGTTGGCGCAGGATCCCATGGCGCCAAGTAGTGCCATAAGCCTTCTCCACATCAAAGAAGATGGCCTCAAGATGATCACGGTGGCAAAAGGCGTCCTGGATTGCAGTCTCCAGATGAACAAGGTGATCTGTCGTGGAGCGATAACGCCGGAAGCCACACTGGAAGTTGGAAAGAAAACCATTATGCTCAAGGAACCAAACGAGACGGTTGTTGATCATGTTCTCCAGAACTTTGCAGAGACAGCTAGTAAGGGCAATGGGTCGGTAGTCTGCTGAAGACGTAGCAAGCTTGCCAGGTTTTAGAATCGGGATAATGTAAGCCTCACGCCAAGTAGCAGGAAAACTGTCCCGCAGCCAGAGTTGGTTGAAGAGATCTAGAAGATGGCGGTTACCTTTAGGCGGGAAATGTCGAAGCATGGCATGAGGTATATGATCCGGACCTGGTGCAGGGTCCTCCATGGAGCGTAAAACAGTAAATAACTCCGCAGCAGTAAACAGGGTATTATAGCTCTCGATGTTAGCAGAGCAGAGCAGGCGTACGCTCGTCACGATGCTTGATGGGCAAGAAGGAAGCTGAATAAGGCACAGAGCTGGAAACATCAGCAAAATGTTGACCCAATTCAGACACTATAAGATCTTGGTCGGTGAACAGGTGTCCATTGATAACCAAAGCAGGAATCCTACTAGAAGGAGAATGCCCTTGTAGACGACGAACCTTAGACCATACTTCGGAGACTGAACTCTGGGCAGAAAGTGAAGACATACACGCGCCAGCTGCGTCGTTTGACCTGTTTGACGACATACTTAGGTCGGGCACGGAGGCGGCGAAACTACTCCAACTTAGCATCACTAGGAGCACTACGAAAAGCACGCAAGGCTCGTCGACTTGCACGGATAGCCTGGTCAATCTCTGCAGACCACCAAGAAACGACGCGCTTGCGACGAAGGTCATGGTGGACGGGAATGGCCGTATGGCCTGCCAACAAGATACTCCGCTGAAAAGCCGCACACTGTTCCTCGACAGACTGATGAGGTCTGGGGTGAAGTCAAAGCTGGCAGAGAACCGTGCCTAGTCAACTAGGCGCAGATTGAATCTTGTCGACGGTGCAGCTGGAAGGAGCTGAAGCCCAGTAAGTACCAGTGGAAAATGATCCCTGCTACAGAGATCTGGATGGACATGCCATTGAAGTTGAGCTCCAAGGGCTGGGCTGCAGAAGAACAAATCCAGATGAGAAAAGGTCCCAGTAGCAGTAGTGAAGTGCGTAGGACTACCATCGTTCAACAAAATCATGTTCGTCTGGGCAAGAAAAGCAACAATCTCGCGACCACGAGGTTCAGTCCGACAAGATCCCCAGACGGTATGTAAGAGTTGGAGTCACCCACGAAGACAATAGGGGCAGGAAGCTGGTGAAAGACGTGTTCCAGATTGGCTGCAGTAAAGGCATCGGTGCGGAGGATGTACGCGCAGCAGATGGTGATAGGCTGGTGCAGAAAGATACGGACAGCAACGATCTGAAGAGGACTCGTAACATGCAGCATAGAAGAATGGTAGCAGTCAGACACTCCAATAGCCGTGATCTTGTCGTTACGATACAGCGTATATCTGGAGACTAAACAGGTGGTGGTAGGCGTGAAGTGAGTCTCTTGGAGACAGAAGATCACGGGATCCAACATTGACAGGAGCTGACGAAGTTTCGCATGGTGAGAGGAATATCCTTTGAGATTCCACTGGAATAAGCCCATAAGTTAAGCAGAATCGACAACAAACAATTTCGATCCTTGCTTCCCTTTACGACCAGGCACAAGCTGAAATGCATCTAAGTCGTCATCCTCCATCTTCCCCATAGACGAGACACCACTTGCAGAGGGACTGTGTGGTTTCTGCTTAATCTTTGCATCGGGAGGGCTCGAAGAGGGCTTACGGTATGACTTAAACTTGCCAGTGTGGTCAGAGGATGCTGACTGAGAAGCTGGGGTCACCATCTTTTTCTTTCGCTCTTTCTTCGGAGGCTTGCTAGGTGTGCCAGGAGTAGAGAACTTAAGAAACTGATCGCGGAGAGAGCGAACAGAAGTAGCTTTACTAGAGGACTGCGAGGCTGTAGCCCTGGCGGGCGACCGAGGTGCAGAAACAGTAGAGGCAGCAGCAGTCGATGGACCCGCACGAGAGGTTGAGATGGCATCACAAGTGCAACAGCCAGCAAAGCCGGATCAGAGCCGGTCTGCGTGGATGCATCTGTTGTCTGAGTTCCCACAGAGGTCATAGATTTCACCAAGGAAGAGAAACTGGTACTAAAAGATGACTTCAGCGCAGCTCTACGGCGGGCCTGCGCTGCAAAGATCTCGGTCACGATAATTTCTTTGGTCACTTTCTCCTCCCTGAATTTGGGGAAATCTTTAGACCAAGCAGGATGGACAACAATACAGTTGACACATTTCGGATCCATCGTGCATGGAGCAGGACCATGAGGAGGGCAACCACAGTTCCCACAAGTGGCTGTCCCATTACAAGAAGACACAGAATGGCGAAAGCGTTGACAGTTAAAGCAGCGGAGCGGCAAAGGAATGTACGGTCTGACTTTCAACTGGAGGTAGCCAACCTTCAAAGCAGTAGGTAAGGTGGGCAGGTCGAACGTTACGATATATGAATGTGTCACCTCTTATTGCTCATTCTTCACGTGAATCAGTTTAATACCTGTAACATAGGAATCGCGAAGCTCTGCACAGATTTCATTAACTGGCACATCCTGCAAGTAGCGGCAGGTAATCACAACCTTGCTAGAATTGAGCTGATTATGGGTTTCAACCAGGACAGGAACAGTGCCTATGGACTCACATTTCAGCAGCAGCCGCGACTCTTTGTCACTGACGGTATGGACAAGTAAAGTACCATTACCTAATTTTTTAATATGGCCATCCGGGAAGGAGCCCGTGGCGATGTGACAGAGTTGGCGATACAAAACAAACAGCGAGAGCTTTACTAAAGAACCAGCTATCTATGCACTTTTATCTTTAATGATCAGATAACGAGGGATGGTTTATTCTCACCTATTTTGGTTTGGTCAGGAGCTGCAGTCGAAGCAGGGTGATGCAAAGCCATAATCAAATTAAGCCCAAAATCTTCTCCACTTCTACGTCTGAGTTCCATAGCGGCCAACGAGAGGCTGGAAGGTCCTATCTGCATGACCCTTGTCAGCAAGCTAAGTCGTCACCCCAAGTCAGGCTTGACAAGGGGCCAGAGCCACTTGCACCGCCGACTAATAGGTACTCTTGAGAAGACCCACGTTCCACCGTGTTAGGGGAAAGATTTATGTTCCATTGGAGATCCCTGTGTTGCAGACTCCCAGCGTTCCCTTTCAGCGCATCACTCCATCCGGTCCCGCTGGGTGCGCACACGTTTCACTCCGCCGTCGCATGATCCCAGATCCGAGCATCATCCAGACAATCCAGAGTCATATCAGGACAGAGCAGTGCTATGCAATCCAAAAATACAGCCGGCTTCATCCGAGGCTTACGTTGCTACTAGTGATTTATGAGTTTTACAGGCAGAGTGATCAGCCCTACTCAACCCCCAGCCTGGAGGACCAGTGGCTGACTGCAGTTCCGAAGAACTGGGCGATGGGAGCGCCACTTACAGAACGCCGCCATTATGACATGCTTATCCTGGTATCACCAGTCGCCAGACCCCTTTAGCCTGCATTGCAATGAAAGCAGTTTCCAGGGTGCACTGCGAGGAAGTGAGGTTGGCATTTGAGTAGTCACAAGGGATGCTCCTTACACCCCGCCGTTCAGTCGTGACATAGGTAACAGGTTATTATGTCGAAGCAGCGTATAATTTAGAATTCTGCACTGTATGGACTTAGTGAGAAAAGTTTTCTTCAGAAAAAATGCAGTGATATGTTATGTTCTTCTAATAGTGCTTGAAATAGAACTTTATTCTTGTGAAGTGAACGGATATTCAGAAACAAAAACCCAAATCCATGATGAGCAAGAGTCAGACAGTTTCGAGTGAAATAGTATGAAAATGAACGTAATTGTTTGAATACGTGGCGTAGAGAGGTACATTAAAAGTCACTTTAGTGGTTTTAGCGACGAGAGTGAGTTGAAGAAGGATATGTGTACGATGAAACGAATAAATGCTCTGTAGTGTTAGTGCGATAAATGCTAACAACTTATTGGCGGTAACTGGGTCACTGGAAGTCTCTGTATTGGTAGAGGCAGACTGAGTCCGTAATGGAACTACTAATTCTGGATGTGCTTTGTCAGGTGATGGTTTGCGTTTACACTTATAATTTAGACAGGGTTCCGCTCTGTGCACATGGAACATTGAGGTGGGAGTATAATATTAGGATAAAGACCAGTTAAATGGGGTCCAGAGCAATACCCATGTGTTGTCGCGTGACTGTTATATGCCTGGCATTTGTCGCATCGCAATTGCAATGCTGTAGATGAACAAGAAGGTTCAACGTGATGTTTGCGCTTGTAAATGAAAAAAATGAAATACGTATTTGAATTTAACGTCCCACGATTATGCCTGTTATGCTAAGGGAAACGATGATTAAAGCAACTGAATGATGATGGAAGAATTGGTGGAATGAGAAAGTGGGAGGAAACGGGAGTACCCCGAGAAAACTCACGAGCACGATGTTGTCCACTAGAAACTTACGTGGCCGGGCCCTTGTAAATAAATATGTCATGAATAAGTAGAAGGTAGATCTTATTTTGAGATGTGTTCACGCCATGTAAATAGGACCAGTTTTATTACGGATGCGAATAACTTTGCCAATAATATGCCCCTAATCTTGCAATTCCTCGAACATTTCTACATCAGAATACTTTGGATCGACTCCTTGGGTGACTACATATAACTTCGGAGAGCATTTGGGTAAAGGCATTGTTTACGGCGAGTTGTGTTTAAGGAGGTAAGTGTGGAATTTTGCCAAATATCTCAAATGAGGTTTTATTACAAACAGTAGTTAAGAAGTCAACATCAGTTGATTTGAAGATGAAACTATTGCGTGTTTTGACAATTTCGGTGAATGGGGTGCTTCACAGTTACTTACGAAGTTGAAGAATGATGAATGTTTCGTTGATGAACTTAGCATCAACATTCTGAAGCAAAAAAAAAAAAAAAAAAAAAAAGAATTGATGAGAAAACAGGATGATATATGTTGATGATCGGCGTGAAATTGGTGAAACATCGGCTTCGATGTCGGATGAATCTGAAACGTTATCGATATCATGTTTCTTAGCAGGAGGCGAGTTTTTGACCCTATCGGAGTAACTATTTTGGCTCTCTGTGTAGATCTTGACCGAGGCCTATTAGAAGTAGCTGACGTAGTGGAAGTTGTCAAGCGTTCTGAAGCTCTTCGTTGTCTCTCAGCATAGTCCTTGCGCTTCTGCACCTTCATGGAATGAGCATAAGTGCCGGCGAGAACTAGTGGTAAACCTCCATGACGACGTTCCACAGATGGTCTATCGTCATCGCAGAGGTCGTACAAATTCGTGATTGCATTCAAGAAATACGGATATAATAATCATGAAATTACTTGATGTATAAGTAGGAAAACTCGTTCAAATAAATATCCTAGGGAAGCAACTCCCCAGACTCGATTCGTAGAATTGACTGCCCTTGGCTTGATAAGTCTGACAGATGGTTCTCGAGAAAGAAGCTCAGGAAGAGGAAATAGAAGTATTTAACAACACTCATCCCCATATAGTATGTGGCGCCTCAAAACAAATCTAAAAAAAAGTATCGCCTCCCTTTGCGATGTCGATGTGATTACAGCAATTTTGCGGCCCTAATAGCTAAGAGAGTTTTCTGTCCCAACAGTTTCTTAGTCCGGATATCGCGTCTACAGTTCTCATGTCGTTTGACAGATGCCATGTTTTAAGTTGTATTTAACTTAAGCACAGTGCGCTGTGAATTTTCAACTAGTACTTTTGTAGCAGTCATGTTGTTTTTCATACATTACAGCAGAACATCTTGCGTTCAAAATTTCCCTATTTCCTTTCCAAAATGATTTCTGGTTATGCTTGACAGTGTCATTGCATCCATGAGTTTGCTATGCCCAGCCGATTGTGGTATGTTTAATGTATGTACCGGTACCTGCTAAGCGGCATTAATAAGTCAAGCTGGGGCACAAACCCTGCTCCATTCTGACCAAGTTTTCCACTCGTTTTCCTTAGTCCAACCATGTGAATGGTACTTTACATAAGCTCCCGCTCCACATCCTTGGTCTTCATTTATCTCAGCCTGAGCCGTAGGTGCTTAAAGACCATAAATAAGTTCTAATACAAATTCATGAATTTGCTTTTTTCGCTGTACCATTGATATAATGGTCACGATAAAGAAATAAAAGTATATATCTTTGTTCATGATTTTGATTTTTTTCTGCTTGTTTTACAGCTCAGCGTAATGGGTACAAATGTGACTTAGTTGGAATCTATGGTCTATATTCTTTCCACTAATGTACCACTCGTTGTTTTCTGAGTATCACTAGAGAATAGTAGTGGAGAGAATGTGACTGCCAGATTCGCAAATACCCCTTCCAGTGTCAGGTGAGTAATGGTTGAAGCTCCGTAACCATGCATTTCCGGACATATGGTTATATGAACTTCTTTTCTTGTCCCACTATACGGAATCCATTCCTGAAGTTTGTCCGGGCATGTTTATTATACCCTATATTGTTGGATAATTACATCTTGATGTAGCCCGAAATTCTATCAGACAATCAAAGTGAAATTACAAAAACCCAAGTCGACCCAAATGCAAACTCTCTGTCTGTCTGTCTGTCTGTCTGTCTCTCTCTCTCTCTCTCTCTCTCTCTCTCTCTCTCCTTACTTCGGCCATTTAATGAAAAAAATCAAGAAATTGAAATATTTTTCTAGATTGCCTCTTAAACCCCATTAGAAGTGGAATTTTTGGAAAACACTGGACAACATGATCAGTTATTTTAAATAATGAGTTTATGCAGGTATATACCGAGTTTCATCTACCTACCATAAGAGGCTCCTGAAACACTATATTATTGGCATGTGTTTTGAACCCCCTCCTATTCTCTTAGAGTTTATATTTTAATGAAACCGACATGTTAAAATCCTGGCTCGAGAGCAGTGCCAACTATTTTTTTTTTTTTTTTTTTTAAATCACTTCAAACGGTTCATTCACTTTCCCGTAATGATAAGACATAAGACAGACAACGTCTATTTGAATGTGGAGAAAAGATGATTGAAATTGCTCTTTCCCTATAAAAGTTTAATTTAGGAAAACGTTGAGGCACGTGTCCGCTTATTTTTTTATGAGTAGTTTTATATGTCATTTCATCATCCCAAGTTGAGGTGCTTATGAGATTTTTAACTCCCTCTCCCACTTTAGGACACACTTTTATTCAACGTAACATGACAAAACTTCAGTTTGATGAAGGTACTAATTATGTTTTAAAATTCATGTTAAACAGTTTTTTCCGTGGTAATGAGACAGAAAAACGTCGATTTCATTTCTATATTTCTCGTCTCTTTATGTTTGCGTGAATAAATTACGTGTCTATTCAAGGAACTGAGAAGAACGTATAACGTGTTTGTAAGAGCGTTCAGAAGCATCCCATACATTGCAATACACTTCTTTTTATGTTACGTGTCGTAATATTTGAAGGTCATCCTGGATCGATTATTATCCATCTCCAATATTGTAAGGAAGAAAACAGAAGGAGAAGCATTTACCTGCAACTTTGCACAGAACACTGAAGAAAAGAAAAAAAGAGAAAAGAAGAGATAAGACGCGTTCAGTGCACAAGGTAATTATTAAACCACTTTTGGTTAATTAAAATATATTTCATCTTTAAGATCTCTATCTGAAGCTCCTTTCAGAAATTAAAAGGTTATGTTTAGATACTGTAATTAGCTCTTTTAATGTAAAAAAAAAAATCCATGTACACTACTTAAGTGTGCGGTATGAAACGTACTTTTCCACGTACTATAGCGTACCGTACAGGAACTTAACTTATCCCATGTACTTAAGCTGACCGTATAAACTTTACGTCTCTTTTCCTAACAATTTTGGTAATTGTACTTAATTTTCTTGTGCTCTGAACGTCTATATAATAGTTACATAAAATTTTGAATCAAGGGAGGAGTTAAAAGAATAAGAAGTAAATGAGTTTAGAATTGAAAGTGAAATGAATTGAAGATTTAGTTTAAACGTCTCGCAACTTTAGATTTTAGGCTCATAGAGAGATTGACAAACATAAGTGATGATGATGAATGATTTGCTGAATTAAAAGAATAAGAAAGTGGGTTGAAACAGAATCCGAAAAGCTATGGGCGCAGCCGTGACAAGATGTTACATGTATATTCACTTGTTCACGAGGGTTAGGATCGACCAAGACACTACTTACTACACTACACACATCGCTACCATAATTATATTGGGATAGTATAAAGGTAATTTATATTATCTCAATGCATAATTATTGTAAATGTGTTTACCTGGGTGGCAGAATTGTAGACGTTACAAATATATTTACTTTTATTAAAAGAGACTCAATGGTAGAAATGAAACAAAATTCCTTGTTTAACGTACTACGTTTAGACACCAAGGTTAAAAAATATGGTGATGGTAACTTATTAATGGATGAAATTGTGGAATGAAGAAAGGTAAAGAAATGGAAGAACCCCTCGAAAAGTCACGTACCTGATGTTTGTCCACTACGAAGTCCATTTTGAGTGCGGACAGGAATCGAACCAAGGACTCCACGCATCAGAGGTGAACGCTCTGCCACTGAGCCACCACGGCCCGCTCAGTCGTAGATAATGCAGGAGATCCGGGTTCGATGCCCGGTGGAAGATCACGTTTGGATTTCATGTTAAACAGTAGGAGTTGAAAGGGGCGATAAACTGTAATAGTGTAGTGCAGTGATAGAATGCTTACCTCTGTTGCGAGGGATTCCTGGTTCGATCTCGGGACATGAAGTTTGTGGCATACAACATTGTCTCCGTGAGTTTTATAAAAAATATCTTATTTCCTCCCACATTCTCATTCCACCACCAATTCTTTCACAAACATTCATTCCCATTAATCATCCGTTTCTTTTATACTAAAGCACTCCCCACTACTATAATGGCTAGCACGTGTGTCTTTGGTGCACGTTGTGTTGGGTCCGATTCCTGGTGAGAGGGTATTAAAATAATTAGAACATATTAAATTGGTTCGGATTCCACCTTAAACTCTAGGCCCACGTCTGGTATACTCTCGGTACTCATAAGGAACTTGAATGAAGAAACGAACTCGCAACTTTTAGTCTAAAGGATATAATCATTAGACACAAAATTTAAAGATTTAATTTTTTTTATTAAAATAGTGTTTGTTTGTTTGTTTGTTTTTTAAGTGTGGTTCGTCCACCACTAGTGGTTCGCAAAGTGATCTCAGAGGATCTGAGAACATATTATAAAAATATGTGTTTTACTTGGCCGAAACTTGTATAAACCGAAAATTGCAAAACTGCTTTATTTATTTATTTATTTATGAAGTGTTGCATAATATTATTTATGATAACCAAATAGCATGACAAACATCTTGGCATTTGAAGGCGGCGCTCCGTTCCCTTTAATGCTACTAGCAAATGAGAGGCCAGCGGTATTGCCACGTTTATTTTGTACATGTCCATGTCTATCCCCTGCCACCTGATCACGCTGTAGTTTGTCTGCTTAGTCATAGCCACAACCCTTTACCACTTGGCAACGTCGCGCCAGAGCTTGCATTTTATTCGTTTAGCTGAAATGCCAAGATGTTTGTCACAGGTTTTAAAACGTAATAGATTTTTCATTGTTAAAATATATTAAATGCTGTGAATAAGTCAAGTTTTATGTAAAATTTAAGACAGATGGTGCTCCATCAAATGACGACCAAAATTTTGGTATTCCTCCAGGAAGAAAACTGAAAAACAATAATAAATTATAGTTTTCTAAAAAAAATAAATAAATAAAATAAATCAAGAACAAACTTTTCCATGCGTAAGCGATGTATAAATTAGATCTATCTTTGCTACATTTTTTTCTTGTCTCCCTTTGAGCAATAAATCAAACTCGAATTGATTGTTTCAGTGTTTCTTTTCATCCAATATGCTCAGTATATTTCTACAATATAAACTACTGTACATGTGTAAGGTTTATGATCCTATTTGTAGTGCATTGTAATAAAATGTATTGCTCTGCCAAGTTATAAGCGAAAAACATGTCCCAAGGGGATCGCAAGAAAGAATTAAAATGACCTTATTACTCGAAGATATGAATTTGTGACACACTTAACTAGTTTCATTCAAACACGAGCGTGTGTACATGCGATTGTTATCAATTGACCGAAATATCGAACGGCTTGTCCACCACCCTCGCAATGAAGCGCAAACGAAGGGAAAGAGTGAACAGGGCAATTTCCTGATCTATTATTTGGCTTATCGCCTTTTCTACTTTTGAATGTTATTCTTGACTTTTTCTCACGTCATAACGAAAGGAGCGCATGCGGACAAGTCCAACTTTGGAGCGCGGCCCGTTAACATACGTGTAGAATTGATTTAACGTGGAAAGCACGGCAGAACATTTTTCGTGCCTTGTTGTCTCAAGTACGTGTTTGTTTGTTACAGCGCAACGTTTTATAGGAACTATTCTGCTCCAGTTACATACTTTCTTAATAGTGATATTCACAACTATTAATTATTGTATTCTACGTATTTGATTTATATTTACATAATCATTTTATGAAATGAAAACGATGATGCTAATATTTTGGACAATCAACGGCAGAGAACATGGAAGAACCATTACTTACATCCTCAGTACTTAAGTATTTGATATTCCGGTATTTATCCTATCTCAACCAACATGCACTCGATGTACGAGGTAAGTACAATTAATTACAGTTCATTTCCTCTTTATAGAAATAGTATGGTAAATAATTACAATTAGAATTTGTTATATTTGTTTGCAATGCTCAGAAACAGCTAAGTAGTTGGCTCATGTGATTTCTGGTGGTTTGGGATACTTGGTCCTGGGTTCAAAATGAAATCTTTATTTAACGTCCCACCATTGTGCCCTTTAGGCTAAGACGGATGATAAAAGCAAATGAATGATGATGGAAGACCTGGTGGAATGAAATGTGGAAGGAAATGGGAGTACCCCAAGAAAATTCACAGACACGATGTTGTCCACCACAAACTTAATTGGCCGGGGACCGAACCAGGGAGCCCACACACTAAAGACAAGTGTCCTACCACTGAGCTACCGTATCCTCCTCCTGAGTTCGATTCTATGCTTCTAATTCTATGTGAATTGACAAATTCATGTCACACATAGTCTTAATGTAGTTGAATTCCAAACTGTGCATTGCAAAAATTAAATCAGTGTTTTAATATGCTTTGGACTTTCTTCTTTAGAAACGACTATTGGCCGTTGTTTAACATGTCGAAAAACTGTCCTGAAATGTTCTATCAGTGAACAAAAACACCTAGAGTGTATCTTAACGGTGGTTAATAGAAACCACCCTGAGAATGTTTAAAATGTACACTCATGTCCAAAATGATTGTCGCATATCTATAACTGTCTTCTTGTAAGAATATTATTTAATGATTTTGCAGGATACTTTTAATACTGATACTATGTGTATAATCGGGAAATGTATATTTGTGGTAAATTTCATAGGAAAAGAATTATAAATACGAAAATTAGAACTAATAAAACAAAATGTTGCTAAATGGACAAGAAAGTTTTATTTTCGTTTAATTGTTCTTATTTACTGCTCTTTTGACATGAAATTTGCCAAATACATGTTTGTGCCGATTATACACATACTTACGTTGTAGGAAATCCCGGGCGAATTCGTTATCAAATTATATTCCTACAACAACATATTTATAGGCATGTGACAATAATTTTGGACATGAGTGTACCTGAACTTCTTATGCGTTCAATGAACGTACAGGTAGCAACGACTTGTATAAATGCTAGTGTTCAAAGTGTCAGCATACTGCTTGAAAAGCCCTTTCTGCTTTTCACATCAGAAATTCGGATAAATTTTGAACATGTTAAACAATGACCAAACATCGTTTCTAAAAAGAGTCCAAATGCTGATTTTTTTTTTTTTTTTTTGTGCAGTGTAGCATACCTGAAATGAAAAGGGAGGCACGATGACTCAATGAAACAGTAGTTTCTTCCAGACATGGTTTTTGAGGCAGTGCCCCCTGGAGCTCTGAGAGTGCCTCCCCGGAGAAGACCAAAATAATAATCTATAATATAATAATAAATAGAATAGTATCGTGTAAAAATACTATGTGCCCTCCGAATACTCTGTGTTCTCCCGGAAATTTTTCTGAAACATTGCAATGGAAGATCCCTGGAGCGTGGAGTTCCTTTTTCGATTCCAAGCCAAGTGACTTTGACCACAAGTATTTTTGGGGCTCTCCTGTTTCCTCTCACAATCTTGTTGTACCAATTCTTACATAATCATTCACTTCCTCATATCAAGGTTCTAGAACACAGGTCCCCCTTCCCATTTTGCTGTAATAAAGACAGAAAACAACGTGCCCTACGGGGCTCTAACCCGCCTTCACTCGCTGACGCTCGCTCGACAATATCATGTGAATTGAATATTAAACTGTAGTACAGAAAGGAACCAACCTAGCTACTAACCTATATGGGGGGACCTGTGTTCTAGAGCCTTCCCCTTTCGCATCCATCTTCTTTACACTAAATTACAAAAACGTGGGACGATAAATTAAACATTTATTTTTTAATGGAAAAATATCATATTCATTTGATTAATGCACTATATCAATACTCGCCGGAACGGTATTCAAACATCTCAAATAAAATAAACTTGATCACACAGAGATGCTCATCCCATCCAAGTCAACGCACCTAAATTCTCCTAACGCAGGGGTGCCCACAAGGGGGGGCTATGACGCAAACTGCGTCAGTGAAATATTTGGGGGGGTTAAAAATCTATATAAATATGCTTGAGGGTGTGTAAAAATTAATCGAAAAGACTTTCATGGAAGAACACCTAGAGATAGACAATTGAGGGGGGTGCGTCATGGACATGATGGGGGGTGGGCACCACTGCCTAATGTCTATCTCTACAGAAACAATACTTACTACTTTTAAAATTTTTCAATGGTTCTTATCTCTAATCTCTCTTCCCCGTGGAAGAACCTTGATTAAAAGTTTTATACTTGTTATTTTCTTATGCAAATTCTTACTTTCGAGCGGCGGAAACAAAGGATGTGAAATTTTTACTTTCGAGCGGCGGAAACAAAGATTTTTACTTTTACTTTCGAGATGGTGAAAAAATATCGAATTCGAGATTTGAACGGATTTACATGTTCCATGGACCATATTCATGAAAGAAAAATCGAAAAAGCCATTTTTCGACATCTAACCGTCTGTTCATTCTGATGTATACTCGCTTAGAGGTCATATCGTCCAATGTATGTCAACCAAATTTCAAAATTAACGTTTTTATGTGATTCTTCAGGGCTTTTGTTTCGAATTTTCATCCTACCTCTAAAAATAACAGTACTTTATTTGAGGGCAATAATCAAAAATTGTGATTTTCTCAAACCTGGCTCTAACGATTTTATTTATACTTCATAAAAATCATTATTCAAAAATAATTCATGTACTATAAGTAATTTCTTTGGCAAAAGGTCAAGAAGGGGTGGTTATCCTTGGGGGTGAGTTTTATTAGGATGATTTTCCCAAAAAAAGAACTCAAGTGATTTTCTTCATATCCCATGAATAGATAACTCATTGATAACCTGACAATATTGCATAACTCATTTGTCCTGAAAAATCTACAGTATAAGGAGTAGTTTATTCTTAAGAGTGAGATTTCTTGGACGATTTTCTCAAACGCCTCAGGCGATTTTAATTATATATCATAAATATCCTGACAATATTGGATAACTCATTTGCCTTGAAAAATCGACGAAGGATAGTTTATTCTTTTTAGTAAGAGAGTTTTTGGACGATTTTCTCAAAAACGATTGTTTCATGAACATACATGAACAAACATTTCATTAATAACTCTATTATGTTGTGTAAATTATTTTTTTTACCAAAAAACTTCACAAGAGATTGTTTATTCTGAATTAGTCCTAGAAGCGACAGTCCTATTAGCGACAGGAACTGTTATCTGTCCTATGAGCGACCGATTCATTTCCATTGAGGTGATGGAAGATGATATGATTCCATCTCGTAAAATATGTTTGCCTCTGGCGTTATTAGCGTCCAAACAACCTTGCTTTGGAAAATGTACTAAAAAATGTGTCAGTGATACTGTTCGTCAAATATATTTTCCCTCTACTGTAAGACATAAAACATGTCTTAATTTTTAGTTTGATTTGACATAAAACATATCAAATAACTTAACGAAACAACAGGAATATTTCCATGAAAAGTATATTTCTATATAATTAATTATTGAAAAACCCATGGTAATACCATTTCTTCTTCTGTGCTTAATTTGTTTCAAATCTAATTACCCAATAAACAAAGTAATATATTTTATTTAGGAAAGCTTAAACGTGTAACAGTTTCGCCAAGTCTCTACCTTTTAGACTTCATAAAACTCTATGAATAAAATGAGAAATAACATTTTAATAATAAAAGATAGTTTTTGAGATCCCTTACATCTGATTGGCTATTCCCAATCAATCCTACCAATTACAATTCAGCGCACTCTAAACAATCTAAAAGGCAAACAAACACTTTAAACCATCTTTCTCCCCTTGTTGTAACCTACCAAAACGTAAACTAATTACAGGGAACGTTATCCTCTCCCATTATCTTTATATAAACGAATCGGTCGCTCATAGGACAATTAACAGTTCTTGTCCCACATAAGACTGTCGCAAGTAGGATGACACCTTTATTCTTGAGTATGAGTTTCTTTTCAAACTAATTTCTCAAAAACAGCTCAGGCGATTTTGATTGCTTTTCATAACATATTTCATCAATAATGTTGCATATATCAGTTTCATAAGAATATCCACAATGGGCAGTGGTTTCTTGGTTTCTTATTATTTTTTTTATTTCTCTATACAATTTTGTAAAATACCACTCATGCTATTTTGTTGTTATTTTATAAACAAATATTTTATAAATAAATATAACGCTAACATATGGCATAAGCCATTTCTTATGGAAAAATTTACAAGGGGAAATTTACTTTTGGTGATGAAATTTCTTTGTGGTGAAATTTATCAGAAAACTTCTTATGATTTTGTTCACATTTCACAAAAGAAGTGTTACATTAATAATGCCAGCACAACATGATTTAGTTTAAAGAATTGAAGCAAGAAAGTTTAGTGCGATGGCTCGTACCTTTTATTAGTGGATAAATTGTTTGAATGTCTCATAATTTTCAGTTGCGAACTTTGCTTCTTCATCCTACAATCTTCCGCTTTGTTGGCACCCGCGCGTTACAATTACAATCTTCTCAGTTTAACGCCCCACAATTATACCAGTTAGGCTAAGGGAGACGATGATTGAAGCAATTGTATGATGATGGACGAGTTAGTAAAATGAGAATGTGGGAGGAAACCGGCTATCGAAACAGGGACCCTACGCACCAGAGGTAAGCGCTCTAATACAGACACCGTGCTCCCCCCCACCCACCCCCGCGCGTTACAAAAATCGACCCTATCTGCAAATGGAAATGACGGTATATTACAATTCATCTGTTTGGAAGCCGGGGCAGATTATTGCGTTATCTTGTAATCCAGTTTTGGAGGCAAAACTTACTGTGAGCGTCAAAATTATCGCACCATATTCAAGTCCCCAAATCGTCATTCAGAGTCCACGTTAACAGTAAGTCTTGTCTTTTACAACTTCGGTGGTAAATAAGGGTGAAAATTTCAATTAATTATTTGAAAGTTACTGTAACTCAGCATTAGAAGTCTCCTTTCTTAAACACAAACAGTAGCGTCAGCAGAAATTCAATAAAATTCTCTCATTTTGTATGATAATAAATATCAATAGGCCTATAACTCAACAAATATCAGGGTTTGTCCTTTTGTTGCTCCTAATTGGAGAAATGGCTTCAACTCCGTTCCAGTCTTAAATCCCTTCTAAAAGAGTCTATTAACGCCATTGACGATAGGTTCTAGTCATTTAAATATATCGGACCACGCGGGATTCATGAGGAACAAATACCATATGGTTATATAGATCTTCTGGAGATATTCCTTTTCAGTTTCGCTTTACGATTGAAAAAGCCATTTCAAGATACTCATTTACTGCGCATTAAGTCCGATTTCACATAAATATTCTCAAAACTATTTTCGTCGGGTTACCGAAATGTATTATAAGACTTTTGTATTAGGAATATGTAGACATTTTTATGGCTATATTATCGACCAGAATATTATGATTTTTGTTAAAGGGGCGTTTTCTTGTACCGTAAAACGGGGCTACTTTGACATGTGATTCTTCCTTTCTGTGAGCGTCGTTGCATCTCGATGCCTCTGCTCCAGCTGCTGGACGTGAGCGTATGGGCCACTAAAGAAGTGGAAAGCCGTACTGAGCTTATGGCGGAAGGAGACCCAACGAAGCGGATCCATTCCCAAGGAACAATTCCCTGGTCTACTGTCCCGACTCATGGATTCCCTGGCTCCCACCATAGGCGAGAACCTGAAGGCAGGATTCCGAGGTACAGATCTGGTTCGCCTAAACGTTGAAACTCCCCTCTCAAAGTTACCCAATGAGCCCGATAGCACACAGGTCGAGGAAGATATAGCCGGAAGTCTCCTACAGTTTCTTGATGATTCCAGAGCGAGGCCAAGCACCAGAGCGAGGACGAGTGGACAAAAGCCAGGGAAGAATGTCTTGGTTTCTCCTGGAAAACTGTTGCTTCCACGGGAAGAAGAACTCGAAACTGGCACCAGATATGAGGTTTGGAAGAGGGAGAGTCCTTTGTGACGGAAGAGGTGGTCATCGAGGAACCCATGATAGAAGAACTAGAAACCGGACAACCATGACAGCTCTAAAAGAAACCCCGTCAGGGAAAGAAGTCGAAGAAAATAAAAGGATATGAAGAAAACATCTGTGCCATCTGTATGTGAGACTTTCGAAATTACATGGGCGGAAAAGAGTGGATTCAGTGTGTCAGGTGCGAAAAATGCGTGTGTGGATTTCGCAGTATTGGATCCAAAAATCCACAGTATGCTGGTTACGATTGTGATGTTGACGATTAGGGTTTTCATTCCGTTGTTACATGTAAAGGTATGTTGAAAGTAAAGCTTTTAGAAAATCTTGTATAATGGTGTAAAAAAATCAAAATTTCCTGGTTAAAAAGCATACATCATATATTATACATGACCAAAAGTGTTTTACACTGGATTTAGATTAATCCCATGTTAAAGTAACCCCATAACTCGGGTAACTTTGGCCTTACGCAGCACATACATAAGGTGTCAAAGTAGCCTCACCCCGGGGGCTCCTTTGACAGGTAATTCTTTAATTTTTCCTGCCAAAATTTACTTGCAGAAACTTAAGTTGGATGGGATAATCTAGATACCTATTGTTATGATGAGAATAGTATCATTGACTAGTTGCAGTCAATGTCTCCTGTACACATCTAAAATAGTACAAAACCTGTCGAAGTAGCCCCGTTTTACGGTAATATACCATAAGTTTTATTCTGTAAATTCATGCCTTTTTAACTATAGTCGATTCATTTGACTTGTTACACGAACATGGTGTCATATTTTCTATATACAATGAATTTTGTTGGTTATTTATTAATAAAACTCTTTGAGCAACTACTGTAAAGAAAATAACCACAAGGGAGGGCATACCGCAAGACAGCCGACGCCCATGGCGTAGTCCTATACTTAACTCTCTTCGAGGCGAAATACTCATATTATGGTGCTAACGGGTTCTGAAATTCATTTCTCTTAGATGTAGCGGACAAGAGGTTCTGTAATCTAGCTCTCTAGAATGTGAGATAATGATGTAGTAGTAGACAAAGGATCCTGTAATCCAGATTTCTTGGATGTGAGATAATGATGTAGTTGACAATGGGTCCTATAAATCCAGCTCTCTTGGATATAACACAATGATGTAGTGGGTGACGGGTCCTGTAATTCACTTCTCTCGGATGTGATGTAATGATGTAGTGGACAACGGGTCCTGTAAAGCAGCTCTCTTGGGTGTGAAATAATGTTCTAATGGACAATGAATCCTGTAATCCAGCTCTCCTGTATATGAGATAATGATGTAGTGGACAACGGGTCCTGTAATCCACCTTCCTTGGATGTGAGATAATGATGTAGTGAACAACGGGTCCTGTAATACACCTTTCTTGGATGTGATATTTTGATGTAATAGACAACGGATCCTCTAATCCAGCTCTCTTGGATATGAAATAATGATGTAATGGGCAACGGGTTCTGTAATACAGCTCTCTTGGATGTGAGATAATGTTGTAGTGGACAATGGATTCTGTAATCCAGCTCTCTTCGATATGAGATAATGGTATAGTGGGTAGCTCTCTTTGATATGAGATAATGATGTAGTGGATAAGAGTTTCTGTAATCCAGCTCTCTTGGATATGAGATAATGATGTAGTGGGTAACCGGTCCTGTAATCCAGCTCTCTTGAATGTGTGATGATCATGTAGTGAGCAACGGGTCCTGTAATTCATCTCTCTTGGATGTAAGATAATGATGTAGTGGGCAACGGGTTCTGTAATCCAGCTCTCTCGAATGTGAGATAATGTAGTGAGAAACTAGCTCTATTTAACTCCCTTGGAGGCAGGATAGTGTGTGGTGGAGAATAGGTCCTGTAATCGACCTCTCTTAGATAGTGTAGGGTGAGAGTTAATTGTACGTGATGGTCCGTGCAGCCTCCAACTGCACGTGATCGTGATCCGGTCGTGATTGGCCTCCTATGTTAATACTAGGTCTCGTTCTTTATAACCTTGGTGATGAATAAGGATGCAAAACAAACTCAAACTCATGACGTAATATGTATCATTGACATTTTATGGACGGAGAGTCAGAGATGGCCCACAATGAAAACTTGACCCATGACACATCGTGATCCACTCTGGCCCACCACCCAGCATGACCCTCTCTGACCCACTCTGACCCACAAAAACCCATCGTCATCAACTCTGACACATGATCCATGGCCTCTTCTCTACTGACTGAAGAGTTTACACTTGTAATAAAACCAGGCTGTAAAATTCTAAGTAATCGGAGTTTGAATTTCTACGGTCAATCGCTCAAGCACTGATGTGTTACAATAACTGTGGATCTGACCTTTACGATATAAAATGGTAAAGTGTTTGTCATGGGCCAAACTACGATGAATATCAATTAAATTGTCATAGTATAATTATTTCCTTGTTGAATTATCGATACTTTTCAGTAAAAAAAAAAAATGAAATTTGAAAGTCCCAAATCAAGGTAAGTAGACTAACGTAAAGGAAAAATAATAAAATTTTTCGTATAATTAAGTGTAGAGTCCAAACTTAAAATTTCCATATAATTAAGCTTACAGTACAAATTTTATGTCTATTTTTCTCACAACTTTATGGGTTGATTGATCTGTGCCCTAAGCACTCTATATAATAAACATAAGCTTCAGCAATTATTATAGTAGAAAGCAATGGATACATGAAGCGTAGCACTATATTTTTGGTTTCTCAATAATTGTTTCTGAATTTGTTTCTCAACTATTATAATATGGATCATTTTTGGTTATTTTTACAAACCAACCCGCTACCATTTTACATATATAAAGTGCCCCCCTCCATAAAGGAGAATTTTAAAAAATGATGGGGCACGTTCTGTTTATTTTTAATAAAGAGTTAATATACTGAATTTCAGCTCCGTAAGTTGAAGGGCTTGCGAGATACTCAATTCTTTTTTCGCAAAAATTCGGATCCCCACTATCTCCTTAGGATATGTATTACAATGAAAACGATATAATAATATCCCAGTTTGGATTAAGGCCTAACTATACCAAAAATCATTTCATTTGGCTTTGCAATTTGGCCGTGATGATCAGGCACGCATTAGTACATTCAATTTTTTTTATATAATAATTTATATATTACAGTGATTCAAAACTGTATTTTTTCCAGTAGTTAGCTTCTCTAAACACTCACAGATTGTGTGTTTCGAAAGCCACGTAGTAGTACAAGTCATATTGCTATTATTACAGTTACAAATATCAATATCCAAAAGTGCCTGAAGTTCTTTTTTCATTTAGATATCTCACAAGAGACGTATGCGAAACGTGACAGCTAGATATTTATGAAAATTGGTACACTGACTAAGCGTGGATCGCTGATCATCGTAGTGATACTCACTCGGCGCAGAAATGCCTTGTTTACCCGCTACGTATAATACATACACCAATCAGTGACCGGGTGAGGCTGTGCCGAGTTATACCCCAAAACCGCCGGGAAAACGCGGAAAATGAAAAATATATGCAGGTGAACTGGTATCTACCGGAGATTGGCACGCGGTCAAGAAGACGGCAGCAGTGTCACTCAAGCAGTGTTGCCATCTCAACACAAACTTATAGCTTTTCAAATAAAACTTATATCATTTTATGACATTAAAACAATTGGCATAAAATGTAAAAGAAAATAAGCATAAAGTGGGTATCAGTATTACCAAATAAGGGAGATATGAGACTCTGAAATTGAGAAATTATGGGGTCCGTACAATGAAATGAAAAATGTGTAACAACAACAAGGTTGCAGAAGGACCAAATGTACAGTAGGGAGTAAACCACAGCATTCAGTGACTAACGAACTTGATACGTCATGTCGAGTGTGCAGCTAGGACGAGAAATGTACTTATTTTGCCATACCATCTGTGGCTTTTCTGTTGTATGTATTGGTGTATTATATTAAAATATTTTGCATCTGTATATTACTGGTAACCTGAATGCAGTGTGTGTGTGTGTGTGTGTTTTTTTTTTTTTCATCGTTGTCTCACATGCTAACTATACGCTTCCTGCTCTCGACTGAACCCATCACAGTTCATTAATCTTTGCGAATCGATTCTGATGTACTTTCTTGTCACAGATTTGTTACCTTTCTTGCCACAGCTTTTCTATACTCTTTTCAGGCGCTACACCTTAGTTTCTGTGGTTTGGAAGGCATGCAGAATTTTATACAGTGTTGCAACCCCAAGACAATTCGTTTCGTAGCTCTCGGGAACAGTTCGAGATATCGATTCCACACAAACGCCTTTGGAGTTGCTGCGCTACAGGAAGACTTGTTGTTCACATTTCCGCATGATGTCTCATGGAACTTCTTCTTTCTACGGCAACTCTACCATATACCCTTTTTGGGGTGAATCCTGTATCAAGCCCGCTAGTCACTGGATGCTGAGCATGCTGTAGTTTACTCTCTACTGTGAATTTGGTCCTTCTGCAGTCTTCTTCTTGTTGTACATTGTTCATTTCTCTGTACGAACCCCCTAATTTCTCAACTTTAGAGAGCCTCATATTCCCTTGTTTAGCAACAATGATAACCCAGCTTTTGCTTATATTCTTCCATGTTTTATGCCAATTGTTTTAGTGACATAAAATGGTATATGTTCTATCTGAAAACTATAAATTGGTATTGGGATGGTAGCACTGTTTATGTAGCACTACACTGCCGTGTTCTTTGTCACGCCTCCCGCTCCCGTAGGTATCAGCTTGCCTCCACAAATTTTTCATTTTCTGCTTTTTTTTTTTTTTTTTTTGTGTGTGTGTTTTTGGGGTATAACTCGGTACAGCCTCACCCGGTTACTGCTTGGTATATGCATTATACGTAGCGGATAAACAAGGCATTTCAGGACCGAGTGACTATCACCACGATGATTAACAATCCACGATTCGTCAGGGTACCAATTTTCACAAATATCTAGCTACCACGGTTCGCAAACGTCTCTTGTCAGGTAAGTAAACACAAACAAATGAAAAAGAAAGGGAAATGGAGGTCTTGAAAGTAAAACGTAGACAAATTCACCAGTGTTCAGAAGATGCTGTCTACAATGTCGTGAGCAGAGTCGGTCGGTAGGTCAAAGTAAGTCGGTGGGTCGTAGTGGGTCATGGCGGGTGGTGTGTCGCAGTGGATCACATACTGTTGACCTACTTGACCCACTGACCTATACACTCACTTTATCTCTGAAAGTAATTTAAACAACGTTGCAATTAAATTTTTATTTTAAAAAATCTGTAAATAACACAAGAATAACTTATTTTATTTAAAGAAGTGAAGGACTGTTAGAAATCAGAAACGTTTGAAAAAGTTTAAAAGTAAATAACTATTTTCGTGAGAAACAGGTTAATATAGGAAGATATCAAAATTTATGGGAGAATGGACACCGTTTGCTACGCAGGATTCATAAGAACTGATATTTTAAGTTCAAGCCAAATTTGGGATAAGGCTATCGGTTTAAATTGATTCGCCTATTGTGTGTCCTGTTAAAAACAAAAACATCATAATCACAGAAGCTTCATTGCACCATAACTTCTTTGTCTTGATATAGCAATTTTCTGTTTTAATACCATCCATCAATTGTAATCTCTTCCTCCTCCTCTTTTTTCTTCCAGCATATCGCCTATCACGCCTCTCATTGGACAGTTCCTCCTCAGCCAATGTCTCGAGTAGTTTCTCTTCTTTCTAATACCATCCAATTATGCTTTTTTCTTCTATTGTCACTCAGTTTTTGTTTAATACAGTCGAATTTTATCCATTCTTCTCCACGCTCATATTTTAAGTCTTTACGTCACTTTTACATATTGTCATCTGTGCTTCTGCACCATAGAGTACAGTACTCCACATGGAATGTTTTATGAGTCTTTTTATTAACTTTTTTCAGAAAAACAAAATATAATGTTAATATTTTTCCTAAATGACTCTTTCCCATCCCTATTCTTGTCTTATTTTACGTTCGCACGTCTTCACGTCTTGGCTAATGGCAGGCATAAGTGCGTTTGCTCACAGCAACGATAATATCGGTGGAAGCGCCGATAATGTCGGCGGTGAAATCGACTTCAATGTACTCAAATCGTAGCTTGCACACGCCACCGATATTATCGGCCGATCCTCCAACACGCACTGAAACTTTTCTTACATTTTTTGAGTAAGCAACATAGCTTGACTTCGCAACATAGACTAATAGGGAAATAAAAACTAAGTCCTGTGACTAATTAAGTCTGCATGCAATTTAAATCTTATTTACGATTAACTTCTCCAGACTGTTTTGGTTTTATTGTATTCCTAAAACTTCGCAATGCATGCAGTAAAAGGTTTATTTTGAAGATTTCTTGCGCAAATAACATTACGAAGTGTTTTCTTCTTAATTTCGTAAATTCATAATTCTGCAAATAGCATTGAACTGTAAGCTACAATTGAATGTAAACGCGACATTTATTCCAAAGTTGGTCGTCCGCTTGCTTTTCAACAAAAAGCGTAATAACAACTGTGAAAATTTAAAAACCAACAATTTTTAGGACTCTTTAAAAGGATATAATTGAATAGGGTAGGGCAGGGTATAGTAAGGTAGGGTCGGGTCAGGTTAGTTTTGGGTTAAAGAAGTTTGGACCAGTTTGTTAAAATTAATAGTGTAATTTCTCAGCTCTGCGTAAGGATACCAAATGGAACGTCTTTGTACACTTCCAGCCATGTTCAGAATACAAATGCTTGTTACTTTCCCACAATCCAATCATGTGGTAACGTTACGTCAAGTAGTTCCTTCTGCTTGCCAAATAGTTCCATGTCTATAACCACTTATAAAAAAAATAAACATAACTGCTCTTCTTACATATAATCAAGCACACAAACGAGCAAATTATCAATTTCTTCCCAGTTAATTTTCAAAATTTTGCTAGAAATGGACGACCAAACTTAACCCGTAAACGCAATCGACAAGGAACAATGTGTTTATCTCGTACGTGGAATTTATATGAAATAAATAGGCTCTTGCTGTTCTAATGTTTACAAAGTGACCGCGATCTTGGTCTTTTGAAATACCACGTTAGATACCATAGTTGAAAATTGCAGGCTCTTGACTATGCATTAAAATTTCTGTACATTAGCGTAGTGAACCGGTTATCTTGCATAACTGCGACAGCATCTGTTATCAATAAGTTTCATGTGGATGTTGATCTTCACTGGTATTCCAGGTAGATACAGAAAAGGCTTTTTTTTTTTTAGTAGAAGATTGTCTTCATAAAAAGTAGGCTTTTAGAAGGAAAAACACTTTTGTTTTTTTCTGTAGTGTATTCTACAATTTAAAAAATGTCTTCACATCATTCACTAGTACGAGTCCCATATTCAGTTTGGGGCTGGATATCTTTATTGGTTTTTGAACTGGCTTTACATTCGTAGCCAGCAAGTGTAACTTACGCAACCCAACACATCACACGGGTTATGTTGGTTGCCTAAACACCTTATACAATTTCTGAAAGTATACTAGCTGAACCTGCGCTCTCTACACAGCGCATCATTCACATATGAGCATGAATCTTCTTGTCATTCTCCACATCATCTCTACATGTCCCTTTACAGACACAAGTGAAAGACATCTTGGTAAAAATCGGCAAGGGGTACCATAAAAGAGAATTTTTTTCAATTGCTTTTTTTTAATATCGCACCATTTGCAAGATTTGACCCTAGTTTCGGTTTGAATTTAATTCATGTATGGTCAGTGTTTTTTCTTCTTGCATGCAATATGTAATAAACAAATACATTGCACACACAATTAATTATAATGTCAGTGATATATGGTGTTCATTGGACAAAACGCTCCAAACAAAGATTTATCTTAGACTGGAGAAATAGTTATCCGTTTTTTATCATTTGGTCATAAAACAAACGCCTGAGAGATATACTACTCCTGTATACAACTGTGTGGTGCTGGCATGTATAACTCGTAGGATATGCTACTTCTAGTGTACCCCTAAAAAATGCAATAAAGAAATAACGGTCATGTTTCTTAAATATTCCATTAAAACTGAAAAATCTGCACAAAGTTTGCAAGGGATCAGTGAAAACGGCATCTTTCTAGAGCTTGTGGTTTCCGAGATGTTGTCAAAAGAATTAGCAACAAACATATAAATGTCCACAAACATATAAGCTTTTCTTGACCACAATATGAATCTAACATTTTAATATAATATATATATATATATATATATATATATATATATATATATATATATATATATATATATATATATATATATATATATATATATATATATATATATATATATATATATTGTACGGGTTGCCTAAATTCAAAGTGGTAGACAAGAAAAAAAAATATTTGTTTTGTAATAGAATTTCACATATATCTCGTTCTCCGTTCAGGAAACATTTTATTGTGAGCTTCAGTTATTCTATTAGAACCTAATATAAGCTAAATTCATTTTTCAAAATTAGTCATAAATGGGTATAATTTAATTTAACGGTAGTCAAAGTTCATCACTTATAAAGTTTACTCTTTCTATATATTGTATGAATACACCAGAAATAAAATTGTTGAGTATATCGTTTTTAAGCTTCTTCTGCTCGTATTTTAACAGCATCAATAAAATGCTATATATTGTAGATACATACACTTATTCAGCGTAACTTTCTACATTAAAAAGTACCTTTAGCTCCGAAGAAACAAAAGCCGAAAGTTTTAGTTTACGTATAAATTCTAATTGTATAAATTGATTTTTTTTATTAAGTCTTACTATTACACCCTCAGCATTATTGCGAAGACGGTAACATTATTATTTTGTCACTAAAACTTTTTTTTTTTTTTGTAGAACATTACACAAATAACTCTACAAACGATTCGTTCGAAGTAGAAAACCAATTGCGTACACTGATTTGTCCTTTTTTCCTTTTCTCATCAATTGAATAACTATCCTTGATTGCTGAACTTATCATATTTTTGTTTCTTCAGAATGGAGTAACTAAATTCTTTCTTCGAGCTATAATGGGGAACAAAAGATGGAATATACTGCTGTTTCTTCATAAATGTTGGGAAAAGTCCAAATTTCCCAGGCAAAAATATAGTAGGGGAGAAACTCTTAAGTTTTTTTTCCTTAGAATCTATATTTCTAGTACTAAAGTTCATTTCCAGAGGACAAGTCAAGATTAGGTCAAATGAACCAGCACACGAATGCAAACAGCCCAAGCAATGCGTAAAAATTCTTAATACTTGAGAAGATTGAGGGGGAGCGGTGGTTCAGTGGTAAAGAGTTCACCTCTGGTGTGTAGGATTCCTGGTTCGATCCCAGCTCGTGCCAAGTGGACTTTGTGATGAACAAATACCGTGTTCGCAGGTTTTCTCGGGGTTCTCCTGTTTCCTTCCATTTTATTCATTCCACCACTACATTCATTTCTCATCACCATCGTCTTCTTTAGCCTAGCCGGCATAACCGTTGGACGTAAAACTGACAGATTTCATTTAAGAAAATTGAGATACCAAGATCATTTCAGGAGATTTTGACTTATAAGGCTAATAATAAATTTGTAACCAATCACGAGTACGTTCGTGTGTGTGCACAAGATCTAAGAGCTTCACAGTTTATCTAGTTTCATCCACAGCCATTTTTCGGAAGCTAGCGTTCCTATCTCAATGTGTATCGTATTTAGAAAGCATTGATATGTTTTGCAGAGATGTGCACAAGCAAACACTGTTAACCTATTGATGTTTGTCCTATTGTGAGCTAAATATTTTCTTAATAATATTTGTGCGTGTGTACGTATTAACTAATTGAATTTTCCTATTGTAATAATAATTAATTGTTTCTTTCAGAGAGTTCAGAGTGTGGCACATACTTTCTCCCAGAAGCCACAACACTTCAAAGGCCAGAACTACACTGTATTGGTGAAACAACTGGATAAGCTACAGTCTATGTTCAGTGACCCATTGTTTCCTACCACGGATTCTAGTCTTGCTTTAACAGGGTCTATACCAGGGAATATTGAATGGAAGAAACCAAAAGTAAGATAATATTGTAGCTATTGCATTGGTGACTTCAGGATGTTTACTCAAGATGCGCACTTTTCATTCAGTGCCCGCGACTGACTTTACACTCCTCCACAACCCTATATTCGTCATTCGTTGAATTTTAAAAAATCACAAAGTAAAATAAATTCGATCGTATATAGAACCAAAATACATGCAACAAATCATTATTAAATGTTAATTTGAATTATAAGAAAGCAAATGATAGGACGATTGATTAGGTATATTACAAATGCAATGTGTTCTTACATCTATGACTATCGGGATATTGATATGATTCTATCGTCAAAAACGTGTCATGTTAGCAGCAGTAAAATCACCGTCAATAATATTATTCTTTAAGCGGTTCAATGGTTCTTAACTGCGGTTCAACTAATGCCAACAAGCTGAGGCCACGATTTTTCTGTTTCATTTGTTTTTGATGCACAAATTTGGACATGAAAATGTGGCAATTAGCAAATATTCGATCAATGTGTCCCGTTTCAGGCTTACCAAAAGGCAATACAAACCTACTCCCTACAGGAGTAGCAACTTATAACAAATTTGCTCTTTTCACATATATAATAACATTTTTTTTCAAATATGTTTGATATACACGATACTTTGGTGTTATGAAGATATAACATATCCTGAATGGTCGTCCTATTATTTATATGCTGGATATTTTAAGCTCTTCTTGGAAAGATGTCTCTGATTTCTCTGAGTAACATTCAGAAACCGTTCTTGAAAAGCTGCTTCGGATTCATCTTGTATTGATGCAACAAAATCTGCTGCAAAGATGCTGCTCCTTCTGCTGCCACAGATCAAAAAACTTCTATGGAAAAAAGATGTTTCATTGGAAAGGGAGTGTTTGGCTCCTTTGCTTCCTTACTGGAGTCACCAGCAGTAAAGTTAATAGAATTGTTATTATAATTAACAATGATCAAAGTTTTTAAAACTTTACTTATTGAAAAATACGTACGTGTTACATGACTAGTACGAAACTTTGAAAATAACAAATTATAATTTGTTATTTTCAAAGTTTCTTACTAGTATCGAGGACTTACTTGCTTCATCAAAACTTTTTATTGAAAGTTTTAAATGTATGACATGGTATAACATATACTTATATGTCTATTTTATTTAGGCCTATTTTAGTTAAAGTGGTAAGAAACTATAACAAGAGAAGTCCTCACGAAAACTAACTAAAAATGTTTCGATAAGTGTATTCTCAGGTACTTAAAGAATAACTAAAAAACAGTATGATTTACTATGAGAGGTCAAGCAGTAAATTTAATATTGATTCAAAATTGTAGTCATTATATGACCATGATATTTACAAATTCATTTATTTTTTTTAGGATTTGTGTATCAGAACAGGCGCAAACCCAAAAAATTTCATTGGGAGGGGTCCTAACTTTTGGAAGGGGTCCAATACGATAAGCCACTATATCTATGTACTATTGAACGGGTATTATTCTGCACTCAAAAAGACTAATAATAACGATAACTAATGATAACTAATTGTAAAATACTTCCATCTATATTTTCAGAAAAAAATATGTAATTAGATTGTTTTTATAAGAGAAAGAGTACAGATGGAGTGTAAGATCAAAAGTTTCATGCTACATGAACCATTTCCTTGTTAAACAAATATGTTTTTTGTTGAGAAAGTGTATGGATGTTGAGTTAGGAAGTTTGGGGGATCTGGACCCTGTGGACTTCTCCCCCTCGTCGTAGATTCTCCCCTCATCAGAATATGGATTGAGTAGACCTATTTGAAATTTGACTTAAAATACGAGATTGTAAACAGCTCCTGAATCAGCATATAGTCTATTGATTGATGTTATCATTGATTGTAGGTTATTGATTAATATTTCCTGCGTATTCCTTCCGATCTTCCTCCTTTTTCTTTCTTCTGTGTCTTAATTTATATGAATTTCCAGTTCGCAATCCTCTCTTTCAAGTAAAAATGGTCTTTTCGTCAGTTTAACACTGTAGTTTATTAGCACTTAAGTGTAATTTAAACGTTGTCTGAGTGGCGTGATTTTCTGATTCTCTTGCAGAAATTAGTTCATTGAAAACTAGAAGTAGTCTCTGGTTATTGACGTACTATAAACAGATATCCTGTATGATAAAATTACACAGGTTATTACAGCAAGCGATCTTTTACAATCGATAATTTGTGACCTCGTTTATGTATGAGGTTATTCACTCCTATTTCTCGCGTTGAATGCAAATGATTCGAAGTACATGATTTCTGTTTGATAATAGAATCTCACTATTACACGACAACGTTTCCGTGGATTATTTGTCATATAGTATACAGGGTGTGCACAAAGTCACTTTACCAATGTGTAAACAAATAAAATAAAAGAAGCTAGGTGATTTGACCATTTTTATTGCACTTGAAAATACTCTTCAAACTGTCTCCCACCGTGTTCACTGCTGACAGTGCACAAAGTACACTCATCCAAAATTATTGTCCCATGGCTATAAATATGTTGTTGTAGGAATATAATTTGATAACGAATTCGCTCGGTATTTCTTATAATGTTAGTAGGCCTATGTGTATAATCGGCAAAGACGTATCGGTATATGGCAAATTTCATGTCAACAGAACAGTAAATAAGAACAATAAAACGAAAATAAAACTTTGTCCATTTCGCAACATTTTAATTTACTCGTTTTAATATTCGTATTTATAATTCTTTTCCTATGAAATTTACCACAAATATACATTTTTCGATTATACATATAGTATCAATATTAAAAGTACTCTGCAAAATCATTATCAAATTATATTCTTACAAGACAGTTATAGATATGCGACAATCATTTTGGATATGAGTGTACATCTCTTGAGTGCTGACTTGCAAACATTGTGACACAACCGATGTTTGGAATCCAATCTCTCGAATGATTATTCGATTAGTTGTTTCAAGTGATCCAAATCCTGCAGTTGTTCGGAGAACACATCGTCTGTGACAATATCCGACAGAGAAAAATCATATGGTGTGAGGTGGTCAAGCTGTCATGCCACGATAACCAATCCATTCATTGAAATGTTAATACAATAAATTAATCATAACAACACTAAAGTGAGGTGTGAGGCGTTGCCACGTAAACTGAATGTTTTTGTGACGAGAGTGATTTTCAAGTTCTGGAGTCGCAACTTCCTGCAACATTTAAAGATGTGTGTTACTGGTCCTATGAATCACAACTCTAAGTACCAGTCCAAACAGTGACACCAGGAACATTTAATTCTTCTGTCACAATTTCGTGTGGATTGGTATTATGCCAATAAACGCAATTGTGTCTGTTTACGCGATTATTCATCTTGAATGAGTCCTTATCTCTCCACAAAATTCATTTCCAATAGTTTTTGTCAGATTCGTTCCGAATGAGAAACTACTCATAGAACTCAAACACGCCGGTTCGAATCATACTCGTGCACCTCGTGCAGAAGCTTTGTCCGGTAACGTTTTGTCCTCAAAATCCTTAAAGAGATACGTGTCATTCCCAGGTCACGTGCGCGCCTTCTGGTAGACTTCTTCGGGCGACTTTGAGCGACAAGTTCAGTGTTTCCTTCTTTTCGTACATTTCATGGTCGTCCGCTCCACGGTAGATCATACACAAAACTTGTAGCCTCGAATCATTTGTTCAGGTTTCTCATGGCTTGACATAATGAGAGTTCCACACCAGGAAACCCTTCTCCTGAAGTCTGCTGTCACCATTTCTGCTTTTGTTGTATTTCCACTAACCTTGTAGCATGGAAACACATTGTTCCTTTGTTAATATGCGATTCATCTCAACACCTGTACTACTCGGTACAACTTCACTCAGTAGGCAGCTCTTAAACAGGACATGCACGAAAATATGGTTACCAGTACGATAATAATAATAATAATAATAATAATAATAATAATAATAATAATAATAATAATAATAATAATAATAATAATAATAATAATAATAATAATAATAATAATCGCTCACTGGTATATAGCATTTTTTCTTTCCTTACTTGTTTTGGGGTAAGCGACTTCGTGCCCATACCTCGCTTATTTCTTTTCTTTCTTAAGTTGTTTTGAGGAAATCGACTTTGTGGCCACCCTGTATATTCTATTGAACCTACTGCTGTAATTGGTGCAGAATTGCAGGCTAGTTAGGGGGCATAGTGGCTCAGTGATAAAGTTTTCAACTCTCTGAGGACTCTCTGCTTCGAGCCTACGTCATGTAATTTTTTTTATGGACAACATCGAGTTTTCTTGCGATTCGTTTCTTCCCACATTTTGTACTCGCCAATTATTTTGTAATTATTCACTATGGTTAATAATGTCTCGTGGGATATAAAAACATAGAATAAGACCACTCTATAATATAACTGAAGTTTAAATGGCCGTTATTTCTATTTTGAAGCCAGTTCCTTATCATTTTAAAAATATGTTTACCACTGTCAAGATGTTAGATCTCTAACTGGACCAGTAGTCGCAAAACAACAACAACAACAACAACAACAACAAAAAACTCATTATGGTTACGTACAACTTTGCGAATCATAGTTTTTTTTTTTTTTTTTTTTTGGTAATAGTTATGGAATCAATTAAAAGTTTTCTTTCTGTCTTTAAGGAAGTTTTGAATACAGAAATGGAGATCACATTTTTGAAAGTGCAAAAAATTTTCTGCGCTTTCTCACCCCCTTCTAGTTTTGAATCCTATGGTTATAAATGTATTTACAACACTCTTCATTTAGATAATTGTCTGAAATAAGAATACAAAACTATTCATAAAATGTAGTCTTTAGGACAAATAAAATATATAGAAATACACTATATTATTTATATATAGGACGTGATTTTTCAATAAAATTTGTCGTAATTCTCACATGTCTAAGGTTATTTTCTTTTCTTTTTCTGGTACAGAAATAAAGTAAACTTGACTAACATTCGAAGTTTAATTACCTCAAAACTTAAAATAAAATTGAGTATTGGTGCGAATATCCCCAATCAATCTTTCAACTGCAACAATGTAAGCTGAAAAATTCATAAAATGCATTTAAGATTAGAGATGAAGTTCCTGATTTGGATTTGTATACATTTATAATATTCTATCTTAATAGTAAAACACCATTTACAAGCATTTATAGAATAAAGTTACTCGTTTTTATTCAATGAATCTTCTGCTTTTCAACTGCTGTAAAGTATACTTACTTACTGAACAATGTTACCAGATCATTACCAAGAATAATCTTTTTATCTTTTTTGCTAGTTATTGTACTGCAGTTTCTGTGTAAATAAATCTTTATGGTACTAGTGAAATAAGTTATACATTCTAGTGTTGTACTAAGATTAACGTTATAATCTGCTTAGATACTTTTTTTTTCACTAAAACAACAAGTATCTTCCTTTTGGTTAGCGTGATATTTTATTGAAGTTCGAAGAAATAAAATACAAGAAGTTCCACAACCAAATATAGTATTGTAAAATGTTACTAACAGTTGTTCAATTAAAATTTAAAGTCCAGTCGTCGTCCAGATTCAAATAATGAAAGTAAAAACGGCGCTTACAAGAACCCTTCCCGGAATGTGCCGAACCTTGTATTGCAACTAGTATATAAATCTATTGTAAGAACAAAGATCAAATTATTATGTGAGTTTTGATCAACATGTGGATACATGTGGAGACTGTTATCATAAAGATTTTGAAATTGGACTTGGTGATCCAGTTTTTCACTGCATGATGTACACGCGTGTACATTATCATATTTTCTTAAGAAAGAGAACATTTCAAGAAATGAATATTATGAAATGTACATAATAGTATCATCACAGATATGTGACCCTTCAGTGACCTTATATCCTGTTTCCTGGTTGGCACATTATCAACAAGTTAAAGAATAAGATTCATCTTATACAATATGAACATTGATTCCAGAAATATATTACGAACTATGAAATATACTAACTTATAATGAACCCCGAACCTTTTATACAATATATACAATGACATCCCAGGTAAGTTCTAAAAAGAGATGAGGTGCGTAAAAGGCGATAAAAAAAAATAAGAAAGAAAAAATAACAGTGAATAAATGTTCATACAACAGTCGAAATGTCGAACTTAATTCTTTCGAATAATCTTTTTCAACAGTTCATTTATCTTCTATTTAGTTATTTATTGTCGGTTCGATAGTATGGATGTAATGCTTGTTCTGTTGCAACAGGAAGGAAATTCTCTCATACTCAATTTTATGGGCATAAGGCACCTTGCTAATATATTTTCACTTTGAGTTATGTACAGATCTGACCATAAGACTACCTGATGGACAGATCTGTGCATAACAGTTTCGACTTTCATTAATGTATTTTTACATATTTATAGATACGCATTTTAATGGTAAGAGCATAACATATTCAGATTATTTAGAAACTAGTCTATTAAAATATTATTACAAATTTGTTCTGGAAGTTTTATAAATCTGTGGGTCCGTACAGTAAATATGTACCCTTTCTTGTTCATTGATATTGTTTTTCCATTGTTTGATGTCCCTATAGGATTACAAGATAGTTTACTTTTCCAAACCATTCGTTGCTCATAGTACTTGGTAAACTTACTACAATTGCATTATGTTGAAATTTGCTTCCGTTGATTGGTTGAATGGAATTTCAACATCCAGTTTCAGTACCGAGGCTATATGAAACGGGAGCTACTGGTTAAAATGGGATCCAACTCAGGTTTGTATAAGATGTAAGGACACCCACTTCAAATCGAATTCGGTACCACGCGTACAAAAAAGAACATGTGTTCACAACTTTGCCATGAAGGTCTATCATATATATTCTTACATAATGAAGTATTCTGAACCTTGCTAATTAACCATACTGCAACAGTTTAAAATGAGTCTGTTGATTTTAGTATAAGAATAAAAATATTTTGTATTATGTCAGTAGTTTTTTTTTTTTTTTTAACAATGACTTCTTTTTGCAGGAAATATGTGATAAGCCGCGCCTTTTTCCTACTAGTACTAGTCCTCAGGGAATTGAACATGGTATGTTGGGTTGCAGTTGGTTTGTTTCGGCGTGCTCAGTTTTGAGTAGTGTAAAAGAACTGTTATATAAGGTTTGTACTCCATATTTTTGGCTTTTTAACCAGAATGTACAATTATTCTGATGAAACGTGTGTATTTTGTATTTCAATCTTATCTTGTTCACGGTCTGTTTTATAAAATGTATGACCCGAAACTCAAGTATTAATCCGTTGATATTGTCAATATATACTGTATATATATATATTGATTTTGAATCTACATATTCTACGGAAACTCGCTGCTCATGTTAAGTATGTTGTCAGGTGATTAGAAAAATAAGTATAAATGGATAGCCACTACTTATTTGTAATTACAAGGATAAACTAACGCATAATCCACTGCAACTCATTAACGGCAAGCACTAGAGAAATGAAATTTTGTAGGTAGAAGCATTGTTTCTTTAACCAGGTAGGACCTAACCTATACCTAATTTTTATTTTCTGTTATTGTATGGATGATCAACGTGATCCTCTACTATGCCAAAGTAAATTATCGAATTTCTCTGCAAATCCGGGCATAACTCAGTAACATCGGTTCATAGTAAGCTGTTGCCATGCAATATTGATGGACGCCGAAGTTTCTAGCATGGAAAATTCTGTCTTTTTAGGGTAGAGCTAAAAGACGGTACACGGGAATTTGGACTTTCCCATCACCTTTTATTATAAAAGTTTCTTCTTGTATACAATAGTAATAAATATTACAGATAAAATATAAGTTTCGCTAGATATCTTCGTGGTTTGCTGGTAAATTTATAGGAGCCCAGTGACCAAGCATCTTAGGACAATATGAACCAAGGCTTTTGCGGCCAAGGTGTAGGTAGATGCCTCTCAATGACCAGGCGTCTTACAGAGGGGGATAAAGCCCAGAGACCAGGCGTCCTAAGGAGTGGTTAAGTGCTTGCAGAGACCAGGAGTCCTAGCAAGAAAGAACTCTCAGACACCAGGCGTCCTAGAGAGTGGAGGATAAGGAACTCTGAGATCAGGCGTCCTAGACAGTGGTGGATGATCAATCAGTAAAGATTGATACATTCTGCAGTATTCCGGTTCCTTTTATCCAGGAATGTTGCTGGCTGCTTGAATCTACGTCACTTGCCGATCGTTGGCAATGATTGACGACGCCTTCTTCGTAGTTGTGTTCTGAAGTGTGTTTACAGCCAGCATGTGGTGTCGGGAGCACACGTGGAACCTTGCAATATGGACAATACAATACATCGAAGTAATAAGTGTCGATGGCTTCGGAAGTTTCAGCGTGGTAACAGGCCACGGACAAATAGAAACGTCAATCATCACAACCGAAGAAAACGCATCAGCCGTTGAGGAAACCATACGGAGAAACAAATGCATCACCACGAAACACATAGGTATGGCAAAACAATCTGTGCTAACATGAATCCAACGACTGGTATACAGTAAAATTTGTGGTCACTGAGATTCATAGCTATTGACAGGGAAGATTATGTACATTAGGAAGAATGTGTATAATAATCTTCTGTAAAATGTTTCTAGCACTATCGGATTTCTATTTGTTTGGACGACTGAAGGCTTAATCTGCGTGGGGAAACAGTTTCGAAATAAGACGAACTCATTGTATATGTCATAAAAATGTATAATGACCAATCTCAAGAGTTTCACGAACGTACATTCGTGACATGAAAATAAAGGTGGTAGCAGTGCAGTGGAGCAAATGGATCATGCTGTATATTGGGTGGCATTTCCAAAGGACCAATGTTTACCTACAAAATTTTATTTCTCTAGTGCTTACTCATTATCGAGCTATAGTGGTTTGTGAGTTACTTTTTGATCGATCTCTCTATTTTTCATCAGATAGAATATCGATTTAAAGGGTGATTTCCTTCGTTACGTTTACATTTAAATTTACGTTATTTTGTAAATGTGCAAATAGAAGATCATATTGAAGTTCTAGAAATAGGATGCAATGTTTCACGCTTTTTATCTGTTCAAATTTGTAATGCAGTTAATGGAACTTTGATGTCTCGTTTCTCGACATAAAGGAGGCTTAGGTTAGATTTCTTTTTAAATATTTAGCAGCAATTTTTTATTCAGTAGTCCGATGTAAGTCTACATTCCTCAAATTTCTTTAAAATTTTTCCATGAACATTAAATGGATTGAAGAGCAAAGAATTAGTGTTAGTTTAATTGCTTGTAGTGTGTATTAACACAATACTAAGAAGGAAATTTAGTGTTAACAGCAGTGGCAGCTCGTGGAGTTTAAAATGGGCAGAGCAAATCCAAAACATTCATTTTTAGGATAATGATTGAGTTCACTCCCAAGCAAAGGTTATCTGTTTTTTGTGTATCATTCTCAGTATTCTGATTTTAGCTGTAACGAATTCCTCTACTACATCCTTAATGAAGTACTATACTTTACTCCAATGACAACGTTGCCACAGCATTTAGCTTTCATTCCTTATGAAATTGAGCAACAATAAACGTAGAGAAGAATAGTTTAACTTCCTTAGTCATCATTGGATTATTATTAACACCATTACACACTCTGTGAATGTTCACAAATATTATTATCATGGAAAACCTTGGAAGGGTCATTGCACTAGATCCATAATTTGCGACTGTACAATAATTCTAATACAATTTGCAACTTTAAGCCCTTTATTCTCGTGTACATTTTCAAAGTTGTATGAAATTAACTCTCAGAGAATTAGTTAAATCATTCATGAAACTTGTAAACAAAAAATAGCTTTGTCTTATGAGGTACACAAATAACATGAAAACTGAGACCTATCATTGGCATTATATAACCTACTTTTAATTCTTATCATGCATGTGCCAACAACATCACAAAACTTCTAGAGATGCCACCCTATTACTGTTACTATTTTCATTTTCACCAATGTCTCATTATAAGAAACATAATTTTCATACAATCTGCGAACACTATCTACAGCACTAACAAAATTGTTGACAGATTCCCTATCTTTAATAGCATCCCTAACTTCTTTTGAATAGAATCAAAGAGAATACAAACATGTGGCATGATATTTTTATAAAACCAAGCCAATAAATAAATTGAGGATGTACACAAATCCTGTTGCTTCAATACGGTATTTCGCGCTACTTATTTCTGTGTCTTTTGTCTTGCTTAAAATATATATATCATATTGTGGGCAGGGCTTGCTAACTTAACATAACTATAACATAACGAAATAGACGGAAGTAACGTAATATATTTGTTAACACATTATATTATGTACCAATTGTAAATTCATATATTTGTTACGAAACACTAATGTTACTATACTTATCAAATAACTATAATGGTACCGTCTTAAAGGAGCAAACTACTTTCTGTTTATCACTAAATAACTTTATGAAGAGATTGATAGGTATATAGTATATTGTAATAACGTTATTACTTTATACGTTAATCCCAAGGCTTGCTGATTTAACTTAACTTTAAAGTAACGAAAAAGATGGAAGTACAGCCAAGTATAGCAATATATTTGTTAAATATTTTGTTATGTACCAATTGTAACTTTATATATTTGCTTCGAAACAATTATGTTACTATACTTATCAGATAACTATAGAGTAACGAATTACATGATCAATCTACTTTCTGTTACCACTAAATAACTTTATGAAAAGATTGATAGGAATATAGTATATTGTAATAACGTTATTACTTTATACGTTATTCCCAAGGCTTGCTGATTTAACTTAACGTTAAAATAACGAAAAAGATGGAAATCCAGCCAAGTATAGCAATATATTTGTTAAATGTTTTGTTATGTACCAATTGTAACTTTATATATTTGCTTCGGAACAATTGTGTTACTATGCTTATCAGATAACTATAGAGTAACGGATTGCAGGATCATTGTGCTTTCTGTTACCACTAAATAACCTTATGAAAAGCTTGATAGGAATATAGTATATTGTAATAACGTTATTATTTTATAGGTTATTCACAAGGCTTGCTCATTTAACTTAACGTTAAAATGACGAAAAAGATGGAAATCCAGCCAAATATAACAATATATTTATTAAATTTTTCGTTATGTACCATTTATAACTTTTATATTTGTTATGAAACAATAATGTTACTATACTTTTCAGATAACTATATAGCGACGAATTAGAAAAAGGTGCCTTCCATTTCAACTCAGGCAAAAAAATATAAAATTGTACCATCACCATCTCAGATATTGTTGAAACTTTTTTGATAGCAACTAGACGTGTTTTTAAGAGACCCATATTTTTTTGTTTTGTCGAAAAAAATTTTCCCGCCAAATAATGGGCCATCAAAGACGGGGAGTACAATTTATGAATTGTAGAAGACATGGAAAATGGTCAACTTCGGAGCTTCACCATTCGGCTATGGAGACAGGTAGATTTATAATTCTTGTTGTGGTATGTACATAGGGATATAAATAAACTATATTTTATTATAGTTTGGTTTGCACATGCGTATCATTTTGTACATAAATTAACAAATGAACGTCAATTTATCTGAAAAGTCGAAGTTTGCGAATTTTTTTCGAGCACTTCCGGTTCGAATTTTAAAATTCTGTTTTCACGGTTGGTAAGACCTAGCTACCCGCTTTCCGAAACAATTTTTGTATCGCTTCTGTATGCAACCGTTTTGTCGCAAAAAATTCGAGAAATTGTAAAATTTTCAAAAATCGCCATTTTTGGGCGCCATTTTCTCGAAAACACCATCTTTTAAAATTCTGAAATTTTGTCAGATGGTTCAATTTTACATGAATAATAAACACACCAAATATCATTCTCGACCAATGCTTCATGAATTAACTGCAGCCTTTTAAAGTTAGCGAAGTTTTATTAACTTTGATGTCACAGTTAGCAACACTGGGAACAATAAAAGTGCAATGATTTGATGATGTTTGTGGTTCACATTCATTAAATGAAGAATAGAAGGTTTTCTTGACTGTTTTTTTTTTCATTATTTTGATCAAGAAGGTTCTCTGAAATAGTAAAATGAGCCTCCCCCTACTCCTTCGTTTTCTTAAACCGAAATAATCTGAGGTGGAAATTACAATTACGAAACTCACAAATTTCAAGTTCACTTACTTAAAATGGTCTTCGGAAACAAATTTTCACTGATTTTTTTTTTAATTTTTTACATGGACCAATCATTTGCTTGGTTGGTGTCTTCTTCGCTAATAGCATGTAACCGTGCATGTGCTCCAATAAGTGTTGGCTCACTCACAACTCGTCCAGGAGTGGATCTAGGGGGAAGAAACTTTTTTATTTTATACATAAATAAAATCGATCTTAGAGTTTGGAGCTCTTAAAAGTAGCTCTAAGTAGCAGTATTACCCCCTTCCCCCTTACAGAAGTCCGTCCTGGATCCGCCCCTGTGTAGCACATTGTCGATAGTCACAAATGCTGAAGGTCCATGTGGAAGCATAAACAGCACTTCAACTTCACGTAATTCATGATTTATTCATAATATTTCTGCTACGCACCACTGATTATCATACATATATGTATATAACAAAAGTTCCTTTTTGCAGATTTCTTAAATCTACACTTTGAATTGCAGAAGTTCGATTTTGGGAGAAGCATGAAGTTAATTCATGGTGACCCGTTACTGCCATAAAAACTTCGCCATTTTCCGAAAGCCAAAGATGACTTCGTTGAATACCAGTTACCGGTCGCATACTTTCCCTTTTTTTCTTCCGGTAGTCGTCGAATTCAGTTCCAGGCAACAAAACGAGAGTAATACCCGGAGTTTGTACTTGCACTATACTCACGAATTCTTCTACGGTTTTAGTGGGGGCGCGGTGGCTCAGTGTTAGAGCGTTCACCTCCGGTGCTTGGGGTCCCTGGTTCGATCCCAGATCGCGCCGTGTGGGCTTTGTGGTGGACAAACACCGTGCTCGTGGGTTTTCTCGGGGTTATCCCGTTTCCTCCCACTTTCTGCATTCCACCATTTTATTCATTTCTCATAATCACCGTCTCCTTTAGCGTAACCGGCATAATCGTGGGACGTAAAACTTAAAGATTTCATTTCATTTTTTTTCTTCTGTGGTTTTAATACTGTGTATCTGTATTTGCCTAAGTTTATGCCGCGTTGCCACATTCTTTACTCCTTCCCCCCCTCTCCCCCTCAATACCGTCGCAGAGACCCTTGCATGGCCGGTTTCACTGCAAACCACTGCTTTATCGGACCTGTCTGCATCTGGAACATCTGAAAGCTATTTTTAAAGTGGGATGCAGCACCATCAGAAATCACTGACACGATTTGGGAAATTGTAGACAGTTATTTTCTCGTATTCAAACCTTTTTCTATAAAATATATTTTCGCTTTTCTTCGAGTATTTTTAGAATCTTGTCTATGGCTATGAGTACATAAGCCGAATCATGTGTTTTATCGTCGTTTATTACATCAAAACTGTCAGTTGTTTCATATTCCGGTGATAACTCTGAATTTCACTTTGCAGAATAACAGTCCAGTTTTCAGCGAAGTCCATATGATGTAAAATAGAATTTGTATCTTGAAATTTTATACGGTGATTTTCGGTAGCAATTAATTCTCTTTGATTTTCTTGATGTAGTCATGAATTACAATTCTTACAGTTAAACCAGCAATGTACGATACGAAAACAGAAAGTGACACAGTTTTTTAACGAGATTATTGTTTTCCCATATGGCATACGTAACACTTTCATTTTCATCAGGATCAATAATTAAAGACTCCACACTTATTACTTCCACTCCAGGACATTCACCACATTCTTGAAGAAGACAGTTGTCATTTTCTACGGATCATACTACTAAAGGAAATAGGTCACTCATGACAGCTTCAATACTGGCTGCACCTTTGATTTGTAGCAACGCAGTAGCAGCTAACTTAAAATTTGCACAATACACACACACACACACACACATACATACTTCCCTCGCAGGTTGCGGACTGACCCACTTTAGTCGAACACTGTAAAATTCCGAGTGACCCATTCTTATGTTGGGATTGTTCTGTTTAAAAAGTCAGTAAATTTCTTTGGAACGCGTAAGAAAACGTTTCGATTTTTTAAAACTTTTTGCCCTTTTTCAATCACTGTAATGACATCGCACTTAATTGTGACTTTGTCTGGAGCATTCCAAATCATCACTGAGGTAATACTTCAGGCTTTTTGTAGATCATCAGAATTTATTGGATGGCCGTTTGAAGTAAAGTTAAAATTTGTGTGTTTCGTAATCATAATTTCCATCTCAAATTATTTCGGTTTAAGAAAACGGAGGAGTAGGGGGAGGTTCATTTTACTATTTCAGAGAGCCTTCTTGATCAAAATAATGAAAAAAAAAAACAGTCAAGAAAACCTTCTATTCTTCATTTAATGAATGTGAACCACAAACATCATCAAATCATTGCACTTTTATTGTTCCCAGTGTTGCTAACTGTGACATCAAAGTTAATAAAACTTCGCTAACTTTAAAAGGCTGCAGTTAATTCATGAAGCATTGGTCGAGAATGATATTTGGTGTGTTTATTATTCATGTAAAATTGAACCATCTGACAAAATTTCAGAATTTTAAAAGATGGTGTTTTCGAGAAAATGGCGCCCAAAAATGGCGATTTTTGAAAATTTTACAATTTCTCGAATTGTTTGCGACAAAACGGTTGCACACAGAAGCGATACAAAAATTGTTTCGGAAAGCGGGTAGCTAGGTCTTACCAACCGTGAAAACAGAATTTTAAAATTCGAACCGGAAGTGCTCGAAAAAAATTCGCAAACTTCGACTTTTCAGATAAATTGACGTTCATTTGTTAATTTATGTACAAAATGATACGCATGTGCAAACCAAACTATAATAAAATATAGTTTATTTATATCCCTATGTACATACCACAACAAGAATTATAACTCTACCTGTCTCCATAGCCGAATGGTGAAGCTCCGAAGTTGACCATTTTCCATGTCTTCTACAATTCATAAATTGTACTCTCGGTCTTTGATGGCCCATTACTTGGCGGGAAAATTTTTTTCGACAAAACAAAAAAATATGGGTCTCTTAAAAACATGTCTAGTTGCTATAAAAAAAGTTTCAACAATATCTGAGATGGTGATGGTACATGCTCTGCCTGAATTGAAATGGAAGGCACCAAAAATGAAATACTTTTTGCTATCACTAAATAACGTTAAGAAAAGATCAACTGAAATATAGTACATTTCAATAACGTTATTATTGTATAGCTTATTCCCAGGACTTTCTAACTTAACGGTATCATAACTAATAATTACCGGAACAAAATGTTTTTTGTTATGAGTGTTTTATCCAGGCATGTGAGAAGGGGAAAATGTCCTCTCCAAAGTTGTAGAATTCCCCCCCCCCCCCGCGTATTTTAAAACAACACTTTCAAGGTTTGGGAGGTGATTCCTAACACAAGATAAGACAAAAAATATAGACGAAAATGTGTCCAAAAATGATTCCTTTCGAAGTTATAGGCTGCCGAAAACATGAAAAAATAATCCTCCAAAACAATGGGAAGTACCCTAGTCGGGTCAGGACTTCACTTATGAACTAGTATCTGCCCTATCCAAATATCGATGTTTCATAATTTGCGGTACTACCTCAACAATTTTTAGAGAGATAGTTGGTAAGTACTTCAAATTATATGCCCATAGCCAAACACCCTCTATAAAAAATGTTGCATGAGTATTTTAGGATTTTGAAACATTGATGTTTGGATATGACACATATTAGTTCCTAAGTGAAGTCTGGGGCCGCGGTAGCTCAGTGGTAGAGCGTTCACCTCTGGGGCTAGGGGTCTCGGGTTCGATCCCAGCCCCCGCCAAGTGAACTTTGTGGTGGACAAACACCGTGTGCGTGGGTTATCTCGGGGTTCTCTCGTTTCCTCCCACTTTCTTCATTTCACTCATTACTCATCATCACCGTCTCCTTTAGCCTAACCGGTATAACCGTGGGACGTAAAACTCAAAGATTTCATTTTTCATTTCCTAAGTGAAGTCTTGACCCGACTAGGGTAAGCCCCTAGTTTTGGAGCTATGGACCTTTAAAGTTCATTTTTCATGCCTTTGACAGCCTCTAGCTCCGAAAGTATGTATTTGTGAACTCAGGTTGGTCTATACTTTTTGTCTTATCTTGGTGTCAGGAATCACCTCCCAAAAGTTGTCAGTGTTTTTTAGAAACACCTTGTATATATAGCTAGTTTCAAATTTAACGTTCAGTTTATGTTTTTCCAATTTGCGAGGTTTCAGTCAATGTCCTTTTCCATATTCCCCAAAAAGTCACATATGTTTTCATGGTACCATTTTTATGTGTTCAATATTATAATCCGAAAAACTTACTGTTAGTGGTTTACTGATGAAAGTGTCAGTAGCAACCTCTCGTTTGAAGGATAATTATGAGTGACTAATCGAGTTATTTGGAAGCATTTCATAGGTATCACAAGAAAGTGATGAAAGAAAGTCTGTAAGCATTCCTGAAGGCAGATTTTGAAGACTATGATAAGCTCCATAATGAAGTTGTGCGACCATATGTGATAACATTGTTAGAAAATTTTGATAGATTTGGGGATACCGTTCGAAAAGTTTCTTTATCGTCCCAAGTGTTCAACTGTGGTGACATTATGCTTATGGAGTGGCCCCGTGTAGCGTAGTCGCTAACTCTCGCCTTCGCTGCGAGCGGTCTCGGGTTCGATTCCTGGTGGGGACACTCGGTCGAAAATGAGGTTTTCCTCATTCACATGAGGCAAATGCCAGGGTGGTACCTAACTTATATGACTCAGGCCACTTCCTTCCTTCCCTTTAGTTGGATAGTGTGCTCGACGAGGGACGAAATCCCTCAAACGTGACGAGCTAAATGCATTGATGCCGAAAGCACAGAAATCTAAATCCTAAAATCCATTTCTATTATGCCTATGGATAACGCAATACAAGAACTCAAATCTTTGTGTGATTTTCTTTCTTTGAATTTTGAGGAGTGTGTACCTGAATATAAGTGTTTTCATTAAATTTTAAAGAAGTGTGCAGAGAAGAATATGAAGTTGAGTGAAATGTTACGCAAACTTCAAGCGGATAATATTGGGGACGGTTTCCTACACTAAGACATCTAGCTGCCATATTAAGTGTGTGTCCTATAGGTAATTGCAAACTTGAAAGATAATTCTCAAGTATGGAACGAATTTGTACTAAATTAGGACAGCTTAGACCATGTCGCTTAAGTTCACTTGTGCTTACGCGCTTTTGGCGTGGGAGACCCGGGTTCGATTCCAGCGGGAGCTCATGTGGGTTGGATTCCACGTTAATCAGTAGGTACACGTCTCATATAGCATCGCTGCTGAACAGGACGTTAAACTCAAAATCAGCTCATTAAGTTCACTTGTGTTAATATTCATGAAAAATGCTCGTGAACTGGAACTTTTCCATGTAAGAAATTGTATCAAAATTTGATATAATCCATCCCCACAAAGAATTGCACTGCCTTTTCTAAAACTTCAAATGTAAACTACGTTGGCTTAATAAAAATGTGTCTTTAAATATTTAGTTCATGGAAAGGTAAGAACCTTTAGATTAATCCTAATATTTTAATAATTGAATAAATATGAATATTTATCTAATCAAAATATTATTAGTAATAATTCTTGTATATGGAGAAACTTTATATTTCAATACTTCAAAATTAATGTATAGCAATAAAGAAGAAAGATACAATTCTCTTAAAGTATACTGACGGTTTCTTTACACACAGTATATGAAGGTATGGGTTGCATAAGGTACATGGATACTTTCCACATTTTTAATTAGTTCTCCTCTAGAACTTAAAATTACCCCCCCCCCCAAAAAAAAAAACGAGACGACTGTATAAAAATGTTGTTACTACTAAAAAGGCATCATTAAAATACTGGCTAAATATTTTGTAATATCGTTATCAGTGTTTCTTCCAGACATGTTTTTGGGGAGCACCGCCCCCCCTGGAGGAGACCAAAATAATACATCTATAATACAATAATAAATAGAATACTACCAACAGTGCCCCCCCTGAATACTAAGTATGCCCCCCTAGAATATTGTTTCTGTAAAAAAAAAACATCGATATTATGGCATATGGTAAAATATTGCGAACAAGAACAATAAACTAAAGAGTGAAAAGTAGCTTTTCATGTATATACAAGGCCACAGGTGTAAAAGCGGATCTGAAAAGGTAGGGGGACACATGACGTCACGCCGTCCCCTGTGCCTATCTTTGCCCATTGTAATATTATTAGAAAATGGGGGGACGCCACGGATAATTCCTGGAAGCGGAGGGACGTCGTCCTCCCGCGTTCCCCCACACTTTTACCCCTGCAAGGGCATAAAATGTATACAATAATGATTGTACGTTTGTGTGTATTATCAAATGCAGGTGTAAGTATGCATGAGCTTGCTACATGTCGTAAGCGTCGGTGGACCACCGATGGGCAACTAGCGACATCTCGCCAAAGATTGGCGGCCCCGCAGCTTCAATGCGCGGTGACTCCACTTCCATTTTGAAAATTATACCACCAGCGACCCACTAGTGCCAGAGACGCGACGAAACGCCAATGAACAACAAAACAACTCCCCCCCCCCCAAAAATATGTTAAATCGTCTATATGCGTAATTTATTTACATTAAGGTGAGTCTAAAAATCAATTTTAAAAGTTTTAAAAAATCACCCCAAGATGGGCGCGAACTACCGAATTTTCTATTATTAGGCACGTGCGCTTCCGACTTGGCCACTGAGGCGATGAAGAAAACGTTGCATGTAAAGGGATAAATACTTGAGATCTTTTTAATTTTGCTAATCAGTGTGCTACTGTAACCGTGCATATTCGACGATAACCGTTTGCGATCAGATAAAATTCGCTCGCCATCCAATTTTATAACAAAATAACGCGCGTCTATTTACTTTATCTCATGATTCTCCCATATTCACTTTCAAATGATCGGTGACAGTTGCCATTTAAATTCATATAATTATACGTACTCATCTCAAGATTGCTCACGCCGTGTGGTCTTTGTGGTGGACAAGCACTGTGTTCGTGGGTTTTCTCGGGGTTCTCCCGTTTCCTCCCACTTTCTTCATTCCACCATATCACCCATCTCTCATTATTACCGTCTCCTTCAGCCTCACCGGGTGATAATTTCAATACCCCGACTATAGATATCTCTTTCGACCCGACGAAACCCTGCCGCCAGTGGCACACTAGCGGCAATCCTTCGACGCGTCGCTATATCGATGATCGACATTTACTGGCAAGTGGGCCACTAGGTGTTGGCAATGTTTACGGCATGGGGTATAGGTTACTACCAGGTATGATGTTTTATTTCTCGGTAACTACTGGCCGGATCTGTACTAAACTTGCTGGGAAAGTAGCTCATCGTCCATGAAAAAAGAAAAACTATACACTAGGTCGTTTGCTTATATCCGACCATATTCGATTCGGTGCTGTTACCTGGTGTATCATACTGGAACTATGGGTCTGTTGGCAGAAGCGGTGTTGTGTGTGACCTTCTAAGTGCGTGAGTGTTATCAAATGTCGTCGAAAAACAACCAGTATGGGCAGATTAGGTAATGGTACTTTTCCATGCTAAGTTTTCGTACGTACGCAAGTTCCAAGTACCTGGCAAATTCCAAATGGAAGAAAGTTGTCACAGTGGATTATCCATATGTCCATCTCACTGCTGGTGCTCTCATTCCGGCAATCATATACCGTGACATTGACGGTAAAAGACACAACAACTTTATTGGTGAGTGTAGGGACAGTTTTTCTCGTGGCATCATGGTTGTTGCGGGATTCAGATATGAGGATAAGTTGATGATACACAAGATAGACAAAAACGTGAATGTGAATGCTAGATACTTCCGAGGGTCTATTTCAACACCTATCTATTGGAAATAGATCCCATAATTGTATGGAATGAGCGCGAATCAGGTGATGTTCCATATAGACAAGACTTCGACTAATACCATCAGAACATTGCTACGGTTTTATCAGGTGATGGCAAAGGAATTGAGAATTTGTGTTATTCTTTTTGAATACATTCCTGTGGAAAGCTCAGATGCCAGCCCAATAGATTGTTGCGCCTTTGGACTGTTGAAATATCTTCAGAGTCACCGACCGCGCACCCTGGTAACCTGGTGAATATCATTCAACTCTGGGCCCTGGTTGCTCTCTTTGATTTTTCTTATAGCGTATTCCAGGACAAAGTTGAATAATAATGGAGACAATGCATCTCCTTGTTTCAGGCCATTCTCCACATAAAAGCTCATGGAAAAAAATCCTATCCGGACTTTACTTTGGGATTCATTCATTTACATAATAATAATAATAATAATAATAATAATAATAATAATAATAATAATAATAATAATAATAATAAAAAAGGAATAACAGAAATACAATCCCAATTACGAAAACAATTCCTTCCAATAAAGAAAAATAGTTGCCATGACGGGATTTCGAACCCAGATCGCTGCATATAGTACCCTGCTTTCACACCTTTTATTTTTTTAAAATTCGTTCCAATGTATTAGTGTTATTGATGGTGATTGTTATTGGTAAGAGAAGGGCGATTTCTACATCAAATATGATTGTTCGCCAGGGGCACCTCATGTCCTTTCGATGTATTCCAAACAAGACAGGGACACGAACACAGAAATATCGAGGACAGTTAAAATTCCGACCTTGCTTTTCAGAGGGATTCGAACACCTAGTAGATTGCGGCTCATGATCCGAAGCCGAAATCCCGAGGCTTTTTTTTTTAATTTTTATTATTTTTGTGGGCTACTCGGCTATTGCCAGCGGCTACACTTCACCAAATTCATCATACGAATATAAAATAAACTAGTAGTTACGGAAGACAAAAATATAACTTTCTATTTCCACACGAGTTGATACAATTAAAAGAGTGCTAAACTAATGTCTGCCGTGTTTCCTTCTTTGGAAATCAGAAGTTAAGGTGATGAAATGTAATATAAATCGAGACCATCGTTGAAAACGATGACGTAGCGTCAACTTGAAGAACGTTTTGTGATATTTTTCTCATTGACGGAGATCTATATAACTTGTTTTTGAGTTAAAGAAAATCTCGAGTAAGTGATTGTGACGTTCACATAAAGAACGTCTCTTTATACGAGCATTAGGATCGTGTGTATAGTCTTACATGCAACGATTATAACTGGCTAATAGTGTGGATGGATGGCGAAAGTGAAGCGGTAGGTATGTGGTTAGCATATTGAACTTCTATTCTGTGAACCCTCGCTCAAGTCCCCGATAGGTCCTTTTTTTTTCAAATGTTTCAATTTCAATTTCAATACATACTCAGACGGGAGGGTCCCACAAGTTGTCACTAAAATCTGATTGCCCCATAGTACATCTGATAGAGAATCATCAGAAATGAACATTAGCAAAATTTAAGGTGCTATGGACCAGAAAGATAGGCGCTAGGAGGCTTCAAAATTTGAATATCCAAAATATTGTATTATAGAATTTCGTACGTTTAAAGTAAATATCTTGAAAACCGTTAAAGCATTCAAAACAAAAATTGCACAATATAATGAGAACAAAATGCCCTATCGAAAACCATAAGCAATGTTGCCATAGGTGAAGCAGTGTTGCCAACTCAGCATAAAATATTTTATTTGAAATAGCACCATATACAAATGTGCACAGATTTAAAATGCACTTTTAACACTAAACATAACAGTGAAGTGTAGTGGTGCAGTGTTGCACGTTATTGCACCTACGTCTGCTGAAAATGTACAATGGAGAAGTTTGATATGTGGCAACAGATGGTAATAAAGTAGTATGAATTTAGTTTAAATGCATAAGACAGATAGTATAACATAACAAAATGTCAGCAGTGTCACAAAATATTGATGCATTTGAAAAACGAAATTGAGTGATACCATTTTTATGTTCTATGTCAGCTTCGAATCTATATAGGAATGTAAACTGGGATCCGAATCACTATGAAAGAGAAAGATTACAATGAAATGTAAGGTGAAAAGTACACTTTGATGCTAGCGGTCTACTGGTCTACGCTTAGTTGCATGCATGGAGAGCATACCCGCGACCGTTCGGTCTATTTGATGGACGGGTACCGCTCAAATGTATCGCACCGCGCCCGTAGTTCCTCAATACGCTATTGAATGCTCGTGCACATGCTGCACCGTCAGAATTTGTCCCCTAATTCTGACTCGCCTAAACGATGTAACCCCCATTCTCTGAGGGAGTGGGATACGCCCACTGCGCGGCCGGACCGAAGTCCTGAGTGCCTACCAGTTGACCTACTGGTTGAGGCAGACTGCTAGCGAATCAGTCCTACTATGCTCTGCAGGCATGGCGCCCGAGCGTTATAGGGCAAGCTCACCTCCCGCCCGTGTTCACCGTTACCCAGATTACTGGGATTGGCTCCCACAAGCTACCGAATCCCACGGTATGACCACAGCCCGGCAGAGTCCAACCAAATCCGGGGCCCCAGGCAATGCCCGAGGGGGCTTGTTCAATGCCGGCCCTGCCTGCCTCGTTCAACTGGCAACCGCCTTGTCGTGTAGAGGTACCACGCACACGTCGAGATACTCCCGTATCTCATCCCGGACCAAATGGTACGTGTTAAGTCACCATTTGAGTTTGGTGCCAGCCCATACCCACAGAATTTCCTCCCTTTAGCAGGATCAAAACCGTTACCCAGATTCCTGGGATTGGGCCCTCCCCACCTCCGTTTGGTCTCCCCGCAGGCAAGAATCCGACACCCCCCCCCCGGTAGGGTCGTGCAAGCAATACTGGACTTCCTCTAATTACGGTAGAGGTACACCGTACATTACCAGAACCAATGACTGATGTAGACCGTTTGCTGAAAGGCAGACATTGTCATTTGGGAGCCGTGTCTCCCCTGGTAGGCCCGCTCAAACAATACGGGGCTACCTATCTTTTACGTGTTTAGGTACCACGTACACGTTTTAGCTAAGCTACTTGTCCGAATCCCAATGGTACGTGTAACCCACCATTAGAAGGGACACCCACACCCTTCCTTCCTTAGGGCCGTTCGAACAATACGGAACCACCTCTAATTACGGTAGAGGTACACCGTATATTACCAGACCCAATGGCTGATGTAGACTGTCTACCTTTAAAGACAATGGCCATTTAAGAGCGGCGGCTCCTCTAGTAGGGCCGTGTATTGCTCACTTCCTCAGCGCTCCTGAGGTACGAGTATGAGTTAGGATACTAAGTATCCCATCTCGGACCCAAGAGAACGCATTACACTCTCCTTGAGGGCAGTACCTACATCATCCTCCCGGTAGGGCGCAGGATCCGCCGACACTCTTGGACACATCAACTACCCACTCTTTTTTAGCGTGTTAGGGTACCACGCAGCCTTCTCTCCCAGACCCAAGGTACGGCCTAGTTGTCCATTTCAGGGGATACCTGCATAGACACCTGGATCAGCGCTAGTAACTGCTGTTAGTGTACAGAAAAGTTTCGTGTAAGTTGGGTTGCATCTGTCCAGGCGTTTTACAAAGTGCAAATTATCTGGACCCCAAGGAATGGAATTAGAACACTTAGGAGGGAGATACTTTTGCTGGTGACTGTACATTTAAAAGAATAATATCACACCAGCGACCCTTAATAGTAATAAAAGAAAGTTTATTAGTAATAAATTCAACGCGCTTAGTTGCTGATACTCTTCGTTTGTGAACGAAAAACCCTGTTCCTAATTGGTGAATTTTATTTCCTTCCCCGTAAAAGAACATAAAATTTCCGGAATTCACAGATCCATTTTCTTCCAACCTAACTTAATGAACTCCTACTAGGTCCATCCTGTATTCCTCTAACTCACTCGTTACGGATTTTAACGCGCCTGCCCTATAAAGACTTCTAATATTCCATGTTCGAAATCTCATGTCCATTTTCTTTTGCTAGGGACGTGCAAAGTTATCAGTTCCGGTCCAAGGCTTCTGTGAGTGTTTCTGAACACATACATGTTTTTTACATGTAATATTTTTAAGTAGTCATATCATTTTAAAGTATAATATGTTTTGTCCTTACAAACATTCAGTAAATATAATCATCGCAAACTTCTGTCTACACACTCTCTTTGTAAGATATCAAGGGTGACTTACTGATAAGGTGGCACTATTATAAGGACATTGTTGATAAGGGCAAGAGTAAACTGACATTTTTTAACATAGGGCGAAAGCATACATGCCCATGAGACATGACGCGAAATACGGAAGGCGCGAATAGAAATGATGAATATGACTTCGCAACTTGTCATCAGTTTTTATTTACATTACGATATCCTTCCACACCAAAACCCGTTAAGTTTTTTTCTTTTATCTTATGACGTAATTTTTAGCCCTTTTCTCAAAACTCTTGTCTGAAGGGGATTTGGCCTATAATTTTTTCGTCTTACGAAGTCTTTTGGTGATTGACACATGGAAAGGAACAAGACGGCGAGAGAAATTTTCTTGTACCTTACATGACATAAAGTTTGGCCCTTTTTCAAACCTTCGGGGTCTTACTGTAACCAAAAGCACCCGGTTTGACGCGCAAGACTTTTTCTTACGTTCCCGCCGACCTGCACCAGATATAGGGGTGAAACAAAACAATTTGTACCTCATGACGTGATTTTTTCATGTGCTAGCTCCCTGTCCAATACTAACTCCAAAGGATAGATAGTTTTTTTTTTTGTTCCCTTCGTGTAACGTTTCCTTTTTCTCGGTAGTGGTAAACACAACACTCGAAACATTCTGCTCGATCGCCTGAAGGCAAGACAACACAGAGCAGCAAGCAAGCAAGGGCTACCTCTCTTAGAACGATTTGGTGCTGCCAAGTTTCAAGCTACGTCTTATCAGCAACATGCAAACTTGAGTAACAGTAGCGAGACAGGTGCAATTATTCCGGTGCAATTACCGGGGTATAAAATCATATGATAGCACAATAATATTTTACGTTTCACTTCTAGACAGTACTTTCTGTGAATCGAAGCAAAATAGAAAAATCTATTATTAACAATAGTCAGGGCCGGCTTTAAGCCGATTGGACCGATTGCTCCTAACCGGGCCCTGCGCCTAAGGGTGCCCCGTGCTATTGCCGTCTACTCTACCCTCCAGTCTAACCTACTCTCTAGTAACGTTTTAACAACGTATTGGGCCGCAGAGTAAACAAGTGTGTTGTGGTCCCTATGACTAAATTTTGTTCCTAGTACATGTACTTAATACATGGCATTTTGCTCGCGGGGCCCCGGCCAAGTGGTCATGGTACCATTAAGACGGCACTGCTACTCTCGGTTTTCAAGTACACAACATACGTATTGCAATACATGTACACCTTGTCTCAAAAAGGTTGAGCGCATTCTTTATTGGTATTTTGAGGCAAAAATTTTCTAAGTCCAGCTTCGGGTATCTTCGGGAAAAAGTAAGCCAGGTTCGAACCTCCAAGCCAGCCTTTGCAATCGGGAAAAAGTTTGCAGATGTGTTTTTCTTCTTTTAAATATAATAAGACTTGTTACCAAGTGTTTAAAAAAGCAACATTGATTGAAATACTTAATGATACAATATTTCGAAACCTTTTTTTTTTTAATGTTAGCACATGCTTGTTTGTCATTTAGCTCTCCATACGTAATGGAACATTTAAATACGTTAAGGAATCTTTCCATATGTAAAAGAATGCTCAAAGTTAAGAAATAGAACATAATTATCGCCTGAGTACTAAAATAAAAGTCAAAGTAGAACAGAAAAAGCGTTTGTAATGGATATGAATGTCATAATTATCTTGAGATCCGTTACACCTCGCTAGAAGGTTGTGTTAGCTCATTGGTAAGCTGTCGGATTTTAAATCATAAGGTTGAGGGTTCGAATCCCGTCTAGGCTAATCCTTTTTTTAAAATTATATTTTCCGCAATGCATGAAAAATTATATAAAATAATTACATTAGAATACATAAGTTGTGTATATATAACATAATCATTGCAGAACATAGTAATTATTATGTTTAAAATATAACATCTGAGATAATTTTCACAGTAGGTCGGTATTATATATGAGGATGTAAATACAAGTTAGGAAAATCATTTAATAGCAATAAATAAGTTATGTAGTGTATTTATTTGCATCTATTTGTCATACAGATGTAACTTCTCAATATTCTCATTACAGCATGTCATTTACATTCGTGAAATACAATATATTCCTACGGATATAGAAAGTGTATAAACAGAGTATCCAAAGTCGTAACCTGCTTCAAGATACATAACTTTTCCCGATCCCCTTAACGTCACGGGAAGAAACACAAATTCTCTTTAGAACGGAATGTCGTTACTTAGAGTCTCATTCGAATACGTTGAATATGCTTTTGTATATTCATCTCTCTCTCTCTCTCTCTCTCTCTCTCTCTCTCTCTCTCTCTCTCTCTCTCTCTCTCTCTCTCTTTCGCTTTGTTTATGTGTGTGTGTATGTGTGTTGCGGAATATCCCAAGTTGAATACAACATTTGCCAAGTATATGAGGATCATTGTCATCGAATACCAGAAATTGAAAATCGTATTTCTTCAGATTGGGTTTGCGTGTTCATGTTAGCTCACTGGTAGAGTACGGACTTGCCAATAAAGAGGTCTTGAGTTCAAAGCCTACAGATAATTATCATTCTTTTGTTGGTAGGATTGCACAGAAATCGGATACAAGGAGTGGTTTACTTCTAGAAATATTTTCAGAAGCGTTTAGGTAGCCCTGAAAAGGGCTGTTTTCGGGAGTTAAGGCTGGGACATTAATATTGTGTCCAAGACCCTTCTGAATTTATTACACGCTCCATTCTTCTGGGCATGGAATCTATTACATGGGTGACAAATCTATCTCCTTCCCCTACCTCCAGCCATGCTTCGGAAACAAGATGCCACAGGTCATCCTGAGTTCTTGGTGGATCTGCCTCAGGTCAACTTTCCCTTAGAGTACGCTTCACTTCTGCCCACATATTTTCCATGAGATTGAGGTCTGCTCCACGAGCGGCCAGTCGATTAAATCAATCTCAGGATGCCCTGCGAACCATTCCTGAATCACACGGGAAGTATGTATTGGCGACTGGTATTGCTGGAACTGAATTACACCATCAGGCTGAAATACTCGTACAGATAGCACCATGATATTACTGATAATGTCTAAGTACTGAGCATTGTCCAGATGTCCTTCAATTCTATGAAGCTGTCCTGCTCCGCGACTGGAAATCCAACCCCAACATAAAATAGATACATGGCCACTGCGATTGCAAGCAGCCACATATCCATGGTCATATCGGGTGCCTCTCGGACGATACACAAAACGGCGTCCCTCCTTTGATGTTGTGAATATGGATTCATCTGAGAAAACTACGTTTTCCCAATTGAGACCCACATTCGCCTGTGCAAACGCGAGACGGTAAATTTTGTGGTCGCCTGAGAGTTTTTCCTTCACGGCAGCAACACGGCCACGTAACCCAGCATGACGAAGCCTTCGCAGAGCTGTATGCTTACTACCAGGAAAGAGAGAAACTTCCCTTAGCTGTCTAGACGTCCTTAGTGGGTCTAACCGGGCTTCGTTTACTAATCTCGCATCTTGGGCTTCGGTTGACACATGCGGACGACCAGGAGATCGTAAATTATCAGTCTGACCTGTAGCACCATATTTCCGAATCCATCGCCTTCCTGTAGAGGCCGGGACACCTACTCGCCTGCTAGCTGCAGTTGCAGAATAACCTTCCAACTCCCATAAAGTAATTACTGCTGTACGTCTATCCATAGTTACCAATGTTCTGAGCTGTGAGAAGGAAGCAATAGGTAAAAGCTAGTACCTGACGTGTGATTGGTTACTTGCACGACACGCCTATTGTGGGGAACAGCGTTGCCAGATCTAGCATAATGATGCTAGATCTAGCATAATTTGCATGTCTCTAGCATCTAGCATCTTGCTTTTAGCATCCTGCCCAAATCTAGCACAATTTCAGCAAGTTTATCAAAAAGCCGTAAAACCTGAAGATGAGAAAGAAGTTGGTCGTGGGAAGAAAAAGAACGGCAGAAATGTATCCTCTTCCATTGATTCATACAGTCGGTAAACCATACAGGCAGTCTTATTTTTCGAAGTAAGTTCGAAACGTCTTTGGGCTTTTTTTGTGGCTCCACCCAGGGTTTTCTAATCCTTTAACTCCGACGCATGGGCGGAGCTATGGGGGCCATTCTCCCCCCAACTTTTTGACAACTTCACCATCTTTATTTCTGACTTCATGATCATATTTATTCCTGAAATGACAGCTCCGAGACCGACCAAAAATCTTCCCCCCCCCCAGCAGACGATTCCCAACTCCGCTTATGCTGCGAAGTAATTTTCTTTCAAAATATGTAAACAAAAACTTTGCATTCATTTATACGACATATACGCCATTGAATCTGGCAACGACTGCATTAATTTAGTTGAGTTAAAATTTTGGTGCGTGAAGTATTGAGTTCTATCCATGCATTCTTGCTCTCTGTGTATTTTAAGTTACGTTATCGTATCTCAACTTCGTTTTTTTAAACTCCTGAATTAGTAATTATGAGGATCTAGCATAATTTGACCGAATCTAGCATAAGTTCGATCAGGTTTTGGAATAATTCCGAGCTGTGAGTCTGGCAACGCTGGTGGGGAACGGCTTGGTCAACGACTCGCGAAAGAAATCTGAAAATGGTGCGCCGTAATAATAATATTAAAAACAGTTTTTATAAAGGAATATTAATACATACGAAAAGCTGTTTAAAGAATGAATTGTTATACTGACTTTACACGTATGAAAACATATACCATATACCAAACAGATTGAGCGATATGATGATAGCTGTTTTGAGACAAACACTTTCGAAGTCCAACTTCGGGTATCTTCGGAAAACAGTAAACTAAAGCTGCTGGTTCGAACCTCCAAAGCCAACCTTAGTAATCGGGAAACGATGTACAGATATGTTTTTCCTTCTGTTAAATATAATAAGACATGTTCAAATGGTATTAAGTGTAGAAAAAAGTAACATTGAAATACTTAATGATACAATATTTCGAGACTATGTATTCACACTCTCGTTTCGTCATTGTGATTTCCATACGGAAAAGAGCATTTACGTATGAGCTCAGTTATATTTCAGAAGCAGCTTCCGAAAAGCGGTCATATTAGCTCAGTGGTACACCACCGAGCGCTTAAATCGTGAGTTCGATACCCGTTCAGGTGAAATTCTTTTATGATATTTTACTTTCCTCAATGCATGAAAATTATGTAAAATAGTTACATTACAATTCATCAGTTGTATATATCAGTTGAATATATATATTCATATCATCAGTTGTATATATCAGTTGAATATATATATTCATATCATTTCACGACATAAGTAATTCTTATCTTTAAAATATAACATCTGAGGTATTGACAGAACGTCGGTGTGTTATGTGTGAATATTGAATACAAATTTAAAAAATCGTGTAATAGCAATAAATAAGTTATGTAATGTATTTATTTGCAGCTACTTTCATCGCAGATAACTTCTCAATATTCGCATTACAGCATTTAGGTAGAGCATTTCGAAAATCGGATCGTGGTCCAAGACAAAAAACTAGCTAGCCCCAAACTGTCACGCAAGAAATTCGCGAATCGCAAAAGTAAAGTGAAGAGATTGAGAGCGGCAATTCCTTAATCGCTCTCTCTCAACTCTCTCTTATCTGCATTTATACACATAAAAGTGTATGTATGTATGTTCCAACATAACTCATGCATGCCTAGAGCAGGGTTTCTCAACCTGGGAGTCGCGGCCCCTAGGGGATCGCGAAGATAGGCGGAAGAGATAAATATAGTTAGAATCTAATACCAGAAATTATTTTTAAATATTATTTTTAATTTTGTTCTGATAAGCATACTTTTATTTTTTATACACACTGTAAAGAACAATAAAAAATAAGTCTACTGAACATTTTCAAAGGGTGTAGAATTCGTGTTACTATTCGGTTCAAAGTCTCTTGTCGTCGCGAATTCTGTCGAGAAATTTGAAGCTTAAAATATACAAAACGATAATCATGCCTGTTGTTCTGTATGGTTGCGAAACATGGTCGCTTACTCTGAGGGAAGAACATAGACTGAAAGTATTTGAGAACAAGATCCTTAGACGAATATTCGGACCCAAGAGGAACGGGAATGGGGAATGGCGGAAACTTCATAACGAGGAACTACATAATTTATACGGTTTACCCAACATTGTTAGGGTCGCCAAGTCTAGAAGGCTTAGGTGGGCAGGTCATGTAGCTAGAATGGAAGAAAGTAGAAACGCTTTCAAAATCTTGACTGGAAGACCAATCGGAAAACGACCATTAGGAAGACCTAGGCGCAGATGGGAGGACAATATTAAGATGGATCTCGCTGAGATAAGAATACAAAGTAGAAGCTGGATCCAATTGGCTAAGGATAGAAGTCAGTGTAGAGCTTTTGTGAACGCGGCATTGAACCTCCGGGTTCCATAGGCCATAGAGTTAGTTAGTTAGTAGAGTTGTTTAAAAATGAATTTAAATCAAAGAGGTATGATATAAAACTAATGAGAACTGTATATAGAAATACTAGAAAAATACACATGCAACAAAACCTGCACATTGAAATACAATTAAAGTTAAAACCTAATGAGATACCTAAGCATGGTGTAATTTCACTAGTGCAGCAATGTCCGGTTCAATCTTCATGACGAACATTATCAAACCATTTTCAACTGATAAGCGATTTCTTATCTTTGTTTTTATGTTTACCATAAAAAAAACACACTTTCGCACAAGTACGATATAGCAAATGGAATTATTACTTTTAAAGCAGCAATCCCCAGACCAGGATATTCTTCTCTCCTCATCAGGCAGAACTTGTCCAAGTCTTCGTTACAAAAAACCAGTTGCAAAGACTTGTAGCATGATCATTCTATTATTTGGTCAAGAAGTTGTGGGCTTAGATCGGATACGTTAATGGCCTCTTCAATGAAGGAGTTTAACATCCATCTTGAACCAGCACCTTCGTCATTGGGAATATAGATATTACAGTTACTGTATCCACTGTCAGTGCGGGGCGCCGAAAAAAGGGGCCACACATTTCGGAGGAAGTGTGTTACTCATGTTAGGAAAGTACATGTGCACATGTGTAAAATAGAAGGAAAAACGTAATAAAATGTGCTCAAAATTAAGGAAAGGTAGGGCTTATTTTGAAAATGTTATTGAGCTTCGTGCCAACCATGGTGGTGCTTCGTAGCTAGTCTGTCGACGTCACTCATATATACGGTGACATCGTACTATACTCTCGCCCCGGGCACTGATTTTCCATGGCACTGTTCACTATAAACAAAAAAATGGATTCTACTATTATAGAAATAGGTATGTTAAAAATCTCACACAAGCTTATTATAAAACAAATTATAAAAGGGTCGCTGGCAAGAGCGTGTGATAAAAGGGGATCGTGATAGGAATTAGATTGAGAACCACTGGTCTAGAGTAATTTTAACCACATTTCTTATAGTTTCAAAAAGATTGCTGTCGGGTTACCTATGGTGAATGGGAGGGGGATACATATAAAAGATTGCTAGAAAATGATCGATATTAGATTCATAGTTTTCGGGGTCGCTTAGATAAATAGTGAGACTTTCAATTTCGCTTAACTCCGATTAAGCTCTCATTAGTAGGGATGGGCACGAACGACTTTTCTTTGAAACTCGACTCGACTCGAAACAGACATCTTTGAGGTCTACTCTTGGACTCGGCGCGAAAAATATCTTCCAACTCGACTCGGATTAGAGTCAAGTCGAACCAAAACGAGCCAAATCCTGTGTGTAGTCCTACCTAGACAATACATAGACAATATTTATTCTATCATCAATTATACTACTGTTACTACAAATAATAATAATAATAATAATAATAATAATAATAATAATAATAATAATAATAATTATTATTATTATTATTATTATTATTATTATTATTATTATTATTATTATTATTATTATTATTATTATTATTATTATGACAACACCGTGTACAAACATGAACAATAGATGGTTAGTAAAGGAATATTAAAAGCTAGTTGACTGCCGACGTCGGTAGTCATGAACTCTACAAGGCAAAGATATCGTTCATTACTCTAAGCTGTAAGCGTCGGTGGACTACAGATGGTCAACTATTGACCTCTCGCCAGAAATTGGTGGCCCCGCAGCGACGATCCGTGGTGGCCCAAGTTCCATTTTGAAAACTTTACCACCAGCAGCAGAGACGCGATGAAACGCCAACGAACCACAAAATTACTCTCCCAAAATATGTCAAAATGCCTATATGTGTGATTTGTTTATATTTAGGTGAATCAAAAAAACACAAAACAAATACCCGGGGTGGACGCAAACTATCAATATTACGATTACTAGGCACGTGTTCTCCTGACTTCCCCACGGAAACGATCATAAAAGGCTTGGTTGTTGAAGGATAAATCATTGACGTCTTAATTTAGCCAATCAGACAAACCCCTACATTTCGAGTTCTAGAAGGTGATACCGTGAACCGTTTCAGATTTATTGCTTCCTGGTGGAGTACTATCCATGAGCAAAATTTGAGCATAATAGCCGACATGCATCTTCGGTGCCTCTTATCTTTAGTACAATTTTAACCAGAGATGGTGTGGGTCAATGAAAATTTGATCCACGACCCACCATGACCCACTATCACCCACCACCCAAATGCCCCATTGGCCCACTCTGACCCATCAACCATCGTGATCCACTCTGACCCACCACCAACTATGAACCACTCTGAACCATTGCGACCAACTCCGACCCACCAAAACCCATCGACATCAACTCTGACCGATGGCCCACGTCCTCCTCTCCATTGACTAAAGAGGTTACACTTGTAATAAAACAAGACTGTGAAATTATCACTTATCGGAGTTTGAATTTCTACCGTCAATGGCTCAAGCACCTCTCTGTTACAATACTGGTGGGTCTGACCTTTACGATATATAATGGCAAAGTGTTTCTCATCTTCCAAATTAAAATGAATTTAAATTTATCATATATAATTATTTCTTTGTTGCCTTACAGACACATTTCAGTAGAAAATAGGGTGAAATTTGAAAGTTTCAAATCAAGGAAAAGTAGACCAACGTAAAAAAAAAAAAAAAAAAAAAAAAAAAAGAGAGAGAGAGAGAGAGAGAAACTAATTTTCTATATAATTAAGCATGCCGTACTAATTGAAAATGCCCATGTTACAAATTTTATGGCCATTTTTCTCTAACTTTATGGCTTGATTGCCTTATGCTCGGAACGCTCCATACATTAAACACCAGCTTCAGCAATTATAAATAGAAAGCAGTGGGTATAAAATTCAAAAAGAACTTTAGTATGCATTACTCAATTTGTTTCTCAACTAATATCAATCGTTTTCGATTATTTTTACAAATCAACCCACTACCAATTTCCAATATATAGAAAATGCACCCCCGTCCCCCCGCCCATAAAAGATAATTTTAAAAAATGCCAGGACATATTTTCTTTATTTTTAATAAAGAGTTATATGTTGAATTTCAGCTCTCAGTTGAACGGCTTGTAAGATACTAAATTTTTCGCAAAAATTCGGACTTCTACTCCCCCTAAGGATATGTATTATAATGAAAGTGACACGCGTATGGTAACTTCCCAGTTGGGAATGGAGCCTGATTATATACCAAACGTCAATTCATTTGACTTTGCAATTTGACCGTGATGATTACGCAGACATAGTTACTTTCAATTTTTTATGATACATATCCTTATTTCATATGTTACAGATGATTCAAAAATATTTTTTCAAGCAGTTAGCTCCTCTAGAATCTCACAGGCTGCATCCCAAAATCCAACTCCTACTATCCTATGACAATCCAAAAGTGACTGAACTTTTTTTTATTAGGAACAAATGACAAAAGAAAAATGGAGATCTTGAAAGTAAAATGTAGAAAAGCTCGGTGCCCCCAATAACTACATATTTCTCCACCCCTTCATCCCGAACTTAAAAATAAAACTTAATTCGAATATGGTTAATTAGTGAATTTATTACAGTTAAATTCCACTCACTACATGCTACAGCTACAACTATGTAACAAAAAATAACAACTGTGAAACATGTTCTGAATTACTATTAGATTTCTTACGCTATTATTAAACATATTAGAATAGTAAAAGAGGATTGTTCGTGAAATAGTATATTTGCTCTTGATTTATAACTTTTTCATACGGAAAAAATTAAAATATTGTTCAAGTTTTAAACTTTGCACTCTGCAAATATGTTGCCCTCTAGGCAATGGGACTAATGTGAAATATGGACTAATGTGGACTAATGGGAAATGCTGCACTGTTAGCGGCGCTGAAAACTTACGATTCGATTCTAATATCGAATGATTTCGATATCTTTATGTCGCTACGTAACCACCCTGGGTGCTAATGGAAGCTTAATTGGACTTGAATTGAAAGTAGAACTATTCACCTAAGCGACCACGAAACTATAGATTCGATACTAATATCGACCCGTTTCTAGCATTTTTGATATGTATCCCGACAGTACTCTTTTTCCAGACTGTAAGAAATATAGTTAAAATTGCTCTAGATATATCAGAATTATGTTGAAATACACACATAAATCCACTTTTATATTCTGTATAAATAGAGAGTGAGCGAGCGAGCGAGCGAGCGAGAGAGGCCGACTCAAGGCATCACCACCTCCACATTGCAAAAGCATATATCAGGAATTGAATTGAAAATCTATGTAAAGACTTTCTGCTGTGGCATGCTTCATAAGGACAATTCCAGTCTGCTCACGTGACCTTTGGGGTTCATGAATTTTTTTTGCGAGCGTTCCGACTTTGGATTCTCTGTTTATACCTTCTGTTTATGCATCGAATAACTTTTCAAGAACATAAATGACATTCTGTATTATGAATGTTGAGAATTACCCTCTATATGACAAATAGCTGCAAATAAATACACTACATGATTTATTTATTGCTATTGAACGAGTTTCTTAACTTGTATTTACATCCTCATATATAATACCGACCTACTGTGAAAATTATCTCAGATGTTATATTTTAAACATAATAATTACTATGTTCTGCAATGATTATGTTATATATACACAACTTATGTATTCTAATGTAATTATTTTATATAATTTTTCATGCATTGCGGAAAATATAATTTTAAAAAAAGGATTAGCCTAGACGGGATTCGAACCCTCAACCTTATGATTTGAAATCCGACAGCTTACCAATGAGCTAACACAACCTTCTAGCGAGGCATAACGGATCTCAAGATAATTATGACATTCATATCCATTACAAACGCTTTTTCTGTTCTACTTTGACTTTTATTTTAGTACTCAGGCGATAATTATGTTCTATTTCTTAACTTTGAGCATTCTTTTACATATGGAAAGATTCCTTAACGTATTTAAATGTTCCATTACGTATGGAGAGCTAAATGACAAACAAGCATGTGCTAACATTAAAAAAAAAAAAAGGTTTCGAAATATTGTATCATTAAGTATTTCAATCAATGTTGCTTTTTTAAACACTTGGTAACAAGTCTTATTATATTTAAAAGAAGAAAAACACATCTGCAAACTTTTTCCCGATTGCAAAGGCTGGCTTGGAGGTTCGAACCTGGCTTACTTTTTCCCGAAGATACCCGAAGCTGGACTTAGAAAATTATTGCCTCAAAACACCAGTAAAGAATGCGCTCAACCTTTTTGAGACAAGGTGTACATCCGTGGACTCCACAAGGGAGGGTATGGCCTCTCCCTAACAAGTAAATGAATAGTTTGTATTAAGTTACCGGGCATAAGCAAAAATTTTCTGAATTAAATGCTATAGTAGTTTCTTTATTTTTTTACGCTTACAACTTTTGTTGTAAAAATAGATATTACGTCCAGGGAGTATTCTGCAGTGTTTCTACAAGAAAAAATGTTTCTCTGCCACTTTGGTTGTAAACCCTTAATTACGGAGAGAGCTAATTAAAAAGTAATTACTGGAATCAGTCATCCTCCTTGCCCTTTTATTATCCCTATCTCCGTAATTAAGCGTTTTCGATCAAAGTTGCTGATATTTTCTAGCATTGAAGTTCTTAACACACATGCGAAGTTAGAGCTCCTTCGTGGCTAAGCGGTTAGCGTATGCACCTTTGGCGTGGGAGACCCGGATTCCATTCCCGTTGGGAGCTCACGTGGTTCGGATTCCACGTTACTCAGTAGTCCATGTCTCATATAGCCTCGCTGCTTAACAGGACGTTAAACTCAAAATCAACTCACTCAACATAAGCGAAGTTTTGAGGTTTTTCCTGGAACATCCTGTATATGAATACGTTATTGCATATATGAATACGTTTACACATACATTTGTAAATTATGTGTTTGAATGTTTAGTATCACACACATGTATTTCTTTAATTAAAACTTAGAATTTATCTTATTAACAACTTTTTACTTTAAATCTCAAATTACATTTACTCCTGTCAGCCAAGGGCGCACATTAGGGGGGCAACGTGGGGCGCTCGCCCGCTAGAAGAAATCGTACTTCAGAATATCGAAAACTTAATTGAATTTTTAAAATAGTTACAACAAAATTTGAAACTATATCTGAAATGTCCATATACGTGCCCCCCCCTTGGAAACTACAACATGGGCGCCCTTGCTGTCAGCAGTTAATCATCATAATTATCATAGCAGAAAATCTGAGGGTGATATCGGTGCGAAAAAACGGATTGCATTTTCGTTTTCAGGATATGTGAGTTAGTAACGATTGTGTTGTTTTATCTCTGCATATTTTTGAAACTTGAAATTTGTAGATACTGTAGTCTATGTGTTGTCAGTGCTTTAAAGCTTATTACTGAAACTATATGTAAAAATATATAAGTAAATAAATATATAAATAAATAAATTGAATCCGGGGCTGCTATTACTTACGTTATAGAGAGTTTTAAATTTAGGTTTCGCCCTACATTTCTTGCTTCCTCGCTAACCTTACTAATCAACAAAAATAATTGAAAGAGGGAGCTAATGTAAGTTATGTGCAGAACGATACTGAAGTACACCCGTCGCGTCGACAGATTTACATTTGTTTGTGTCACAAAATTAAAAAAAAAAAAAGTGTCACTCGTGTGCGTTTTCGTGTTGTAAACACATTTGATTGTACTCATGCCCAGTGAAAGGAATAACTCAAATCCTAGGACAACAGTTTAACTGACGTGAAACCTAATGCATAAATTGTCATTGAACCCAGCAGCGTTGCCAGGTTTCGGAGGGGGTTCGGGAGTCCTCCAGGAAATTTTTTTTGGCAGTGTTTGGATTCGAAACGCAATTTTCGGCTTTATTGTAATGACTTAAATCTTTCGGGGGTCCGGGGGTTCTCCCCTAGAAACTTTTAGCAATATTTATACTGGAAACTGAATTTAAGGCTTTATTTTAACAGCTTTTTACAATTTGCGGGAGGTGGTAAACAGACTCCATGACCCTCCCGCTGGCTTCGCCATTGCATTGAACTCAGTGTCTACTAAATATTAAATTGAACTATTACTCATTTGAGTAATTTGTGCGTGTAGTAAAGTTGTGAATTTATTTGTTTTGAAGTGATGTGAACAACATGGCAGGTTTTCCAAAGAATCTGATTTTACTTGAGACAGTGTTGTAAATAGATAGTAATAGGACATTGACCATAAGAGCTCTGAAAAACCCACTCGGACTTCCAGTAATTTCTGTTTTGAGAACTGAACAAAGGAAAATACCACAATTTCATTCCACTATTTTATTCATTCTCTCATCATCACCGTTTCTTTTAGCCTACCCGGCATAACCATAGAATTTAAAACTCAAATATTTCATTTCATTCTGTTACCTTTATTTCATCTTTTGGCAAACGCTCACAAGTTATTTCGCCCAAAACCTTGCTTTCCTTGTAGCTTTTGAACTAATAGTTATATCTGTTTTCAGCTAGTGTATTTTATATTTGCAACTTGTAAAACATTTCTTCCTAACACAATTTGAAAGGAAATGAGATGAAAAATAGTTACATTAAAGTGTTCTCAGTCTCGGGGTGAATTTAAAAGAACATGACACAAATCACAGCTCAGAAATAAATAAGTGTTAGCGTATTACTCGAAACCACTTGACTTTTCCTCATTGCAAGTGACACTTTTGGGTCACTTGCTGGTTTTTATGTTTAAATAATGCTTTTAATTTATATATTGTTTTATATCAGTATATTGGTATTGATTTATATATTTTAAGTTATTATTATTATTAGGTTAAGAAATCCAGATCTGGTCATTGGTGATTAATTATTGTTATTATTAATTGTATGTAAATGTAATTGTTGTATTTACTATGTATATTTATATTATTTCTATTTTCTGCTATTACAAAAAATACCTCTAGTAAAAAGAATAGTTAGATAGCAACTCTGTTTCAGAGAATAACATATTTAAAGTGTTCAGAGAAAGCTTCTTTTTGGTAGAACACCCTCCTCCCTACCACTCGTTTTTTCTACATAGCTTATGATATGATAGCATTCCTATATAAACGGAAGATTTTTACAGGGAAGGGTGTCAGTTGACCGTCAGTCTTGGGGGAGACTTCGAACAGTTTTCAAAAATGTAGTCTATAGGAAGGACTCGGTTCGGTGAGCCGAGTGGGAGCTTTTTTCTACCCGTAAGAGAATATCATACTTCAAGTAAATGAAGGGGGAGTATTACGGAGGTCTTGCTTAGATTCGTTAGGTTCTCCGAGTCTTAAATAGGGCAGAAGGCATGAGCTATATTAGGTTCTAACTTCTAGTAGGTTTTCATTTTTAAGGGACTTCTTTCTTGGACTAAAATGAGGTTCTGTGAGAAGAAGGGATATAGAAAAATAATTCTTATACTAATTCAAGAAACAGAATGTTGTTAGGGAATTAGGCCCCGTAAAATAGGGACAGGATTTGATCCTTGAAATGCTACATTCCATATTTAGGTGGATATGGCATTTAGATTAACAATTCCCTGATACTAGAATTTTTGAGTACGTGTTCAAAACTGAAGCTGTATACGGTTTTGGTCGGTTATAAGGTAATTTGTTCCTCTTGCAGGACACAATAGTTTTTTTTATGAATACTCTGAACACAGATTCCTGGGTTTCCATCCCTCGAAGTGGACTCGTAAGAGGCTACTGATAGAGCTTTTAGATTTTTTAAAATCACATCTCCTAATTCAGGGAGTATGGTTCTTACCTAACCTTTACATCCCAGATCTATTTAAGGATCTTTCGTTACTATAAGGCGAACTCATTCTCCTTACCTACCTATCCCTATAATAAATTTTTAGATAGATATCCTTCTAGTGCATCTCCTAGTTAAGGGAGTACACGAAATAGGGTCGTAGGCCAGGGCTTTTGATGTAGTGAGTCAATGCCCTTTATAGGTTGACAGAGGACGCTTTTAGTGAGGGCTAACCCTTCTGTCTGCCACATGCACATAATTAGAGAAACCTTAGCTTTATAAAGTGTACTAAAACTAGAGGAATTAGAGAAGAGGATACCCAACAGGTATTTCTCATGCGCTTTCAAAGATAGATATTTCATAGAATTATCAACTTTTTCTAAATAAACTTTTAATAGAGGTAACTCATGTGTTATGATTTCATATGTAGATAAGATCCTGAGTTATAAACCTGTTTATTAAGTTAATTACCCTAGAAATTGCTTATTTTGTTTTAAGATACGAGTCTGAATATAATTTATTATATTCTATTTTATTTTTTAAAGTTTGTCGAAAATTTTGTGATAGAGACACGAATAGCTATAGCTCACAGTCTGACGGATTTCAGCGTTACATATAATAAGTAACTTGAATCATTTATTATATTTTTTTTCCACAAACATCATGCTCACTCTTTTTTTCACTTTTGTGTTAATTCTTTGCTTCACAAACGAGATTCAACTCAGGTCACGGCGAATGATTGGAAGCTAAATCTCTTGCAATGTTTGAATATATTTTTCGAAGAAATCAAATGCTCCGTTTTAGTCATAATATCTTACAAGGTTGAATTCACGTTTAATATACACCGTGATCAAAAGTACCCGGACACCTGTCTGAAAATGACTTAAAGTTCGTGGCGCTCTGCATCGGTACTGCTGGAATTCAATATGGTGTTGACCCACCCTTAGCCTTGATTACGGCTTCCACTCTCGCAGGCATACTTTCAATCAGGTGCTGGAAGGTTTCTTGGGGAATGGCAGCCCATTCTTTACGGAGTGCTGAACTGAGGAGAGGTATCGATGTAGGTCGGTGAGGCCTGGCACGAAGTCGGCTTCCAAAACATTCCAAAGGTGTTCTATAGGATTTAAGACAGGACTCTGTGCAGGCCAGTCCATTACAGGAATGTTACGGCCGTGTAACCACTCCACCACAGGCCGTGCAGTATGAACAGGTGCTCGATAGTGTTGAAAGATGCAATCGCCATCCCAGAATTTCTCTTCAACAGTGGGAAGCAAGAAGGTGCTTAAAACATCAATGTAGGCTTGCACTGTGAAAGTGCCACGCAAAACAACGAGGAGTGCAAGCCTCCTCCAAGAAAAACACGACCACACCATAACACCACCACCTCAGAATTTTACTGTTGGCACTACACACGCTGACAGATGACGTTCACCGGGCATTCACCATACCCACATACTGCCATCAGATCGCCACATTGTGTACCGTGATTCGTCACTCCACACAACGTTTTTCCACTGTTCAATTGTCCAATGTTTACGCCCCTTACACCAAACGAGGCGTCGTTTGACATTTACCTGCGTGATGTGTGTGGCTTATGAGCAGCCCTCGACCATGAAATACAAGTTTTTTCACCTCACGCCTAACTGTCATAGTACTTGGAGTGGATCCTGATGCAGTTTGGAATTCCTGTGTGATTGTCTGGATAGATGTCTGCCTATTACACTTTACGACCCTCTTCAACTGTCGGCGGTCTGTGTCAGTCAACAGACGAGGTCCGCCTGTACGCTTTTGTGCTGTGCGTGTCCCTTCACGTTTCCGCTTCACTATCACATCAGACACAGTGGACCTAGGGATGTTTAGGAGTGTGGAAATCTCGCATGCAGACTTCTGACACAAGTGACACCCAATCACCTGACCACGTTCGAAGTCCGTGAGTTCCGCGGAGCGCCCATTCTGCTTTCTCACGATGTCTAATGACTACTGAGGTCGCTGATAATGACTACATGGCAGTAGGTAGCAGCACAATGCACCTAATATAAAAACGTATGTTTTTCGGGGTGTCCGGATACTTTTGATCACATAGTGTAGCTTCTGATACGAAATGGACGCAAGACACTAGTCCAACCAACCAATCTCACATCCAGTAAGTGTTTAGATAATACATTAAAGACGCAAAGAGTTCCAATGCCATTAATATATGATATTAAACAACACGCTCAAAATAATAGAGATTCATCTTACCGTTAGAATGGAGAAATGTTTCTTTCTTAGGTCCAGGGTCTTAAGGAAGTGGCTGTACCAGTGATCACAACATAATGTACCTTGGATCACTCACTTCATGTAGGCGGAATTATAAGAAAAGAAACAATAAATTCGGCTTTTTGTAAACATTTTACATTACACACCTTATTGCAAATTTTGCATTACTTTTTGCATGACTATCTTTTAGATATGTATGTTTTGTATCAGGTGATATGAAACTGTTTGAATAGCATTCTTCATGACTTTAAGGTCTACAGTATTTCGTTTTCCCTTGTTTTACTTCGTGATATTGTTCTGCAATAAAATTTATCAATAAATATAGCATTATATACAGGGCCGCAATTCCCATTAGGCCAAATAAGTTCGTGCCTAGAGCGCAAACTCTTTTAAGGGCGTGAAATTTAGTAGTTATAACCTTTTCCAAAACACTTTGAGTTACAAACTTAAAAAGAGCAAATTAAGGATCTTTTACGTTAGATAGAAGCCAGTGCCCTTCAAATCTATGTTGTAATAAATACAAAAAACAGTCATCTACATTAACAAAGAAGCACCCCGCATCTCCTCAGTAACGATACAACACGCTTCTTTTCCTATACCAGGAATGGTCTCCACGCCCCTTCAATTAATTTGGAATCAAAGGAAGGGGGTGGGTGCCAGCATATTTGTTGGGGGAAGGGGTCGCCGAGGTTCTAAATGCGGAACTGACCGTGTACCTGTAGCCCCGATGAACACGGGCAATAAGTGTCGCACGATCAATCCGCGACTATGTCCTGTGTTGTTGATGCGAGGTCGTGTAGGCATTGCAGTGACAGTTGGCATTATTGGCAGCAGAAACAAATCTATGGATAGCTAGTGATGGCCAGACGAATCCGGATCTCGAATATCCGGATTCTATAAGATCCGGATCTCGGATACGGATCAGAAATTTCGGATCTTGGATCCGGATCCGGAATTTCGGATCTTGGATCCGGATCAGGATATCCGGATCTTGGATAAGGATCCAGAATTTCGGATCTTGGATCCGGATCAGGATATCCGTATCTTGGATCCGGATTAGGAATTTCGGATCTTGGATCCGGATCCGAAGTTTTGGATCTTGGATCCGGATATCCGGTTCCTGGATCCACACCCGAAATTTCGAAGTTCAGATTTCGACTCCTGTTTTGAATATTTTAGGCCTTAGATTGAGAACCAGAACTAAAATATCCATATGTATAAAATTTACTAGGTGAATTTTATCTAACTCTGTGGGAAGACAATTCAATTTAAATGACAAAAGATTACATCAAAATCTCATTTTCACATTTTTCGGGATTAGACCACTGTTGCGCACACCCCATCATTTAGCCTTTAGTAGGCCTATATCTTTAAACGTACTACAAGTATGCCACTTTCATCTCAAGTCAGTAGTTGTATAGATCTGCCTTATATTAATCGAGTTAGGATTAAAATTCGATTGTTTGTGAGACCTATGATAATATTTTCAGACTGAGTTATAACGTTGAAAAACTGCATAATAATGTCGCATATTTTCTTTGTGCCACATTGGAATTTAATGTAGTCTATCTTATACAGTCGGCTCCTATGATTAATTCAATGATCTGAACTCCTGCAGCATTACGCTAAAATCATGGATGTCTGAATATTCGCCATCATTTCTATTTTTTTTTTTTTTTTTATTACGAGCAAAATAAATATCATAAGCGGTATTTTACATAATACATATAGACGCGGATCAGTCAGTTGATTGCTTAAAGTTTATAGCAAAGCTATTACATTTCTAAGACACTGGCGGCCTTAGGACAAAATCCATGGCTTTCCCATAAAATCTTAAATCTCTCTCTATATAAAGGGCAAAGTCCTGAGTGACTGAGTGAGTGAGTGATAGATCACCGTACAGGCCAAATCGCTTAAGCTACAAACTTGAAATTTGGACAGTTTATAGGCTTTGTGACGTAGGATACCACTAAGGAAAGACTTTGGGAAATTCGACGAGGAAGGAGGGAAATGGGGTGGAAAATATTGATGATTCTTGACGTTAGATACTTCACATTTGGTATTTGGGTTTCTCTGTGAAAATAATTTGATACTTGTTTAAGTGTTTTTTGATATTTAAATTAGAAGGGGCAGGGAAGATGTAGAAAGTAAAAGAAGGGGTGGTAATTGCAATTATTGCAATTAGTATAATAATATGCCTATATCTCGGAAACTTAAAGGATTAGAAACATGGAATTTGGTATTTGGACTTCTCACTTAAAATAATTAGATACGTGTTTCAACGTTTTTTTATATATGTGGCCCAGAAGGGAAGAAAAAGGGCAAGAAGAAAATTAAGTATGGATTACAATTATTGTATTAATATGTTCAATCTTTTAAGGTTAGAGACTTGAAATTTGGTATTTGCATTTCTCATTGAAAATAATTTGACATATGCTTCAGTGTTTTTTGACGTTTTAGTAAAAAGGAAAAGAAAAGAGATGGAAAGGAAAGAGGGTGGGGATTGTAATTTTTATAATAACATGTCGATATCTGGGAACCTCTGAAGGTTAGGAGCATAGAATTTGGTATTTGGACTTTACATTTGAAATAATTAGGTATGTACTTAAGCGTTTTTTTATGTATGTCTTAGAGGGGAAGAAAAGGGGCGGGGAGAAAAGACTTTTATATCTCGGAATCCTGGAATGTTAGAGAAATGAAACTTCTTATTTGAACAAAAATTCGTTATGAAATGAAATCCTTGAGTTCTATGTCCTACGCTTATGCCGGTTAGGCTAAAGGAGACGGTGATTATGAGGAATAAATGAAATGAAGAAAGTGGGGGGAAACGGAAAACCCCGAGAAAACCCACGAGCACGGTGTTTGTCCACCACAAAGTCCACACGGCGCGAGCTGGGATCGAACCAGGGACCCCAAGCACCGGAGGTGAACGCTCTACCACTGAGCCACCACCCTCCGACTTTTCGCCCTCCCCCTGCATCCGCCTGTGTGTTTACATGAATGATATAGCTCCTTATACAACCTATGCAGAGTTAATAGTAGTGGATTACTAATTACAAAGATACATGTTACTGCTCGAGGCTCCATATGGTATTTTGTATACACATACAGTACATTAATACATTGATTTTGATACATTAATTGCCATTTAGAACTTCATCTCTACTACAATTCTTAATTCTAACTGGAGTGGTACGGTCACAGAGAAACGTATTTTTAAAGAAAGAAAAAAAAGCTCATCAAGAGCAAGAAAAGGTAGTTCCTCCTTAATTTGATTTGATCTATATTTTATGGGCTGTTCTATTAGCAATGGCCTAGCCCATCACGACTAGGAAATGGCCTCATTCAGTGACCACAATAACTCAGAAAGAATTAGAAAAGTAAGCAGCCTGAGTCTAATGAAGAAGCTTGGGCTTGAGACTAAGGTTTCATCCCAGCATTTGACTAGTGTTACAGAAAACAAAGGACAAATTTCCATGAGGACGATCGCTTTAAAAAAGATTTACTACCTTTTCGGTCAAGTATTTCCACTAGAATCGAATCTGACAGTGAGATTGCTCTCACCTAACTCGACAGTTTTACTCAATCAAATTTGGAGTAATTGTGACATATTAAGGCACGAAAACCAAATATCAACAGAATGAAGAGAACGCAAGGCTGTCACACGATCAGATACCAAAAGTGTCTTAAAATCTTATTTTAAGCATAGGAATGAAAATGACTTTGTCAATAATTTCGAAAATTTTGCTGATTCGGAACACCCGAATTTTCTGACACGGAGTTTCGAATCCGAATCCAAGATCCGGTTTTTCAGGTCCGGATCCAAGATCCAAAATTTCGGATCCGGATTTTCGGATCCGGAACCAAGATTCGGTTTCCCGAATCCGGATCCAAGATCCGAAATTTCGGATCCGGATCCAAGATCCTGATTTTCGAATCCGGATCTAAGATCCGTTTTTTCGGATCCGGATCCAAGATCCGAAATTTCGGATCCGGATCCAAGATTCGGATTTTCGGATCCGGATCCAAGATCCGAAATCTCGGATCCGGATCTGGCCATCCCTAATGGATACGCATTCAAGATCGAATTTCACAGGAAACTAGTTGCTTTCGTATAGTTAGTTTATAACTTTGTAAAGAAGAAAAGGAATTAATTCCCATTTCTTTATGTTCGAAATGCAATGGGAATACAACACTCGGGTACATCAGCTTATTGATTTTAGATAGGCCTACGACTTGGGAAATATTGTACAATATTCTTACCGAACTCGGCATATACCAAAATAGCTAATTAGATTAGTAAAGATATGTTTAAATAAAACTCAAAGAAAAGTCCGGGTAGGAAAATATTTTGCCATGATCTTTCACATACAGAAGGGACTAAAACAATGAGATGCACTGAGAGAGGGAGGAAATAATGAGAGAGGGACTAAAACAATTATTATTCAAATTTGTTCTGGAATATGCTATAAGGAAAATTAAATATAGCAACAAGGCCTTAGAGCTTAATGGCATTCAGCAGGTTATGGCTTATGCTGATCATGTCAAACTGATAGGAGATGATGTGAGGACAATTGAAAGACATGCAGAGGTTTTATTAAATGCCTGCAGGGATATGGACTTAGAAGTAAATACAGAATAAAACTAAATACATGAAAATGCACCGTGATCACAATACTCAAGTAATGGATACGTTAAAATATCAAACAATACTTTCGACATAGTAGACCTTTTCAAATATCTAGGATCCACATTATCAGACCAGAATTATATCCGTGAAGAAGTTAAATGTCGATTGAAAGCATTGAATTCATTCCAAACTCTTTTGTCTTCGTGAATTCTCTAAAAAGAAAAACAAGTTGAAGCTTAAAATATATAAAACAGTTATTATGCCTCTTGGACTGTATGGTTGCAAAACTTGCTCAATTACTGTGAGGAAAGAACGCAGACTGAAAGTATTCGAAAATAAAATCCTGTGGCGAATATTCGGACCAAGAGGGATGAAAATGGTGAATGGCGGAAACTTCATAACGATTAACATAATTTATACCATTTACCTAACATTGTTAGAGTCATTAAGGCTAGAAAGTTCAGTTGGGCAGGTCATGTAGCGAGAATGGAAGAAAGTAGAACCACTTTAAAGATATTAATTGGAAAGCAAATCAGGAAAAGACCATTAGGAAGACCTAGGCGTATGTGGAAGGACAAAATTAAGATGGATCTCACAGAAATAGGAGTACAAAGTACAATTGGCTAAAGACCCTGTTTGAAACTCTATCAAATAATTTCCCCTCTTTGAAACTCTATCAGTTCAGACATGATTCACGATAACCTGCACGGACTGGTCGTTGAACTGTAATTGGCCCTTCTGTTCGATTGGCCAGGCTGTTTACCTCAAGGGATGTGCCGGTGACCACAGCGACACCATCATGTTCAGACTCAAATCGTGTTTGAAATGGCTCAATCTTTTATACCAAGTGTTTCCACTCTTTTTGTATATCCCCTGTATTTGCATCCCATGTCTTGTTAGTAAATACTCCATAGTATATGACACATTTTTTAATGTTCCACTAACCAGTACTTTCAAAGTTAATTGCTTCTACTCTGCCGTGTCGTGACAAAACGCTTTAACTTTGGCGCAGCAGTTTTGCGAAAAAGAGCCGTAAAGTTTTCATCCGAAAATGTGATCTGTATCGTGTAGAACTAGTGTAACTAGGCAATAATGGTCAACCAATCAATTTTCGCCAAATTTAATCTCACAACATGCATTTACGTAACATTACATGTAACCACGTGTTTCCAAAGTCAAGATACACTGGTTCTACACGATACAGATCACATTTTCGGATGAAAACTTTACGGCTCTTTTTCGCAAAACTGCTCCGCCTAAGTTACAGCGTTTTGTCACGACACGGCAGTACTATAATATTATTATTATTATTATTATTATTATTATTATTATTATTATTATTATTATTATTATTATCATCTTAGGACTAGCAGATGGTCCAACGTGCAACTGTGCGCAATATTTTGTCTTCATCCTGAGTCTTTAATATAGAATTAATCCAAAATCCAAAATCGCGAATTTCGTGAGCATTGTATTGAACCCCCTTTCTTACATTTTAGGTTAAGTATCAGAAAACGTTAAACCATGATACACTGGTTTAACATTTGAAATGTGAAGTCCAAATAACAACTTTCATATCTCTAAATTTGAGCAATACCGAGATATATACATAATTATAGTAATTGCAATCTCCAACCCTTTTCTTCAATTCTAGGTCAAATATTAAAAATACTCACATCCGTATATTATTTAATACAAACGAAAATTTTACCTGCACATTTTTGCACAAACGATGTATAAACGATCGCTACAATTTGTGGTTCAATCGAACATGGTGGGGCTACCACTTAGACAGCTCCCATGTGTGTTCGTTCTGTCGACGCCCCTGATAGCGTAGAAACAAAACTTTCGCCTGCGCATTACTGTACAAATGATGTACAAAAAATTGAGATAATTTTCTTTTGAATCGGACGTGGGGAGGGCCTACCAATTAGGCAGCATATACTTTATTATCTTTTTGGCGGCGCCCCATTTGTGTGCAAACGAAAATTTCGCCTTCACATTTCTGTACAAACAATTGAGACCATTTCGGATTGAATCTGAAAAGGTGGGGGGACTGTCTAAATAGTAGCCCCACTTTGTTTTCGTTCTGGCGGCGCCCCTAATTGTGTACAAACGAAAATTTCGTCTGCACATTTCTGTACAAACGATGTACAAACGATTGAGACCATTTCCGATTCAATCTGCAAAGGTGGAGGGGCTACCATTTAGACAGCCACCTTCTTTTTTTTCGTTCTGGCGGCGCCCCTAATTGTGTACAAACGAAAATTTTGCCTGCACATTTCTGTACAAACGATGTACAAACGATTGAGACCATTTCCGATTGAATCTGCAAAGGTGGGGGGCTACCATTTAGACAGCCCCCACTTTGTTTTCCTTCTGGCGGCGCCCCTAATTGTGTACAAACGAAAATTTCGTCTGCACATTTCTGTACAAACTATGTATAAACGATTGAGACCATTTCCGATTCAATCTGCAAAGGTGGGGGGGCTACCATTTAGACAGCCACCTTTTTTTTCGTTCTGGCGGCGCCCCTAATTGTGTACAAACGAAAATTTTGCCTGCACATTTCTGTACAAACGATGTACAAACGATTGAGACCATTTCCGATTCAATCTGCAAAGGTGGAGGGGCTACCATTTAGACAGCCCCCCCCCCACTTTGTTTTCGTGCTGGCGGCGCCCCTAATTGTGTACAAACGAAAATTTTGCCTGCACATTTCTGTACAAACGATGTACAAACGATTGAGACCATTAGTGATTGAATCTGAAAAGGTGGGGGGGGGGGCTGTCTAAATGGACGTACACAAATAATCTTATGGGCGAGCCGCAGCCACGAAATTTTTAATTTGATAGAAATAAAATAAAATAAACATTTCTCACTTGATTGCCATTACCAAAAAATAATAAGCAATTAAAACATTGAGATGGAAGTTAAAATTTCTAACCTCTAAAACATAATTGTTTGTTTCAAATGTGTTTGTGCAAAGGCAACCAAACAGCACACTTAAGGGCAGGACATGCCAAAGAAACCTTGCGATCGACGTCGAGGTTTAAGTCGCGGTCGCACCCTCGATACTAGCTCATAAACATGGATTCAAATGGGTAAGCGCATGTCGATGACGTACGCTACATGACGACCTAGAGGTCGACCGCGAGGGTGAATTAGTGGTCGCGATGATGAACAACTGAGTTTGTTTTGACATCGATGTTCTGCGGAAGCATTACTGTGGCTCGTATTTTCATTGGTTCTCCCTGAAGCGCTGCACGGAATAAAGTCTTCATTTGTTTAGAAGTTCGTCTGTAGCGGATTGAGTGTGTCTATGCTCAAGGTTTTGCTGCACTATTATATTTGATTAGGGCCAGTCCTACAATATCCTGATATTCTTTCTGATTACTATCAGTCAGAATTAGATATCAGGAAGTTGTCAGTTACTTTAACCCGTGGTTCGTTCTACAATATACTGTGCCTGATACGTATATACTCTGTCAGATAGTTAACCCGAATCAAGGTTTTAACGGACTATTTGATTGGTTGGTTTTCTGTTGCTCATACAGAAAACAATTGAAACGTCAAGTGCGTTTTCAGTATGCTTGTTTAAATTATCCTATTGAAAACATGGGAAACAGAAATGAGTACCGGTATTTTTTCTTATGCACGTTATTGTCCAGGGGTACACTATCGTAAAGGCAAACACAAACTTAAGTAATAAACACTTTTTAGGCTACACTTACATATGCATTGGTACTATATACATAGAAATATTGCTGTTCGTCCTTACAACCTAAGAAGCATTACTAAAATATATAACGTTATATATTACACTCGTTATATATTACACTCCATTTTCGTTATATATTACACTCCATTTTATAATACTACACGCATGGGCGGCGATTAGGGGGGCAAAGGGTTGCCCCCTTACTTTTTTGAAGTGACCCATTAATGTATATATCTAGTTTCATTTGGAAATGTAAAGTTATTGTATGTATTACTGGTTCATAGGAAAAAAATGATGCCATATAATATCTGCTGTTGTGTGAGTACGTATTGATTGTCTCCCCGTGGAATTAAGGAAGCTCAAGAACTGCATTGTGATTGCCACGGATAATGGCACAAAAATTAATGTATTGGAGCGCAATTCCAGTGTACTTTAGTTTCTTCTTACAAGGGCTCGATATGTTAGTCAGCCGCTTTGAAACTAATTGAGATAACATTTCACACACACACGCGCACACACAGAAAAACATCTCTTATAAATTTATTCTTTAAATGAACAAAAATTGACAATACCTAAAATGTCTTTTCTTCTTTCTAATACTAAGGATTAAAAACAGAGTCATAAGAAGCAACTTCTACCTTTTCCATTGTTTTGCAGTGTAAATACGAGTGAAGTGGTGTGTTTAGGGGTGTACGAGTGCATATACAATTAAATTCAGTGAATTTAACATAATTCTAGGTTTTAGGATTATTTTGTATAACTGCAGTATGGAGTGATTTTAAGTATTGTTGAGTTTTGATGTATCCCAAGAAAGTGAAAACTGCACCTAATAGCAACGAATATGTTTCGGAAGGGCCGCGGTGGCTCAGTAGTAGAGCGTTCATTTTCGGTGTGTGGGATCCTTATTTCGATCTCCGTTCAAGCCAAGTGAACTTTGTGATGGACAAACACCGCCTGCGTGAGTTTTCTCTTCCGTTTCCTCCCACTTTCTTCAATCGACCATTTCATTCATTTCTTTTCATCACCGTCTCCTTTAGCCTGGCAGGTATAACTGTGGGACGTAAAACTGAAAGATTTCATTTTCATTTTAACATGTTTCGGGAAGCTGCAAAAGTACTTCTTTAAATGTCGTGTCATATGCTTGTAATATTTACTGTCTTTCAAAGAGTAATAACATACATTTAATAGCATGTGTTTAATTAAAATTATAAACTGTTCATTAATCCCAAGTTCAATATAACTTTTGCAAAACAAACCTCGTTATTCATTACTATGATTAATATTATCCTTTCTATTTATTTGTTTTGCAAATTTGTTACTAAATAATCCGATCACACAATTTTCCAGACAGAATTTTAAGGTGTTCATAAGCAAGAAATCAAATCTCTTCTTACACCTTCGTTGTTTAAGAGTACACACGGAAAAGAAAATATTTGACAGTTAACAAATTTTCTTTTGCCAATAACTCGGGAACAAATGAATTAATTTGGATCTTTTTGTTGTTATCCTTAGAATAGTTATAACTTGACAGCTTGCCAAAGTCAGTACTCTAATAGGTTAATTTATTGTGAGTTATTAGGAAAAGAAATTTAGTCACCTGAAGAATACTGTCTTTCGTGACTGTACAAAGACTAGTATCTACTTGCGTTGCTTTTGTCAATTTCCTTAATAAAATGTGAAGTACGATATACGGTATTTTAACTGAAAAAGATAGTATCCTATTAGTTATGCAACCTTTCGTCAAAAAAGGTTAGCATCAACCAGGGAAACTAACATTGATATATAAATATTCAGATCATGTCTTGCCCCCCCCCCACTTTTAAATCCAATCGCCGCCACTGACTACACGTAATAACATAATCTGAGCTTTTAATTAATTCATTTATTTGATATTCCACCTCTAAAAATATGTAAATTAGATTAATAATTTAGATATTATTTTATAGATCATTCAATTTCAATAATTAAATTCTATATTTTATATAGAATATATTTCTTCATCTTCTAACTATACAAATTACATGGCGCTTATGTGCGGGCACTTGTAGCCAACGGGTACTACTTATCGTTATAAATTGGCATATATTCGAGCTAAAATGGTCTTCTAGGCCTCGCTATATATCGAACAATCTCCTCATCGTCCTCGGACAACATCAACAATTCTTCGATTTCGTCCATGATTCACTACACGACAACTAACAAGTAGCTGATAGCTGTTAACAGGCAATTGAACTTCCTGTCAAAGTACCAACCAGCCGAAAGGGTTTATCAACCACCTGATTGTTATCAGGACATTGTAGAACACTTATCGGAAAAATGTCAGGAGGATATTTATATCAGACAGATATCAGAAGATGGTAGGATTGGCCCTATGAAAGATATATTAATAGAACTAATAATGTTCCAGCAATATGGAATAAGAAATACAAACAACTTCATAATAGGCACGTTTTAAATACAGAATGGAAGAAAATAGCAACTGAGATGGGAATGTCAGATAAGTTATTTATTTGAGAATTATATTGTAGCTTATTATTATATAAGGCAGTGGCGGTCACAGAAGGGGAGTTTTCGGACTGAAGTCCATAAATTGTAGAATTTTTAAAGAAAAAAAGAAGCTACTGTTAATCATATCTATGCTTAAAAACTCCACGCCGCCCCCATTTCGAGTATTAACCCTTTCCGGATCCTGGCTTTTTGGGCTATTTTTTAGACTTTCAGTCAAGCAGCTACTGTATCCTCACTATTTATCCTAGGATCATGGTTCATACCTCATTCTCTTCAGAATAGAGCTGGCTTTCGAATGGTACCACTTGCATGCTCATACCATATACCAGAAACGGGGAAAAATGTCAAAGTGAAAATTTCGGAGGGAAAAATTGTTTCTCGAACTTTGGCCCCCCCTGGACCCCCCTGTGTGATCGTAGCCATCAAAAAAATCTGATAAATAGTACTTGGTATACTGAATGTGTGTGCCAAATTTCAAGTTTCTATCTTGAATAGTAAGGGCGGGAGAATTTTTATCAAAAATTCCCACAATGCCCCTAAGTACCATAAAACACTATGATCTCAGGGAAAAAATTCCTGAGACATCCCTAATTACCCTAGGACTATAATCCGCCAATCATTCTCTTCAGAATAGAACTGTCTTTCAGGCGGTACCATTCACATGTCTCCATCATGTATCTAAGGCGGGAAATACCTGAAAAAAGGGATTTTTGGGGGCAAATTTTCCCTTTTTTCAACTTTTGCCCCTCTGGACCCCCCTGTTTTTACGCAGAAATCGGAAAAAAAACTTCTGGTAAATACTACTCGGTGGACTGAACGTTTGTGCAAAATTTCAATCTTCTATGTGAAAAAATAGGCCCGCCAGAAAAAAATCCCTACCATGCCCCACTTTTACCCTATACAGAAGTACGAGGGTCGTTCAGAAAGTAAAGAACGTTTTAGCATTATTAAATAAAAACAAAAGATATCAACACAAAACTTCATTTACAAAGCCACAGGACTCTACTTTGCTTTTCTATATAATCGCCATAGTTGTAGAGATACTTGTTATAATGTGGGACCAGTTTTTTAATGCCGATATTATACTCATCTGCCGCCAAAGATTTCAACCAGGCTGTCAGTGCTTGCTTGAGTTCTTCATCGTTTGCGAACTGTTTTCTACCCAAAATTGTCGGGAATAAGTGAGAATCACTTGGTACCAAGTCAGGACTATAAGAAGGATGACAAAAGATTTTACCTTCAGTTCTTCCGTAACAAGTGATTGCCTCCCACTCCAATTTTCATCATGCACGCTGATTCTTTCTTGATTAAACATAATGCACCATTTCCTCAGTGATGACTCGTTCATTGCACTATCGCCATAAACATTCTTTATTTGCCTATAAATTTCAACAGGCTTAACTTTTTTGCGCCTTCAGAAAACGAATGACGCTCCGTACTTCACATTTGGCGGGATTTTCGATTGGCGCCGCCATTTTGAATCGCTGTAAAAACAGGTAGCGTGACCGCACAGCATTGAGACTCGGCTCACACTGAGATAAAGAAAGGAGCTACTGCCACGCACGCGATCGCAGTGGTAGGGGGTCGGAGCCGCGCCCAATACGCAATCGTTCCTTACTTTCTGAACGACCCTCGTATATTTGGATAAAAATTCACTGAGACGGCCCTAATTACCCTAGAATAATAATTTGACCGTCGTTCTCTTCAGAATGGAACTGCTTTTCAGAAGGTATGACTCACGTGGTCCTATCATGCATGTAAGGCGGGAAAATGACGAAAAACTTACCTTTTTGCCCCTCTGGTTTCTCCCTGTTTTAGCACTGACATCGGAACAAAAAATCTGGTAAATACTACTCCGTGGACTGAATGCTTGTGCAAAATTTCAGTCTTCTACGTTCAAAAATAAGTCCGCCAAAAATATATATACACCGACAATGCCCCATATTACCCTATATAGAAGTATATTTTTTAAAAATTCCCTGAGACATCCCTAATTACCCTAGGATAATAATTCAACCGTCGTTCTTTTCAGAAGGGAACTGCCTTTCAGACGGTATGACTCACGTGGTCCTATCATGTATGTAAGGCGGGAAAATGACGAAAAACGGGATTTTTGGGGTAAAAATCCCTATTTTTACCCCTTCGCCCCTCTGATTCCCTTCCTGTTTTAGCACTGACATCGGAACAAAAAATCTGGTACATACTACTCCGTGGACTGAATGTTTGTGCAAAATTTCAATCTTCTACGTAGAAAAATAAGCCCGCCAAAAAATATTGAACATACGCTTAGAAAATGAGAAAATAAATTTTTGACTTATGACGTCATCACCTCCTATGTCTGGACGCAGGACGGTCTGAAACCATACGTAATGTCTTCTGCAAGTCCTCTGAACTTGGAAAAAAAAGAACCCGGACGAAAAAGCTCAAATAGAAGAGAAATAACGCAATGTACCATGAAAAGTGCATATGGTACAAATTGTACCATAGGATCCCGAAGGGATTAAACGTATATAGTGCCTTATATAATAATAACCTACAGTATAATTCTCAAATAAATAACTTATCTGACATTCCCATTTCAGTTGCTAAGAAGCTATTGTAAATAATATCTATGCTTAAAAACTCCACGCCCTCCCCCAATTCCGAGATGAATAAAAAGGGTTTCTTCTAAATTCGTTATTGACGTAAGGCAAAGAAATACCTGTAAAGACGGGCACGTATCCATTGGGAGGAAATGTCGAATAATGGAACTGCAGTGCTGAAATTTCATTTGCTGCAGTTAATACCACCTCCACCCCAAAATCTGAAGACATACCTGATTTATTTATTTATTAAATTTTATTGGGAAACGACTTCTCGCCTGAGTGCTGAAAGAGGACATTTTCTTCACAGAAAATTGAATAAAATGTAAAAGTCTCTGATTTAGAATATTGATAGAGATGAACAAGAGGTGAGACTCAAATATTTTTGCGAAACAAGAGACGAGACTTTGGTATTTCTCATATCCCGTCTCGCGTCCATCCCTATTTATAAACTGTTTGGTGTTTTCAATTTCAAACTCTGGTTTTGCAGTGATTTTTTTGCACTGACGGAATAATTTCACATGCGTCACAGCAATATTTTCCCTTAAACTGAGAACTTAACAGCGAGGGTGCGACCTCCTCGCTATGTGCGCCCTTCATCATCGCGACCTAAACATCGAGGTAGCGACCGCGACTTAAATCTCGATTTCGATCGCAAGGTATCTTCGGCATGCATTTACTGTAAGTCAGTTATTTTGTAGTTTATGTTCACAACAAAACCCTTATACAGTTCTTTCTGCAATACCATTAAAATTATTTGTTTTTATGAAGATTTTTTCACTTTAATATGTATGAATGTGGTGTTTTCTTTTAGTAACGTGGTGATAATATCATTGCCTCTTGCGATCATTGTGCATCATATAAGTTATTTTAAAGTATACACTTAATGGTACGATTACATATGTTGAGGATATTCATTACAGTAACTTATCCTTAACCTTGGACCCGGGTTTGAACCCGTTTCTCTTGCGTTTAAATCAGACGTGTTAAGGCAGCCCCAACTTGTCCTTATAGTACCGATATGTTTTATTTTATCACACCACAGCCCTTTATGACAGTGTTCAGAAAATCTTTTAACTAAAAGGAAATCAATGAAAAAATATCGAGACTCCCCTGAAAACGCATAACAAGTCCTGCCATTGATATACACCCACATAAGTTTTGGAAAGTCGGCACCGTTGGTACGATAACCTCAACAACGAAATGCTTTCTTCGCCTGCTAATAACGTTATTTTTAATAAGTACCGTAAATGTGAGAGTAACGTTTGAAATTATACCTATGACAATAACGTTACTAAATTGGTTTCGTTTTTCGTTACGATACAGGAAGTGTAACAAATAACGAATATATTTGATGCAATTAAATACAATGATATTAAGTTAAACAGTTATGTCTTTAACATTATAATTTTGTTGCAACTTATTACGTTATCATACTTTAACGTTACTGCAGCATAACTCAACGTTAGTAACGAAATGCTCTCTTCGCCTGCCAATAACGTTAGTTGTAATAAGTACCGTGATTGTGAGAGTAACATTTGAAATGATACCCATAGCAATAACGTTACTGAATTGGTTTCGTTATTTGTTACGATATACGAACGGTAACAAATAACGAATATATTTACTGCAATTAAATGCAATGATATTAAGTTAAACAGTTATGTCTTTAACGTTATCATTTTAATGAAACCTATTACGTTACCATACATTAATTTGATTGCAGCAGTAACCCAACCTTAATAACGAAATGCTCTCTCCTCCTGCCAATAACGTTATTTTTAATAAGTACCGTAATTGTGAGAGTAACATTTGAAATAATACTCGTGGCAATAACGTTACTGAATTGGTTTCGTTATTTGTTAGGATATAGGAACGGTAACAAATAACGAATACATTTACTGCAATTAAATGCAATGATATTAAGTTAAACAGTTATGTCTTTAACGTTATCATTTTTATGAGACCTATTACGGTACCATATATTAACTTTATTACAGTACTAACCCAATCTTAATAACGAAATGCTCTCTTCGCCTGGCAATAACGTTATTTTTAATAAGTACCGTAATTGTGTCGGTAACAGCTAAAACGGTATTTAACGCAGTAACGTTATTCATTTAGTCTTAGTTTTTGTTATCATATAGGTATGGTAACAAATAACGAATTAAAAATAACGCACATTATGTTAAGTTAGCAAGCCCTGATTGTGGGTTGAACAATATCTAACATACTTTTTGGAGAGTCGAAAAAATATAAGCCTATGGTTTGTTAATCCTGAAAAAAGGTGTTCTGTTGTACAAAAATATTCTCAAACTAAACACAACAACACACTGAGCAAGACTGTGATAAAAATATATGAAACCCACACACGTAACGGTTTCAACACACCAACAGTGTTTTCATCAGACTCACATTCCTTCTCTTTTGTTTCTGCGACAATAAATCTTAGAAGTTTCTTAATTTAAATTTAGTTATATGTATTTATAACTAAATTATATATGTAATTTAGTTATATGTATGTATCTATAAGCATGATGAAGATAATTTTCAATTCCATTGTAGGTTATTCCCAACTGGAGGGAACAAGATTGGAACACAGACGCAAGAGAGTACGAGTTAGGAATTTTTCATTTCTGTTTTTGGAGATTTGGCGAATGGATAGAAGTTGTGATAGATGACTATTTACCAACAATTGATGGAAAGCTAGCATTTACTCATCCAGTAGCTCCAGATGCCTTTTGGTGTGCCTTACTTGAAAAAGCATATGCTAAGTAAGTATTCTATAATATTAGGGGAAATTATCTTAGTGAAGTTTTATTTGTGTTCTCTTCACAATTTGTCCGCACATATTATACGAGTATAGATGGTATAGAACACACAAGGCTAACATATAAATACATACTACAGTTGAGTCCCTAAAACTCGGCGCTCGATAACCCGGCAGTTCGGACAATTGGGCTACACCCTGGCAGGCGCGAAAAAAAAACCCGCGTGCAGACCCGTTCAAGGTCAAACCCGCTCTATGCCTTCATAAAGTACGTACTATTCCTTTGTTTAAGGGTATTTGGGTAGTTTATTCTCTGTTATATTCTCAAGCAACCAATACATACAAGTACAGTTACTGTATTTTCTGAGAAAACACTCTTACGTAATATTTATGAATCCCATTTCCAATAATCCGGCATTTTCACAAATTCGGACATTCTTCGGTCCACATGAGGCCGAGTTTTCATGATTCTACTGTATTTAAAAAGGGTAGAAAGAAGAGTAAAACAATTATACAAAGTAAACAATCATCCTATGCATATTGCAAATGACATTTAAGTATAATACGATTGAAGATAAGCAGAAAGTTGTTTAGTTCAAGAATAGTAAAATTTGCTGATGAATGATATAGGATTCAGATCAATGAATTAGAACGAGTTTACTTCTTCTGTATTTTGTAAATAATATCTGTTCATCGTTGTGAATTATTTCAGATAAGGATGGATCCTTCTTCAATACCCTTGCTACGGCTGCGAACTTGATTTTATTCAGTTTCTAACGTTGTTGCCCTGTAAAAAATATAAAAGCACAGAATCATCTGAGAAGAAAACCTTGAATATTACTCTATTTTCCCACTATTTTCCTTAAGAAATCGTAGTTGAAGTTTATATCCACATCCTTCTATCTCATTGTTGAAAGGTGAAAAAACTTGGTGTGATTATGCGCTTTTATACTTTCCATAGTCTAATATCTTTATAAATGAAATAGGTTCAAGTTTTCACTCGTAATACGTATTGAAAAGGATCCAGCGAGATCCGAAATTATTCACATAGATTATTAGATATTCTTTAATAGTAAATTATATATATATAGATAGATAGATATATAGATATATGTATATATAATGTCTGTGTGTGTGTGTGTGTGTTGTGTCTATGTTCACGCATAACCATGGGCGCCCGAAAAAGAGGGAAGGGTGGAGCCTGAGCCTCCCCTTGGCTCACGAAAACTTATTACATTTCTTAAGATTTTCTTAATACAGTAAAACCTGTCTTCAACGGACCCTTTATTAAACGGAAAACTGTCTTAAACGGAAATATTTCACGGTCCCATGAATTTTGGAGAACAAAACGTGTAAAACTCCCTTCATTAAGCGGAAACTGTGTTACGCGGACAACGGAAAGAAAAATAAACATTTAACGGAAAATTCTGAGTTCTGGACTACAGCGTTTAGAAGATGTTTAGACATTCTGTGAGACATATACATTACACTGTCTGCGATAAAATGTTCGTTCTTTGTTAAATATTTCTGGACAGTGTTGACCTTCCCCAATCACTACTCATATTCACCCCCACAAATTGACCTTAATACCCGCAACTTAATCAAGAATCATACGGAATGTCGGAAAGAAGAAAACGAAATAGAGGAAGAAGAGGAATACAATACCGAGTTCCAAGAAGAGTGTAGAATAAATACATATCAAGATTCTCTCAGAAGTTTAAGGGAACTGCAAAAATTTGCCTAACGAAAAAATGATTCTGATTCACTTAGTATAATTTCTCAGGCTAAAGTTTATGCGGAAAGTCAATCAGCCAAACAACAATGTACACAGAAATCCCTGCTTGGCTATTAGAAAAATAAAGAAAACGTGTGCATAGCATATTTTGTATTCATTTTAATTTTTTTGTGTATTTATCATTAGAAGAAAGAAGTACTGTAATCGAACAATGTACGTACAGCAATATATTTTCCCAGTATACCCCTTTATAAGCATGTATATATATTTTTTTTTTTTTTTAAAGAAAGGAATGGTCTACCTCCACTAAGCGGAAACCTGACTTTAACGGAAATTTTTGCAAGTCCCGCTCGATTCCGCTAAAGACAGATTTCACTGTACAAATAAAAAAATACCAAACGTACTATAGCAACCAGAGATTTGAGCCCCCTCCCCCCCCCTAGAAAATTTTCTTCGGGCCCCCATGCGCATAACATCGACATAGACACACAGATTTTGTTCATTCTTCCTTGATTTGAAAGATCATAATTTTCCAATAGTCCCATATAAATTTAATCAGGATGCAATGGCAGTCTTTGGGGCTAGACAATGAAACACCTCAATGGGTGTAGTGTGAAAACAGCAATTAACCGATTTTAATATGTATATGTCCACACATAGCTTCTACACAGGGTGCAGCGATTTTGATCATTTTATTTCTTATTTATTTATTTATTTATTTATTTATTTATTTATTTATTTATTTGCAAGAGTATTCTTTCCTTGCAGTATCACGTAATTTCATAAGGATCTAAGAACAGCCTTCTAAGTTAAACCACGAAACTCCTCAATAGCTGACAATGTTCATAATAAAATTGTGCATATGATCCGCATAACTTCGACATAGATGAACTAATTTTGATGATTCTTTTTTGTTTGAAAGACTTTTATTTTTTATTTTATTTATTTATTTATTTATTTTTAAATTTTTAATTTTAATTTTTTTTTTCATGTAAACTTTGTAATTATCAAACAAAAATCTTCAGCACTAGATTATGAAACTCTTCAACGGCTGATAGTGTTAATATCGTAACTGGCTGACTTCATTGTGTGCATGTTTACGCATAACTTCAATATAGATATTACGATTTTAAGTATTCTTTTTCGGTTTCATAGAATATACTTTTTCGCAGGTTGCAATAAATTTTATCAGGAACTGATTATATTCTTTAGAGTTAGAACATGAAACTCTTCAATAGATTATAGTGTTAATATCGTGTGTATGTTCACGTATAATTCCATAACATTTGCACCGATTAACCCCTTCCACTACGATATATTTTCTGAATTCTGATAATTGAAGTATAAGTTATAAAAGTGTATTATAGATGATTTATCATTATATAACTTTCAAAACATCAATATAGTAACCCTACGTGATGCTACAATAGTTTAAATTTTGAAATAGTTTAAATTGTGCGATTTGGCACCGCGAGACCATGACGAGCTAGACTCGTCATTTCAGTGCAAGGTGTATATGTGTGTGTGTATGGTCACGCAATGTTTCGTAGGCTTGGCCCTCTTTATAGGAAGTTAGTATCCTGTCTTTAGTTTAGGTACCTAACTAAACTACTGGGGTAAAACCAACGTGGAAAAATAAATAAACTTAAAAAAAAAAAACTTCAAAAACACTCTAAAATCCAGAAAATAAAATATCAAAAAACAAGATTAACAAACTTCAATAAAAGCACTAAAAACCAGAAAATAATAATAATAATAATAATAATAAAGCGGTTAAAAGCAGAAATTAATTCAATAATACCTATAAAAAAATTTTTAAAGTCTGCTAATCCAAACAAACTAATACCTTATAAACTATCATCGAAACTAATTTTATATTAGGTATCAGTGGCGTAGCACACTTTTGCGGGCCCTCCCGCAAAGTATAGAGAAGGGACCCTAGTTGTAAAGCCGACAAAAGTAAGGTTGAAGCTCTACTTCTTTAAATCTTTATTCATCGCAAGACTTTGGGGCTCCGTATACCTCGGGCCCCCCCGTACTGCGGGGGTTGCGGGGGCAGCTGCTACACCACTGTTAGGTATTAATTTATTTGGCTTAGCTCAGACTTCAAAAATGTTTCAAAGACAATAATAGTCAATTATTTTCGACTTTTAAGTACTTAATTATTATTATTTTCTGCTTTTCTTAGCTTATTTATCTATTTATTTATTTATTTTTATTTATTCATTTATTTATTTTATTTTATTTATTTATTTTTATTTTATTTTTTTTTTTTTTTTGCTTTTTCAGTTTTTTTTTTCAAAAATATTTTATTTCAATATATTTTCAAAATATTTCGAAGTTACTATCGTAGCACGGAGATATTCGTTTGATTAATGTTAATACCGACTTCAGTTACTATTCATAAAAGCTAAATATTCATAAAAAGAAACGATCCTTGAGTGTTGTAGTAGGGTATCTCAGTTTTTACTTTATTCTAAGGAGCACGAGATACTCATTTGCTCAGTGCGAATGTGATTCTTTATATATAGGTCAAATCAAGCCCAACTTTAATACCCAAATTAAAATAGGTTAATGTAATAGTCAGGAAGAACAAAAATAAACGATAAAAGAATCATTCTTTGTTCATAAATATAAACCAGCTTTAAATCTGGATTTTGGTAATATTGATAAAATCTGGCTACCTACCTTTGATGTGTATTTAGGTTCTGGCAACAGTGACGAAGCCTAGACACCACACTTCTTTGAAACTTAACTCTTTCTTTCTCCCATTGTGCTCTGCTTGTGTTTTAGTACCTATTTTTACGTTACGCTTATTTGGTTCCTGTTCCCATACCATATTCTTTTAACCGTTTTTATCCTTATCTTACCATTGAAGACAGAACTAGTTTGTTCCGATACGTCTGGACAATATTTAATTTTCTTACGGGAGGATATTTGATATGTAACCAATTTTTGTTCATTTGAATCGTCCTTTCAAGCACCTACATAATTTTAGATATTAGTTGTTTTCATTGTTTTAAACCCTGAACAAGGTACTACAACTACAAATGTCTTTCAACGACTTTTTTTTTGGTCTTTTTTAAAGGTTGATTGCGGTTCAAAATTTTTCAGATCTATAGCAATTAAATTTAAATCAACTGTAAGTCGGAAATTGCATTATGCTTTAGAATTGATGGTCCTATTTATTCAGTAAGCCCTAAAATTTAGGCACTAAGACTTTAAAAACCAAAAAAGAAAAAGAATACGAATAGATAAGTAAGTTGTTTTGAATTCTTCTAGTGCATTTATTTATCTAATACATTTTACTTGCACAGCATAATTCGGAGTGAGTAGAGTAACATTCCATAGCTTGCTACTTAAGATGAGAAGAAATTCAAAATCAGTTGAATCTTAAGTATGTTATTAGTGACAAATAAAAATATAACTTACTTTCGTAATTTAAGCTAAGAAAAGACAATTACATACACAATAAATAAATTAATAAATAATAATAAAATCCTCTTACTTTTGATGCCCTCTAATCGCAATATGCACTTTGTCTATATATTTCGAGTAAAAATCTATACTCATCAGCAGGACGAAGTGATTCGAAAATCACAAAGATTAAAACACATTATAAGATTCAACACGGACATAATAAGCTAAAGTATAATGATAAATGCGACTAAAATTAAATATCTAGTTTGCCATCTTGTTATTGAATTAATCTTTCAGTTTAATTCCTTTGTAATTTTAAACGCTTTCTAAGTCTTTGTACTAATTTTGAATACTGGTGTGTACTTGAAATATGTACACACTTTGAAAATGTATTGTTTGTGTTTAGCAAGCAGCGAAGGTTATAGCAGTTTTATTTTAGTTTCAGATATATAATTTAATAAAAGGTAAACTCTTTTCGACTATGACGTCATCTCTAGATTGACTAAAGAACTGGTAAGAAAGGATATTAAAAGTTAAGACATGGCAAATTTAATCTTAGACAACAAAGAAGACAAATCCTATGCTTTAAACTATTAGAAAATATATATAATTTTTTGGTGCGTTTCAAGCATTTAATTATGATTGATTTCTTTTAATCCAATTACTTAGTTATTTTGCATTATATTTACAGACTTAACGGATCATATCAAGCCTTACAGGAAGGAACATTGCCGGATACTTTGGTCGATTTTACTGGTGGCTTGAGTCGAACCATTGATCTTTTAGGTGAAGAACATATTGATGATGAAAATACTTTATTTAATATGCTTCACGAGTACTTCCAGAATCATTGTCTTATGTGTGCTTCCATTACCGTAAGTATCAGAAAGCTACTATTTAATACCGTGAATAGTATATTCCAAAACATAACGTCCGATGTTACAGAAAACATCAACGTGACGTTCGTCGAAGTCTGCTCTAAATACTAACACACAAAATAGTTCCTCAGTAGAGAAATAGGCAACATTAAGGAACATTTGTTGGTGTTTCACTCGTTTTGTTACTTTTAGATCCATTTCGCTGACTTTTCAACAAACTAGAAGAGTTTCATTTTTTGCTGACACCAATGAAGACATTTCACCAATAAACCTCTTCGAACAAAGTTCCATGTATCCCAAAGACTTCTTAGTTACAATTCTTCTGCATTATTTATCTTCAGGTACTATATTATACATCGAGTGCTTCTTGTATCACCACGATGTAGGAATTTGTAGTTTTTTCTATCAACATGGGCGTCTGCAGAATTTTTCGCAGGAGGGAGTAAAGTTTGTAGTCCTATGTTCTTTTATCTTTATTCCTTTCAATTACTTGTCCTTTTGAAAAATAACACTTAGTTAGGAATAGGTAAGGGAAAAGACGTGGAAAAGAACAATCTAAGACCTGATTTGTATAGCACTATCCCGAAATTCATGACATATTTTCAACAAAAAGAGAAATGATTTAGTATTTTCCTACCACATAGTATGACAGGTACTTTTACAACAGAAGTTTGCAAATGTAAAGAAATGAAAAAAAAAAAATTATAATTAAATTTAGAAAATATTTCTCGTACTCGGAAACTTAATTTAAATTATTAAATCACTTGAACTCCAGAACCCAACCTTCTTCCACCTTCCGGACGTCCATGTGTATCAGTGAAGAAAATCTTACCGGCGTTTGTTAATATGTGTTGTGCAAATCTCTATTTCTCTTCTTGCTTCAGCTGTATGTACCTTTGATGTTTCTCGAATCTGATTTAAATCGTATTCTTGTACTTATTTGCAAGGAATCACATTCATCCCTCACAGGTGCTAGATTTTCAGTATCATTCACTGAATGCAATCTGTCGTAAAATCTTAGGTGTCATATGCAGAGTTCTAATACTATACAATACTCAAAAACAACCTATATAAAAGAAATCCTATTAGCAAACAAAATGTATGCTATTCTTTCTTACTCTGCACCAACCCGTGTTTGCCCCTTAGTTTTAGTTGTATTGCAGAATTTCAGTACACACATATACATACACACAGACACACACACAATAAAAAAAATTTAAAATGTTATTAAAGATTGAGCTATGTTTATGTGACTGAGATATGAAAACTTTGCGTGAACTACCGTATACAAGAGTTGTTTCAGCATTCAATAATGATCACTGAAGAGAAATCAGTAATAAACATACGCTGTTTTTCTTTGCTTTCTTTTGATATATATAACTTTCTTTGTAGTTCAATACTGAGAAATATTAGCATAAGTTTTAAGTTAATACTTGTGGAAGATTAAGAGTGTATGTGTAAATGAAGAATTTGAGCTCGTACTTGAATTTTTGAAAACTTCTTTGGTACCATACCAAACTACATTTATTTCATAAAAAGTCTGTTGAATATTGTAAAACTTAAAATTTTATAATTTCTTATACGTTGATATAATTCTTACAATTCTTAGTTAATATCTGTCTTCCCTGTTTTGTACACATTATCATATGAAGTATACTTATATCTGATTTGCTTGGATAGTAATATACCCTACTTTAAGCACAATGAAGTGGTTTGTTATTTCCTTGTGTAGTCTTAAAATAAAAATTTTGTAAATTTCAATCAGTTATTAAATATGAATGCTGTATCTTAAAATTTCTGACAAAAGGGAACTTTTCAGAGCAGCCGTTTCCAACTGAATGCTCTGTGACATCACAGTTTGCTGCTCACCTTCTCAGCAAATCATACAGAGCAGAGAAGGAGCAGGCCAGAAACCCGACGTTAAGAAAGAACAGTAGCGGCAGGCAAACAAGAACACCTATAACGTAGTCGATGGTATCCATAACTATTCGTTCACTGCTAATCCATTCCTCTACCCTATTCTCTTCCCTCTTTTGTTCTAGTGTTTCTCTTTGCTATTCCCCTGATTGCAAAAGCATGCTCCCATGTCATAGAGAGGCAAGTTGGAAATGACTGGTTTAGAGTCTGAGTTCCAGTAGGCGCAAAATATTAACTGTGAGAAGTAGTAACTTTAATTAATAACCCAATGGTTTATTACATGTGTATCTTAATTTTCTTCATGCCTTTTTTTCTTTATTTTTTAGCCTGCTTCTTTAGACGAAGTAGGAGTAGAAAATGAAGTGGGACTTGTGCAAGGAAGAGCGTATGGCATTACAGCTGTGAAAAAAATTACCGCGTAAGTTACTATAGCTATTCGATACTTTCATAAACTCTTTTTATTCTATCTTATAGTTATTTCCAACTCTTACCATTCTCAATGTAAATACTCCGTTCCTAACTTATGAGATATCCTATGTACTATTGCATATTTAAACAAAATGAATACTACTTTTGTAGTCAATTTTCGCCAAAAGGAATGTTAAGTTCATTCTCGTACCTCATATACCTGGGTACGTAGGTGAAGAACTAGGAGCTCGAATCAAATACCTTGGATCGCCGCAATGGTTGCTAATAAAAACCAACAAATATAGCTATTAGGAATGTAAAATTATAGCTGTAGTTTATAAATGTACGTATAATTAAACTAAAATAGCCCACGAAGCCATGCACAAAAGACTGTGGCCAGCCAGATAGCACACATTTAACCGAGTGATACGTGGTCTACACCTTGACTCCAACGCCATTACTTCTCTTAGAGTTAGTTATCTCTTAATTCAAGTAGCTCCATAAATATATATGTCTCATGACGTTGAGTCCACGCCAAAAATTATGTTCTCTTTGGAAATTGAATCCCAGACAACATGTACGAAAAGCATACGCACTAAACTTGCGTCTAGACAACATATCGAAGATAAAGTAACTATATACGAATATAGGAATCATATGACATTTGAGGTTTTTTTATTTTATTATTTAGTTAGTAAGTTAGTTATTTTCTTCTATAAATATTTTTGACAAATTGCTGAAGAATTAATCAATATTTAAATAGATAATGTATCCACTTTTGCACGTCAGGATTTTATTCATTTACTAAACAATTTCGATGCTCTCTGTGATCTTGATCACCATCAATTTTGACTGCGTCGCTGGAAATAATTTTACCCCTTCATTTGTTATGAAACTAAGAGTACTGTCCTATAAAATAAAAGTGAGATCTCTGAGTATCCGAAAAAACATTAGATTACATCACTAATTCACATTTTTTTTAACTTTCACTTGGTTTTTTTATCAGTCATAATTGGTTTAGGTTGAGTCATGATAACAGTTTCAAATATTTTTATTGTGAACTTTCAATAACCGTTACTATAAGGCCATTACATTATTTTAAACTTGTTAGTAACATTAATATTGGAATGCCAGGTGACAGTTAAGAAGTGCAAATTAGTAATGTAATCAAATGCTTTTTTGAATTCTCTGGGTGTCTTACTTTTATTTTATAAGACAATAAACTTATATAAGAAATATGGGAGTAAAAAGATTCCGAACGACACAGTCAGAATTGATGGCGATCAAGATTACCGAGAAGATTGAAATTATCCAGTGAATGATGAAATCCTGATATATAATGATAGATCCACTTTTCTTATGTACACCATACCATGTGTCCTATAGCTTCAATCAGTAAATATTAATCAATATATTTTGTTTCAGGAGTAGAAGCAAGTTAACTGTAGTGCGACTTCGGGACCCGTTTGGTGAAAAGAGGTTGGATAAAGATGAAGAATATGAAAAGGATAATCCAGAAGATGAGTATGTAAATAAACTCTCTACAGAATAATCTTTGTGAGATTAAATTTAACAAAACATATTTTTTTTTTTTTATATAAATTACATAACATCATTCTGTTTGATTCTTGTGACTTTTATTATTCAAATAGTACTCGAATTATGCTGTTATTATTTTATAGAAATGAAAATATTTCGCTAGTGTACTCTTACAATATACATGATCAACATTCATTTGATTCAACTTCTGAAAAAACTCAAATTATTGAACAATTTGAACATTTTACCGGTACATAACGAAAGTATGTGACATTAATATTGGAAGACTGACAAATTTTTAAACGTTGTTTACTACTATTAAGTCTGATTCTTAGATAAGAATTTATTCTCATCTTTTAATTTATTAAATTTTACGCCCTTATTTTTTCGTAGTTAAATTGCATTGGGAAACCGATCTTTGTTGACTACTGTTATTTCTGTCAAAAACTGGTAAACTTTCAGGAAAATAAGTTTATTTTCAAGAAAAAATTAACAAGTGGTATACTTTCAATGAATCTATCGAATAATTACATAATTTCTTCACGGATTACAGCACGGAAAATAGTAAAAAAAAAAATGTTTTTTTTTTTCCTTATTATGAAAGCAATAAACATATCTTTCTTTGGTAATTTCAGCGCTCTAACGTTCAGAAAATACTAAAAATACATTCTTCATTTTTCTGTTGCTTCAGAATTGATCTAATATGTATATACCACATATGTATAATATATATACCACAAGATTAATAGTGTTACCAATCCAACATAGTTTTATTTTTTCCACTACGTCAGTTTGTTACAAATTTTAAATCTACATGTATAAGGAAAACGCACAATACCACACTTGTTATGCAGTGCTGCAAACTAAGGACTCTACGGTATCACAAACACCGAAAATCAGCAAAATTGTATAGGATTTTACAACAGTAATAACGCAAAGACGGACGTGCTAGCGCATATCCAAAACACCTTAATAGCGAATATTACTGTCGTCATATGAGATATTTCAAACAATGTTACAAGTAATTGAAAATTTGACTCTCTTAAAGGACTTTATTTCGACGAAGTTTTTAGATAAGTATCATATGCAATTCCATATATGGTTTTTAATAGACATGAAGATGATAATGCTGTTTACAGCAATTTGATATCTCAAGCCATTCGGGATATATGAAGAAAATGGTAAAATTTGATATATTGCTTAAAATAGCATATTTAAAGGAACTTTTAAAAACAACTTATGATTTTCTTTGCTTCTATGACATTACAACAATATGTTTTGGTAGGTATAATTACAATAAATTCTCGGAATTACATAGTTTTAAGCAATGTTGCAAACTTTAACAGTTATTACCATATCTCCAGAATGGTTTGAGATATTAAGTTGCTGTAAATGGCATTTTGATCTTCACATTTATTGGAAAACATCTATTCAATTGAATGACGTACTTATAGGGGAGGTTTTCGAAATAAAGGCTCCTGAAAAAAAAATCAAACTTTCAATCCCTTGTAACTTTTTTCATTCGAAATCCGTCATGTATCACGATCATAGTATTGGACACTAAAGTACTTGGGATGTGCGTTGTCTCGTCTATCACATTTGCGTTATTACTGGCGTAGAGGCCACCAAAATTTGGATGTTTGTGATACTGTAACGCTCTTAAATTGCAACACTGAATAATAAATGTAACACTGAATAATAAATGTAACATTGTATGTTTTTGTTTTCTCGTTTAACATGCAGATTTCAAATATGTATAGTGCCATTGGAAGAAGTACAGCTTTATGTTGGATTGATAATACTATTAATCTTGTGGTATTGAAGGGTATGCGAAGCAATGTCTCCCTGTCGATAGTTACAAAATTTCAGCGTTCTTTTTATTTGTTAGTTTAAAAGTTACTTGCAGCTTTGAATATAGTGTACACGTATGTTTTGTTATCCCTGTTACCCAGATACAAAAGACAGTATAATAATAATAATAATAATAATAATAATAATAATAAAAAGTGAAGTGGCTTCACTTCAAGATGTTTTCCACGCTTTCGGCAGTTTGAATATTCGAAACATCACGTTTCTAGATAATCTATTATTATTATTATTATTATTATTATTATTATTATTATTATTATTATTATTATTATTATTATTATTATTATTATTATTATTTGTTCGCTCTCTACCTTCGGTTCGCTGAACACTATTTGAAACAATATATGAATTTAGTTGCAATTAAATCTGCATGCTAGAGCCACATATTGGTGGCACCTCAGGTATACACGCCTATTAGAATGAGGGAACTTCTATCTTAATGGCTATGGATTAAATATATATATATATATATATATATATATATATATATATATATATATATATATATATATATATAATTTAAACGTAACAATTGATACGCTAACAGTATGAAGTGGAAAACTTACAGAAATGGTTCTCTGTTTATTATATAATAAATGGAGAAAACAATTGATCAATGTTTTTACATTACATCCTCTATAGGTGTGAATTTATTGAAATAATATAAATAATAAAGAATGGAAACTTTAGACTCTGGTTCTATAGATAACTTTTAATTTCTTTACTTTCATATAAACTACAATCAAAGCTTTCAAAATTAATTTAAAATATTAAAAGCTATTCTATTTGTATAACATTAGAAATTTTAAGAATGTTCTTGCCTATTCAGCAAATAAGTTTAAAACATATACAATATTTTCACAAAAATAGTATGTATTGTAAAGCTTTGTTCCATATAGGTTGTAGGTAGAGCAAGGTAAATAAAACGAGTGTTCAGAATCGACTCCCACTACAGTTTTTTTTATTATTATAAAAATCCTCTATATAACAGTATTTATAGAAATACTACAATGCAATTCTCCTCTCAATTGGGTTAGAAATTAGGTAGTTCTTGACCCTGAGGCCGTGGACAGAATCTCTACAGAGCCCCGTGGCAAGCTAAGCAGAGTGACAAAGGAATTCTCAATTCTCTGTGGCAATTAGTGGGGAGGTTAGTAGTCACAGAGCCCCGTAACAGGGTAAGAAGCTGTGGTAAGATTCCTAACAGAGCCTTGTAGCAAACTAAGAAAGGAATAGCCAAGAGTCCCGTGGTAGACTAGAGGCTTGGGGTTAGGTTACTCCTAATGTTCCAAGGCAAACAGTAGGAGGGACACCAGAGAACTGGTAAAGAACTGCCGGTTGCGTCCCATTATATAGGCGTCCTGGCGGCGCGGCGGTGGCGATCCTACTCCGATGTCATCCTGCGCTTCGAAAGAGGAGCCAGAGGTCCGTCGTCTGCTGGTTATAGTAAATCCACATAGTGCGTAGTACCCTTACGTAAAACCATGCGGTTGTGTTTGTAAACACAAACATAGATTATTGTCTGTATACAATAGCATGTAGGATATTACAGTATAAATCAACAAAGATAATTTATAAATTGAATTTAAGAATTCTCCTTACATTCTTCTCTCTCTCTCTCTCTCTCTCTCTCTCTCTCTCTCCTTTTTTTATTATTACTTTTTACAAGCATTGTTCATTCTCTTCTCCGTTACTTCTTTTAGTCAAGCTGGACATTATTGCCTTGAGGAACTTCTGTTAAAGTCAACGAAATCCCCTGAATGGGCCCAAATGACTGAGTCACAGAAGCTTGGATTTGACTTGACAACGGAGGTAGATGGCGAAGTTTGGTAAGTTGGTCATGACTGTAAATTATTATTTGCTCTTTCTTTTAATAACGCCTCAATATTAGGTTAGGGACGGAACCTCACCCGGAAGCACATACTCAAGTCAAGCATACTTTTATTATTTATTTTTCTTCCATCACATACAATGCTTAAATAGTAAACGTATGAGTCGAATACATCATACATTAATAACAAAACGTAGAAAATGTTATACAAATATCTCAATATTATGTAATATTAAGTCATGCAGAATTATGGTATTTTTTTAAAAAAACTCATTTGACAATCATTCATCAATCGAGTAGTACCAGAAATGTAAATATTGTCTAGAGTTGCCGCTGTTAAGTCTACGCGTATTACTTGAATGAATTATTCTTAATGTCTTTACGCATTACTACATCTAGGCAAGTCATTCAAATATTTTTGACTTATTTGATTCATTTTGTTTCGTTTTAGTTTCATTTATCTTCCGTGGTGCAGCATTTTGCTTTCTTTCTTCGAAATGTTAGATAAATATCTTATAAAAAGACTTTTAAAAAAACTTTGGTTTACTACAATATAAAAAATGCTATTTTGATTCCTGGTTTACATTATATATACTAATCAATAATATTATAAATTCTTCAGTCAAAACAAAGTTGAAGGTCTGCATAAATGTAATATTTTTAGCTTAATTATTCTTTGGTATTATTCACATTCTACCTCCTAATGATTTGTATATATGCTCTTATGATGATTATAGTTTTGTATGCTTTCATGTTATAAAAATATTTTTTCGTCTTGCATTACCAGTAGGGTCTTCTATTTCAATATTTCTAAATTATTTATTTTTAACGATTCACAATGAAATGATCTGACGTTAGAAACAATGACTAATAACCCTATATTTGCTAGAGAAAAATTCTTCTACAACAGAGGTTGATAATACTTCTGTTACATTAAACCTCAAACTACCAACGGGGGGTACTTTGAGCCCACCACAGTATTTTTTTTTTTTTAAATATCAGTTTTCTAATCGTTTCTTTAAAATTGTAAGAAAATATGTTATTGCTTAACATGTTTAGCTAAAGCGAATACCTTACGGTGGTTCAGATCGTACGTTAGTGTGTCTCATAAATTTGCTATTTTAAGTTGGTGGGCACAAAGTAGATGTGACTGACATTTAGAAGTGTCATTCCTAGATGGCAGCATAATAAATAGCTATTCGTCTTATTCCGTGTACTGTTCACTTCAGTCACTGAAGATTTTTGTGAGAGTTTCTAATTAGTTTCTTTTGCGAGAAATATTTCATCTTAACAGATAGGCACAAAATACCCCCCCCTCCCTTCCTAGTCCGCGTTGCAAAAAAAAAAAAAAATGTCTAGGTAGTGCGACGGTTAGATGAGACCCTTTCTGTAAAGCATAAAAACGCTTTGCTCCTTTTCCCTTCTCGTTGATCTAATGTCACCTGTGATTTCGCTATATGTGATTCTGAGTCCGACTTTAGGGAAGAACGTATTACATAATTATTCTAATTTCCATTAGAATTGGTAATTATTACTTTTAATTTCTTTTTCATGTTAAACTTACTGCTGTGGAATATTGATGTTCATAGTGTTGCATATTAATATTAAATGTATCTAAGCAGTTAAAGAAGTTTTCACAACAAAATAGAGAATCTTAATTATTAGCTAAATACGGAAATACGTAAATGAATTATTTATATTGAAGTATTTCCTGCAGGAACACTATTAATTCATACACTAATTAAAATTATTTTTGCCGGATGTTTTACATTCATAATAATTTACGTATTTTCATGATTAAATAAACCAACACAATAAAACAATGTTGTCTTGTTCTAGGATGCCTTTCATTGACTTTTTATCTCACTTCAATGAGCTGTGTCTTTGTCGAATAATGAAGACAGGAGGTGTTTTCCATCGAACATGGAAAGAGGAAAAGGTTCGAGGGAGTTGGACATTGGGAGAGATTGGAACATCGGAAGATAGAGCTGGAGGAAGTGATAACTTTCCCGAGACGTTTCTCAGGAATCCACAGGTGAATTTACATATTATTTTTATATGTGATATGTTGTAAATGATATTTGCCTTTTAACTCATTTTTAATGAGTTTTTTTTTTTTACCAGAAACTGCCTGTTTGTCCTTGTGTCACTCTGGGAGACACAGTCTCGAAAATTACTTGACGTATCACCATCAATTTTGGCTAGAATGTAGAGTCAGAAGTTAGGAATCCAGTTCGTTGGTACAAGTTGGATCCATTGAGGTACTCCCAAAGTATGGACAATTAGAAATAAATTCCTCTTGTATTCCCATGAGCGGGTGTGTATAATTCTCACGATGCAAAATAATAATATGACTGTAGAATACAATGATAAAATAAAACTGACTTTCTACTCGACATATCTATGAAACTAAATGACTTTCTACTCGACATATCTATGAAACTAAATGACTTTCTACTCTACATATCTATGAAACTAAATGACTTTCTATTCTACATATCTATGAAATTAAATGACTTTCTATTCTACATATCTATGAAACTAAATGACTTTCTACTCGACATATCTATGAAACTAAATGACTTTCTACTCTACATATCTATGAAACTAAATGACTTTCTATTCTACATATCTATGAAACTAAATGACTTTCTACTCTACATATCTATGAAACTAAATGACTTTCTATTCTACATATCTATGAAATTAAATGACTTTCTATTGTACATATCTATGAAACTAAATGAATTTCTACTTGACATATCAATGAAACTAAATGACTTTCTACTCTACATATCTATGAAACTAAATGACTTTCTATTTTACATATCTATGAAATTAAATGACTTTCTACTCTACATATCTATGAAACTAAATGACTTTCTACTCGACATATCTATGAAACTAAATGACTTTCTACTCTACATATCTATGAAACTAAATGACTTTCTACTCTACATATCTATGAAACTAAATGACTTTCTATTCTACATATCTATGAAATTAAATGACTTTCTATTCTACATATCTATGAAACTAAATGACTTTCTACTCGACATATCTATGAAACTAAATGACTTTCTACTCTACATATCTATGAAACTAAATGACTTTCTATTCTACATATCTATGAAACTAAATGACTTTCTACTCTACATATCTATGAAACTAAATGACTTTCTATTCTACATATCTATGAAATTAAATGACTTTCTATTGTACATATCTATGAAACTAAATGAATTTCTACTTGACATATCAATGAAACTAAATGACTTTCTACTCTACATATCTATGAAACTAAATGACTTTCTATTTTACATATCTATGAAATTAAATGACTTTCTACTCTACATATCTATGAAACTAAATGACTTTCTACTCGACATATCTATGAAACTAAATGACTTTCTACTCTACATATCTATGAAACTAAATGACTTTCTACTCTACATATCTATGAAACTAAATGACTTTCTATTCTACATATATATGAAACTAAATGACTTTCTACTCTACATATCTATGAAACTAAATGACTTTCTACTCTACATATCTATGAAACTAAATGACTTTCTACTCTACATATCTATGAAACTAAATGACTTTCTACTCTACAAATCTATGAAACTAAATGACTTTCTACTCTACATATCTATGAAACTAAATGACTTTCTACTCTACATATATATGAAACTAAATGACTTTCTACTCTACATATCTATGAAACTAAATGACTTTCTACTCTACATATCTATGAAACTAAATGACTTTCTACTTGCCACATCTAAAAACTTAAATATTTTCTAGTTTCAAATATTCATTTACCTTAAAGTACACTTAATTTAGGAAAAGTGCTGTATTTAAGCCTAGAATTGGTCAAATTTAGTTAGATAAGGAGTTTGGTTTACCGAAAACCGAACCAAACATCTTTACGTAGTATACATTGTGACATAGCTAGTTATTTAAACTGTGCAGCTAATTGTTGTAAAATTGGATAGCATGATATTTGATTACTTAAAATATAGCAAAGTTAATACGAAGAATTTTAGATGAATAGTAGTATTTATTGTTATTATGCATAAACAAAAAAGATGTCCACTTGCAGGTATGGTCGTGCTATCAAAGGCGTCGAATTGGTAATAGCAATCTTGGGTTCGAATTCTGCTTACGGCATGGATGTTATGTGTTATTCTTTACATCATTTATTTCATTAACATTCATTTTTCATAGTCCCCTTTTAACCTTAGGGATACAACTGTTATTACACAACTACTACAAGACTGTGACACGTAAAATTAAATGATATAACACACAAAAAGTGAAAATTGACTGACTGGACCGAGAATCGAACCCAAGACTTCCAGCATACCGTGGCGATGCGTTAACCATTATCCCACTCAGTCTGCTTCTTTGAACAGATGCTCACTATCGAGGTTGTTGCTCTCATCTCGGACCACGTGGGTTGTACCACAGACTATTGCTGTGATTGGACAATCCTGTGTCCATATACTGGGCACCTTATTACAGTTGTAATTTCATGTATGCTAATGAAAGGAGGAAACAACCGATTTTTTTAAACATGTTAGAATCCTTTATAGATGCGAATTCTATAACACACAAAGAGTGAAAATGTGACTGACTGGACCGGAACTCGAACCCGGAACCTCTGGCATACTGAACCCGCGACCTCTGTCCTTACGACTCCTAGAGTGAGAGAATGAGTGGCTGTTCTGGGAAGCGAACTCTGTTAACGCATTGGCACTGGATGTCGGAGGTTCCAGGTTCGAGTTTCGGTCCAGTCAGTCACATTTTCGCTCTTTGTCTGTTCTAGAATTCGCATCAATAGAGGATTCTTGTGTGTAAAAAAAAAAAAAAGGTTGTTTCCTCCTTTCATTAGTATATACACTATGTGATCAAAAGTATCCGGACACCTCCAAAAACATACATTTTTCATATTAGGTGCATTGTGCTGCCACCTACTGCCAGGTACTAATTATCAGCGACCTCAGTAGTCCTTAGACATCGTAAGAAAGCAGAATGGGGTGCTCCGCGGAACTCACGGACTTGGGTGTCACTTGTGTCAGAAGTCTGTACGCGAGATTTCCACACTCCTAAACATCCCTAGGTCCACTGTGTCTGATGTGATAGTGAGGTGAAAACGTGAAGGAACATGTACAGACTTGGCCGACCTCGTTTGTTGACTGACAGAGACCATCGACAGTTGAAGAGGGTCGCAAAGTGTAATAGGCAGACATCTATCTAGATCATCACACAGGATTTCCAAACTGCATCGGGATCCACTCCAAGTACTATGACAGTTAGGCGTGAGGTGAGAAAACTTGGATTTCATGGTCGAGCGGCTGCTCATAAGCCACACATCACGCAGGTAAATGCTAAACGACGCCTTGCTTGGTGTAAGGAGCGTAAACATTGGACGATTGAACACTGGAAAAACGTTGTGTGGAGTGACGAATCACGATACACAATGTGGCGATCCGATGGCAGGGTGTGGGTATGGCGAATGCCCGGTGAACGTCATGTGTCAGCGTATGTAGTGCCAACACTAAAGTTTGGAGGTAGTGGTGTTATGGTGTGGTCGTGTTTTTCTTGGAGGGGGCTTGCACCCCTTATTGTTTTGCGTGGCACTCTCACAGCGCAGATCTACATTGATGTTTTAAGCACCTTCTTGCTTCCCACTGTTGAAGAGCAATTCGGGGATGGCGATTGCATCTTTCAACACGATTGAACACCTGTTCATACTGCACGGCCTGTGGCGGAGTGGTTACACGACCATAACATCCCTGTAATGAACTTTCCTGCACAGAATCCTGACTTGAATCCTATAGAACACCTTTGGGATGTTTTGGAACGCCGACTTCGTGCCAGGCCTCACCGACCTACATCGATACCTCTCCTCAGTTCAGCACTCCGTGAAGAATGGGCTGCCATTCCCCAAGAAACCTTCCAGCACCTGATTGAAAGTATGCCTGCGAGAGTGGAAGCTGTCATCAAGGCTAAGGGTGGGCCAACACCATATTGAATTCCAGCAGTACCGATGGAGAGCGCCACGAACTTGTAAGTCATTTTCAGCCAGGTGTCGGATACTTTTGATCACATAGTGTATAAATTAAGTTAAATATTTTTTAAAAAATATGTATTTTGATGGACTTTTATAAATTCGTTGATATTTATAGCAGATTTACTATTGTTAAGTCAAGTTACTAATATATATAATTTAAATTTCTATCTTACCAAGCATAATGTGATAGAAAGAAAAAACTGAAAATGTGTTTGAAGAGTAACAAAACAAGTATTGCGAAAAAGTACATCATTGGAGTACATTATTTTGCTCCTTACATTTCTTACCTTTCATTTGCATACACTTATGAACACATTTTCGTGACAATATTGTTTAGAAGGGTACAAAATATTATTCTGTTCTTACTTTCTTCCTAGTTCAATATTATAATAATATTACGATTTATTGCATATTATTTATTTATTTTATTTTAAAGTATGTGTTCGACGTCAAACGTCCGGACGAAGAATTTGTCATACAAGTTTTGCAGTGGGATTCTGAAGAGGACCAACAGTATAGTGGAGTCCAAAAGCGTCTAATTGGTTTCTCCATTATGAAGGTGTGTTTCCAAAGAGGTAGGCTCTGAATTGCAGAACACAAAACCACCAATAAACAGACAATAAAACATAATTCTCATTAACCATTAATATTTAATCTACACAGCATAATTGAAATTTCTAATATTGTATGCTGATGTTTACGTTGCTTGTATTTCTATGACTTAATTGGCTTGTCTGAAACAAATTCGCGCTTCTAGAAACATGAGTGAGGAAATAATCGTCTGTGCCTTCTTTTGCAACCATTTTAACATTCCGCAATGAATCAAGAAAAAAATAGTAGTAATGAACAATAAGGAAAATTGAAACTTATTTTGCCGCTACGTTTTCTAACAGAAGGAGTCGCAAAATTTTATTCTGGAGTTGAGATCCAGAGTAAATTTAGTAGATACTGATAGTGGAATACACTTGCTTGCCTTGCAAAACATTAGAGAGCCACGTTCCACCTTACTTGAGGTTATTCATGTGCAGTTAGAAGAAAGAGAAATAAATGAATTACATTGTATTTATCTATGAACAACGTTGGATAGATATTAGTACATATTGTAAGTTTCGATATGTCAAAACACAACTGAACGTAGAAAAGCACAAATATGTATGCATTGCGAGAGTACCGGTAACGTCAGTGTTGCCGTACAAGGTAATGGGAAGAGGAAGCCTAAGTTGAAAATCTCACACTTAATAGTAATGCTTATTGCCAAATGAGTAAAGTATAATTCTACATTTGTAACGTTTAACTCAAAGAAAATTGTCCCAAGATGAGATATCAATGGATATATCTCGTTGAACTGAATAAAATGATACATGTGAGTTTAAAATCTCATGCGTAGTTTTCGAAAAATGTAGGAAAACTAATTTTTATAAACGTAAGACTTGATACTGTAAGAGTCCCATGCCTTTTATTGAGGTGAAACTTATACTGAAATATATATAATCTTATTAACCCTTTATTGAGCAATGTTGCTCTCAAGCAACATCGCATTCTATTGCGTTATCCACACGAATTATAACTTCAGTGATCATTTAATTAGCATTATTGCTTTCATACAATATTCATATACATGATTTGCGGTTCGCTTGTTTAGATATTTCTAATCTTCGTCAACAGGAGACAGACAAATTTAGTATTGTAGAAGCTTTATCTCCTATGTTCCGCGAAAGTTCTTTTATCTTTTATCTTCTTAATTTGTGGTTTCTTGCTCTGTAGGAAGATACTTCAACGAAATTGCTGCTAATTACTGAAAGTATTCTTATGGTATTTGACTATATTAGGGCAATAGCAACACGTGAGACCTATTTTATGATAATGTTATGATAATTTTGTAACCAAAGTACAAAAATACTTTAATAATTACGAAATTATGATCAGGAAGACATGGTTCAACCATAAAAGCAAACTAAATATTTTAATGGTAATGCTATCAATGCTTGCCCATTAAAGGGTTAATTTATTCATTATGGGACTAGCAAGACGGCAATACAAAGTATGGTTAATGAAATATAGCCTAAAATTAACACTAACTCTTAAATTTTAATTTCTGTTTAATTAAAATATTGCTCAGAGATAAGAGATACAGTGTATCAGTCGATAGATCACATCAAGCTGAACAAAATAACATTTCTGAGGGTAAATTGTAATGCGTAGTTTTCGAGAAAATCCAAGAAAACTAACTTTTGTGGTGCTAAAAAGTATGTCATTCATCCTTAATAATAATAATAATTGTTAGTTTTTATTTTGCTATAAGACTGTTAACTAGGAAATTGTATCTATTTTGTTTATATTTTTCTAACGATGACATTTGGTGCGAGCGGCCCCGGGTTCGATTCATGGTGAGGACACTCAGTCGAAAAAAATGTAAAAGCTTTTCCAGGCAGTCATCCTGAGTGAGGTTTTCCTGCGTTTTCCTTATTCACACCAGGTAAATGCAGGGATGGTACCTAACAAATCCCAAGCAGTTTCCTTCCTTCTCTTTCCTCAGATAGTGTGATCGCCGAGGGACGTCATCCCTCATACGTTATAGGTTAACATGGCCCTAGATGCCGAAAGGCCAGATATCTAATTCCTAATCCTAATCCTAACGATGATACAAATACTCCTTTATTCACATACTACTTACATTTATATATGTATACTGTGAGAGAAAACATTTTCAGCTCTAATGCACATAAAAGAATCAACATGAGTAGACCATGAAGAACTTCCTCTCTCATTTGGTCTTATATTTGAAAGCTGATCCTCAAATTAGTAGCATATATGCTTATTTCATACTTATAATTTATATGCGATCAATTTTTAACCTTAAGGGATCCGGGGGTTTTGGGCTATTTTTTAGATTTTCAGTCAAGCAGCTACTGCATCGTCACTATTTATCCTAGAATCATTATTCATACTTCATTCTCTTCATAATAAAGCTGGCTTTCAAATGGTACCACTTGCATGCTCATACCATATACCAGGAGCGGGAAAAATCATGTCAAAGGGAAAATTTTGGAGGGAATTTTTTTCTCGCACTTTGGGCCCCTCTGGAGCGGCCCTGTATAAACGTAGCCATCAAAAAAAATCTGATAAATAGTACTTGGTATACTGAATGTGTGTGCCAAATTTCGAGTTTCTATCTTGAATAGCAAGGGCGGGAGAAATTTTATCAGGAATTTCCACCATGCCCCAAATTACCGTAAAACACCATGATCTCAGGTAAAAAAAAAAATTCCTGAGACATCCCTAATTACCCTAGGGTTATGTTTCGCCCATCATTCTCTTCAGAATAGAACTGCCTTTCAGGTGGTATGACTCACGTGTCTCCATCGTGTATCTAAGGCGGGAAAATCCCGAAAAAAGGGATTTTTTGGGTCTAAATATCCTTTTTTTTTAACTTTTAGCCCCCCTGGACCCCCCTGTTTTAACGAAGAGATCTGAAAAAAATATGGTAAATACTACTCTATGGACTGAATGCTTTTGCACAATTTCAATCTTCTAGATGCAAAAATAAGCCCGCAAGAAATGATACCGAAAATGTCCAAAATTCCCCTATACAGAAGTATATTTTGATAAAAATTCCCTGACACTTCTCTAATTACCCTAGGGCCATGTGTCGCCTCTCATTCTCTTCAGAATAGAACTTCCTTTCAGGCGGTACCATTCACTTGTCTCCATCATGTATCTAAGGCGGGAAAATCGCGAAGAAAGGGATTTTTTGGTAAAAATATCCCTTTTTTCAACTTTTTGACCCTCTGGATCCCCCCTGTTTTAACGCAGAAATCTGAAAAAATCTGATAAATACTACTCGGTGGACTGCATGTTTGTGCAAAATTTCAATCTTCTACGTGCAAAAATAAGCCCGCCAAAAATACTTTACATAAACCCCCCAAAAATATTACACGAAAATATATATTTTAGAATTATGACGTCATCACCTCCTATGTCTCGACGCAGGAAGGTGTGAAACCATACGTAATGTCTTCTACAATGCCTCTGGACTTGAAAAAAAACGGACGAAAAAGCTTAAATAGGAGAGTTATAACGCAATATACCATGAAACACCCCGTATGGTACAAATTGTACCATGGGATCTCCAAAGGGATAAACCATAAAATAATAGCTTCACTAGTATCTATTTTCTAATTTTCAATCATTACTTTTGGCGATATGTACTCTTTACTAATTAATGCCCATTTACTTAAAACATGATTATTCTAATATTATTGCAATAGATCGTTTTCAGACACATTACTGCACTATGGTAAATACACTACATGTTGCATTGTAACTGAACATTTCACGCTCATTTTTTTTTAGTACAAATGGTCCTATGCTCTGTTCTCAGTAGGAGAATAGATTTTTCCGTTCTTAGTCCAGAATTTGAGGCAATTAGTTGAACCAAGAAATAGCGAACAATCTAGAAAGCTGGAATTAATGATGTCGGTAATCGAGACTCTGGTCATCTATCACCTTAGTTGTTGGCCACGTTCCTTCTTGGACTGTAGTGCCAGAGTTTAATTTGAGGATGCATTACCATTAGTTTCCAGATCTCCTTGACTAAAAAAGACTGAATTAGGTCACTGAAGATCAGCAGATGATTTCAAACAACTAGATAAACATGTCTTTTTGTGATTTTTCGACTTAGTGTTTTGTTTCTGATAAGTCCAATAGAATCTTCCCGTAGTATATATTTAAGTTATTCATAACACAAGCAATCCGCTTAGCTCTTCTTCGGTCAAGTTGATATAAGTACATTTTAATGATCTGACACATTCTTGCGTGTATCAATTTAATATTTTTCATCGTAAGTATATTCTTCTAATAATATTAAAAGCAAATGCATCTACTTAGCCTACTCTGAATCTTGGCTACAGACTAGTATTTCGTGACTCATTCAAATACCAATTAATCAAAACTTACTACATATCGTATCCAATATGTATTTGATTTATAGTTAAGTTCTGTCTTAAGTTTGCGCTTCCATCCATTTATACTACAAACATTACAAAATTTAATAACAAATTTTAAAAAATAAGTAAATAAATAAATAAATAAAGGCAAATATGTTAATAAAAATTGATAGATCTAGTACGAGCCACTTACTGATACTGAATGAAATGTTTTGTCTAGAACACGAGGTGTTAATTCCTATCGACTGGTATGCATGAAATTATTTCCATTGTTGTCAAGCAACTTAATGGAAGAATAAACTAAGCTTGCTACTATTTTACTCATTACTATACCTACTGAATGTGTTTAAGAAATTAAATTTTTACCCAAATTTAATCTTATTAAATACAACTCTTAATATTTCTATTAAATATTGATTTTTAAAATATCTGCCAGCTATTTCAACAGCATTATTTGGAAGTTGAATAACTAGGATAACAGGAAGAATTTTTTAGAAAGAAAAAAGAAAAGAAAACCCTGCATAAAATGCTTCTTTTGATACCAAATTAAACTGATGTTGTCTATATAAAATGAAATGAAATTTTTGTGTTTTACGTCCCATTGTTTTTCCGGCTAGGCGAAAGGAGACGGTGGTGATGAGAAATTAATGAAATGGTGGAAACGGAAGAACCCCGAGAAAACTCACGCACACGGTGTTTGTCCATCACAAATTTCACTTTGCGCGAGCTGGAATCGAAACAGGGAGCCCATGTACCAAAGGTGAATGCTCTACAACTGAGCCACCGCAGCCCCTGATATTTTCTATAGTCTTTGTAGTTGAGTTATTGTAAAATCTTCATTGTGAAAAAAATTCTCTCTATATATTTTTATCGAACATGAAAATTTCACCCGTATAACACTTTTTAAGTAACTTACGTGGCTGACACACTTGACATGAAAACAGATGACAGATTGTTTTTGTAATTTAACTAATTAAATAAGAAAATGCAAAAATTCAGAGTGTTTTGTTAGGATCATGATTAAATAAAAGTTTGTTTGAAATTGATCCTTTTCAGCATAGTGACTATATTGAATTTTGTCTTATAAGTTAACGTATGATTCGATCGAAACATATGCTTCCGCCGCATACACAGAAGGTACACATACTAGTCATTCGAAGACCAAGTAAATAAGATATTTTAAACGAACATTTTATAAAACATTATTTTGCAATTGCTTTGATTCCTCTCTTGCAGGCGTACTCTAACATCAAATTTCGACTTCATAAGTTGAGAGAAATATTTCCAATGGTATTATCAACGGATCATGTGCGAACAAGAGAGTTGTATTATGAAGGTTTTTTAACGAAGGGAACTTACATTATTATCCCAACTACATACAAACCAGAAGAAATTGGTGAATATTTAATTCGTATATTCACAGGCCATGGAATTAATTTAAGGTATGTGAAAGCTTATGTGTTGTGATTTGTACTAAGGTTGAATTTCTATCTTTGATTTTATAAAAGGATAATTAATAAAACAGTTAATTGTTTCACTTTGAGCTTTTGCTTCTATATTTATATAACTTTTTTTTTAGAAATCCATTATATGTTACTTAGTTAAAAAAAATACATGGAATTCTCATTAGTGGATTTTTTAGTGAATAATTTCCCTCACTTACTAGGGATAATGGACTCTAATACCAGAAAAGTTTTGGTGGTGATAAAGAATCACCAGGAAAGATTCAGTGATTATAAAGAATCGATCTTTTCCTCGGATCCTATAAATCACTCATCGTTTAGTACATGATTTTCTTTCTTTAAACGTTTGCTGCGTTACGAGTCACCGGTGGCTCGTGAGATCTTACTTTGAGCTTCTGTCCACAGATGTCGACACGATATTTCAAATTCACAATTCAGCCATCTGTTGACAGAATCTGAAGCTACATGACGCCAAAGCAGGACGAGACACACGGTGACTCGTATAGCACTGAGATCCAAACTCAGTTTTACGCTGCCGCAGCAAACATGTTAAGTTGCTTTAGTAATTTAAATCATCAGAAGTGCCAATTCTTAGGTTGATTGATTCTTGATTCAGACTAAATGAATGAAAAAAAAAAATTGAAAATAATATACTTTGAATTAAAACTATTTTCCTTACAAATAATTTGTGCATTATATTCTCTTTTGTTTTGTCGTTTCAATGAAATGTAATAGTTTTATCGTCATTTTTCTATAGGGAGCTAAAGAAAGACTTTCCAATGCAACCAAATGCTTTACTTTCTTGCATATGTCGAAATCCAGTTTGTGTGAGTTTAATTATAATCAAAGGAGCTAGCAGTCTACCAACAAGCAAAGACAAACGAAGAAGTAAGTGATAATTAATGTATAATGACACTACAAATATTTCAACTTACAAACCAACAAAAAAAAGTGAGAATTAATAAAATATGTTTGTACAAGGTTTCACAGGAAGTTAATATATTAGATTTGTTTATTTAGAAAAAAATATTTTTCTGTAACACATTTCAAAATATAAGAAGAGCTGAAAAACAAATTCACAGCAAAAAGTATATTTGTTACTGTGTTCTTAGAGTGTAGTTTTGACAATTTGAAAACATTAGAATATTTATGCAAATATAGGTAGTATTGTACACTGTTATTTACAGTAAAAATTTAAGTGTATGTCTTAAGTGCATTTCTTTCTCTTTTTCTTTCTGTTAAATTCAAAATAAATCATACAAAGAAGTTTTTTCATGTTATCCATTACTAACTTGGCTACAATATGTCTAACAGTTGTAATATTAAGGGTCTTCACTACAGCGAAATTAAACTACCGCTAATTTTAGAGTTTTTCTGTAGTATCTTCGAAACAAATAAAAATATTCGAAAAACAGAAACCTAGTGAATTAGACAATACAATTTTGCATGTGATACCGTTATCACAACTCATCTATCTGCTTTCGATTTGCAACTGTAGATAGATTTAGCATTTTTTGCGGGGTCTGTAAATAGCGGCATACCAAAATCAGATAGGTGAATTGTGGTAAAAGTATCACATGCAAAATCATATTGTCTAGTTCACTACGTTTCTGCTTTTTGAATATTTTTATTGATTTTGAAGATATTACAGAAAAATTCTAAAATTAGCGGTAGTTTAATTTCGCTGCAATGAAGACCCTTAATAATCCTTTGATCAGTAATACGCTGATCTTAAAATTCTTGCCAAAGATTTCCATCATTTATCAAATAAATAAATAGAGTAGATTAGAATAGAAAATGTAATAACTCTCACTTAAGTATGTGCACTTGAAGATAAAGGAGATCTGAACCTACCATAGAATACCACCTTAGTTCCTCCGTTGAAATTTATTAGTGAATATTTCTTAGGACTGTTTAGAATTATTCTGAAAAAGTACACTCGTAAAAGATAAGAAAACTTAAAGATCAGACGCTAATAATGTGATTAAAAACGTAGCCACATAGAAATGGTCTTAAAAGAATATGAATTACTAAATTTTTCTATCTTTCGTTTAATCTATAACCAAATCAATATTTCTGCTCAGTTTTCTTCAGCGGTAGAATAATATTGTATGTTGATTTCTTCAAAATGTTGAGTTTGTTGAGTCAAATTTATATTGTAGTTCTTTCATTTTTCCTCTGCTTTTATGAGGAATGAAGATTAAAATAAAAATATTTTTATATGTGAATTCAAATAAATCGCATTAATAAATGGCTCTTAGAGTTTGCTCCAACATCAAAATCATTTTGATTATTTCTCATAATCGGAATAAAAATTTTTAATGAAGATTATTATTGTTGTTGTCTCTGCAATTATATTTTTCACACAATTAGCCATTTATATTTTTAGCCTAAAAATGGAAAAAAGAAAAAAATATAAGTCCATTGCTAAAGGTATTTTTATAAACCACATTGTAATTTGTATAATTTTAAATTGTAATTTGCAGTTATTTTCACTAATTTCAAAACTTCAATAATGTGTTTTTTCCAGGTAGTTGTGATCCATACTGTGTGGTAAAGTGCGAATCTAAGTCAGTGAGTACAGAAGTAATAAAAGACACAGTGGACCCTGTGTGGAATAGCATTTTTGTTTTCTATAGAAGAGATTTGGATAAACCCATCACTGTTGAGGTAATATTTAATACGTTGAAAAGTATTTAAATATATTGAGTAGATAGAAATTTCAGATAATTGTAGGTCAAAAACATTTAGATAATTATTTTCGAGAGTACTCCTACTGCATACAAGCAAACTATAGAAAGTACTTATACTGTATATATTGTAAACAAGTCAATACTTAGTCCAAAGCCTCTCTAGAATAACAGAATTTTATTAACATTTTTACAAAACTGTCTAATTTAGATTGTATAATTTGGACTTCGTCTACACTAACCTGTGCACTGGTTTAGTAACACAAGGAGAATGCAGTTAGTTAATAGCCTTTGATAATTTTATGTATTTTCTCGTCAAGTGATTAATGCATTAATTTAATCAAATAAATAATATAGAAAATGTGCACAATTTTCTTTTTCCAAATTAGAAAATCCAGATATTAACGAGCATGCGTAACAAAATGGGTATTTGGTTCAATAATAACTTTGGTTTAGATTATTTTAGATCAAAGTAGAATAGGAGTTAACCGAGGAGTAAATTAGCTCATGTAATTAGGTAAAATGGAAATATATTTCAATGAAACGTTGATACATTTTTTTACATAATATCTTTAGCTAATTTATTCTAATGTTCTCTACTTACCTCTCCTTGAAGAATATACTGTATAGAATATTCTAAAAATTTATCAAAATAAATTGTATTTTGCGTAGTTTCGTATTTCCATAGTGATGCGAAACCAACTGCTTGGGAGTAAACAACAAAAGGTGAATGACCTTCTATCCTAACTAACCTACGCTGACCTAGCAGTTATTGAAGTACTTTCAGTTTGTTACCCCCTCGATATTGTTAAAATTCCCAGGTTTTCCAATACGTTTATAGATTTAGGTAGTCTTTGATAAGAAAACTATAATTATTCTCAATTCAATGATAACGATCCTATATGATTTTTCTTAATTACATACTTTCAATATGTTATCATTATTTTTCAGATCTTCGACAAGAAACCTATTAAAAGCACATTTTTGGGCCATGCAAAATTTCCTGCGCGAGTCAATCACGAACTAGAAGCTGTGAGTTCAGAACTATTTAAAAAAGATAAAGAAGGGGACCAGAAAGTATCTGGAATTCTCGAAGTGGAAATAATGACAGACGATGATTTATACGCAGTGTGATTGATGACACACAGATCAATATTCTTCCCTTATTTTAACTCACTAGTATTAAAGTAATAGGAAATAAAACTGAAAACAAGAAAAAATCTTACAAAGATGATGTTAATGCAATATATATAAAAATCGCGTTGTCTTTTAATCTCAGAAGTAAGAACGAAACTAGAAGAAAGTGTTCATTTTATAACTTCCAAATATTTCGCTATTCTTAACAGTATTAAATTTTTATATGTAAATTTGATTCTTTCGCAATTTTATTTCATGCTAATGGCAGTTTAAATCTCCGATATTTAAAGAAAATGAAGTAGAATCGAATATAACAAAATGTAAGACCAGGAATATATTTTTATCCTTAGAATTAGTTTCACTTCAATACTGTTAGAATGTAGACAGGAAAAAGACCCAATTATTCCTCCCAGAATCAACAATTTATTGAAACCATATGGGTGATTGGTTTATCCCATTCTCAGATCTCTAGAAGCTGTTCAGGAAAATGCGATAGAGCATATGAATATTTTTAACTCTACTGCATAGGAATGTATTGTCAAATAGGTATTTTGCAAAATATAAAATAAATGTACGGTACATTAAATAGCACTCTGTCAATTGTTTGAGACAAGCTATATTAGAACAAGGAGCCAAAAACATTTCTTAATAGTCTATCATGAAGTATTGATTAGTTTAATCATCATTGCCATTTATAAAAATCTATAAAAGTCAGTTGAAATATCAGTAAGAATATAAAAAAGAAAAATAAGTTGGTCACGGTGCAAGATTTCAAAGTTTGCAGTGCTTGTATTTTTCTTTCTGAATGAAAAATTTAGTTTTTAAGTATTTTTCACTGCTGTGTCCATTGTCCTATTGCAATAAGTATTAATTAATGGTATTTTGGCTTCGATCGTGATTACAAGGAAGCTAGAATCGTATTATTTTGACAAATATTACTTAAAATTGATCTTATTGGGATTTGAATCGATTCACTAGAAAAACTGCAACTTTTACCCATATCATGACAGAACCCTATTGGTACTGATATCATTAATCGTTTTGGTTCAGGTTTATTGCATTTAATAACTATACATAAAATGATAAATAGTTATTAGAAAATATTAAGAATTTAGCATCGGAGATTTCAGTTTTCCCCAATGTCTAAACTTGAACAAGAATGCACAAGTTATTATATACAAACGTTAGTGCGGTTTCTTTCCTTTATAATGAGAAGGTTAAATGTATTATAAAATTATATTTTTAAATCTTGTAATGATAACGTTGAAAAATAAAGTGTCCTTGGAAATTTTAACAGAAAATAAAAGGTAGAATAATTATACATATGTTGCAACATAGTTAATAATAATAAGAAAAACAATGAGGAAATATAAAAAAAACTAAATTGATAACATTTTATGTACTAATCACGAAGTGTCTATGTGGTTACACTAATATACACTTTTGCATTTTCAATATGAAATGTTAACATATTTCCTTAGTCCATCGAATGGCAATAAAAATAGAGTTTTATCATAAAACGTAAAATATATTTGTTATATGTGAAGAAAACGTTTGATAAAGTCAATCAAGCCTGTGATAATATATGTATATACGTATGTGTAAATGAATGTAATCTGTTGATGTTTGTTTCAAAAGTGTCGAGCTGTTAATGTTTATGTCGTTATATTGTACAATGTGAATTATATCGTGTTAAAGCAATACAGAGTGATTTAATTGGATATGTTAAATCCAATTAAATGTATGATATTTTTACTGAAATATATACATATAGCAAGAAGCAAGTTGTAAATCATTAACGAAATCCACATTAATATTGATACTATTGATTAATATTAATAATGAGAGAGGTTTATTAGTCTATTTTCTAGGCTACCACAATTAAATATTTCTTATACTAACATTCTTTCACTTTATAATACCTTTTCAAGTTTCAGAAATAAAATTTCAAGCTACTAACGTACTATTAATAAACTGAGGAATAGAAAGTATTGGATATCATTTAATACTCTTTATAGTTCAGTTCGGTAATAGTACATCAGCAAACTTACTGTAAATAGAGATAGACATCTGCTATTTATTACTATATAATGCTTGTTGCACAATTGAGATAATGGTTATGAATGTATAGTAGTTATAAATATCCAATTTGTCCTAGTCAAAGGATATTGATTCAATTTATGGATAGATTGTACCTGTCATGTACTAAAAGGGAAAGGAATAACTTGTAACACAAATAGCAAATTATTTTGAATGTATAGCAGGATCAAAACACTTCGATATGAGCGGTTACAGAGAAAATGTTTTTAAGTCGGTTAAAATGAAATAAAATTTTAATTTCAAATCCAACATTTATGTTGTTTTGAAAATGAAATGAAAATGAAATCTTGAAGTTTTACGTTCCACGGTTATGCCGGCTAGGCTAAAGGAAACGGTGATGATGAGAAATTAATGAAATGGTGAATGAAGAAAGTGGGAGGAAACGGGAGAACGAGAAACCCCACGCACACGGTATTTGTCCACCACAAAGCTCACTTGGCGCGAGCTGTGATCAAACCAAGAACCTCGTGCACCAGAGGTGAACGCTCTACCACTGAGCCATCGTGGTCCCAGTTATGTTTTGTGAATTAAAGGGGAAGAATGATAAGTGCAAGCTAATGATGGAAAAATTGATGATGATTTGATTACAATAGAATAAATACTTGCTTATTAATATTAAGTTTTTTTTCTTTAAAAAAATTGTGTGTGAACCGGAGTACATATTCTGAAGAAATTAAATTTGGTGTAATATACAAGTGCTGAAATATAATTATATATATTGATGACCATAATATATTTCCACGCAGAATATAAGTCTTTGACATTGCTATTTATATATTGAGAGGAATAACACGTTCTTTTCTCTTATCACGAATTAAGTACATTTTTAAAATTTATTTTGGGTAATTATTTGAAAAGGTTTGATATTTATAGCAATTGTGAAATTTAGGAAGATAATTAAGAATTAAATCAATTAACTTCTGTTTACTTATTAACTCTAGGTATAAATACAGTCGAAAGCCAATTCACACTGAATGTTTACCAAATTAACGATAATAATGATCATAACTTTATTAGTATTGTGTAAATATTTTGTTGTTCTCTAATACAGTTTTTGTAATTTTCTTTCATGACACTATGCAATTAAGTGGTTGCAACCAGTGTTGGATCTATAAACTGCAAGACCCCGCGGTGCGGCGGGCGGACCCTAAGGGGCCCAAAGACTTTTAAAGGTCCCCTTACACCTGTATATACTAATTTTTTTAAACACTTGAAAAAGAATGACATTTTCACAATAGTTCAATTACTCGAACCAAGTAATGGGCTACCAGGACTGACGACACACGAGATATCTCTTACTTTCAGTAATCAGTCTATCCAAAGGCCAGATTAAGTATCTCAGCCATGATATTCAAAATCAAATCATCCATTGCCTGTCTTCAAACTTAGAAGCTAATTTGTTGAAGGAAATTAAGTGTCATTTTTCTCATTAACGACTCAAGATTTATCAAAGAGAGATCAAATGAGTTTCATTATTCGCTATGTAAAATTTATAGAAGTAAACGATAGCTTAGAAAACAAAATTTCTAGACGGACCGAGCTTGAAGAAGTGTTTTTAGGATTTTTACATGTAAGAAATCCAACTACAACCAGACTTGCAACTCCAGTTAAGTAATTTGGAGAAATTGAGATTGTGTGTGAAAAAACGCAGAGGGCAGGGGTATGGTGGCGCTGAGTGATGCGTACTCAGATGTTCAGAAGAGACTTCAAGAAATTGAGGAACGAACTATATACATTTAGCCGCCAATCCATATTTTGGGGGTATTTTGCACCCCACTATTTGTGCATCACAATTATGCACATGGCGGCCAACGTGTTAACTGCGCGGTACCTAACCTAAATCTTGTCATTAATGATGCCGTCAAAGCTGTAAAAGAAGTTGCCAGATACTACACAACACTCCAAGATTTGTATATATTTTTTGACCAAAGTATAAATAGGTGGGATATTCTGTCATCATTGACAGAAGAATCAGATGCCACTGAAAAAGCTCAATTCAATCAGATGGGCCTCACGGTATCAGTCCATAGTAGCTGTCGGGTTGAGGTATGCTGATGTAATGAAAACTCTCCGAAAACTGTCACTGACACGTAAGAAGACTAACGAGGTATCAGAAGCAGAGTGCCTGGCAAAAGTCATGAGTTCCTTCGATTTTGTGTTTCTGACTGTAGTGCTGTCAAAACTGTTTTCATAACTGGAAGTCGCATAGCTACTTCACCAAACTAAACAAATTGACCTTGAAAGCTTTGTGTACTCTTGAAGAGAGCCGAGAGGAATTGAAGAAAATGAGAGAAGAATATCATCAAATAAAACAAGAACCATCAAATGATCAATCATCAAATAAAAAAAAGCAACCCAAAATAAAAAAGAACACTTCGATGAACTGGTAGGAGATAATCGGTTTTCTGACACAGAGGCTTGCTTCAGGGTTAATGTTTGCAATAGGCTTCTAGATATCATGTACAATAAAATAGAGAACCATTTTAACAGACAATTCTTGATGAATTTTCAATCATATTCCCGATAGTACTTGTGAACCTTTCAGACGAAGAAATTTTAAAGCTGAAAAACCAAAAAATACCAGCAAGACATTAGCCCGTCGCTATTATTGGAATTAATTTCCTTTCGCACTGGACTTAAAAAGCATATTTCGAAGATCAACACTGTTCTTGAAGTGGCGGTATTACTATATGTCGAGTTTAATACTATTTCCCCAAGTTATCCTGAAGTATTGACTACTCTTGCTTTATTCCTGACTTTATTCGTGACTGTGGCTTCCGCTGAAAGGTTATTCTCATCTTAAAAAGGATCAAGAGCTATTTAAGACATTCAATGACACAGGATAGAATGAGCGACTTGGTGACTATGAGAGGCTTCGACCATTGAAAAGAGAGATCTTATACGAAAATTTGCGGAGATGAAGTCGAGAGGATTTATTGTAAAACGTAAATATTTGAATCTCTGTTCTGTAGCAAATAGAACACTAGGAATATTTTATTATTGAATATGAAGGGAGCCGTTTCAAATTTTCTTGCTAGGGAGAAGGGGAGAAATTTCTAGATTCGGTACTGGTTGCAACAAGGAACCCCGAAGTGACCATAGAAAACAAAGTACTTACTACATAATACCAAAACGCAATAAAAGAGAGAAATTAATCATCTTAAACTTTTCATTAAAAAGTTGAAGGAGGAGAAAAATAGTAAAGAAAAATATATCCAAGAAACTTCTGATCCGGTGTAACATTGGCTTCCAGAGTGTTGTGATAACTACATATTACTCACTGCTAAGTAATTTACTTACTAAACTATTATAAATTATCGTAAGACATGACGTTTAAATACATATATCTTGAAGTCGTCTAAAACATACCTTGAAGACTTTTGAAATTATTCCTGAATAATAAAAAAACAGAAAAAAGAAAAAAGTAGTAAAGTAAATCCATTTGATCGAGTCCCAAATGGACAATGAAAAGAATATTTAGCGTACCTAACATGAGTGTTTTACAATCGAACTAGCTATGCTATTTTGTTCCTTCTCTCCTATTGTGAAACAACCAATTAAAAGAAAATGCTGTTACTAATGTTATGGCGCCAAGTTTCCAACGATAGACTTAGCAGATGAATTTTCATATATTCTGGCTTGAACACTATTACCTAAGGTTGAAATTTTCTAGATAGTAATATTTTGAAATTTATTTCGCAGTACAGCCTTCAGCAAATGTAGTAATTTTCCTACCATTATATTTTCTTTTGTTAAAAATTTCAGAATGAACTTACCCATTTTAATACAGTTTTCGAAAACGTTCAGTGATTTGCGGTCTTCCTACGTTAAGATAAGAAGGGGACACACAGTTCAATGATAGACGCGCACCTCAGGTGTAAAGCGTTCTGGTTCGATCTCATGTCAAATAAGTTTGTGGTGGACAACATCGTTTATGTGGTTTATTCAGGTTTCTGTTTCTTTCCACATTCTCACTTCACTAATTCTTCCATAGAATTTAGTTTCGATCAAAACTATCAGTAAATTTGAATAAGATGCAAAGAAATATGGTTCATAGGCAAGTTAAAGTTTCTTATTAATTTAGAGAAAAACTTTACGGACTAAAAAAAAAAAAATGTTAAGAATCGTGTATGGTACATGCGGGAATATACGAAGCTGTGTATCAGTGTAAAAACTCTTACATTAGTACGAGTATTATCATTAGGAATATTGAAACCAACATCGAGGAACACGTAGAAGACTCTGCAGATCAAACGTCTGCAGTTTCAGGTTTTTCCAACATCTAGAATGTCCATCCATAGTATTAAGGAAATTGAAACTATTATCATGTATTGAAAAGAATGTGTTTGAATCTTATTACGAGGAAGCTGCTGAAATGTTCGTAGCCCAGCCCAGAAGTGCAGGTAGAATGATGAAATTGTACAATTTTAAAGAGCATGTCTCTATATGTACAAATACAAATTTTTATATTAACATAAAAATCTTATTGTGTTTTTAAGCTCCTGAAGTGATCATGTGTACCAACCAGTGACTTTCATAAATATCGAGATCAGAGCTGTCATCAAATTTTTATTAAGCCAAGGAAAGTCACCGAAACAAATTCATCAGGAAACCAGTGAAACACTTCGGGACTCTCTTTCGTCATAAGTAGTGATGAAGAAGTAGGTGACATAATTTGAACGTGGTGATTTCTCAACAGGCGATACTCCACGTGCAGAAAGATCTAAAACAGTAACCGTCCCCGAAATCATGACATTATTCTTGAAAATCGCAGAATCTCAGCAAAATATGTTGCAGAGGTTGTGAACATTACTCAGGAATGCGTCAGTAGCATAATTTATGACGACTTGGGCATGCACAAGCTCTCAGCAAAATGGGTTCCCAAAATTCTGTCAGTAGATCAAAAGCGTGAGGAAATGAGGGCATCAAAGGAAGTCATCTTCTATTTTGACAGTAATGCCGACCAATTTTTGTCACGAATAGTAATCATCCACGAAACATGGTTGTACTACTGCGATCCTAAAATGAAACGACAGTCAATGGAATGGCGGCACTCAGTGTCTCCTCGCCCCAAGAAGTTCAAGAGACAGAAGTGGGTTGGGAAACTTTCCAACATTCTTCTGGGATAAGGATAGAGTTGTACTCATACCACCTACCCAAGGGTCAGACATTTAATACAGATTATTACTCTGCATTACTCACGAAACAAACAAACAAAAAAAAAAAAAAAAAAATGAAGTGAAACACCACGAAAATTATTATTATTATTATTATTATTATTATTATTATTATTATTAGTATTATTATTATTATTATTATTATTATTATTATTATTAATAATAATAATAATAATAATAATAATGTGTTTCTTCATCAGGACAACGCCCTTGTCCATCGAGTACTGTAAACACAACTGACATTGCATTGTCTAAGGTTTCAATATCTAAATCATTCTCCTTATTCCCCAGATATAGCTTTGTCAGACTATTACTTATTTTCCAAACTCAAACAACACTTAAAAAGGCGCCACAGATCAATGGTGCGAGGAATAATCTTCAGATTTTTTAAACGCTGTGCAAAAATTGTAGCATCGTGCAAGAAGTGTTGAACTTCATGGAAATATGTAGAATAACTGTGAAATGTAGAATAACTCCTTCTGCACGTGCGGGAGTGATACACGCTAGTTACATTTCCCATCAACCATCAGTCAATTCGCAAACTCCCGTCAGTGTTCAAAGTATGAGAGGAATTCGATTACCGACTTGACGTGTACCATGGGGCCGGAAGAGATTACATTGAAGATTTGTGAACTTAAAATTCAATGTAACAACAATTACTTTGCATTTTGTAACAAGTTTTTTTTTTTTTTTTTTTTTTTTTTTTTTTTTTTTTTTTTTTTTAGAAACCAATACAGCACTTCGAATTCAGATAAATGTATGTGTATGAACGCTAATTCAAATACGATTAGTCCTTTTGAACTTATAACACATTGAAACCGATGAATACTTTAAAGACACCCTGTAATGTGAGAGTTATGAACAAAATTGCACAGAATAAATGTAGTTTAGCTTTCAAGACTGAACATCTCGTCATCAGATTAGGAAAGGACGAGAACACTAGACAATTATGTTCCTTTATACCTTACAGTCAGCCACACCATGAAATCGAAGAGTAAATTATACGAAGTTTTATGTCACTTACTATACATACTACCAGTACTCAATGTAGTCACCTTTGTTACCAGACACATCCAAATAATAATCGAGTTCTTTTTACACTCTGGTTAGTTAGTGGATCCTGTACAATACTCTGGAGAATATCTTTCATGTTTATCACTGTATTGCGAGCGGTGATAATAATGAAAAAATGTAAGTAAAATTCTAATAGTCACCGCAAGAAATAAACCACATCACTAGGAAGTACTTTTGAAGAACATGGTCTTCATTTTCAGCTTAGGCACACTTTGAAAAGGATTTAAACATAGAAAGGCAAATATGGATAGGTAAAAATGGTTAAGAATTTTAAAAATTATGCAAAGCAAAAATCTTCTTGAAATAGAAACAGACATATGTTAATGGTAATACACTTGTCACTGTTTACTGTTATTCACTGGTTTTCTTTTTTCATTATTTAGATACGTTCATAAGGAGAAAACCGACACTCAATTTAGATAAAGGTGACATAAATGCCATTTGGTGCAGTGCTTTTACTACTCATTTCCGCCGTCTGGAAACTACTCATTTTCGCCGGAATGAAAAAAGAAAAACAGTGAACAGTGAACAGTGACAAGTGAATTACCATTAACATATGTCTATTTCTAGTAACAAGAAGACTTTTGCTTCGCATATTTTTTTTTTTTAATTCTTTTTAACAATTTTTATCTATCCATATTTTCTTTCCTATCATTTAAATCCTGTTCGAAGTGTGTCTAGGCTGAAGATGAAGACGATGTTCTTCGAAAGTATTTACTAGTAATGTAGTTTGTTTCTTGCGGTAACTATTAGCTTTTTACTTCCATTTGTCTAATCTTCCATGTTTGATTGTTTCGTGTGGATTCTCCATCTTCCAAATACGGATATTGTAATTATTCACTTCATCGATAAGATGGAGTGTTAATTGACCACTAAAAATAACACGAGTAAGGAAGTTTTTAACAACTGTTGTTCATTCTTTAATTTCGATGGTTTGTGCGTAGAAATGATCTTACAAACCAAGTTTGGGATTTTGAGAAAATTTAAATTGAAAATGAAATTTGTAATATACAAATGAAACCGAAACCAATTGAATAAAAATGTATTAGTGACGTATCGAAGGGGAGTTAATGGGAGTTTATCCGTCCTACTGAATCTTTCATATACTTTTAAAATATAACAATGTCTGTTAGTGAAGAATGGTTAATTTATACGTTTAACTATATATGATTTCAAATGTTTAGAAGATATGAAAGGGTAGAGTATATATAGGTGCTTATCCAGAGAGGGCAAGGAGACGAAGGGATTTTAAACTGAAATTAAAGATAGTGGAATACTAATTCTAATTATTTTAGAGTTCATGCAATCGTGCAAATCTAACCGAAACTGGAAAACATGTAAAGTACAGCACAAAAAAGAAAGGAATAAAATTGTAATTCATACAGACAATGACCCTTTATAAATGATTACTTGAAGTACCGCACTATAATTCATTGAACGGGAAACCAGAGTAAGATTCCCGATCATAATACACATATTTCCAGGGTTTCCCATAAAGAAGTATTATACTCCACACTACACCACAAAATGTTTTAAATAAGGAGAAGGTTAAAAGCATAAATGTATATTATTTCTAGGTTAAAAAAAAAAAAAAAAACCTAAACTATAATCAAACTGACACATTCCAGTGAAATGGACAAACAGTGGGAAGACGGAATAATGGATCTCTTATTGGGATCTGAACATGAAGAAGTGTAAGAAAATGAAATGAAATGAAATCTTTCAGTTTAACGTCCCACGATTATGCCTGTTAGGCTAAGGAAGACGGAGTAGATGGAAAAGGACAGTGTCACAGCAAGAAGTAAATCTGTATTATATAAAGCACTATTAATAATAATAATAATAATAATAATAATAATAATAATAATAATAATAATAATAATAATAATAATAATAATAATAATAATAATAATAATAATAATTAGAATTGTAGATACTATTAAAGATTTAGGTATTGTTTTAGACAGCAAATTGCTTTTCAAACAACATCTTGAGAATATAACTTCCAAAGCGAGAAGGAATCTTGGAATTCTTAAATGGATGTCTGTTAAAATATGCCTTATTCTTTATTATTCCAATGTTAGAAGTCATCTTGAATATTGTTCAATCATATGGAATAGAAATATAGATTATATATCTACTACTCTGGAGACAATTCAAAATCTTTTTCTTGCTTGGTTACGCTGGAAGTTTAAGGGTTATGAAGGTATGTCGTTGGATGAAGTTAGGATGTTCTTAGGTATGTTAAGGTTGTCTGAAAGAAGGATTATTTTGGATCTTAAAATGCTACATTCAATTCTTCACGGTAATTTGAATTTGTTATCAATAATAACTCTATATACAACCAGTTATCATATAAGAAATCCGAAAGTATTTAAACCCATTCAGTTTCTCAATGATGTTCCTTTGTATAAAATTTTATCAGTAGCCAATGATTTTGCCTGTGTTATTGACATTTTTGATCATAATTTTAGTAATATACAAAGACAGTTATATAATCATTTCATTATCAGCTGAGAGTATTATTTTCTTTTATATAACAGCATGTTTATTTTATGCATGATTTTTTTCCTTTTCTGCGCATGTATCATTTGTATTTTATAATGTATTATGTTTATTTTTGTTATTTGCATGTTATTTGTATGGAAATAGCAAGTGGGCAGTTCTGTCTGTAATTTCCAGTATGCAATAAAATTATTATTATTATTATTATTATTATTATTATTATTATTATTATTGTTATTATTATTATTGTTATTATTATTATTATTATTATTATTATTATTATTATTATTATTATTATTATACTCGTGACATATCCCCTCCCATCGAATATTTCTGGCCACGTCTATAATATGTATGATATAAAAGTAGAAACAATTGAAGGGAGAAGAAAAAGAAGACTGACAAATTCGAAAACTAGTATTCCAGAGATCAGTGCACTTTCATTTCCATCCTGTAAGATACGTCTACTGAGATGACAGATTCCATAATATAGATGATATCGCATTCCTAGAATAAGACCGTTGTAACTCAAAATAGGTTTCAATATATAATAATTGTAAGATGTGTGTATTTAAGAAAGATTTAACCTACAATAATTATTATTATACATATTGAAATAACGTTACAATACCCCAAAACAAGCAAAACAATCAAGTTTCTTTAGATACAAAGTTTTATTTTCTTTTTCTGTTACTTGTAAAATTGACACTTATGATAATCTTATTCTGGATATGAACTTCAACTATAGTTTGGAATGTCTATTTCTAGATAAAATAATAATACGTGTAAGTTTTTCCCCTAAAAAAATTGAACTCTTCTACTTGACTTGATTTTGCCTTCAAATCATTCATTTATTTCCTTGACCTAGAATTTAATACTTTCATTTTCTTTAAAATTCAAGAAGTCATCTATTGTTCTATTTCAGAATTGGAGACAATATTGAATATCGAAAGGGAATATAAAATACCCACCCTTCTCCAAATTATTTAGGAAAATTTTGTTTAGAGCTGTTTAATTTGGAGTGTCTCACTCTCCCATGATGAGGAACGAAATCTACGAGAAACCCTCGTGTAATGAAGGAACTGCATCTGAGAGAAACTCCTTTACACAGAGAGCTATCTGGTCAGGAATTGACCTTAGACATAGAGATTGTTGTACAAGAGATTTTGAAAACAGTTTCTCTAGAAGTATTAGTTAAAATTTCCAAAGCTTCTATTTTCAAATGTAAGTTTGGGACGTACATTTGCTTACATAGCTAAACAAATTATTTATAATTTCAATAGTATTTAATGCAATCGATAAATACAGTATATAATTCTAAAATTCATAACTACTTAGACAACACATATAATAAAATTATAACTTTTATTATATTATGAATACTATATGAATAACTTTATTGTATGTGTTATCTATATAGTTATGCATTTTGGATTTTTGTTATGAATTTGTCTATATTAATTGTATTAATTTAATTTATATTAGGATCATTTTGTTATACTTTTCTGTATTTCTCTTGGCACACATGTGGTCATTTGTTTTTTGTAATCAATAATCCTTTTCCAACATTATTCTAAGCAAAATTAAAACTCTTCCAAATTTTAATCCTTTATCATAATATTGGATTTATATATCAAAATTTATCTCGACATTGAGTATTTAGAAATATTGAAATTAGTTTTTTCGAGATAGGTATGATACAAAATAATAATTAATAAACAATACAGTAATTAATAAACAATTATAAGCAATTTTCTTTCCGAATACCAGACACAGGAAAAATTATTATATATTAAAAATATATAATTTATTCTTAATACCTGTGTTTGCCTGGATATTTTTTGTTGATATTTTATTCATTGTTTTGAACTGTAGACTTCTTCCAGCCAAATTGATTAAGAAAAAGGATTAGGTAAGTTTTTAGATAATTAATTAAATGAAATGACCCTATACTCAGTGCTTTTTTCCAGCGATACGCAGTGGAACGAAGTACCAGACCTTTTCTGAAGATTTTTTTTTTTTTTTATGTTATTTGTCTAGCTACTTGCTTCCAATTTAAATCGATTTGAAAACTGAACAAGATTTATTATATTGAAGAACTGAAGAACTGAATCGATTTATATTCTAAGCATTTAAAAGGCAATAAGATCAATATTTGTTATCACTTGCTAATTTCTTTCACTTGTTTAGATTTTGATGCTTGGCTTTGCTGCCAATCAGAACTTGAGGAATAACATGTGTATGGTGAGTACTGGTACCATGTTTTCCTGAAAAAATAGTCACCGTCTCTACAAAGTTTTCTCAACCTATTTCATACCTCTTTTATCACATCTTCCTCCAACGACCTCCATAATTAATTTCCACTTTGTAATAAACTTTTCTTTATTATTGTTGCTGATCGCTTACAGTTGTATATTGAGTGTATAGCTTCATTGAATTATATTTTAATCTGTAGTTTTTCATCAGTTTCTTTCCTTTTTTATTACAATTGTTTCTTAAACGACTTTTTAATGCTTCAAAATTTTGTTTTATAATTATGTTTAATAAAGTATTTGACAATAAGTATCGACATAAAAATATACCTATCGAAAAAAAGAAATTAAAAATAATCTTTAAAAATATGTATTTTCTGCTACTAAATTTCAATTACATTTATTTTTTTATTTTATTTTATTTTTTTTTTTAACCTCCGTTTCTTACCTCCATAAATTCATTTTATGATCTCCAGATTGAGAAAACCTGGTCTATACTATACCCAAATTATAGTAGTATAACAAAGTTTTGCGACCTGTTATTTCTTATTGCTTTGGAAATTTGTTCGTTGTGGTATATGGAATGTTGTTCACTGTTTTTAGATTTAGCAAGTCAGTTGAAATTTGTACCGTATATTACAAACCAATCAACCTTCTGAAAGAGAGAAATGGATACTTTTCTTCACGTAGGATTGTAATAATTTATAGAAACAGAGTATATTTCTGGTGTTTATTCCCAGGATTTATTTATATAATTTTTGTGTAATAAGAGATATATATAAAATATTGGAAACAATATGTTTGTTCTTTTCTTTTCTTTTGCATTCATTAGGCGCTCATCAATACTGATTTTATGTTCTTCTTTACCATGATGATAGAAGTTCCGTTGCATTCACATGCTGCTTTATAAACACATTACATATTGGTATCTTGAAAATGGCTATATTTTGCTCAGTTTTTCCTGTATTAATAGGAGGCCTTATGCTAGTTTTTAAATTGTACATATTTTTAAAAAAAATCTTGAATATTCTATATTCTGTATTACTATTCTATAAAACATAGAAGATCTACCTATTTATTTTTGTATTTTGAATTTTGGTTGTGTTTTCTTTACTTTGTATAAATTTACTGACTTCTTTGCTTCTCTTTGCATTTATATAACCTATCTTACTTACAGACATTAAGGCCCGCGGTGGCTCAGTAGTAGAGAGTTCATCTCTGGTGCATGGGGTCCCTGTTTTGATCCAAGCTTGCGCCAAGTAAACTTTGTGGTGGACAAACACCGTGGTTCCTCGTGGGTTTTCTCGGGATTCTCCCATTTCCTAAGACTTTCTTCATTCCACCATTTCATTCATTTCTCATCATTACCGTCTCCTTTAGCCATTCTACTTATAGGTAGATTTCTGTAATTTCTGAGTATTACTTGCACTTCCGAACTTTCGACCCTCCTTTGGAATCTTAGTCAGGGAGGATAAAAATAGGAAGAAGAAAAATAAAATCATCAAGGAATCAAATGCAACGGACTTACCAAGGGAAGAGTCGTGTCGGAACACGCTTTGTCACACTCAACAGGTATATGTCAAATGGTGATGATGTAAGTTCCAATATGATGAATTCAATTTGTGTGCTCTTTTGTTCTTTAATGAAAGGTAGTAAGCTCGTCTTGGTATATTTGTTGATATACCAATACTGTATGAATTTTGTAATTATTATCCCCATTCATCACTTAAGCATCCCTTGTTTAAACTTAAAATTTGATTTTCTTAGGTGAATAAATAAACTTTCAAATATGAATGTCTACTTCATTTTTTGACACAAATAAAAGTTTTGGATATTCTAGCTTGTGTTGAGTTTCGTTTAGATGTTTTGACAGACTGACACTGGGATTTTTGTTTTTGAATCCTTAATATGCTCCTTGACAGTGACTTTTAAATTTCTTTTGGTTTTGCCTATGTAACTCTCATGGAAACTGTATTTTATTTCATAAATAGCCGACTTTTCATTGGGATCCGTTTAATAATATTAAATTGGGTAACATTCTTTTCTAAAGATTTTTTTGGGGGGTGGGTTTCAAAACTGTACGGAAACCGTATTGTGTATAGATCCCATTCAATGCAGTTGTCAATCAACTAAGAATAGGCAATCCCACTCCTTTTATGTCATTCGTGTTGTTTCAGGTCTATCGAAACGTAAATCCCTTTTAATCTGGTTATACCAATTAATTAGTAATGGGACTGGATACACACTCATCTTGATCTAGAAACATACTTACAGATAAAGATTGATTGACCATTTGTTGAAGCTAGGTAGTATGAATACGATTTTCACGTAAAGAATATTTTCATTAATATTTAACTGCAATATTCACACAACTATTTCTCCGATAAATACAACTATTACAAAGACAATTTTAGATATTGTGTAGAGAGATTGCTTGTTCTGATATTATATCAGCGGTAGTTAATCACAAGAAGATCACTACCCTACCTAATTTGTCTTAGTGGAGTAGCCAAACGAAGAGTATAGTTTGGATTTAGAAGAAGAAAAAGGAAGAAGATACACAATTGGTTACTGCGAGTAATTGAATTAGAGAAAGAGTTTATGGGGATGACTGTCGATTCAGGGAATGCTATCGAATGAGGAAACTGGGAAATTTTGATGGCATAGCTAAAGAATGGAATGAAAAGATCAAAGAGCAATAAAGAACTTGTATTTGAGCCAATGTATAAGCACAAAAATTAAAGAGGAAGTGGCAGAGATAAGTGAATTGAAAGGAAAATTTGACAGAATATGTTGGCTTTCTTCAAATGTTTTAGAAGAGATCGTGAAGAATGGTTGAAACCAGGGAGAATAGTAAATATAGAAACCAACTTGCAAAATAATGATAATAAATACCGGTACTTTTAGGAAACGAGCGAAAAATGTCCGTTTATGTTACTAATCCTATCAATATTGAATCTCTAAAACAGGGAGACGACGTTTATTTTCGAGCATGATTGTACATAATGCATGTACTGGTAAGACAATATAGTTTTTTTTTTTTTTTTTTTGTTAATTACTCATGAATCACGATATTTTCATAAACTAGTATAAGACTGGGTAACTTAGAGAATATTTTGATGTTAATAAAAATCCGAAGAATCGATGTTAAGAAATCATTGTTTAAGAAATGTGTTAATTTTTTGATATATTATACAGCCAATTCAGAAAATCTTGAATCTTCCTTCTTAAAAGTCATCCAATAGCCCCCTTTCATAGTATGGTACGTAATGGTTATGTGATAATGATTTTTTTTTTAATTTATTTATCATTTGCCTTAAATGTTCTATTACTCGTAGACTGCATTAACACACATTAACGTCAATTTTTCGCCATACAATGGATAGCTTCTTCAAGACGACAAAAAATTCCAATCGAAGGCAAAAATAGGGAAAATTAGAAAAGTAGCGGAACCCTCTTAATAAAACCAAAATATTTGCCCGATATTTTACCACTTATCCCTTATTGACAATGGTATGAATTCATAGACTGAACTGAAGTGCTATTTACTCAAGTTTGCCTTCTTTTTAATTCCAAATGAATCTCTATTCCTAATGAAGGTAATTGCATTGGGTACCTTGGGTATTCGGCAGGTTCCTTTTTAAGCAATATACCCGTATCATATGACCTAGGTGCTGAAAAAAGACGTTACCTTCAATCAATCAATCCAAATATCTTGTGTGCATGTTTATTTCCCAAATGTCGTTCTATTTGGCGTTTCTGATGGGTTTTACTCTTGTGTGCATGTTTCTTTTTCAAATGTCGTTCTATTTGGCGTTTCTGATGGATTTTTACTCTTGTGTGCATGTTTTATTCACGGCAAAGTATGAGTGTTTTATGATATAAGTAAGTGATGGCGTATACATAGGTATATTAAAAGAATCTAAAAGATCAGTGACAAACCATTTTTTTCCCTGCTAAATGTTTTATCGTTTTTGAGGAGTGGAAGAAAATATAGTTTTGTTAGAAAGAACCAGGGCATCCTAGTTGAAATGCTTTGTAATGTTATTTCGTCTAAATTCGAATATATATTTAGCCAATTGAGAATTCCTTCATGCCCCTACATACGGCTGCAGAAATTGCCTTTAAAAAAGAGGTGGCAATCTTATTGTTATTTTGAACAAAACTGTTTACGGTATTGAAATTTCGTATATGGAAAACTATACTTTATTAGAAATAGGAAGAAACAGAAGCATACTGATCTTTCCATACATATAATTGTGATTACTTAAAGTGACAAAATAGTTTCCTTAACGCATATTTTCGGTACCCATATTTCTTGTATAGTCGTTATATGTTCAATTTTGATTCCTGGTCCTTGCTTTTCGAGCAACGTTTAAGGGCTTTTTCAAAAAAGAAAGAAAATATAATACAAATATATTTTAATTAAGATAATATATTTTTGCTTTGGGTTTAAAAATCATAAAATATGTTATCAGTGAACATACACTTAGTCCAGACGACAAAAATATACCAGAAAAAACCAATTTATAATGCCATATATGTGTAGGAGGAAGTGATGTATAATACCACCATAGAGTTATTGTTGTGTTTTCCAATAAAACAACAAGAAAAAATATAGAGAAGAGCAATCGTGGGCTCCTGTGTCTTATTTTATACTCTATAAAACAGAAAATAAATATAAATGCAACACATATCTGAGATACAAATGTAGAGAAATTTTTCCATCGATTTATAGAAAAAATATAGATCATCTTTAGTAAAGCATGACCTAAAGTAATACCCAGTGCACCGTATGGGAAGAAACTGAAAAATGCACCTAAAGCAAAAACTCGAGATGACAGGAAGAAAAACCACCACATAAAGGCTACGGACTTTCCAAGAGGATTGTCCTCTTCTAATCCTTTTATGAAGTCTCTTTTCCGGGGTAGTTTCAAATAGTACGGTTCAGATGCTCCATCTGTTTTATCCACAGATTCATTTGCTTCGATCTCATGACTGTCCTTTCTTTTCGTTGGGGGTGAAGGAGCTGCATATTCCGGAGGTGCAATAGACTTCACTGAACTGTTTACAGAAACTTTTGACGTGGAATGACTGGATGAGTTAGTGTAAGTCGTCATATTTAAACTCTTCTTCCGTCTCAAAGAGTTCACTTCGTAGTTGTCACTGTACCTTTGTAATGTTTTTCTAATTTTCTCAGACATTGGTGGTCGAGGAGGGGGGACGGAGGTTAAACTTTTAGGTCGAAGAGGAGGTATTTCAGGCAAGGGCGTCACCACGTCCGGTTTTAATATCTCATATTTCTCATTTTCATCTGCATCTTCCTCTAAACTGTCATACGGTTCAGTTTCTTTATTATCATGACTGCTCGAGATTGGATATGATACATTGTATTTGTCTTGAGTTTCTTCTGAGTGGTTGTTGTCTTCTTCAGATTTCGCAGTATCGTTTGCTGGTTCCAGACAGAAAGACACATTGCTGTTTTGTCTATGGGCACTGCGCTCAGGAGAAGATCTTTTAACATCTTTCTCATCATTAGAATTTTGCTTCAAAGTTAAGTTTTCTCTGTTTGTTGTCAAGTTGTCTGAATTCACTTCGACTACTACTTCTTCTTCACCTTTACCACTCTGTTTATTGTCGTGGTTATTAGTTTCGTGCATAGAATTTGGTTTTTCCTGTGAAGACCACATGAATGTATCACGAACGTTATCTGTATCCTCTTTCCAAGGTGGTTTTCTTCCAACCACTTTTTGACTTTCATACCACTGGAAAGATATTGCTGTCAGAGAAATGAAGAGTAAGGATGCTGTAATGCTCGCACTCTGAGTTGAAACTGAAACAAAAAAGAACGAAAGTGGATTAATGTATGTGTTTGTTTGTTTGTTTGTTTGTTTGTTGAACTGTAGAGGAAACTATATGAGACTTGGATCTACAGTAATATTTTTCATTGTACAAGCTTTGCTTTTAGTGTACTTAAATACGATCTAAACTACTCGCTGAGCAAAACAATACGTTTATTGCAAAAATTATTAACGTGTAACAGTTTTAGATGATAGTGTCTGATGAAACCAAGTGAATAGTTGACGAAACTGTTACACGTTAATAATTTTTAAAATAAACGTATTGTTTTGCTCAGCGAATAGTTCAAATCGGATTTAAATGGATTACAATTGGAGGTATAATCTGAACCATCGTAATACGTTCAATACTCTCCAACCGGGAATCGAACCCGAGACCTCGTGCACCAAAAGACTAGGGCGCTAATCATTATATCAGCAGGGATGGCTTAAAAGTTAATATATATAGAAAACATATTCACATATCCATATGTCCAAATGATTTATGTGCGTGTCTTCAATATGTGTGGTCCCGCCGTTTAATTCCCTATGAGGACATAAATACCCGTATAATTCTTTCTCATGAGGACCAAATAACTAAAATTCTATACTTTAGAGGTAACAGCTTACTATTTTACATGTATCATATAGTTATGGGACATTTTAAGAGATGTAAAAGTACATAAATGAGCAAAGTGAGAAAAAAATGATAGATTAATAAAATGTAAGAGAAAAAAATCTTAAATAATACATAATGAAATTACATTTTCAACTTATTTTATGTCAAAAGAAATAGTAAATCAAAATTTCAAAATAAAATCTAGTTTTAAGTCCTACGGTGATGTACCTTAGGCTGAAGAAGATAGATGATCAATGAAGTGAATGATTATGAACGAGGATGTGGGAGGAAACTGGGGAATCTCGAGTAAACCCTCAGACACGATACGATGTTGTCTACCTCAAACTTACTTGGCCTGAGATGAAACCAGAGACGAGTGGTGGACCCACTCGTACCAACGTTATCGACAAAAGACCCGCTTTACCCGATTTTGCTGATTGAGTGTACACTGACTTATTCATTCACTCCATCTCTGGTCCTGATTTTCATACCTACCTTCAATACTGCCTTAATTCAAGCGTATATTCTCAAGTCATTTAGAAGAAGTGGAAGAATTTTTGAAGAAATTAAGAAGATTTTAGTAAATTAATTTCTAAAGATTATCATGAGAGACTTCAACATTAATTGGATAAGGGCCAAACGAAAAATCAACAAGAAATTTTGAGTATGACAAATAAGCCGAACATGGAAATCTTTCGATGGAAGTTGCCGAAATTGAGTACATATCAGTGGCGGCTGGTACTATATGTTGCATGGTTGTGCAACCGGATATTTTTTTAATACTAAAAATATTTTTAAGTGTTAAAGTAGTGTATCAGTAAAAAATAAACCTTTGGTCTTGAACGCAAAACAGTATTGATGCATTTCTGAAAAAAGTCAATTAAAAAACGGAAAGAAAGAGAGAGATTTATCTTCCAGTGGCAGCGAACGTTGCCACTGGAAGCAGTAACATTGAGCATATGGCAGCGAGCTCCTATCTCTTAACATGGGGAAGTGGATTTATTCTTGCAACGCTCCTATCTTCCTGTATTGGACCCTTACGGTTGCATTTTCTTCCGCAACTGGTCAGCTTCTGTAATAGTTACGAATTCCTCCGCTTAGCAGCGCTTTGCTCAATTGATAGGGTGAGCAAGATACAGGCGCGTGGAAGAAAGAAGTTATTCACAAAACATAAGCTCGCAAAGAACAAAGGTAAGTCTAGTGGTAGCAGGGACGGATCCAGGCTGAAAGTTTGGGGGGCGGTCGTTCGAAGTCAATAGATTTTATTTAACATTTATAATACAAAGGTGAAAATCCTTGGGATAAGATTTATTTTTAAAAAAATCCTATTCTGGGGGGGGGGGGCGAGGGTAAATCGAGTCTCCAAGAAGAAAATGTCTTACTACTGGTCTAATTCCTAGCTCTGTGTCTTTCATGCACATGATTCCGTGTTCGATTTCCGGCGGAGAGCATAAATTAATATCAAATCATTCACTTCCAATACTCATCTGTCTTCTTTAGCCTAATTTGCTGGAATGTTAAACTTTTTTTTTTCATTTTCAAAGAAAAACATCTTAGATTTCCTGCTTCTTTACAAACAAAAAATACGTGGTTCCTGAAAATGGACTTTTTGTTCCGTATATTTATACAAAGCAATGCTAACAAAATGCATATTGTCGGAGGAGAGTGGTGTTTCTGGATCCTAAAGAAAATAAAGCGGAAAATATTTGCGGTAGCGATGCTTTCTATTCAGAGAAACTTGGCGAGCAGCATTTCAGATTTCAATAAAGTCATAGAAAAATTTGAAGCCCGAAAGATCGAAGAAAGACCTTCCATTCTAAAATAATGCATAGTTTATATAATTAAATAATTTTGTTTAACTGCGTGCATGCAATTTTCTTTTTTTTTTCTTCTTTTCGGATTAACACCATCATTCATGGCTTACAGCACATACTATATATTCGATTTATCTCGTGTTTAATAACATGAGTGTAGAGGTTTTGTATATAAATAGTGTATAAACGTATTGATAGTGGTTGTTTGAAAAAAAAAGGGAAATAGCTTATATATTAAATTAATATTAGAGAAATAATTTAATCAATAATATACAAATATAACTTAAAAGACTTTCCTCTTCATATTTCCTGAATATTTCTTGGATAAGACTCAAGAATGCTGGGGGAGGGGAAAACTTGTGCGTACCTACATACCTTTGATATTGCAACATTGCAACCGGTGCTTGTACAGGCTACGAGCCGCTACTGGTACATATACGTTATGAAATCATTCTTCAAGAGAAACCATAATGTGAGATCAGAATACCGGCACCCAGTAACCAAACATTGACTTTATCGAGTTAAACAAGAAACGTGATTGAAGTCTGTTGGTATTATACGAATAATTTACACTAAAAGTGAACAGAAAGAGGTATGGTAAATGCCTCTGAAGATCAACTGGAAAAACCAGTTTCAATTGTTACAACCACTGAAAGCTCGTCATAATTACAAATACAATATCAAGTGTAAATAAACTTCTTTCTCCCCCGCCCCACACATCAAACTATTATTATAAATCTTTCGCTGCATTTACCATACATGCATGGAATAATCCTCCACCCAACACATGACAATCATATTTAATACAGCTCTTTAAAGAGTCGGTTGAGCAAGTTCTTCATACTTCAATGTAGGCTCCTGAAATCTGATAACAAAAATGCAATTTTCTTTTTTCTATTTTCTCCTTTCTTCTAATTTGTTTTTATACTCTTTCAATTTTATCTATGTATTATATGCATATTACTGCTAATGTATAAACGTTTGTAGCATGTTGCGTGCGTGTGTGTGTGCTTGTGAGGTAATAGACTACATGTTTTTTTTTTTTTCGCATTATTACTGTAATTTTCTGAGTCCTCAGTAATGTTGCATGTGCAGCTGTAGATATTATTTCAATTATTATTTTTAATATCTGCAACTGCAACTGTAGAATTTATTGTATACTGTCCATTAGCATGGTTAAGTAGGAGGCAAGCAGTGGCGTATTTAGGGGGGCTTCCGGGCTTAAGCCCCCCCCCGAAATCTTACTATAGTAAAGTATATGAAATATCTTGCAGAATTTTCACATTTTCAGGCGAAGCCCCCCTACCGAAAGTTAGCAAAGCCCTCCCCGAAACAAAATCGTAAATACGCCACTGGAGGCAAGGTATAGTTAGTTGTAAAATAGGACAAATAAATAAATAAAAGAAGAAAACTTGTAGTGACAGAAACATGTATATTCTTCACGAGCAGCATAAAGTATTTTTGCGTACTTGAGAAGGACGTGGACAATTCAGAAGCTAGTAAGGCAATCACAAAGAAATTCACGGATGAAGCTGTAACGATGCGAAGTACTACGACTAAAGAAAGAAAAAAAAACAGAGCATTTCAAAAGAAAAATCGTACCGTTTGACTAAGAATAGAAGGGAATTGAAGACGTTCCTATACTTACCAGGCCTAAGAAATGGATAGAACTAAATCATAGCGAAGAAATAAGAGGATAATTCTCTGTAATAGGAACTCACAATAACTTCAATCTTGAACAGATACCGAAAATTGGAAAAAAAGGGGGGGACGGTCTTAAACTTTTATACATAATCAATACGTTTTGATGCAACTTTATTCATCTAACTTCTTATAAGGAAAATGTTATCGATGACATTAGAGATGCATTTATCTTTTATTATTAAATATTAAATAGAAATATAAAGAATAATATAGAAAGATGAATTTTGTTATCAGCTTTTGGCATAGTATTTAGGAAGGTAATTAGTACTTTAAACTGGAAAAATATTCACTCATTTTCAAATTGAAAATATTAAAAAAAAAAAAAAAAAAGTCTTCTAATAGTTGGCAGATTGCATATCAGTGAAAATAACTATGGTATTATAAGAAGAAATCGAAGAAGAGAAGAATATAAGCAACCTATATTTCCTTAAAGAAGAATGATGCAACTCAGGGGAAAAGAACAAAAAGAGACAGAAGACAATTTACATTAGCCTAGTAACATTATGTATATAAACTTTGAAAACATGATAAGATTAAATAGACTGGAACTGGAAAAGACAAAATTATTAATCTTTGCCCTCAGATATAGTTAGAAATCATATAGAATAAGAAAATACTCCCGTAATACAAAAAGTAAATAAAATAGAATTGACATCCTACAACTTACTAACAGATTTCCAACAATTATTAGAACCAGTTAACCAAGTTTACGATATGAGAAGAGTAAAACTATCCCTTGAGTATGTGTGTGAACAAGTTGCAAAAAATCCATAGGCGCGTGGTATTTGACCATAAGGCTGAGTGGCCACACTGTTATGTTCAAGTATGTTATCCTTAAGAACAAAGAGTCTATTTTTTTCCTACAAATAAATGCCGCGAGTTCCATGGCAATTACAGATGAAACAAAATGATCCCCTGAGTAGAAACATATCGGTACATTTAGGATACAGGAGCCGTAATGTAGAACAGGAAAAAGTACTGAATATGTCTGACTTAACTGAAGGAAGTGACCCAATAGTTGCTACAATAATCTTTAATAAGGAAATAAAACATATAAAACTACAATACTTCTCAAATAAACAGACAATAGGGGTGTAAACTAAGACAGAAATTCAAAGATTTATCTTAATAAATAGTTATTTTTCAATACAGTATGGACATACAATCCTGTTTAGAACAGATCAAAAGTATATGTAATTTATATGAAAACAAAAAGAATACAATATGTGCAGACTCGAATACGAACCTGGCATTGTACAACTACAGATAATAAAGCAATAGAGTCTACTAGAAGTTCTTATACAGAAAACCAATCTTATCATAATAAACAAGGCAGGCAACCCACCTACTTTCCGAAATACTCAAGAGAAAGAGAGTAATATCAACGTAATATTATATATATGTATCTTTCTATCTGTCTGTCTGTCTCTCTCTCTCTCTATTTTTTCGAGGCGGAGGTACGGCGTCCCCCCGCGTTCCCCCTAACTTTCACCTCTCTCTCTCTCTCTCTCTCTCTCTCTCTCTCTCTCTCTCTATATATATATATATATATATATATATATATATATATATATATATATATATATATATATATATATATATATATATATATATATATATAATTTTTTTATAGTTTACCAACAAATTTATTACAATTCAAAATTATTCGACATTCAACTAAAATAACAACAGGCATAAATGAAAAATGGAACAATAATTGCTAACAGAATAACAGAAAAATATAATAATTTGAATAAAATTGTAACAATTGCATTAAATACATTCACGAAACACTTAAGAAAAAATAATTAAGTCAACAGGAAATATATTTCGATAGTCGAACCACATATATATTAGAAACAGAAAATAACATCTTAAAACATAACCCTGAGGAAATTAAATGGAAAATCTTCTAGGGAGAATTAGAATAGCCAAACATGGATCCTCCCGGGTTCGATCCCAGCCCCCGCCAAGTGAACTTTGCGATGGACAAACACCGTGTGCGTGGGTTTTCTCGGGGTTCTCCCGTTTCCTCCCACTTTCTTCATTCCACCATTTCATTCATTACTCATCATCACCGTCTCCTTTAGCCTAACCGGCATAACCGTGGGACGTAAAACTCAAAGATTTCATTTCATTTTTTCAAACATGGATCCTATGGAAAATTCAGGCAAAATAAATGAGAATTTCCGAAACAAAACACAAGAAACTATTAGACAAGCTACTCACAAGTAGATAGAAAACATAAGAACTTTAATATAAAATATTGGACTAGAAAACTGAATAAACTAAAGCGAATTTATCGAGCAAAAAGAAAGAGTTACCAACAAATAAGAGATCCACTACTAAACCAATATAGGCTAGAAGTGTAAAGAGAGGCAAATATACTTAAAGAAACAAAAATCACAACCTGGAGAGAATTCGTGGGAGAAAATTTAAAAGTTGATCCGTGGAGTTTACCATATATGTAAATTGGTTAGTCGGAAGATAAGAGGCCCAGCGATATTATCAACAATATAGAGAGATTATAATAACTATACAAAGCACTACGAGAAAACAATAATGAATATGTCAGATGACACTTCAGAAGCAGATTTAAAGAACACAAAAATTTAAAGTTGGGACGGAAAATTTGATTTGCAAATGAGCAAGAAATAATACCGGTTACAAATATAGGATCAGAAAACTACATAAAATAGTTAAAAAAATTAAACGCATCGGATCAGGTGGGATATATACTACGAGAAAATTTAAAACAGGATAAAGATATTTGTACCCCGTACTTAACTAGATTGGTTAATCAATGTCTACAAAAAAAAGGAAGTATCAAAGATTTGGAAGGAAGTAAATCTGTGATTCTTCTTAAATCATAGTATATAAATATATAAGATGCAAAATATTGGTGTCCAATTTGATTACTAAATATTATCGACAAATTTTTCGAAAAAGTAATAGTTATAAGGCTAAATTTGATTAGAGGCAACCTAAACAACTGTAATTTACAGGTTATCTTCAGATGTAAAAGCACAGGGGGTGTGATTTAAAGGCCAGAATAAATTATAAAACAAAAGGAAATGGACAAAAATACCGAACAATAATTTTCGCAGATATAGTTGGAGCTTTCGACAACTTGTGGCTGCCATCAATATTTAAAGCATAAATGATATGGAAATACCAAAATATTTATACAAATTATATTCTTAATAATGATTGTAGAAATGGTATAGTAAACTACGAAAACTCAATCATAGAAATAAGTAAAATAACGAGTAAGGGCTGTTCTCAGAGGTCTGTAAGTGGATCTGTATTGTGGAATATTACAATACAACCTTGTATTTAAATATAAGACAACATGAAAGAAGCAACTAGAGTGGTAGAACGGGATGATGACATCGTGATTAAAATCAGTGGTCACTTTGAGACAAAATCGAAGGGAAAGACAACAGTTATGAAAGAACAGATTTAATGGCGTCGGTTGAAATAAATTATCATTGTTGCCAAATAAAATTAAAATGATGATATTAGATACAAAACTGCATATAAACTCAGTTACAAAGAGTAAGATAATTTAAATATTTATGTGTCTGATTGGACGACAGATAGAATTTTAAAACGGATATAAATAAAGCCAGCGACAAAGCACAAAAAAATATGAACAAAATAATGAAGATCGCGAGTTGAAAGGATTGCCTGCCAGAAAAGCAAATAGAGGATTAAAAAAAAATACTAATATCAACTATAGGATATGGAGCCAGTATCTGGGGTAATAGAATACTGGAAAATGTCAAGCTAAACAAAAAAAAAAAAAAAAAAAATTGACAGAACTTAAAGACAAGTGCTTATAAGAACAATGGGAGCAATGCCATTTAGATTCTTTTTTTTTTTTTTTTTTTTTTGAAAAAGTATATGTGTTTTGGTATAAGCACATATCTGGGTTATCAGAAATTCTCAAAACAAAGACCAGAAGAGGAAGAAAATACAAATAACATTTATAAAAATTTAAAAAATGCTGATTAGAAAAAGGCAACAATAGGCCGAAAAATATATGAAGTTTTTCCAGATATTAGAGAAAGACTGAAAAATGGGAGATCTATATGTTGGTCAATTCGTTAACACATTAACGGATAACGGTGATTATCTATAGCCTATATCCCATACATAAGAACGAATTCTTGAATTCTGTTTTTTTTTTTTTTTTTTTTTTTTTTGCAACAGATATCTAGCGCGATTATCTCGGGCGATTTCGTTAACATACTTAATCTGTTAAAATCTTAACGGGTTACGGTAACTAACGGTGACTATCCATAGCCCTCACATGGAAATATTTCGCGTGATCCTCTCTACTGTCTTCACCCAAGTTTATTATTTTCTGCTTTTTAAAGCTATTCTTGAAGTCAGTTAATATTTTTTTAAACGTTCTTATTGCAGTGTAATTTTCACCGCCTATCAGATATAATAATCTGGTAATGTATGATCATTTAGTAACAGTATCAGGGATAAAAGTGAGGGGAACGACGGGAGACGCCATTCCCTCACTTCCGAAAATATCTATGGCATCCCTCCACTTCCTAAAAAAAAAATACAATGGGTAAAAATAGGCACGGTGGCGGGGTGACATCGTGCGTCCTCCTACCTTATCAAATCCATTTTTCCCCTGGATAGTATCAATTAATGATCATTGGAAAAGTGTGATCAGTGTAATTACTACCATCTAGTATATTTCAAAAATAGAACAAGCTGATCCAGAAGAGAAACTCAAAGCAATGAAACTATAAATACTTTTAATAAAAGTCCTCTTACCTGTTGAAGTTCGAGGAGACTGTTCCGGTTTATATTCATTCATCATGAGGTAGACTTGAAACACCGATTGTGGCGCCAACTGCACAAAAGCTTTTAAGAACAGATAAAATTCAATATAACTTCCGGCATTTGCTTTCTGTAACGCATCTTCTCTCTTGAATCCACTGTTTGTTAATGCATCAATGCTCCAGAACAGCAGCATAGAATACCTATTCAATAAAATAGAATATAGCTTATGTGAATGTATATAAATGCTCTTTGTTTACAACTTTTAAATAAACTCAATCTATAAGCTTAAAAGGTCTTTTCTACTCTACTCTACTCATCAGTTTTGTGCCTAACTCCAAGGGCCATAAATCGGATCAGCAATTTGGGGGGAGGAAGCGACAATTTTTCTCGGGCCAGTTGTTTCATAGCCCAGTTCTGGAAATTATAGAAATTTGGTGGAAAACATTGATGTTGAGGGCAAGGATGTACGCAGGAATTTATTTCGGGAGGGGTCCAAAGCTTTTCGGGGAGGTCCAAATACAATTTCAGGCTAAATTATATTAAAAATTGTAAAATTGCCCCTAAAATTAAACTAAATTTACAAAAAAGTCCGGATTTCGGGGGGGGGGGTCCGGACCCTCAGGACCCACCCCCTGCGTACGTCTCTGGTTGAGGGGGAAGCAAAAATGTTAAATACGGCGCAGGTCCAGCTTAACTTAGTAATATTTATAACTACCAATAAAGTAATTTTGGAAATTGAATCATTTAATTCTTGCTCAATGCTGTTAAGTAAGCCAATAGTCGCTCTCAGTCAGTATCTGCATATAATAAAGAAATTTACATACCGCCAATTATGACATTGTAAACTGCTTACATAACACTTGTACCATATATGTAAAACTTGAGGCTTAAAGGCTCATGATATTTGATTCATAATTAATTCCTTTTGATCAACTCGTATGCACCAGTTTCATCATAAACAGTTTATCGTAACTTTAGAATAAATCTCTTATTTATATGCAAATTCGGTATTTCTGATTCTTCACGCGTAACATCTGTTGGTAATCTGTTGTCTCTTTATTGAGAATGATAAGATAAGGAAAACATTATGTGTTTATCATTCTGTGTCTCTTAAATATTACCAGTTGTAAGAAATATTAAAATATTGGCAGGCAAGTTGTACTCGTTAACAGTTTATCTGAGACAGCATTTGTTAGAACTAATATGCAACATACAGATGAATAAGTCCGTAGCTACAGAAACGAACGATCGCCAATAGATCTCAATTTACAAACCATTTCAATCAGGGTAGATTATGTTTCCTATTCCCTAAAGCCTTCTTTCAATTATTCTCATTGTTACTTGGTATATCCACCCACATGTAACTTTTTCAAGAACTTCCCTGTTAAAATTTTATGATTCCCCGCCCTCCGCAGGGATGCTCATTTTCTCATGATTCATTACGCAAACCCTTAACTTAGTAGTAGTAATATCACTATTAGTACAAAAAATGAAATATCTGGAGACAGGAGCTCTTTATTTTCTTCTGAGGTCCCACACTTCCTATGGGAGGCACTGATCTTGTATCCATATGTAATGGATGGCTCAAAAGTAGGTATACATCTCTGCATCGATCAAGTATAACATTCTAGTTTATGGATTTATTTGCTTCGGCTCTTCCGAGCTTAAAATGTAAGTAAAAGCAGATTAAGAACAAATAATAAAGAAACTTAGTCTACCTGATATAAAATGATAAGAAATGATATAAAATGCAATGAGCTGATCAATATGTTACTGTATACCTACTTTTGGGCCACCCTGTATAAAAGCAGTACCTTAGTCTGTCCGTCACGCTCCTAATAGTTCATAGTCAGACTAATAGTTGTCGCTAGTGTGCAGAGAATTTGCAGGCGGCCAGTGATGACAACCTGTGGGAAAAATCCCATATTGTGGGATTGTTTTGATAGGATAAAGATAATTTTCTTAAAAATTGGCAGGATTTATGAGAATTTTCATATGTCTATTCCATTGACGCCAACAAAATTGTCTATGGACAAATAGACAAATGGGTCTTCAATAAACATGGAAATAGTGCTAATTGTCAAATTTTGTTGATATAAAATGCATATTAATGTAACGTTAATTGTACTTATAATTAAAGGAAAGAAAAGTGTAAGAAAGAACAGAATTAATGGAAGAAGGTAAAACGAGTAACGTCCAAGTGTTCCAAAGCGTTGCATATGAAATGACTGAAGAATGAAGTTTATTTAGGCTTATTAGGTTCAGTGGAAGATTATGGCACAAAAGCGTAATGAAAACATTAAACTCTTAGCAAAATGTACTTATTTTCACCACCATTATCAATTATCTTTTTCAATTAAGGAAAATATGTCTTCATAAACTGTTTGATAAACGTACACAATCGAAATTATTGGATAATTCGTTCATATATTGAAGAAAATTACTGATATACACTGATTTCATTGTTCATGTATTCAAAGTTTTTGAAATGGTATAGTGTGAGAAATTCAAGAGCAAAATATGGGGGCCGCGGTGGTTCAGTGGTAGAGCGTTCACCTCTGGTGTTAGGGGTCTCGGGTTCAAACCCTGCTCCCGCTAAGTGAACTTTGTGGTGGACAAACACCGTGTGCGTGGGTTTTCTCGGGGTTCTCCCGTTTCCTCCCACTTTCTTCATTCCACCATTTCATTCATTACTCATTATCACCGTCTCCTTTAGCCTAACCGGCATAATCGTGGGACGTAAAACTCAAAATTTCATTTCATTTCATTTCATTTCAAGAGCAAAATGTGAATTTCTGCCTCTCAAGATGGGATTTTATTACGTTTCAGGTTGGTATCACTGTAGACTACCCAAAGGCTTTGGGGAACAAATAGTGTATTTGAAGCAGGGACAGACAAAGAGACCAGAAATAATCAACCACCAAGACAAAAACATTAAAATGAAAATAGAAATGGATGAAGAACGAGAGTGTGAAGAAGCTACCGTGTAAACTGAATAACAGGAAATATCGGACTTTTATGAAGAAGACAAAACAAATTACAAAATAATAAGGCAATAGTAGAGAAAATCAGGAACTTACAATAGACTACGGAGGAAAGGAAAAGAAATATAGATAAACGATGAAAAAAAATTGAGGAAAATATGAACAAATGAAATCAGTGAAGGTTTATGTGGCGGTAAGAATTATGTTTAACATATTCAATTAAAAAGTCAACAGGTGGACATTATTGGCGACAAAGATGGGAATACTGGTATTGTGGGGTTAAATTAGACAGTATATATAGAGAGAAAGTTCACGAAGGAAATGATTTACAGATAAAGAATTGATTGATAGTAAAATTAGGCAGACGAGACGATTTAGCTTATCCAATTTTAATGGGGAATTTGAGAAGCATTACAAGGAGAATGGGAAAACAGAAAATTATCTTTCGGGATGTTTTAGATGCAACGTTCTCTAGTTTTACGAAGATAAATACCCCGCAAGCCTATCTAACTATCTTTAAAATAATAACCGTAAAGCAAACTTTTAACAAGTGAAATGCGCATAGTCGTAAGAAAAATGTCCTTTATTTGATCATTTTTTGTGTGTCCAAGACTGATCCTTAATTTCAATTTTACTATTTATAACATTTTTATTATTCACAATTAATTTAGAGATTTATGAATAACTTAGAAATCTGAAGCCTACACTACATAATATTTCACACGGATATATAGCTAGTCATGAGAAATTTGATCCCAATCGGATGAATTCAGTGTATGGAATTTTCTTTTCAAAAATGTCACTCAAAATGTGACCGCCCATAACTTGAAAACGGGAACCCTCCACATAATATAATATTTTACACTCTTTTATAGAAGGTCAAGATCTGATACCATGCCAAGTTTTATCCCTGTCAAATAAATTCTGTTGCACTCGTACGAAATATAGTGTCTAATTTTTCAGGGAAGAATCAAGTTAAGAACAAAAACTTTTTTAGTTTATAATATTCCGCACATGATTCTGTTTACGAACAACCAACACGTGCGTCCTAGTACAAACTATTCACCACTACTAGTCATATAATAACAGGAACGCCAACGCCACTGCTATAATAAGAAAGCTATAAAACCAGGAAGATCACAGCAATTGGTATCAGTCTCTGGCTGGTCAAATCCCCTTCATTAGCTTACAGTGAAGCTCTGGAAAAACTTTAGCTAAAGACTTTTAGCTTGCAGTGGAGCCCTAAGGCCTCGTTTCCTCTCTCTCTTTCTCTTTCTCTGCTTACTGTGGAGTATTGAGAAACTACTTGTCTCAGCAGTACCGGACTGGCCACGTTGGCTACTTGGCGATCGCCAAGGGTCCGAGGGCCCCGCAGGAATTACGAGGCGAAAGACCTATAGACCTTGGTTGAATTTTCGCGATCGTAAATGCTTTCTTGAGTCTTTCTACCAAAAAGTTTCTGGAAGTCTATCCTCATCCTTCCGAAAGAAGTTTTCTCGGGCCCCCCTTGCTCATATCAGTACGGCTCCGTGAGCCAGTAAAACTTAAATGTCCCCTCTAGTCTGTAACGTTAAGTTTATATACTGTATATGGGTGGGCGGCCTTTAAGGACTCGCGCCAAGGGCCCTCAACTTGGGCAGTCCGACACTGTGTCACAGAACCACCCAGCTTGCAATGGAGCTTCGTGGTTACCTTATTCTCTTAGCTTGCAGTGGACCTTCCTGGTTTATCTTATTTGCTTAGCCTGTAGTAGATCTCTGTCGGGTCCTACCCCTCCTCACTTAGCTTGAGTTGTGAGGAATCCTTTCCGAGACCATCAAGTCCTTGGAACTCCTATTATAAATCTAAACACTGAAAAATTTGTATTTATTTTGTATCATACTGTTTAAAACAACATTTTGTAATAAACTTGGTAGTGGGAGAAAACGATTTCCCAAGTATAATTGCTCTACATTATACCTGCATAAGCAGAACTTTGCAATATATAGTATATTACATACTGTAAATGCATTAAAAATTGATGTCGTTTGGGAGTACCATTTAATATTATTCAATTGAGCTATTTTTTCTTATAGATACTTTGATATGATACGGAACCACTTTAAGGAACGAAACTTTAAAAAAAAAAAAAAAAAAAAAAAAAAAAAAACCTCAGAAGTTGAAAAATAAGGAACACAGTAAAATGCCCGTCCTTCGTACAGAAAGAATAGGTTTATATAAAATATTTGAGCAAATTCTTTTCCCTTCGAAAACGTACGGGGCATAAATTTGTACTTAAGTGGAATCGGTAGTGTCACAATTCTTCTCATGGATTGGACATTATTAACAATATCCTACGTTTTATATAATTTTTACGTGTCACCCTCTTGCCAACTCAGCCCGTACCGATGGGGCTGAAATTTGTCTTTAAGCTGGAGTGTTACTAATAATGTAAAAATCTCTAAATACTATGGATTGGACACTAATATCGGTGGGTTTTTATTATTTTTCATGTCAACTATTCACGCCTTCTTCTCTTGGTGAAAATATACTAAAATCTAAGTTAGGTCAGAGTCACGTATGTAACAGAAATTAACAAAATCGATATAGCGATTTAGGAGTCAACCGTCAAACATAGTTTTACGTGTGACAGTTAAAATTCTTCAGACGCTCTCCCACCGGGGATCGAACCGGGACCACGTGCACCTTACACCAAAGATGCTCGTGCTAGCCACTAGACTAGCGGGATTGGCAACCAATAGACCAGCAGAGAGGGCTAGCACTTTGTATTGAAGACAGATAATGGATTTCAGCTTCCCGAAATAGTACAGTCAGCGACAAAAGTTCTTTCTGTTTGATGAAATTAGTTTCGTAAATAACTTCAGGCTGGAAGGATAATTTGAGTACAGTTTTCAGTAATTTAAAAAGAATGTGATTTTCTGTACGTTCCAGCCTTGAAACTCTGTGAAACGGTGTACGTTCCACTGTTATTCCCAAAATAAATATTACCAAGAGGAAAGAACTTTTGTTGCTGTCTGTACAACATTCCGATCTTTTCTTTACAACTGTCTCATACCCTGGATACTGGATATACTGTATTTGTTGCTGTCTGTACAACATATACTGTATATAATTTCCGATCTTTTCTTTACAACTGGATACTAATCATAGATACTAATCATAGCAAAAGTTTTCTCCTGTCAACTTTAAGTAGGTAAAAATTATTTTTAATAAAATCCAATTATCTATATATATAAAAGAGAACGCACAAAATCCTTTGTCCGCTCATCACGCTAATACGGCTGAACCGATTTCTTTCATTTTTGGGGGGTTGTTAGGATTTGGACCCTAGATGGTTTTTATCATATCACTTTAATTTTCAATTACCAGTGTCTTGAGATAATTGACCAATCAGGTGTCAATACGTACAAAAAATCCTTTGTCCGCTCATCACGCTAATACGGCTGAACCGATTTCTTTCATTTTTGGGGGGTTGTTAGGATGTGGACCCTAGATGTTTTTTATCATATCACTTTAATTTTCAATTACCAGTGTCTTGAGATAATTGACCATTCAGGTGTCCATACGTACAAATCCTTTGTTATTAGTTCATCATAGGTATAAAAATAAACGTATTTATATGCAACCCGCATGACCCTGTGACTCGGCGGGTTAACATAACTGACAGGCGCTATAAATCACTTGAAAGCGAAAAAGTAAAAATTATCTAAGTAACAAAGTTTATTGCGTTCCGGGATGACCGCAGCGAAGCGGGGCGGGTTGGGGTGACCGCAGCGAAGCGGGGCGGGTTAACATAAATGACAGGCGATATAATGTTAACATTAGTGCAATCTTCTATGGTTTTTATCATATCACTTGAAAGCGAAAAAGTAAAAATTATCTAAGTAACAAAGTTTATTGCGTTCCGGGGTGACCGCAGCGAAGCGGGGTGAACGCTGCTAGTTTGCAATAATAATAATTCATACTTCCTGAGATCCGAGAATTTTGGGATGGGTCCTAATCCTTCTAGATACGAGCATGTAACTAATCAAACAATACCTTAATTGAGGATATCTACCCGCTGCAGAAATGTGGATGGACTCTTTCTCTGAGGTGAAAAACTTGTATAAAATGAAAATAGGATAATCTACACCCTCCATTCCAAAAGAAACCGAACGTTTTAAAAAAACAAAAAAAGCAATGTACATTTTGGAACAAATCATTTTTATTAATCAATGTATTCCCCTTCTGCATCGATACATATATTTGCACGCTCCAACAAGTTGTCAAACGACTTCTCCATGTCCTTTATTGGAATGGTCTTTAGGACGGCGGTCGTCGCCTTCTCAATGGCATCAATCGATGCGTGCCGCTTTCCTTTCATCGCCAAATGCAGTTTCGGGAACAGATAGAAATCGCACGGAGCGAGATCAGGTGAATAGGGCGGATGATGCAACCGAATAATGTGATTTTTTAGCAAAAATTCAGTTACAAATCGCGAACGATGTGATGGTGCATTATCGTCCAAAAGAGTACAACTGCCGATTTCGCGATATTCGGGCCGAATACGACGAATTCTTGCCAGCAAACGCTTCATGACACCCAAGTAAAACTCTCCAGTGACTGTCTGGCCAGGCTGAACAAATTCTTTGTGGATAATTCCTTTTGAATCGTAAAAACAAATCAACATCACCTTAACTTTTGACTTCACCAAGCGACTTTTTTTTTGGGTGTTCCTTCATCCGGCGCTCTTCATTCAGCACTTTGCCGCTTTGTTTCCGGCTCATATTCAAAACACCACGTCTCGTCACCAGTTACAAATCGATTTCAAGAAGTTTCGATCCTGCCGAGCACTTTTAACGATGTCTTTGCAATGCGCAATTCGATCAACTTTTTGGTCTTCGGTGAGTTTGTGTGGTACAAACCGCGATTTAACCTTCTTAAGGCCCAAAGCTTCGGTCAAAATGCGGTATGCGGTTGTTTGAGGAATGCCTAATTCCATTTCAATAACTTTCACCGACGATTTTGTGTTATGTTTGATGAATTCACGCACTTTTTCGATGTTTTCTTCCGATAATCCGGTTCTGGGACGGCCTGATCTTTCGTCATCATCCAGCGTCTCTCTACCCGATTTGAATCGCCTGAACCACTCGTAAACTTGCGTACGGGATAGACACTCATCACCATATGCATTTTGTAGCATTTGGTGCGTTTCACTAAAAGTTTTACCCAGTTTAACACAAAACTCAATTGCAGCTCGTTGTTTGAAACTCATTTTCCGACCGATGTACACAACACACTGACAGTTGAAACGCAATAACTTTGTTGCCGTGCATCCAAATGTCATGACATTTATACCAGTTGTCAATGAGGGACTACGCCATCTACCGGTAAAATATTACAACAGATGGCACTAGTGGTACTATTTGTTTTCAAAAGTTCGGTTTCTTTTGGAATGGAGGGTGTATATTTAAAAATAGTTATTTTTGATATTGAGGCAATTCAGTCAACACTCCCACGTACACAAATTGAAATATTAAGAATAATAGTAGTCTAACATAATTGTATTAATTGGAATAATAGGACCTATCACATAATCAATCACAGACAAACATTCTTTTACTGTATGGGTTATTTACCGATCTCTGTCCGCCGCCATAACAATAATTATTAGTATAAACACAGTAGGGCAAAGACGGATCTAGGCCGGGTCGGGGAGGGGGCTTAGGACCCTCAGTTTTTTAAATGATAAGTATAATTGAATCTGTTATTTGTATTTTTTGAAACTTTATGGTAAGCGTTATCTTCTATTCTTTATTGGAAAATTTTTGAAACATTAGGTATAGTTTCAGTTAAGTTTTTCAGTTATGCAATGTGTAAAATACTTCAGGCTCACAATGCCAACGTCCAACCTAGCCATAATAATCATCGTGAGAGAGTTAAGTTGGACAACTTCTAAAGGACCCAGAAAAAATTGTAAACTCATGATATACCTACCATAGTCTGAGTCTGACTGCCCCTCCCCCTTCAGTTTCACCCTCGAGATCCTGCAGAAGATGCTGTACATAAAAGCTCAGCGCAGTTGTATGGAGTTCAAGCGTTATAATATGTAGCCTCTTTACCATCGACAAAAACACGCTCTCCAATAGTATACAAAAAAAAAAAAAAAAAAAAAAAAAGCCAAAATTAGTTCAGTAGTTTCGGACATTACCTCGAATAAACATTGTGTGTATTCCATAAAGAGTAAGTAGGTCTAACTTCTAAAACAATACAAATTGTTTTTTTTTTGTTTACTTTTTAAATTTATTTATTCGGAAGGTAAAAATCTAACCAATCAGAGTTTCTGAGCAATGGACAAAGTGAAATTTCTATGACTCCCAATTTAAAATGCAATTAAACTTGTGATATAATGTACGAAAATCATGAGGGTTTGAAAGCAACTGCAAATTCTCGGGAAAATGACTATTGTTCAATTTAAACGAAATATAAATATGCCTTTTCTATGAAAATTTGGCAGAACAAGACTTCAATGTTGTGTTAAAGATACGTAAGATATGATCAAAAATGTGCTACAAAAAGTGCTGGAGGATCATTAGTCATAAAAGGAAAGAATCGATTTGAATGAATGCACTATTTCCGGATGAGAGAAAACGATTTAACTAGGGCTCGATGTCGTCAAAGGTTATTTAGAAGTAATTTAATGAGCACTTATGAGTATAATTTTAAGCGAAATTAAACTATCATTGACAAGTATTTGAAACCAGAAAAATATATCTATATAGCTTTCAAATATTTTCCATAAACTTTATTCTTCCCGTGTGAAGAACGAGCACTCTGCTAATTCTTTTTATAAAAATAAGCAGATTCTTTATTATTATTATTATTATTATTATTATTATTATTATTATTATTATTATTATTATTATTATTATTATTATTATTATTATTATTATTATTATTTTGAAATGACATTTTGAAAATAATTTTCTCTCTTCGGGTTCACCCCCTCCCCACTTATAAAGGAAACACGATATGAATACTATCGAAATATATTCCTGCTTCGTAGTTAATCATGTGTGTGATTAGAAAGTTTCGAAAGAGCAGGTCAAAAGGTAGTGATTTCTATTTTGCTATGAAATTAGATTGTCATAAGTTCCAAAATTCCAAAAGTCATGGTATTTTTATTATTTACATAAAGGACGTACATTAGCTGTTAGCCTTCTTGTCTCGCGAAAGCGAGGTTTCGGATATCAATCAGTAGCCTTTTCGTTAACTTCACTTTAGAACAAATACGCTCCTAAATTTCAAGTTTTTCTTTTAGCAACGTGTCCCTCTTTTCTGTACCTTTTAAACAAAATATTCCTTTTCATGCAACATATGCACTTCTAACAAACAGACATGTTTAATTATGGAAAATTGTATTATTATTATTATTATTATTATTATTATTATTATTATTATTATTATTATTATTATTATTATTTAAAACAATGTAAAATAACAACAAATTTTGAATTAAAAAGGGTAAATATGTACGAAAATGAGTTCTTTTGTTAAGTATAATACTGTTTTTTTTTTTTTTTTTAGTATAAATATAGGATAATTTAATCTAAAATTCCAATGAGATTACAAGTACCTGCAACTTTTTTCAACTTCTCTATGTATTTTGGTTTTGAAACTGAAAGTTGTTAGGTTTCCGGGAGTTCCCGAATTGACATGTTTAACATCCGTAGCCAGTGCTCATATAAAATTTTGCTGTGAATATTTATCGGAAGATCTTGCTATGAACTGTGGAAATATCTCACATAATAGTTTCTAAATTAAATGAACTAATGTCTAAACTTCAGAACTTTTCAGGACCTTAAAGGGAGCATCATATCTTAAGAGTACATCGCTCCTACTTGTGAATAAAGTGTCAGATCAACATCTGCTGTACCTTACGTATATAGGGATAGGAAAGGATGTAATGCAGGTTCGTTTGTTTGTTAATATTTAGTATTCCTTTTTTTTAGCACCGAGGCTATATAAGGCGTGACCTACAGTTTAGGGTGGAGTCCAAAGTATGCACTTAATGTTCTCTCGCCGGGAATCGATCTGGAGCTTGTATACCAAAGGCATACATGCTGTCAACCAGACCAGCAGCAAGACTGAAGCTGATGCGAAGGCAGACTATTAATTGGGTGATGCCGATACAACTTCATGGATTTATCCAATTTCTAACAGTGGGTAGTGTTGTCATTAACGCTCTTCCCTTCAGTGCGAGCGGTCCCTGGTGGGGACACTCGGTCAAAAAGGTTTTAAAGCTTTGTCAGACCAGCCATGAGATTTTCTTAGATTTTCCTCATTTCCACTAGACAAATGCCGGGATGGTACCTAGCATAGTGGTCTTCGCTTCCTTCCTTCCTTCTCCATTCTTTTCTCTCCCAGTTCCAATTCTCAGGATAGTGTGATTGCCGAGAGACGTCATGGCTCATACTTGACGGGGTAACACAACCATAGATGCCGAAAGCGCAGAAATGTAATTCCCAGTCTGTTTTCAACAGTTATAAAAAAAATTAAATCTTTAAGTTTTGCGTTCCATGGTTATGCTGTGTGGGCTAAAGAAGAGGATGATGATGAGAATGAAGGAAGTGATTGAATGAAGAACGTCGGAGGAAATGGAAAAACCAGAGAAAACTCACGCACACGGTGTTTGTCCACCACAAAACTCACTTGGCGCGAGCTGGGATCGAACCAAAGACCCCATGCATCAGAGGTGAATCCTCTACCACTGAGACTCCGCGGCCCTTCAACAGTTATATCACAGATATTACTCATACGTATTTTTAACTTACCCGCTCCGATGTTTAGTCAACGTAATACAACTTCATGTTACGAAACCTACGAGATGTGGCAATTCAGTCTCGAAACTTCAATATAGTGTCTCATGTGTGTTAATTCCGTTGTAATCACTTGACTAATCGACTTTGTATATTTGATAACTAACACCTGCGTAAACTTGAAGATGAAAATGCCATGTGTTGCTTGTTTATTTTGATATCAATGTTATTCTGCATGTAATCTTATGAGTAGAAATGAATCATAGAAAAAAAATAATTGAATTCTTTCAATTTACGTCTCACAATTATACTCCTTTAGCTAAAGGAAAAAGCGTAATTAATGAAAGTAAATGACTATTAAAAAATTGGTGAAATAGGAATGTAGGAGAAAACGACGAAACCCAATGTTCTCCATCTCAAACTTCCATAGCCTGGGATCGAACCATGGATCTCTCGTACCGTAGGTGAGCGCTCGACTACTGAGCCCCCGTCTCTCTTGAGTCATAGAGAGTCAGTGATGATTTCAGGAGTCACCCGCGGGCCTTATCTCTGATTTGCTAAATGTAGATCACCAGCGTTTTCGCAGTACTCTTTTTTCACTCCACCGAGGGCAAATCTGAAATTACCACTCATTCATAATAGTACATTCATTATGAGAGTTTCTGACCAATATAAGTTTCATATATATATATATATATATATATATATATATATATATATATATATATATATATATATATATATATATATATATATATATATATATATATATATATATATATATATATTACTGAATTACAGTGTATTATTCTACTTATTAATATCACTTGGATTCTTGTGATTTCTGGCTGGTGACAGTTATTTTCTAATATGTGTTACAGACAACCTCCACAATTTTATAAAGGAACTCGAGATTATACAAATTACTAATACTTTCTGATCAGTGCTTGATACACTTATTTATTAAAATTAGGTGTTACTGTTTCAACAACTTAACGTCGTCTTCATCAGCCACTCAATTTGATATGCGTCTGATGAAGATAGCGTTAGTGTTGTTGAAACTCCAACACTTTTAGTTTTATAAATAAGTACATATATTAAGCTCTGGTCAGAAAGTGTTAAGTAACATATGAAATAAATTCCAGAATCGTAATGGACAGAGTTAAATTCGAGATTATTAAAAAATGAAAATTAAAAAAATAATAGACCTCTTCCCAAATTTGTAGGGATGGGCACGAGCGAGTTCGAGCGAGTTTTCATTGAAACTCGACTCGACTCTAAACAGACATCTTTGAGCTCGACTCGAGAACTGGGCTCGAAAAATTTCATTCAACTCGACTCGAATTTGATTCGAGTTTCGAGTCGAGTCGAGCCAAAACGAGCCAAATCAAGCCAAATGCTGTGTGTAGTTTAAGTACTTTCTTCAAGTATCCTATATAGACAATATAATTATTATCAATGATACTACTACTACTATAACTTGAAAACAGACTCAGACTCTATTATTATTATTATTATTATTATTATTATTATTATTATTATTATTATTATTATTATTATTATTATTATTATTATTATTAACAACAACAACAACAACACCGTGTATAAACATAAAAGATAGGTGGTTTGTATCTGAATACTTAAAACTGGTTGACTGCTGACCTCGGTAGTCGTGAAGTCTAGGAGGCAAGGACATCGTTCCCGAAATTCTGGATTCACTTTCCGGAGGAGTAAGTATCCGGGCTCGAACCAAAAATCGTTAAAAGTTAGGCGGCGCCGGCCACACATGTTCAAACTGCTTGGTCCGGGTTTAGAGTTCTCAACTGCTCGGAAGTCAAAACCTAAAAGCACCTCAAAACAGTGACTCGGCTCGGAGAAAATTACCTTTGTCTCGACTCGAAACTCGACTCGAATTCGCTTCGAGCTTCGAGTCGAGTCGAGATTTAACTCGACTCGTGCCCATCCCTACAAATTTGAAATGCTACAGGCCCGAAACCAGCCACAGAGGTTTGAGGAGGCCATGAATATGTTAGATGGGGCCAAGTCATTAAAAATTCTCTTACAAATATCTAAATTGTGTTTTTTTGTATTAATTATAGCATTTCGTATTGAGGTCCGGGGGTCCACAAAAAGTTTAGGTGGGCCAGGAACCCCTAGCCCCTCTCTGGTTGCGGGCCTGTAGATGCACGACAAGAGTACGGTACTTAAAATATTACGAATGGTAGCTGCTAATGAAGAGACCCAATTGTATATTTATTTTACAAGTTCACTCTGATAAACTAGATTGTCCTTTTCGTAATATTTCATTTTACGTACGTACCTGTACATTGCCCAAATTGGGTAGGTAAGAAAATGGAAAACGTGAATCAAACTCCAGTAGAATTTAAGACATCCTCCACTTCGTACTTGCCAAAATTTCGGTTTTGTCACAACCCATAACAAAAACACAAGTGACGGTAAATACATGAATCCTAATGTCACTGCACCTGAAAGCACGTTTCCTGCACGAAAGTACTCGAACACCAGAGCAACATCTGTGGCAAGAGAGGTAGCGTACAATGAACAGCTTACAATAACAGGTAACAGGAAATAAAGATAGATCTTTTGCACATCTGACAGTCGATAAGAGAAAACATACGTTGGTTTGGTATCCAATACAGATTGGGTATCATCACAATCATTATTAACAGTATACGTTGTAGTTTTTGCAAGTAACTTAGATGACATTATATAGACTTTTTTTCCACATCACCACAAGAAAAAGTTGTTCACAACGCTTTCACATCAAGTACTACGTCACTTAAATGCTGTTGCGAGAAACTTAAAAAGATTATCAAAGTACAGTGAAAAGTACTTTCCACACACAGACCATTTTCATTTACAATTTTACAGTGTTTCTTTAAAATAATCACTGTCAAATAATTCTTTATCGGATTTCCGGTGCAACGTCTTCGGCAAAGCTTTTAACATGTTAGATAGCTTTTAAAGATGATTCAGTAGCCTTCAACATGTAGCGTTGCTCATGTCCAACAGAAAAAAAATATTGCAGGATTCATTTTTTTTTTTTAACAAAATATATTGTTTATTGTTTCGCACAAGGTTAATGTAACTAAAAATGTTTTAGCGTTGTTTCTCGATATTCCTTTTGATATTATTCTTGAAATCGAATTTTAAGTGTTAACACATTTTTATTGGTCTCTTTCTTAAAAGAATATACTATAGCATTATACATAAAATTATGGTATTAACTGGCAACTCTGAAAAAGCTATCTGTTTCTACACTCTTTTTTTATCTTTGGTTCAGTTTGTGCAATTTTCTGATAAGATAGGTTAGTTAGTGTAAGTGATAAATTCTGACGTTGTTTGAAAGTAAATAGATAAATATAAAGAATTGGCTCTGATAACAAGATAAAGGAAGAAAGAGATTAACTATTAATTAATTGTTAATATTATTCCAATTTAAAGTACAGATAAATAAAATCAATTAGGAAGCGTCTATACAGGTTACTGCCTCCTACTGTAAACAATTAATGCCACAAGTTTTTTTTTTTTTCGTAAGCTTAACTTTCCATGCTTAAGCACCGAGACTAAGGAAAACGTTGATGATAAGATAGATGGTAACAATGAAATTAAATATGTGGTAGAAAATGGGAGAATTCCAAGAAAACACATACACGTTTAGCAATGCGCACGAGTCGAGACATGTCTCGAATCTCGATTTGACTCGAATTCGAGTCGAGACACACTTTGTAGAATGCGAGACGAGTCGAGACAAACGTATTTTTCTACTCGAATGTTTCGAAAATGTTTATATAATTTTTAATATTATTTTAAAGAAAGTATTCACCCAGGAACAGCCTTGAAACCAATTCCAGCATTTATTACTTTAGAAAGGTACGGAACACAAACTTAATAGTTAATCTTTCGAGATCAAGATTTCAGTTTCAGTTCAATTCAGTTAATTAAACAATGTTGTGATATTTGATTGTACTGCAAATATAATAATAATAATAATAATAATAATAATAATAATAATAATAATAATAATAATAATAATAATAATAATAATAATAATAATAATAATAATAATAATAATAATAATTGATTATCTAGTTTGTATAAAACTATTGGGATAAAGTGAACTTCATAAATTCTCTGAATAAGCAATTGACAGTCTATAGTAATTTAGCATATTTATAATTATTGTGTTTTCGTTCCCATGAACGCAACAGGGCTACATAATTTCTGGATTATTCGCTTCCCCGACTATTTTGAGGCTATAATGTGTTGCAGCATATCACAAGTTACGGATGATATATAATGGAACATTTGTTGTACATCACATATTATGATACGAGACTATTTTACATAGTATATTATAATAAATGGACTGCTTGGATGCCAAAAACCAGTACAGATAGACAACGAGAAGACATGAGATAAATTTTCTGATAAAGATAATACTAGAAACCGGAAATGGAATTCTCTTAATGTGTTCATACTTTTAAAAAGAGAATAGCGGTAGTCACTAGGATTTAGGATTTAGATTTCTGGGCTTTCGGCATCTAAGGTCATTTAACCCTTCACGTTTAGATTGATGATGTCCCTCGACGAGCACACAATCCGGGGAAAGGGAAGGAAGAAAGGATGGAGGAAGGAAGAAAGTGGCCTGGGACTTATTAGTTAGGTACCATCCCGGCATTTGCCTAGTGTGAATGAGGAAAATCCAGGAAAACCTCATTCAGGGTGTCTGGCCTGAAAAAGCGTTTTACACTTTTCGACCGAGTGAGCGGTAGTCATGTGACTGTGCTGAAGCCTAAACATTATAATGACTTTTATTAGTGATCGATATCAGAGTTACATGAAAAAATATATGTAGTAGACCTAAACTAGAAAACAGATTAAACACGCATTTATAAGTTAATTATTCGCTTTTATAGGCAATGTAGGCTTCTTTAAGTCATTGGAAAACCGAACAGCGTTAAAACAATATTTGGAACCTGAGGGCCGCGGTGGCTAAGTAGTAGAGCTTTCATCTCTTGTGCCTGGGGTCCTTGGTTCGATCCCAACTCACTCTAAGTTATCTTTGTGGTGGACAAACACCGTGTGCATGGGTTTTCTCGTGGTTCTCCCACTTTCTTCATTCCATCATTTCATTCATTTCTCATCATCACCGTCTTATTTAGCCTAGGCGGCATAACCGTGGGACATAAAGCTTAAAGATTTCATTTTTTCGTTTTTGGAACCATATCACAAGAGTTACCAATATGCTTCTTTAAATACGAATCTTTCTTCTAGGAAGTATTGCGGTAATTTGTAATTTGTTTGAGCAGTTTCAAGAGAGAGAAATTAATTTTTCTCCTGTATAACAGGCCATTTCAAACTTTGAAAGGTATATTAATTTGATGAGATATTACATTGATGATGACAGGACCAAAAAAGTAGAGTCTACCATGAATCAAAAAAAAAAAAAAAAAAAAAGAAAGAAAAGAAAAGAAAAGAAAGAAAGAAAACTGTCAGCACAGAATGTAATAGACAACATGATGTTATAATTTGCGAAGCAAAAGCCCAGTTCATGTTCACTTCATGGCCAGTGATGGAATGGATCACGAACTTTATAACCGATTACTCGGAAGACCTAGAGGCAATCAGACCTATGACCCATCAGATCCGATGACCTGGACAGACCTATGATTCGGAGTGACTAGGTCTGACCCGGACAGATACATGACCTGGAGTGACACGGTCAGATCCGGAGACGAAACGTCGTCATACTTACGGGGAAAAGGAACTCTTTCACTTTTACTTCCCACGGTTATGCCGGTTAGCCGGCTAGGCTAAAGCAAACGATCATGATGAGAAATTAATGAAATAGTGGAATAAAGAAAGTGGGAGGAAACGGGAGAACCCCGATAAAACCCACGCACACGGTGTTTGTTCACCACAAAGTTCACTTGGCTTGAACAGGGATCGAACCATGGATGTTATACACAGGGAGAAAGTTTGTGAGGTTATTAATGCACTTGTAACAAATATGATTCTTCTCTCATTGACTTTTCACTAATTTTGAAGAAATTTGAATTTTCTATCTCGCTTGTTGTTTGCGTCTCTGTGTGTATCAAGCATTTCACTGAAAGATAACTACAAGATTTGAGTACTAATGCATCAAAATCACAGAAAAGATAAGCCCTCTTATGAGGAATTGTCAATGTTTAATCGACCTGTAAAACTTGTCATTCAAAATATAAAAGATACCTTTGAGTCCCAAAATTCTTTTGTTAATTCCAACCTTGAAGTAGTACAATAAATACCGAATACGATTTTTGGTCTTTATAAAAATTATCCTGTATATCCTATCTCTCAAAAATGATAGTCTCCAACAATGAAACTAGCAATAATATGTGAAATCGACATGTACCATGCCCTAGATGTTCCAATCACAAATAGGCGTGCAAAGTTTGGTTAGTTTCTGGTAGGAAGTATGGGAGATAAAATTGTTTATTTAACAATGGTGGCCCTAACGATTGTTTGGTGACCCCAACAATGAAACTAACAGCAATATATGAAGTCGACAGGTACCGTTCCCTAGATACTTCAGTCGTAATCCGATAGGTGTGCCAAGTTTGGTCAGTTTCTAATAGAATGTATAGCAGATAAAGATATTTATTTAACAATGGTAATCTCCAACAAGGAAACTAACAGCGATATGTGAAATCGACATGTACCATAGAATAGATATTTCAATCGTAAATGGGTGTGCCAAGTTTGGTCAGTTTGTGGTAGAAAGTTTGGCAGATAAAGTTGATTGTCTATTTAAAAATGGTGGCATCCAACAACGAAACTAACACCGATATGTAAATAGCGTTTGTCATCAGGACGCAGAGCTTGTAACAGCTGTAACTTGTACGGCTTCATAACCAACCGAGTCTCAAAACACGCCAAATTGTTGTTGTCGGCATTTGTAACTCCCGACTGGCACGACGAGTTAATTTTGAAGGACTATGTTGGAAAGCAGTTTGAATTCGTGCAACATTTTCTTCGGAACACGAGGACGGCCAGGACTCTTTCCTTTACATACACATCCTGTATCTACAAACTGTCGATACCATCGGCGAATGTTCCACCCTTTCGGAGGATCAACCTGGATTTGGTACCTCAACCTGAATCGTCTTTGCACTGTAATCACGGAATTGCACTTCGCAAACTCGAGAACACCAAATGATTTCTGCTGCGGAGTAGCCATTTTAAACATGTGACGGTTACCAAGCAAAACAGAAGACAACTGACATCTAGCGGCTATTAATATAAACTAGACTATGTATTCGTTTCTCCAATAGCCGAGCCGAGGCGCAGCGATCGATAGTTTGGACAAAATAAATCTTCGTAATACGTAATATTCTTTTTGAAAGAGGGTGTATAGAAATGAAATGAAATCTTTGAGTTTTACGTCCCACAATTATGCCGGTTAGGCTAAAGGAGGCGGTGATGATGAGTAATGAATGAAATGGTGGAATGAAGAAAGTGGGAGGAAACGGGAGAACCCCGAGAAAACCCACGCACACGGTGTTTGTCCACCACAAAGTTCACTTGGCGGGGGCTGGGATCGAACCCAAGCCCCAGAGGTGAACGCTCTACCACTCAGTCACCGCGGCCCAAGGGTGTATAGACTAGCTGAACCTGCGCTCTCTACACAGCACGTCATTCACATATGAACATGAATCGCTTTGTTATTTCTCACATCTCTACTTGTCGTTTCACAGACACAAGTGAAAGATGTCTTAATAAAAATCGATTAGAGATACCGGAAAGGGAACATTTTTTCGATTTCTTTCTCAATATCTCGCACCGTTTGCAAGATTTGAGCCTACTTCCGGTTGGAGTTTTTAATTCATGTATGATGAGTGTTTTCTTTCTTCTTGCATGCAGTATGTAATAAGCAAACATATTACACACACAATTAATTATAATGTCAGTGATATATAGTGTTCATTAGGCAAAACACTCCAAACAATAAAGATTTAACTTTAACTGGATAGCCATGAAACAAACGTCTGAGAAATATGCAATCCCCGTATACAATTATGTGGTGTTGAAATGTATAATGCGAAGGATATGATGTTTTTTTTTATTTCAACACTTCAAATGTATCAGTAAAAATGTAATAAAGAAATAATGGCCATGTTTTTTAATAGTCAATTAGAACTGGACTATTTAGGTATAATTTGCAATCGATCAGTAAAATCGTCATCTTTCTAGAGCCTGTAGTTTCCGAGATCTGATTGTCGAAAGGATTGGCCACAAACATATAAACGTCCACAAACATATAGTTAAAAAGAACTCCAAAGATGGCAGTACAATTCATTTGCATTGATTTTGGAGAAGACTTATTAAAATACAAAGGCTTTGAACAATAATTTTAAAAAATAAACTTTATGAAAAAGATCTATTTTCATAATTTTTAAAGTACAGATACTTTAAAATATTTGTCTTTGTTAAACGTGAAATCACAAATAACCGTAAATCAAAGGTTTGAATTCAAAGCTTAGAGGTTGGAGCTCAGGTATTTTTATCTCCCTAAGAGATGGCGTAACCCTCTAACAGGGTTCTAGCAGGAACCTGTCGCACCGTTCGCTAGTCACTTACAAAAAAAAAAAAGCATTTGACTAAGAAGACCTATCATTACATTGCATATTACATAATGAATCACGTACAAATATTGGTTTATTGTATGGTTAATATGCTGATCTCTGCCAGCCGCCTAAACAATTATTATTATTATAAACACAGTAAGATGCTGTATGTAACTCAGTTCAGTAACTCAGTTGTTTGCAGTTCAAGCTTTATACGAGGGTCATTCGGAAAGTAAAGAACGTTTTTGTATAAATACTTTAATAACTGATATACAAAGGCGAAATTTGTGTTACATAATATGTGATACTTAAGTTACTTTTCCACATAGTCGCCGTGTAAATTTAAACACTTGTCATACCGTGGTACAAGTTTTTCTATGCCTTCGGCATACACTTGCCGCCACTGTTGAACCAAGTTCACAACTGACAATTTCGTACAACAAAGTTCTTGACATTTCAGAAAAGAATTCGTGCAGCCCATCAATAGTGAATCGCCTATCCTCTTGAATTTTCCGCTCAATTCTTCCTTTGAGTTCGTCATTCACAACAGAAGGCCGGCCCGAGCGTTCCTCATCGTGCACATTCGTCCGTCCGTCATTAAACATAATGCACCACTTACGAACTGATGCTTCATTCATTACATTTCCATACACCTCAGTGATTTGTCTATAAATTTCTATCGGACGCACTTTTCGTGCATTCAAAAATCTTATCACACTACGAACCTCACACTTGGCGGGATCAGTAATTGTATCGCACATTTTACAGTCGCACAGCGAAGCAATAACGGACCGTAGGGATCGCAGCTGGTGCCAGACTGAGGCTAAAGCATGCCCAGGTTAATAACCCAGCGGCAGCGGGGGTGGGGGAACACGCGCACGCGCTAGCGCAAAACGTTCTTTACTTTCCGAATGACCCTCGTAATATGAAGTCTTTTAGCATCGGGGGAAAAAATATACTATCCAATGGTAAAAGAACAGTCAATATTGGTTAAGTAGTTTCAGACATTATTTCACATAAACGTTGTGTTTATTGCATAAGAGCAAGTAGATTTAACTTCTAAAACAACATGAAAACAAATTAATAAGCTCTTTTCTTTTTTTTATCAACTACTCGAATATCGAATTTTGTTCAGTAATTTGAGGTTCAATAATGATATACATCAATATAGTCGTATATCTTTCGAACGTACTCCAAATCAAATACGCCGATTGGAGAAGAGGCCATTCTGCGAGCCAATCACAAATCACAATTTATTTGCTTTTTCCGGAAAGTAAATATCTAACCAACCAAAGTTTCTGACCAATGGAAAAAGTAAAATCTTATCACTTCCAGTTTAAAATGTAATTAAAATTGCATGATATAAGAAATTATATGCAAAAATCAAGGGAAGTTGAAAGCAACTGCATTGTCGGGAAAATAACTTTACTATTATATTTCCTTAACACCAAAATATCTCTTTCTGCGAAGATTAGGCAGGAGAAGAATTATATTCTGTCTGAAGATAAGATGAAAAATGTACTATAATTTGTTGGAGGGTCATTAGCAAGAATAGGAATGAGCCACACATACATATAATTTTAAAATAGATAAAACATTAAAGTAAAACGTATACCTAATTCTCAAATAATAATAATAATAATAATAATAATAATAATAATAATAATAATAATAATAATAATAATAATAATAATAATAATAATAATAATAATAATAATAATAATTAATAATAATAATAATAGTAATAATAATAATAATAATAATAAACCTGATTTATCGTTGATTGATAAATGATTACACAAGAAATTCTTAATAGACGACTGTTTTTGCTGCAAAGTAGCGTTTTTATCAAAGCGTTACAGGTCGAGTAGATTGTTGAAGATAGTCCCCATTTTATTACAAACTTTTTTCTTGTTTCTTTTGCTTTGAACTAGACCGGATAGTCGAAAGTCAACAGTATTTGTATAAAAAGAATATTACTTGTTAATATTATTTTTGATGATACGTTTAATTTCCAAGAAAATACAAATAGCAAAGAAAATAAATATTTCCGTTACCAAAATTCTTATAGTATAGTTATTTAAATGATATTTTGTTGCTATGGCATTGAGAGATTTCTCGAGTACTGTTTTTTATGGAATTTGAAATTGTCCTGTTTCTCGAAGTCTGTCATATGGTAACCAGGCCGGTAGCCAGCCCAAAAATGTAGAGGGGGGGGCGGCTGAAGTTAGGGGAGACCCAATCCAACCATATTATAGTTCATCACTATATTATAGTTCATTTTCAAGCCTATCGTGAAAATTTTAGGGGGGCAGCAAAAATTTAGGGGGGGGCGTCCATCCCTAGATTCCCCTGGATACGGGCCTGATGGTAACCCTAATTTAGTTTATATTTCATAAAACAATAATTAATTTACAATTCTTGAACATGATATGTCATTTTTCTTTTTTTTTCTTTTTTTTTCTTTTTTTTTTTTTTTTTTAGAAGTCTAGAAGTAAGTCTAAATCTAGAAGTCTTAGAAGTAAGTCCTTTTCAGACAGTTTTCTGGAAATCAACTAAAACGATTTTGTTCGTCAAAGTTAGTAGCTAAACTGCGAAGAAACCCGGGTTCGTTTCCCGGCCAAGGGCGCCGATTTCTCTGTAAATTTTGGGGGCCCAGATGCAGAAGGCTTATATGAGAATTTTAAGAAAAATTATACATTCAAACTATATCAAAGATTGTATATTCATAAATACAATGCGGGGGCCCAAATTAGCTTTCGGGGGGGGCTGGAATCGGCGCCCTTGTTTCCGGCGTGAGGGTTTGTTGGATCCCTACGTCTCATATAACCTCGCTGCTGAAGAGGACGCTAAACTACAACTACATTTTTTGTAGCTAATTAATATATGAAAATTGCCACAAAATAGCTAAATTTATAACACTGCATTCGCTGAATGGCGCTAGGTGAAAGAAATAGTGGTTCCTCTTACAAGAGAAAGAGACAGCTTGCGCCATCCATCGAGTACTTCATAAGTTAAATGAGAGCGACTTAACACTGGTGAGACAACAAAAAAGAGCATTACCAATATTGGTATCATTTTGTGAAAAATCTGGCTGCTTAACACATAGGAACTGAGAATACTTTATATAACAGAGGAATAGTAGCAGGGGGACAAATATACCCCCCAAATGAGGTTCATATTTTAAATGAGGTACCGTCAAATGAGGTTATTTGAGACTTAAGGGCAACTTGAGACAAAATGATACGCTCCTTTTAAAAATATTGAGTTGAGTACATTGTTGTGAGTGCAATCATTTTGTGAACGGCAGTTTACTTCTGGAAGGTACTGAAGAAAACAGCAAGCAATTATTACCCAGTCATTATTTTACAATTAAGACTGATATGGAAATATAAACGAGCTTTTGGGGAATGTATTTTCATTGCCTTTACAACTACCCATTATTTTCGTAAGGGATTTATTGAACTTTCAAAATTTATTGCCTAGAGCCTTTCCCAAAAGACAGCTTGATGGTGGGTAACTTGAGACAAAAGAGGGGTAAAATGAGACACTTGGTAATTTTTAATTGGACATTAAATAACTCATGAGAAGAAAAGCGAAGTAAAACCCCAAATATATATTTATTCTTCGTGTTAATTTAAAACTAACCAGTTGAGAATGCTGTAAGACCATTGCCAGAACGAACCAAAAAAGAATTATTTTTTTATTAACTTCTACATACTTTATACCAATTGTTCTATGTACTTTATTATTACACTTATTAAACAATTCTTGTAATATATCTATCCATTTATAATTTCCTAGAGCAGTGATCCTCAACCTAATTCCTGTCACGACCCCCATTTGATCACATCCTTTTGCCAGCGACCCCTTACAATTTCTGGTTTTTAATCAGCTCGTGTGGGATTTTTAATATACCTATTGCGGAGGTCTGACGATATCCATCTATTTCTATAATAGTAGAATCCATTTCTTGTATATAGTGGATACATTAACTTCCCAAAGAGCGAATGGATTAACCCAAATTTGGCCAGGTCATTCATATTACAAACTGTTCCGATCCGATCCGTCATACTGTTTCAAAATGGAGGCCGTTTGAAAATTTTAAAACTTCGTAACTCCCTTAATTTTGGGTCATATGATAAAAAAAATAAAGTGATTTCTAATTTTGTTTAAAAAAAACTTGAACAGTTGTTTAAAAAGTTATTGTTTTAATTTTCGAGAGGCCTCTACTTTGAGTTACCTCATATCGTTCTGAGTTTGGTACATTGTTGTGTATGTGTTCAGTATGACCAAAAACTGTTAAAAGCAACTTGTTGACATTTAAAATTTAGGAAACAAATAAAACCCCACACCAAAAATATACCTTCATTGTGACCAGCTTGTTGGAAAAAAGACTATTCGCTCACACACATAATATGTGTACAATTCTTCAAAGAACAACAATAAAGTATCTTAAATAAAAGGAATGCCCACAATAATTTGTCCATTGTTGATTTATCAACAAACGCAACACAGCTATTGCGGATTAGTGTTTTCAACTTTAATTGTATTTCAATATGCAGGTTTTGTTGCATTTGTATTTTTCTGATATTTCAATATGCAGTTCTCATTAGTTTCATACCACATCTCTTTCATTTAAATAGATTTTTAAACAACTCTGCATCTGTTGGAAATGTTCTATTTTTGTAGATCTATTTTTGTTCTTAACAGTATGTATAAAAATAAAAATATGCATGCCTATCAGAAGAAAATTCAAAACAATATTTAAAAATATTTTCCTGTATTCGATTCTAATTATATTTATTTCTTTCGCTTATCTTCGCGACCTCCCATGAAAGCCTCTCGCGGCCCCCAGGTTGAGAAATCCTGTCCTAGAGTACTAAATTTTTCCACGTGTTTTGTTTAAAGAGTTCTCTTCAAACGTTCTACGATATGTTGTTTTACGTAGACTCATGCTCAGAATGGAGGACTCAAATTGAAAAATTCGCAAAATATCATCTTTCTAGTACTTACGGTTCCCGAGATTACGGATGCGCACGAGACAAGATTTGTGGCTGTCTCGTCTCGAAAATGTGCTGTAAAAGTGATGTCTCGCCTCGAAAATGTATTTTTTTCTATTGGAAGAGCCGTGTCTCGACTCTAATTTTGTCAGGAAAATCCTGTCTCGACTCGTCTCGGTCGCATCCCTACCCGAGATATGGCTCCTTAAATCTCCCGAAATCCGAAATTTTTTGGCCAATATCTGGGGAATGGTCGCCAGTTGGCCAGAAGCTACCGGTTACTATTTGGTACCAAAATGTTCAAAATCCTCTTAGGTATTGATCAACACCAATATCACCTCTCTATGACTTACGGTTCCCGAGATATGACTCCTTAAATCTCCCGAAATCGGAACCTTTTGGTCAATATCTCGGGAACGGTAAGAGTGAAGCAAAAATTGCCATCACTTCCTTCAGATAGTTTCCCATGCTCTATCGAATGAGGCAGAGATGGAGTGGGTCAAGTGGGTCAAGTTTCCTGAGTGGGTCAGTGGTCGTGGGTCAACAGCATGTGGCCCATTGTGACCCACCACCCACCGTGACCCACTGCAACCCACCACCCACCATGACCCACTGTGACCCACCACTCACCGTGACCCACTGTGACCCACCGCCCACCGTGACCCACTGCGACCCACCGACTCAGTATGATCTACCAACCCTCTCTGCTCATTGCATTGTAGACAGTATCTTCTGAAGACTGCTAATTTGTCTCCGTTTTACTTTCAAGACCTTCATTTCCCTTCCTTTTCCACTTGTTTCTGTCTACTTACCTGAGGTGAGTATATCTAACCAAGTGAAAAAAGAACTTCAGGACTTTTGGATATTGATATTTTAATTGTAATAATAGCAATAGGACTTCTACTACTACTTGGCTTTCGAGATCTGTGAGATTTTAAAGGAGCTAACTACTGGAAAAAATACATTTTTGAATCACTGTAATATATAAATTATTATATAAAAAATTGAATGTAACTATGTGTGCCTGATCATCACGGTCAAATTGCAAAGTCAAATGAAATTACTTTCGGTATATAGTTAGGCCTTAATCCAAATTGGGATGTTATATTGCTTTTATTATAATGCATAATATCCTAAGGAGATAGAGAGGATCCGAATGTTTCTGAAAAACAATGAGTATCTCGCAAACCGTTAAACTTACGGAGCTGAAATTCAGTGTATTAACTCTTTATTGAAAATAAACAGAATGTGTCCTAGCATTTTTTAAATTCTCCTTTATGTGTGTGTGAGGGAGGGGGCACTTTCTATATATGGAAAATTGGTAGTGAGTTGGTTTGTAAAAATGATCGAAAACGATCGATGTTATTTAAGAAAAAAATCAGAAACAAAAATACAATCCTTCGCTTCATATATCCATTGCTTTCTACTATAATAATTGCTGAAGCTTATGTTTATTATATGGAGCGCTTACGGCACAGGGCAATCAACCCAAAAACTTGTGACTAAAATAGGCATAAAATTTGTACTGTAAGCTTAATTACACGGAAATTTGAAGTTTGGATTGTACGCATAATTATATGGAAAATTTTACACTTTTTTTCCCTTTACGTTGGTCTACTTACCTTGATTTGGAACTTTCAAATTTCATTCTTCTTCCACTGAAAAGTATTGATAATTCAACAAGGAAATAATTATACTATGATAATTTAAATTAAATTCATCGTAATTTGGCACATGGCAAACAGCAGTGTGGTAATTGAAGGGAAAGAAGGAGGGAAATTCCCATTCACCTCTGAACACTCCAGGAACCTCGTTCCCTTTCGCTTTCTAGACGGGGGAGGGAACTTGGTAATGGCATCAAACCTTCATATGTAATTGCAAAAATTAAATTTATAAACAAATAAGAAATCATCAGTTTATCAAGCTTTAATTGATAATGTATTCACAAGATTCCCTATCGAAGGCGTGGTAGATGAAGTTTCTGTTCTTATAGTTAGAGGTCTGCGCGGATACAAAATATCGCATCCGCATCCGTACCGCATCCGCAGCATCTCTATCCGCATCCGCACCCGCACCCGCAACATCTCTATCCGCACCCGCATCCGCATATTACGAGGTAGTAAATATATACAACTTACATATTCTATAATACACGTAGTTTTCTGAATCAAACGAAACAAAATATTATATGTTTTCTCGTGATCAAATACCAACTACGATAAATAAAATGCAATATAAACTGTGCACATACAAATTAGAAATTAATGAACGATTTATGTACTTACCCAAGATCTTGAAATGCAGGTATCGGACCAAAATAATGCCACGTAAGTAATATCCCCTAAATCAACTAATTTTAAAGCACGTCACTAAGTTTTTAAAATTCATCATTACTCATAAAAAAAGGGGCATTTGTTCTAAACACAAAGGCGAAATAGAAATAATCGTTATTAAGAAATAAAAATTAATTATTTTTCTATAGGACCGCAAACACATCCACATATCCCGAACTGACACTAGCACCAGTAATTGCACTAAATTTAAAAAGTAAGTGACGAAACTAACAACGCAATACAATGTATGCTTTCACGACCAAGTTCCTTCGTGGCTAAGCGGTTAGCGTACGCGCCTTTGGCGTGGGAGACCCAGGTTCAATTCCCGGCGGGAGCTCATGTGGTTCGGATTCCAATTTAATCAGTAGGTCCACGTCTCATATAGTCTCGCTGTTGAACGGGACGTTTAACTCACAATCAACTCAAGCTTTCACGACCACGCTTTTACTGAAACTAGAGGTGAAAATAACTTCGAATACAAATAGGAAGTCTATGCGTTTAGTTTCGGGAAGAGGCAATAGAGGAAGTTTAGAATGTGCTGCTTTACTTTGTAGCCCCCACTCATTGTTGGACACATTTAGGGTAGGAGAAGCAACGCATTGGTTGTTCTTTCTTTCTTTCTTTACCAGAGGCCCAGAACATACATGCATATACACATACACACAAGAAGAAAGAGGGAGAGAGAAACAATTGATGTTACAAAACTCCAATCCCTCGGAATGTTCATTGAGGTCCGTGGCACCTCTCCGAAGAGAGAAATCTGTGGGGTCGCAAATGTGCATTCAGTATCTGCTGTACTTCAAAGGAAACAGTGAAGATTTTTTTTTTTTTTTTTAGGGAGAGAGAAAGATGAGCGTATGATGTGATTTGTTTACTATTTCGGTGACTTACGCGCTTCTCCAGTTTGTCACAAAAGGCAAAGATAATTCTGCTGACCAGTTTTCAGTTTATGGAAGGGGATGCGATGTTTTAAATTAGGGTTTTGGTTTCTGACCTCTCAGGCTAGAAAAACTTTATTTGAAGACATTTCTTCCTCTTCAAGGCGAATGGTCTGAAAATTTTTAGCTTTATCAGATGGGCTTTGGCGGCAATTATTTTTCTTTTTTACAGCAAATAGCGGTACTTGAGGAGTAGCGATGGGGCCTGTCGTTTCTTTCTGTTTAGGTCAGAGATGTCATTCACGTACAAAACGGCTGCTAAAAATATTGAAAACAGCAATAAAAGGACAACTCTCCCTTGTCACTTTTTGTCCTTTTGCTGTCACTGAGTCACAAGCTTCAAACACAGTTGTATTTTGATTTTAGTATTTTTCAACTGGTTTTAAAACTTTTAATACAAAACGAACGTTTCTAGTGTTCTTTCCACCATTATCAGAAAATTCACAGCATTTTTTTAGGTTGAAAAATGTAGGTAACATTATCCGCAACTTTATCCGCTATCCGCACAGAAAAGAGATACATATCCGCATCCGCGCAGACCTCTACTTATAGTCTTATTATAATAACTTCACAGTGTTTTTGGTATTATATCGGAATGTGAATATGTGTAGAATGAATAAACAGTCTGTTGCTTTAGGATAGAATATTTAATTATGACAAACAGTCTCGAGTATTATACTCGGACATTTAGCAAGTCTCTCAAATCGATTTAATTTAAATGAAAACACAAAAATTTGAAACTATAACTTTGAACATTTGGAATTTAACATTGCGGGTTCTTTCGGATGCAAAGGTTTTTACAATATCCTCAAAAGATAACTTTGAAGCTAACTTATGCTCTATGGATATAATTCTAAGATTGGTGAGTCGTTGTTGTCCTGTTAAGTTGCTGAGGTAATTGCTTTATGATCTTTAGTTTGCTAAAACTCTTTCCTTGCCTTATAGTGAAAATAAATATTTGCTCAGTTTTGCGCCCTTCCAATCCAGCACCCGGAGACAAGCCCCGTTTGCCCCCACTTCCACTCTTTGTTACGTCTCTGAATGATAGCTTTATCTCTTAGTGGAATGTAATACTACCATAACTCTTCACGCGGAGATTTTTTTTTTTTAAGTTTGTAATTGATAGGCTATATTGTATAGGAACTTCAATTACAGCTTCTTTGGCATGCTCTTATCTAGATATTTTAGCCTATTAGTTTGGACAACTTACTTAGATCATCCTCTGTCAGGTTATCTTCTTTGATGAAACAAACAACCGCTTTGTACGTAAGTACGAAATAGCTGTTTCTTTTGATAAGCATTTAAGTATAATTATGGTTAATGTCAGAGATATAGTGATACGGATCACGTTGTTAACCAGGTCTCCCCTTTTTATACACGCTATATACTCAAACTGTCCTCCGAAAGGGAGTCATGAAAACAAAATGAATGCTTTAAATCTCTTGTTATTATGTTGAAAGCTAGTTTTTTCCAAATTATCTACGTTACACTGGTGCTGCTGCTTGTACTGTCGACAAGAATGGAGGGAAAAAGAGCCGCAAGAGGTCTCTAGTGTCTGTGATTAACACTTGACACGGCTGGAGCTACTTCAGGATGAAGCATGCAGTCCTTAAACATGTTATTTACAGGGCAATCATTACACATTAAGTTATTTTGTCGTGATCATCAGTGTCTTGTGACTTAAACAACAAGATGTAAATTGATGTTTCGGTTAGTTATTACGTACTTGGAAAGTGGAAATCACGTCCACCTCTTCGAGAGCTTTACATGTTCATTATAGTGTATACAAATCCCGCCATCTTGCTGGCTGTGGCGGCACTGATGTAACAAAATGCCAAAATCTCTCTCTCCTTTTTGCTTTTTTTTTTTAATCACTCTGCATAGCAAACAAAAACAATCTTTTTTCAAAGCGCAACAGAATGTAACAGAATTCAGATTTCCCCCCCTTATAATATGGATTTTTCGTAATAGTGAAAACTAAATGCAAATTCTACGAGATTTACTCACAATATTCATCTACTTTTAGTGCCAGAAATAGATAGGACAACGAGTTAATGATAGAATAAACTCTAGAAGACAAACAATGCATTATAGGTGCATATGGGTGTACAGTATTTTTATTTGGAAAGGTATCCTACTATCATCATCATCATCATCATCATCATCATCATCATCATCATCATCATAGGTATTCTACCATTATTGGCAACTCACTTGCCGCAGCTAAGAAGCTTTCATACTTCACGTTCTTCTGTTAATCGTTTTCACGTACAATTTTTCTGTTTTCATATCGTCCATTGTAGTCTTCGCCCCCTATCTTTCCTGCCACCATACTCTCTAGCACGTCCCTTATGATATACTTTTCTCTTTCCACTTTATTTTTTGACAAAATCACTCTATTCGGAATTATGTCATTTTGCTTAGTTAATTCTGCACTATAATTAACATCTCGCAAATGGGTAAATTGTTGGTTTGAAGTTTTACATTCCTTTCAGTACCGTAAGTCTACGAAATTAGACTTACAAGTTAATATGGATTCTGACAATATGACCTCTCAGTGGGAACCTAGCCCAGTCTCCTGTGCTAAGTATGTAGACAGGAAAGAGTCCTGCAAAATAAATGGGAAAATCAGAAACAATTATGACAATAATAAGTAAACATAACATCATGTTATACAAATACCCCTTCTCTAGAAACAGTGGCGGATCTAGGCCAGGGCCGGGGGCCTAGGCCCCCCAGTTTTTTCACTGACAAAATAATTTAAGTTAGATCTATTATTTATATATTTTTGAAAGTTTATATATGCCTATCATAGTCTGGGTACTGATTGGCCCCCCAGTTTTTACCTTCTAGATCCGCCACTGCCTAGAAAGTGGAACTCGCACTCGCGATTCTGTTTTGCGTTCACCAGCCTACGTTTGAGACAATCAAAAAAGGGGTTGGATGCAGGTTATGAGAACTGAGGAAATAATGCACCAAGATTTTGCCAATGAAACACAGGAAGATGTACACTGTACAAAACCTTTGATTAGACATAAAGATGCTATTATTTTTGCACAATTCCACTTACTTTTAATGTCGTTCGCGATTCTCCCGACAGCTGAATGCTTTAGCTAAAATTCGAAGCAGTGACGATACCAGCTTTCATTTCTTAGTACGGGGAGGGGGAGCAACCGGAGGGACAAAGACATTTTAGGGAAGATTGCATATTTTTGTATACTGAGAAATTGATCTACACTACAATTCATGTCGGGGAGGGGCAGGCGGAGGACGCCCGCCGCTTGCCTCCTTAACCCCCTCTAGTGTCTCGCGTCGTTACTACCATGGAATTATTGATGACGTAATGGAGCACTTCTCTGAGGGTACTGATCTACAGTACAGAATGAACTGAAGGACAACAGGACTCACTAATAACTCAACATTTACAGGGAGGGAATAAGAGGAATGTTTTTATTCATGGTGCACGTGTTGATGTCTTGTATATGAACTATTTATAGAACTGTAATGGGTTTGAGTATTCTGAATTTCCTAAGCTTCAGAAGTTTATTAAGACGCTTAATCTGTTGTCCATAAAACTTTAACAAATCAAGAGTTGCCGGGTTCACCCTATGTATCATTAACACCTACAGTTTAAGGTGGAATCCGAACCACCGTAATGCATTATGATTTCAAGGCTGTCCCATAGGGAATCGAATTCAAGATCCCGTGTACCAAAGATTCACGCGCCAGGGAGTGGACCAGCGAGGATAGACACTATGTACTCTCTTTGGTAAAGGAGGCCGCTGTGGCTCAGTGATAGAGCGTTCACTTCTGGTGCATGGGGTTCTTGCTACGATCCCAGCTCGCGCCAAGTGAGCTTTGTGGACAAATACTAGTGTTGCCACGAGACGAGACTTTACGCTGTCGGGGAGGGGCAGGTTGTCTCGTCTCGTCTCGTGCAAAGCATGTCTCGTCACGTGTCTCGTCTCGAAAAAATGTGCTCGTCCCGTCTGGTGTCTTGTCTCGAGAGGTTCTGTCCCGTCTCGTCTCGTTTGTCTCGTTTTGTCTCGTCTTGTCTCGTAAAAAATATAGCAGCATACCATGGGAACGAAAGTAAAATGTAGCCGACTGCACCATGCTAATCAAGATACAACTAAATTACAAGTATTACCCAGAACACACAAGACAAGAAATGTCACGGTAGCTACACCGTGAAGCCTTCACCTCTGGTGTATGTGGTAGTCGGTTCGATCTCGGTTAGTGCCATGTGAGCTTTGTGGTGGACAAACGTCGAATGTGTGTGGGGGCCGCGGTAGGTCAGTGGTAGAGCGTTGGGGTCTCGGGTTCGATCCCAGCCCCCGCCAAGTGAACTTTGTGGTGGACAAACACCGTGTGCGTGGGTTTTCTCGGGGTTCTCCCGTTTCCTCCCACTTTCTTCATTCCACCATTTCATTCATTACTCATCATCACCGTCTCCTTTAGCGTAACCGGCATAATCGTGGGACGTAAAACTCAAAGATTTCATTTCATTTTTCGTATGTGTGTGTTTTCTCGAAGTTGTCTTGTATCCTACCACTTTCTTCATTCCACTAATTTTCCCATCAACATTCATTCGGGGTGGGCCAAAGTTGCCTAAAGGTCTTAAAAATAAATTCAAATAAGCTCACGAGACAAGGAAAAATAGTGCTGTTAGTTGTCTGAGGCTTCTCGACCCTGGCTTTTTTTTTTTTTTTTTTTTTACATTCTGAAACATTGCAATTTGTTTCACCAGTTTCAATTCACGAATATACAGTAAATTGCTCATAGGTACGTCCAAGATGAAGACACTAATGTCAAATAATGTTTACTCGACAAGCAAAGTTCGATGTAAAGGTGTCACCATCCCCGACACTATCGTATATTACACTGGTATACAAAATTTTGCTTATTATTACTTGATGAATTTTTATGTATTTTGACCCCCTGAACATGAATCTGGCACTTATTTTTATGTAGTGTCAATATTTTCAATGATATAAGCATGTTTTATTTTTCTCCTATACTGATTTATGCAGAGTAATTTGCGTCCTTTTACTTCGATACTCGCTAGGTGGTATCGAATTTGTTATTAAAGATAATTGTTCGGAGTACGAAACAGAGAATATAGATTCTAAAGATACATAGCAGAATTGTAAATTGATTAAATAGAGTTATTCAAGTGTGAAGCTGATTTTGGAGAAAACAAAATATAAGGAACATCAATGGGACGTGTGTGGGGATTTCAAAATTATTGGTTTTCTTCTTGGGTTGCAAAGTGGTTATACTAAATATTCCTGCTTTCTATGTATGTCCAGCTTATTCCAGGAACACATAATGTGATAAATGAAGCATTAGTGCCCAGGGAGAAGATTCTCATGCCAACATTACATATTAAGCTGGGATTGGCAAAACAATTTGTGAAAGCTCTGGGTCGCAATTCACCTGCCCTACAATGTATCAAACAAATGTTTCCAGCTTTATCAGAGGCAAAAGTTCTGGCTGGCATTTTCACAGGGCCTCAGATTCATGTCATGCTTAATAGTGCTCCACTTAAACAAAAAATGACGGAGTTGGAAAGAAACGCTTGGGGGCCTTTCATAAATTGGTGACGGGATTTCTTGTGCATAACCAAAGTGAAGCGTTTGAACTCCAAGTTAAGACACTCATTGATCAATATCGAGCATTGGGATGTAGAATGTCTTTAAAATTACATATGCTACATTCATACTTGGATTTCTTTAGGGAGAATTAAGGAGATGTTAGCGAAGAGCAGGGGAACGTTTCCATAAGGGCAACCAAGAAAGGTGGGACTGTGCAATGATGGGTGATTATATTTGGGGGTTAGTCCATGACGAAGTAAACGTTTCCCACAAAAGAAAAAGAAACACTAACTTTCACTTTTGACTACGGAATTCCAGTACTTGATGAACACTTTCCTCCAATCTCAAGTACTTTTGTATATATTTTTATAAGAAATGTAATATTCATATATTTTAGTATTTATGTACTGTTATGTAATTTTTGTTACCCAGAAAGTGGATGTCCAAAATGTGTTATGTTTGTAATTCAATGTTCCTATAAGACACAATTGTATAATATATTACTGTTTGAATAAAATCTAATATGCTTATAGCATTACAAATTTTGACATTACGGGAAAGTAACTGTCATACTCGTGTTCAGCGGGTGCAAATCATTAAGAAACCAATTAAAAATCAACAGAAGCACGATTACAATGTTTGTGTTATACTTGTAATTCAATGTTCCTATAAGACACACTTGTATAATATATTACTGTTTGAGTAAAATCTAATATGCTTATAGCATTAGAAATTTTGACATTATGGGAAAGTAACTGTCATACTCGTGTTCAGCGGGTGCAAATCATTAAGAAACCACTGAAAAATCAACAAAGGCACGACTACAATGTTTTAGCTTATGCTAAAATGGACTACTTTCCATTTTAGCATATTTAGATTTGTTGCAATTATTCTTTTATTTTTTTTTTTTTTAAAAAAAGCTCGAAACCAAATAATTTTATTGAGTAATGGAAAGTATTTGATTGAAATATTATATGTTACTGCACAGTAAGCTCTACTTAAAGTGCCATAGTAATGGTAGCTGAAAGACACATCGAACCAAAGAATGCTTGGGGCCAGTCTTCACCTCCATGGAACAAATCTGTTCCCATAACCGCGGGGTGTGTGCCACTATATGGTGGTTGCCCCGTTTGTGTTACAAACTCATGACAGTACACCCAGATTAGCTAGTGGTCTAAAAAAGTAGTTGATTTTTGGGTGGCCATTTTGGATTAAAGTTTCTTATATTGTCGTGATCTATTCGCAATCATACAACGTACATGTTCATACCAAGCCGAGCGGTCTGCGGCGATAGACCATCGGCTTGAAGGCTTTGGGTTGAGTCCCGGAAGGGTCATGTGTATGGATTTTAACAGCATTTGTTTTTTCGTATTGTGTCAGGGGGCGAAATCGTACGGGATAAAAGGATTTCAGTCTGAAAAAATTGGAGAGAATATCCTCTCCAGGATACTTTCATGGGAGTAAGAAATTAGTAAAAATATAGGATATACATTTTATAACAGGTTTAAAATTATGGGTATCCTATTTCTTTTCTGTTGATTATGTTCTTCAATGTTCGAATTTTGATCATTCTCATGATATTTTCTGCTTTCAACAGAGTTCCATGAATATTATACCAAATGTTCTTTACACTCTGTAAGAAACCATTTCTGAAGATAATTTAGGTCCTAATGAATATTATTCACTAGGAAAGGGAAAATATTCCCCTCCTCTCAACATGGAAGCAGAGGGCAATTTCACAGGGGTCAGATCGAACATTTCCGCGTAACAAAACGAAGGTCCCCCTGTAAAACCTCTTCACTTAAAGTGTTATTGTTAGTATCATAAATTTGCTGAAAGTAAACAATTTGAAGGGTTCGTCGATAATATCTTCGCTTTTTTTGTCCTTCGACCGCCTTCCAAACAAAGAGGTGAATTTTACAACATGACTGCTGTATAATAAGCGAGCGATTGGTAAAATGGTAAAAGAGTGTTTTTATGTGATGTGAGTGTGTGTGAGAGAGAGAGAGAGAGAAGACAAAATTTTAGTTGCAAGATACTTCAATTGCCGTTTTCGGTTCATATAGCAAAAAGAATCGTCTCGTGTCTCGTCTCGTTTTCGAGAAGGGACAAGTATTCTGTCTCGTCTCGTGTCTCGTCTAAAGGTTCTGTCTCGTCTCGTGGCAACACTAACAAATACTGTGTGCGTGGGTTTTCTCGAGGTTCTCCCGTTTCCTCCCACTTTCTTCATTCCATCATTTCATTCATTTCTCACTATCACCGTCTCCTTTAGCCTAGCCGGCAATCGTGGGACGTAAAACTAAAAGATTTCATTTTATTTCATTTGCTTGGTAAAGGAAAGATAACTATAGATATTTTGTAAGAATTGTGATGGTAGGTAGAATTGGTCCCTTAAGAGATCGAGGACGCCGGCGGCCTTTCTTTTTTTCTTCAGTTTTGCAGAGACAGTTATACTGTCTCTTCACCGGCAGTAGCTTACCTTATTGATCTTAATGCGAGGTAAGCTCCACGTTCATATTCTCGTATGACATATCACGTCCCTGATCCAGAGTCGTTTTGTTGTGGTTAAAGAGCAGGATGTGGGAATTAACGTTAAGAAACTAGCATAAAACAAAGTTTAAAAAATTTTTCGTTGTTAAAGAAAAAAAGGATGAAGAAGACAGAAAGTTGTTATAATGTAATTGTGTTATTATAAGCAGTTGTGTTCGTGATGTAGCCATCTGTGACTTCAACTAGCGCATAATTAAAAGAAACGATGAAAGGAGCAGCAAGTGACTGAAATTGGACAGGACTAATTTGAGCTTCACCTAAAAGACTTGTAGTACGGGAAACAAAAACTTGTCCATCCAGTGGTCAAACAAGGTATAGCTATTAGTTAAGTTTCGGTTTTAAGGTATATCTGTCCGAAAAAGCACGTTTCCAAGCGGTTTCGACGATGCAACAAGATGCTGCGAGTCTTGAATCACACAGTCTATACGTGCTTTTTCTTTTTTCGAAGAAGAAAAAAGGAAAACTTTTAGTCAATTGCTTGGCTTCTCAAACCGTGGTAAATAGATATACATAATAATGTGTTATCTTGGTTGCCATAATAACATTGCGATACGTCTGTGTAAGGCTAATAGCAGCTATAATTTCCATGGTTTATGAGATCTACTGAAAATGAAAACTTTATATATATATATATAATTTTTGTTTTAAAAAAGTGTTTGTAACGTAACTTGTTTATAACACAAACTTGTAGAATATTGTTTGAGCATCATAACGTTAAACTAATATTGAACTGTTATTTGTTTTGTTTTTTTAAATTTATTATTTCTTTTAAATCAACGTTTTGTGTCATGAATAATAAATTAAATAATTGATCTAGCTTCGTTTATAAAATGTGTCAACACATCTTGACAATATGTTGTAGCAAAATGCAAACTCTTCTACGAGGACTACTTTTTCGTATTATAACATTCTAGCGTCAATTACCTACGTGCTTCGCTGGGTTAAAATAAGGAAAATGGTAATATGTTCCATTAGTAAGTCTTTTTTTATTATACTATTCTGAAGTACTCTCTGATATCGAACATTTTCGATCATTTTTATATATTGATGAGGATTTAGGTTAAAATAAAATTATAATTCTAAAATTATTAAAATTGATTAAAATAAAGACAAGAAGATATTACAGAATTAAAGACAAGAAATTACAAAATTAAAATTAGGTAAAAGAATACATTAATTAGTTATTTCAAGATTGTGATGAGATCGTAATGTTGTCCAAGTCATTGTTTTTGTTTTATGTAAGTTAGTAAACACAGACATGTGGATTTGTAATGTTGTGATGACAAAGGACAACAAACAATCAAATTGCAGTGTAAGAGCTATTGTAAGATTTGTTGTAAGATTTGTTTGTTAACATCAACACAATTTTTGGGATATGACAAAACTGTCAGATTACGGAGATAGACGTCTGGAGATTTTGTCTATTTCATGATCATTGCAGAAATGTGAATTTCGGCAATGGGATGAGCAAACACGTGTAGTGACGTGAATCGAGGTAGCAGTTTAGAAATCAACATTGTCCAAATAAATACTCTACCAAGGATGGAACTGGGATGAGACAGAGGAGAACAGAGCAGTCAGAGAAGAAGCTAGACAGCGAGTAATTTACGACTTATGTTGGACTATTATCAGTTATTAAGTTTTACAATCGTTTAAAGTTCTAACTTCAAGTAGTTTTATCGATACAAGTCTTGGGAGTTTCACTAAGCTGCGCCTTGTTTCAAGAAGACGACCAACATCTTTAATTTAAGAGGTATGTGTTTGCTATCTGATCATCGTTATCAAATAGAGGAAATAATCAGGCTTTGTGAGTTGTGATCTGGTAATGTTTTGCCTATCCCGTACACATCATACAATCACACATCAATGACAATCAATCTAATGAAAATACAGATTTTTAATAATGAAATTTGGCATTGCATTTGTTTTCCTTGAGACAAGTTTACTAAATATTTCCTGGACATTTTAGAGAAGGTTCAGAGGACAATCTCCCTAATTTCAGAGCTACGCTATTGCTATAAAGGCACAAAAGGGGGGTGGACAATATATATATATCCCCCTCTCCCACCCCAAGTTATGGCTGAAATCGGATTTAAAGGGCATCGGAAGTGTCACTGTTCATCTCAGCGACCCCGAAAACTATGGATTCGACATTAGTATCGGTCATTTTCGCTCATTTTTATATATCACCCCCTTCTCCTTTCCTAAGTTGCACCGTCAAAGTGAAGTGATAAAAATCATCCCAGGCTTGAACTTCATCTATGTTGAAAATTTGATCGAGATCGGTCTTGTGGTTCAAAAGTTATTAAGTCACAAAACGTAGTCACTTTCATTTTCAACGAACATAAGTTCGTTACTGAATTCTCGTGTCTCTGTCTGTCCGTCTGTCTGTTATTTGCGATTTTTTCAATGTTGAACCCTGCATTCGATAGAGCAGCGTTTCCCAACCGGTGTGCCGCGGCACACTGGTGCGCCGTGAATGGACCGCTGGTGTGCCGCGAGTAAATCGAAACAAAGTTACTAATTCTATAGCAACCAAATTGCAAGACATAGGGAAAAATGTATATTTTTGTATTTAACATTGCTATGAATTTCTACCATGGAAAAAATTACTGTAATTGTAATATATTATTCTACATCTATTATTGTGCACCAGACAGCATTTCGGGTCGTACACATTTCCACGGTTAGCTGCTATGTTACGCTTCAATTGAGAGTCATAGTAACACCGAGAAATGGAAGCACTTGTACAGTATGCGTCAAGTGAACTTTCGTAGAACACTCATTCGCACTTGAATGACAGAACAACACTTTGTTTAACAGCTGTGTTTTGACTTCGACGCATCGCAAGCTCTGTGATTGTAATAATATGCACCGGTTTTGGTTAAAACAGCGAAGTTAAAAGTACAAGACATTTGTTTGTTCGTTCGTTATTTAGTGACCTTCGTTCTTAGTGAAAGGTTGGATACAGTTTTCAAAAAAGAAAGCGTATTTTTAAAAATCTGAGTCCTATATTTAATTGCAATTGTTTTCTATTTTAAAATCAGAATAAAAATTAGCATAGGGGAAAACCAGTGATCGAGCTTTATCTCTGTGAGAAGATCAGTAATCACAGAAAAGAAATTACCATGGTATTTTATATTTGCAAATAATAATAATAATAATAATAATAATAATAATAATAATAATAATAATAATAATAATAATAATAATAATAATAATAATAATAATATCTCTGAGTGTGCCGCGAAAATTCAAGTTATACCCGTAGTGTGCCGCAACTTGAAAAAGGTTGGGAAACGCTGCGATAGAGCATCTAAATCTATCAGAGAAATTGATTAAATTTTTCGCGTCACTCCTACCGTTCCCGAGATATTGGGCAAAACATGGCCGACTTCCAGAGATTTAAGGAGCCATATCTCGGAAACCGTAAGTCATAGAGAGATCATATTGGTGTTAATCAATATCTAAAAAGATGGTAAATATTTTGGTACCAAATAGTGACCGTGGCCACTGGTTTGGCCAATGGCCAGTTGGCGAGTGGCCACCAATTATTATCAGTAGCAAAATGTTTACCATATTCTTAGGTATTGCTTAACGCCAATATCATCTCTCTATGACTTACCGCTCAAGTGATATTGGCCAAAAGAAATGGCTAATTTCTAGATATTTAAGGAGCCATAACTCGGGAACCATAAATTGTAGAGATATGATATTGATGTTGATCAGCACCTAAGAGGATGGTAAATATTTTGGTACCAAATAGTAGTGGCCACTGATTAACTATTTACTGGCCAACTGGCCAGCCACCTAGATATTGGCCCAAAAAGTTCGAATTTCTAGATATTTAAGCAGCCATATCTCAAGAACTGTAAGTCATAGATAGATGATATTTTGCGAATTTATCCGAGAAAGATAAGAAGGTGCGGATAAAAAGATTAACTTTTACATCTAGGAACAATGACAGTTATCTTTCCGGCTCCATCTGTCCTTTCTTTTTAAGTTCGTTCTGACAATGCCCTTGGAGAATTGTCAACTGGTTATTTATAGATATATAGATAGACAGTTGTTTTTAAAATTCGGGGAGAAAAATTTCTAACGAGATTTTTACTTTAAACTTCTGGCACGATGTTCTATGAATACAAGTAACTCTACAGCTACCATAGACTTAATATACCGATTTATTCTGACTATGTACCTAAAATCAGGGATGGTTTTAGAACGGACTCCTGGGGAGGCGGTGAAAAATTCTGTTTTCAATACCAGTTTTCGCATCACTCGTACTTGTGCCGCTGGGGGTGCGAACTCCTCCTGAATCCGCCAATCCTGAAATTACAGTTTATTTCTTCAACTTTGCAAACAAAACTCATATTAGATCCTAACACAGAACATTTGAAACTCGTAGAAAAGTATTTACTCAACTGAGGATGTGATGTGAGTGTAATTAATATCCGGTTTTAATGATTATCAGTGGCGAATCTTCAGGGAAGTGAATTTAGTAATAATTAAACTTTTATAGTGACTAGCTAAGGGAAGAACACTTACCTAATGTTATATGCAAGAATAAATATATTAGACAAGTGTTCTTCCCCCCAAAAATATAAATACAGTGAAATCTCTCTAAAGCGGACAGCCGTGGGGAATCAAAAATTGTCCGCTATGGAGAGGTGTCCGTCTTAAAGAGGTTTCGATATTTTCTTACGTAAATTAGTAAATAAGGTGATATGTAATTACAAACTATTGAAGGTAATTTATCAAACCGTTCTATGACTGTGGGCATGTCGACATCTGCGGATTCTCCACAAATCCCTTTGAAAGAAATTTTGTGTCTAATCCGAATCTTCTCTAACCACTCGTTCGAGACCTTGAAATCTGAAACATTCGTTTCTGTTGCTACCTCCAAATTCTTAGCTTTTGGCATCGACCCTAACACAGGAATTTTTTTCATTCCGCACTCTATAAAACCATTCACTTGCACACCAACTTTGTTCAAAGCAATGAGACACTATTTTCATTGTCATTTTCACACCACAACTTTATTAACTTGTCTTGGTTTTATATTATCTGAGGTGCTTGTGTTTTACCGATAAAAAAAATTCAGCTATCCTTCGCATACCTCAGTATTCTTCGAAAATTCAATCAATTCGATTTTAACATTAGCGCTTCTCGTGGCATTTCGAAAGCTCACAACAATTTACACCTTATTGCTTATTCGATGCAGAATGACTTAAAAAGATTTCCGTCTACAAATAGAGGCACTAAGACAATATGCGAATACGCGGACAAAAAATACCAAACATGTCTTCTGCTTGATTCCAGCGGAACAGTAGAATGACGTGTCATTCCAAATGGCAGGCAACTGTCAATCACTTTTGATTCTCAGTAGAAGTCAAGCTACTTCCGAGATTTTTCCAGCAGAACTCCAAGTTATGAAATACACTCTTTCAAAATATGATTTTCTCGAAAAGTTATATTATGGTGTTATATTATTTCATAAATAAATATTATTTCATTACGCTACGTGCATAACAATTTACCATACTTAAAAACTTCAGAAATTTTGTCTTCTAGTAGTACCTTCTCTCTTTCGGGATATTTTTGTTTTGTTTTAAAAGTTATCATGATTTCATCAATCTATTATATAAAAGAGAACGCACAAATCCTTTGTTAGCTCATCACGCTAATACGGCTGAACCAATTTCTTTCATTTTTGGGGGGTTATTAGGATTTGGACCCTAGATGGTTTTTATCATATCACTTTAATTTTTAATTACCAGTGTCTTGAGATAATTGACCATTCAAGTGTCCATAACGTACAAATCCTTTGTTAGTTCATCATAGGTATAAAAATAAACGTATTTATATGCAACCCGCATGACCGTGTCACTCGGCGGGTTAACATAAATGACAGGCGCTATAATGTTAACATTTACTGCAATTTGAAAGCGAAAAAGTAAAAATTATCTAAGTAACAAAGTTTATTGCGTTCCGGGGTGACCGCAGCGAAGCGGGTCACTCGGCGGGTTAACATAAATGACAGGCGCTATAATGTTAACATTTACTGCAATTTGAAAGCGAAAAAGTAAAAATTATCTAAGTAACAAAGTTTATTGCGTTCCGGGGTGACCGCAGCGAAGCGGGGTGAACGCTGCTAGTGTTCCATAAATACTTTATTAACAACTTTACAGATGATTTTGCACCCTAGTAGGTGGGAATAATTAATGCCCCATTTTAGAGATGTTAACCCACTTCCACTTCCTCTCATGAAAACTTCGAATAATGATTCACAATTTCTAACCCCAGCACTTAATAGGGATGCTTTCATCTTATATATAAAAGAGAACGCACAAATCCTTTGTTCCCTCATCACGCTAATAGGGCTGAACCAATTTCTTTAATTTTTGGGGGGTTATTAGGATTTGGACCCTAGATGGTTTTTATCATATCACTTTAATTTTTAATTACCAGTGTCTTGAGATAATTGACCATTCAAGTGTCCATAACGTACAAATCCTTTGTTAGTTCATCATAGGTAAAAATAAACGTATTTATATGCAACCCGCATGACCGTGTCACTCGGCGGGTTAACATAAATGACAGGCGATATAATGTTAACATTTACTGCAATCTACTATGGTTTTTATCATATCACTTGAAAGCGAAAAAGTAAAAATTATCTAAGTAACAACGTTTATTGCGTTCCGGGGTGACCGCAGCGAAGCGGGGCGGGTTAACATAAATGACAGGCGATATAATGTTAACATTTACTGCAATCTTCTATGGTTTTTATCATATCACTTGAAAGCGAAAAAGTAAAAATTATCTAAGTAACAAAGTTTATTGCGTTCCGGGGTGACCGCAGCGAAGCGGGGTGAACGCTGCTAGTTTCGAATAAAGTTGCTAATTGAAAGATTATAGTATATGTTCCATAGGTTTTGATCGAATGATTAAGTAAGAAAGTTACTGCAGTGAATATGGGCTTTGTATTATATTTTCCACAATTACAGAGCCATTGAGCAACATGGATTAATTTCCATAACATTTTATAACTTAATGTTTAATAAAATCCCGAATGTGTCATTTGGTGTACATTAAGAAAGTTATTTATTAGTCTACCAGACGACTTATTTATGGCAGTGAAAATTGCTGCATCTTTTAGTAATAATTATAATTATAGCACATGTTGGAAACTTTCGAAAATAATTCAATAAATTACAGTGTAGTCATTCATAAGTTCAGTCTGCAGTTTTTAACTGATTTCTTGCACTTTAGCAATTTGCGAAAAAAAAATTAAATTTGCATCGCAATTAAGGTTCCCAACTTTTGAAAATGGAAATACCGGACACCCTCCTGAAGTACGCATATTCTTAAGATTGTGACATCATTGCTCGTCAAAAATTTGAACAACCTGCAAGTGGTTACTTCTCATAAAATTGATCGATTCGGAGTTCGAATGTAATAACTTTAGTTACTTTTGAAGCATTGATTAAACTTACTTATTCCAGTTTTGGTAGAGTCGACACATGTACTTTTTGTAGTCTACCATCAATAATACATTCTATTTAAAACAGAAAAGCAAATATAATCGGCAATATAATATTCTTGAAAAAACAACTCTTACCAGCTTCGCTAGGGCTGATAATGTATCAATGCCTACATACTTTTACTGGATCTAGATGCATTATTTAATTGGAAGATGTAGCTGAGGATAAAGCAGTTTTAGCTGTGCTCTCTAAAATGTACTTTTACTGACCTTTAGCAGTTTTGATAAGTTCAGTATTTTTTTTTTTCCTCCAACTCTTCAGCAAATTCCTCGCACAACAGGTCGATATCAAAGCGAATTATACGCTCTGCTTTAACCATATGCATCACAAACGATTCCTTTGATCACTCCAAAATAATCTGAAGAGAACAGAGAATAGGACTAATAAGAGAAAATATTACCGGATATTTAACAACCGATTTTAAGGTCATACCGGACACCGGACAGAAAGGTCAAAAACCAAAATACCGGACTGTTGGCAACCCTAAGCACAATTTATATTTTTAAATAGCATTTTAGGCACTAATATTATTTATTTATTTTACTGCTTTACAAGAACATGAAATAATAAAATAAATACTTTTTATATATCACAAACAGATATGAAAAGCAGAAACAATAGAGAAAATGTAATGACAATAATATTTTGACAAATTACTAATCTTTCCATTCTATAGAATGCTTGGGATGGTGGTTGGTTTTGAAAGTGTCCATAGGGACCATTTTATTGAGTACTGAATCCGTAACGTCGTCAAAGAAAGGATAATTTTACATTACGCAGCCCCAAAAGTGAACCTTCATTTTTAAGATAAACACACAATAACTTAATTTTACACAAGTGATGATTTTCTAGATGGTATTGTAGCCAAATCCTGGCCGATTCCAGTTTTTTTTTTTTTTTTTTTAAGTTGTTAGGCAAACATTACTTTTCATTCGCAATTTGAAGAGAAAAACAAGAGAACGTAGCAGATGGATATTTCTGAGGGAATGTCAAGTAAAATAGTCACATTCTGGTAGCTCCTAATGTGACTCAATTTAAACCTCAATTACTCAGCCTCTAATTAAGCTAGGAAGATAACTTTCATATATGTGTATTCCTGAAGGACGACGCTTTCCGCCGATATGTATTTTATGTATGTGGGAGAATGCCACGATGAACGGGGGAGGGTAATTACGTGTTTTTTTGTTTTTGCATCAGGATTTTGGGGATGACATTCCTTCTCCCTTGGGGGTACACTCATGAAATGCATATCGAAAGAAAGCTTCCTCCTTCAGGAACACATTGCTACCAAACTTATCTTCTCAGCTTAATTAGAGGCTGAGTTATTGAGGTTTAAATTCAGTCACATTAACGAGCGACCAGAATGTGACTATTTCAGACCGTCCGTCAGGCGGCTCAATGACTGTAACTCTGAAGGCGATGCATTTCCCGCCATATGGTTATATGAACTTTTTTTGCTTGTCTACCCATAAGGATTCCACCCCTGAAATTTTGACGTACTTTTCTGTTACACCTTATATATATATATATATATATATATATATATATATATATATATATATACACACACACACATATATATATATATATATATATATATATATATATATATATATATATATATATATATATATATATATATATATATATATATATATATAAGGTCCCCTGTTTTTTGCATGTGATCTAATTTCCGAAAAGTAAGCTCGAAAACCACATTAAGGCGCTTTATTTTCATATGCTATAAAATGACAAATGACAAGATCTTTCTCTCTCTCTCTCTGTCGTATTGACCTTCTCCAGTTGTATCCTGTGTTATTGAGAACCTAGAGGTAAACGTTGGATTTTCGTGGGTACTCTGTCACTTAGTAATCATTTTGTATAGGCCTAAAGCTTTGCTAGGATTTTTTTCCGGTTCTTCGTCATTTAACTTTACGATGTTATTCCTTCCTTCGTTATAACTTCATTTGGTATTCCTTTGTTTCATGCTTCTTATGTCAAATTCAACTTTCTCTTACATCACTGGAGTATGTTTGTTTGTTTACTCATTGCTTTCTTTTACTTCCGGTTCATAGCTTGAATGTAATTTGTTTTTTAATACTTAAATCTTCTTCAATATTTCTTCACGGTTTTTACTAGTTATGTCGTCTTCTCTTTTCAGACCTTTGATTTATTTCAGTTCATTGCTTATTCCCTGTTTTGCCTTCTTACGGTCCATATTGTATTAAATTATTTTCCGTACAAGATTGCTGCTAAACTTTTTTATACCTTCTGTAATGTATTTTCATATTGCTTTGCAAAGTTCCACATATTCATTTTAGTATTAATACAACAAAACTGACCAAAGCACCAAACATATATGTCGAGCCCTGAGAGCACAAATGTCCAGTACCGTGCCGTGAGGGGGCGAGCGGGGCGACGGCCCCGGGCGTCGAAGTAAGGTGGACGCAAAATTCGGGAGAGAAAAAAGGAAAGAAGAAAGGAAAAATTAGTTCGAATATGTGTATGGGAGCGCCGTCGTAGACTATACTCTCATCTTGGGCGCCGATTTTCCACGGCACGGCACTGCAAATGTCATATGTCCAATTTTTCTCAAGGTTGACTTTGTCAGCTATTTCGGTAGCTTGATACCTGCTATGTCAAGCGCACAAATATCATATGTCCACTTTAAATAGCTCCTTGGTAATACACAGTGAACAGTTGTCACAAAGCTCAAATTCTACTTTGCTAGGGCACACTTATCACTTCGAAACAGTCTCCTGAAAAATTGTGAAAATTGAACATATGATATTTGTGCTCTCAAGACTCGATATATTAGTGATATTTGTGTAACAGTTCCGGCAATGTAACATCGCCTTCATCAGACAACTTATGAAAGATCAATGCAAGAATAACAACTTAAATATTCACAGAAAATGAAAGAACACTTCCCAGAGCTGATCAAATTTTCAATTCGATTTTTACTTCCATCTGTACAAAACGTATATTTTTAATTAGGGACATACTTTCCCCAATAATTCGCACACATTTTCTGAATTTTGACACCTTCTCAAGTTTACTTTTTTAGTTCTTTCCTTTCTATTTTGTCCAACACTGTGTTCCACAACTCATGAATTGTTCAATTCACCAATACATCCTTCCCATGTTTCTTGATCCATTGATTTTTTTTCCGCTTCCATATCATATTTCTCTTTTTCCGCTCCATCCTTCCATTCTTTCTTAATTTACTTCATGAACTGTTTCTTTAACGTTCTTATATACTGCATTGTTCTCTCTTAATCTGACGTCGTCTTTATGTTGACTTATTCTTTCTTCCAATCTCTTTCCTGATTCTCTTATGTATTTCATATTACAATCTTTACAACTTCTACAAAAAGAAAATTAGATTGAAACCAGTGATGGATTGTAGGAATAATATTTTTTAGCCTATAGAAGAGATAAAGAGGATTGCAGAAAAACTAAGAGGACAAAAAATTAGACGAGTGGAAAACATAGAAGAGGTGAAGAGTATATTAGAGGAAGTAGGTAGCAAATAGAAAAAACAGTTTTGTTCATTGTAGATGTAAAGTCAATGTTCCGTAGTATTAAGAGAGAGTACGTCATGAAGACAATAGAAGAAATGCAAGATAATAGGTACAATATTATTCCTATTATCCTACTACACTACATGAACTTTCTTTGAAATACATACCCGAATGAAATGAAGAAAAATAAATCAAGTTAGAAATATAAGTAGAAGAGGAGAATAGGATAAACTTTATGGATATGACGATAAATTTGGTGGAAATTTTCTGAGAAGGTGGTACAAGAAAGAATGCTCTTCAGTGATATACTGCCATAAGAGGAGTGACGTAGATGTAGAAACCAAGATGAAATTTATAAGGAAATGCAAAAAAGGATAGAAATAATGCGGTGAAAACGTGTCCAATCCAAGTAGATCAATCAGGTCCCGACTGCAGTACTATGTCCTTCTTCTAGTATTTCGTTGCAAGCAGAGTAGTTTCCATTCGTGACTCGAGTTGAGATCATGGACTTTCTGTATTCGTAGTGAAATCGTGAGGACGTGTACCTATGAATCTACTCTCTTATCATATTTGTCAATGAATGAACTTACACGATGACCTGAGAAAGGTAGCTGACTTCAGTACTTGGAAACAATTTCAAAGTCCGAATTACACAGCAGTTTTACAGATAAAAAAAATCCATTAATTAATCACAATTGAATTTTGAAATGTACAAAATTTCCTTTCACTGTTCTTTGAAAGTCATTTGAAGAGTGCACTACGTAATTACCCTCCCCCGTCCATCGTGGCATTCTCCCACATACATAAAATACATATCGGCGGAAAGCGTCGTCCTTCAGGGATACACATATATGAAAGTTATCTTCCTAGCTTAATTAGAGGCTGAGTAATTGAGGTTTAAATTGAGTCACATTAGGAGCTACCAGAATGTGACTATTTTACTTGGCATTCCCTCAGAAATATCCATATGCTACGTTCTCTTGTTTTTCTCTTCAAATTGCGAATGAAAAGTAATGTTTGCCTAACAACTTAAAAAAAAAAAACTAAAAATACAATCACGGACAAAAGTTTAATGAATAATAGCATCCGTGACAATAATAGCTAGTGATGGAAGAAGAAAAGAGGACATGGAAATACTACATCAATTACAAATAGGAAATAGATACAGAATAGAGGATTTGAGGGAAGAGAGAAGAGACAGGAAGTAAGAAAAGACAGAAGAAGAAAGAAAGAAGTAGTGTAGTGATAAGAAGACGTTGCTGAGAAGAGACAGAACATAAAGAAAAGGAAGGAGGAGGATTTTAGACTTAGTAAGAGAGAAAAGAAAGAAGAAAGAGAAAGAAATAAAGGCAGAAGAGGAAGGAGTAGTATATCGAATTAGTTGTAAAGAGTTCGCTTTGGTGCACATGCTTCTTTAGGAATGCTCGCCAAATGAACATCGTGTAATTTGGATTTTTTTAAACAAACAAGATGGTTCCTATATGACTTAATTCTATTCCTAATGTTTATAATGATGTGTTTGAAGTTATTATCTGGCAAATCTGTCGGATTAAGTCAGTTAAATGAAAGAGGGAATTTGTGAATTTGTTGGCATCAAAGATAAGCGGTTATTTATTTTAAATGGAAGACGTGTTATTTAGTGGTTTTAAAAACCTACTGATTTCTGCTAGTTGGAGTTGGAACTACAGGTGTAGTTTAGATTGTCTAAAACAAAATGGTTTCTTTTGTTTAATTGGTGAACAAATTAGATCATAATTTGGTTATTAAAGTATTTAATTATTAACTGCTACTATATTATTCAGGAATTTCGACTAGACTTTATTAGAAACACTCCCTCACGATTGATGCTAAACAGATCTTTTGTCACGAAACTCGATCCATAATAAAGTAATTATCGAAACACGTCACCTGCCTTAGCAATTTTCTTGACTCAAACATTTGGGTTAATTTCATTTTTTTTAAATCGTAAATGTATATTGTTGTTAAATCTACGTATACTTTCTTGGAGCAGTAATTGATTTCTAAACAACTTCCACGTCTCTTTTGCGATGCGAGTTTAACTCAATACTACTTATTCTAGTTTTGGATTTTTTTGTATAAAATAAAAGAAAATTTCTGCCTAAGCATATACTATTTAATAAATAACATCCTTACAGTTCCGGCAAAGTATTTTCTCCTTCATAAGAATATGTCTGAGGCCCTATTTATTAAATAATGTATGTTTTGATCAGGATTTGTCTTTGTCTTTAACTTGTTTGCTTTAGTATTGATGAAAGCGATTGGCATGACATCTTCAATATAATTCTTAAATGTATGATATATATTTGTTTAAACGAAGACAACGTGCTTTTGTAGGTTCTAAGCATGCTACCCCTTAAATGTAGGCAACACAGTTCACTTCACTGTATGGTTGGTTGTCCAATTTCAGTAATTGAACGGTGCAAATGGATCATCTGGTAGAAACAATAGACTGACTGCCTGTTAACCAATCGTCACGAGATCAGGCCCTGGTCGGATGATTTAAAAGTCGGTTAAAGTGAAAATCACCATTTCATGGCGAATGAATTATATAACCTCTCTATCATTGCTTAAAAAAAAAAAAAAAAAAAAACTTACAATTTAACTTATCTACCAAAATCAGAAGTTTCAAACAGAAGCTGGTTCAGTGACACTCAGTTGAACGGAATACTGTATAACACTGTGTTTCGAATTAAAAAATACTAGACTATTACATAAATCACACACTTATTAACGGTCTGTGTGTATTGGTTTAAAAAAAACAAAAGAAAACTACATTAAGACTACAATACTGAATGAAATACGATACTGTATTTATAAACACATTTGAGTTTATTGTATGGTATAGTGTAGCGAAACACTGAACGCAGCTGATAACGAAAGTGACTTATTTCTTCAAGGATTGGTGGTTAAGCCCATGGAAGGTTAATACCCAATATTAATTTTCATGTTTTTGTATTTTCTACTATTCATTCTATTGATTGCTAATAAAATGACGTTTCGCTCAGATGTTGCGGTTTAGTCATAGTTGAAGGTTCAGATTATATATTTATTTTCAAATGGACGAACCTTAGTTATTTATTCCTATTTAAAGGCTGAGCTATGTTATGTATATAAGAGCTCGAGTGCAGGGTCAGTTTTCCTCTTGCGTGAATAATCACAAGTTCATGCTCGTCGGTAGAGCTTTTCTATTCCAAGTGGGCCCTGAGAAAAAAATGTAAAACATACTTCGGCCCCCTTCCCACCATCCTCCTACGGAGAAAACTTTTCCTTTTCTTTGGGAAGGGAACACTGTCCACATCCAACTACTGAAGGATCTCGGCCAAAGCTACTTTTCTCTCCTGTTTCGAAAGAGGTACGGGAAAACAGACATCGACAGCAGCGTTAGCAGAGGCGCACTTGAAGGAAGAGGCTCTAGTGAGGTGAGCTGTGTTGGCTTACAAGGTTTGAGTTGAGATGAGTTGATTTTGAGTTTAACATCGTTGTAAGCAGCAAGGCTATGTGAGACGGGACCTACTTTTTAACGTGGAATCCGAACCATATGAGCCCGGGTTTCCCACGTCAAAGGCACGGACGCTAACCACTTAGTCATGAAGACTTATTTCTACAAGGTTTGAAACAGTGAGAAACTATTATATTATTAGCATGAGTATACTAACTGATGTCCTGTGTTGCAGTAGATGTCCAGAAAGTAGCGGATAACGAAAACATGGAAAGAATTCTGCGTCATGTAAAGTCGACCAAACCAAACAAACACAATTAAAAGGTACAAAGTATATATCAACCACAGTGGGGAAGAAAATTGAGGCAAAGAATCCATTATTTTCATGTAGGCATGGGCGCCCACAGAAATATTTTTAGAGGGTCAAAAGTTTGTGTCATGTTGCGCAACACTCTTTTTCTTTTTATTATTTGAATTTTTGTAGTTTGCTTGTCATTTCAGTTGGGTTAGGCTTATATTTATTTTGTGGATACTATCTTCTACGGATCCAATTATCCAGCTAGCAACTATTAGCATAATGGGAACCGCAGTGGTTGAGTGACTGAGCACTCATCTCTGGTGCGTGGGATCCCTGGATCGATTCCAGTTTTGTGCTGGGAAAACACCGTGGGTGTGTTTTCTTTGGATTCTCCCGTATTCTTCCACTTTCTTCATTTCACCATTTCGTTCATTATCAAATGAACATTGTCTTCCTTAGCCTTTCGGAGCATAAGCGAGAGACGTTAAACTGAAAAAAAAAAAACTCAATTTGTTGAAACTTAGGTAGTGCTGTCCACAAGACGAGACTAGACTGAAGTTCCGTGTTGAGATACGAGTCGGGCAAGAGCTCTTTCGATAGAAATGGGTATACTTCTCAAGACGAAACTATACTTTCAGGACATCTTTTCGAGACGAGAGAGCCCCAAATGTTGTCTCTCGTGGACGACACTAGTTTTAAGTAATATGTGAACCACTCGGGTCACCACGATGGTAATCGCCACTTCCGGCTAAATTGAGTTATTAGATGGGATGGGTTGGGATCGGGCCACTGATCAATGTGTAGGCAGTTTAATTTCGGGAATGTACCTGCAGATGGCAAAAGCAGCTTGTTTTGTATGTGTCATTGCATTGAATTGCATAGGAATGTTGATATGTTCAACTTCCATATGTATTATTATTATTATTATTATTATTATTATTATTATTATTATTATTATTATTATTATTATTATTATTATTATTGAAACTTAGTTTCCAAATTATTACACGGAGCTTTCAAAAGAGGAAACAAGAAGAGAAAACCTTACAACAGCGGCAGGCCGGTAGCACTGTAAAGTCTAAGCTCACTTGCTGAAGATTGACTTACCAAGGTAGCAACAAGTGCCGAGATGGACCTATATATATACGTATATTTATGTATACATATAAATGTGAGCAGCAGCAGTAACAGTAGACCAGGGAGTGGCAGCAGCTGAAACAATGATAATAAACGGTAGCGTTCATACAATTAACAATATATTAAAGTACTGGGATTGTTAACTATTTTTTTTTTTTTTACTTTGCACATGTTTAGGTAGTAACATATGGCCTATACATAGGCTACATAGTACTCAAATTGGCCATAGGGCCTCTATGATTTAAAATGTTGCGCTTTTCTTTTTTATGAAATAAATATATGATTCGCTTTTCATTATAGAAAGAGTTACAGTGCATTGTGACGGAAAAAGAAACACTGGTACATTCCTCTCCCCTTCCCGAAACAACTATTGGAAAGATGGCAAAAAGCATAAAGCAACTGACATTTTGCTTTGTAAATGTGGCAACTCTATAGGGGTCTATAAAAGGTTATAGAAAGGAACAATTAAATTCCAAAACAACTAACCAAAAATCTATAGGTCCTCGGAATTTAACGAAGTAATTCAAGTATAGAATTTGTTTTCTCATTTAAAAAATATAAAGAGGCAGACAAAGATGGCCATTTGTATGGATGTATTATACTACACTACCACCATTGTATTCATTGAACTTTTATGCCAAATTCTTATGATAAATGGTCGCTGTGCCTTAGATTTTTCTATCATTAAGGAAAAGAACTCTCAATTTCTCTTTGAGACTTTCCGTGAAATCAGTACAATTTTGGTGGTTTCTCTTTCTGTGAATAAACATTTTTTTTTAAAGAAATTACAAAGCAAAGTAACTGGGATATACAGGGATATCGAAAGCTTTAAAAGTTTTTTTTGGGGGGGAAAAGGTAACTTTTCTGATCACAGTTAAAAGTACTTTAGAGTAGTGGTACTGAAACTTTTCGAGTCTAGCGCCCCCTTGGATGAATACGATTGTCCTGCGCGCCCCTTTTCATCTTAACCCAATCTATCTATGAACAATGCTGGATATAAGGCATGAACGAAAAGTCTAAGGACCAGAAAATGGCTTCGATTCTTAAAATCAACTTGAAGAATTTACATTATTGTTAGTTAAAAAAAAAAGTAAATTTTTGATAATTTGTAACATGCATAAACTGGTTTTCGAATAATAAGAAAAAGTGTAACAGACCATGAAATCTTAAACGCCCCTGAATAGTTTATTGCCCCACAATAGCCTCTTTTTGTTCCAGTGCATATTTCGGAAATGAAAATGCCCTCGTTGAGAACCACTGCTCTAAAGAATCAGAGTTTTTCTTTCTGGATGGCTACGTAATTCTAATAATGTACGGACATCTACATTAAAGCAATCAAATTATTTAAGATAAAATAAATTTTTGTCGAATGAAGAATTGGAACATCCTTTATGCGCACGTTAATAATTGCATATATATATATATATACAGGATGGGGCAAATAAAAGTGGCCCGGAGAGATCCAGAGCACAAAGAAACGCAGCAAGGGAAAGGAAATAGTTCGCAAACCTGCTTGTAGCAGATGTTGAAAATGACCATCATTCATCTCTTGAATGAGCACATGAATGAAAATAACTTCAATTCCAGATGTTCGGAGAGATTTGGGAATGTTTTTTGCCTTGTTCAAAACAGATCCTGTCTGATGCCATTTTCTGCCTAATCGTTGCATTACACTCTTTGCTGGCACTTTGATATCGTGAAACAACTGACCACGCTCTTTCCAAGAATTTATTTTCACGTAAGTTTCCACAATGAATACCGTCTGCTGCACTGAGGAGTGTGAGTACCATCTTCACCTATACACTGCTCAACTCACACTCATACAACCCGTACTAAAATCTGAACCGGTGGTGTGAGTATACGCGCTGTGCTTGCCAGGTAGTGTGGTTCCATGCATACATTCACTTCCAATCGTATCCACTTGTCGGGGCCACTTTTATTTGCACCACCCTATATATATATATATATATATATATATATATATATATATATATATATATATATATATATATATATATATATATATATATATATATATATATATATATATATATATATATATCAGGGTTCATATGTATAAAACAAATGTTTAAAACACCTTTAAAATGAGGGCTGTTGTTTTATTCAGTTTGTTTTAAACGTGTTTTTTTCGAGGGTGGTTGAACGTGTTTAAAATAATTAAAATGTCAAATTGTAGAAGCTAAGTTAATTTTCTAACAAACTCAACCCATCCTCCGAAGGATTTTTGTATGGAGTAAATTACAAGCAGAGTTATATTATTATTATAATAGCATTTACTGAACGAAATTCTGCACAAAAATGTGCGTACAACTAAACCAACAGAAATTCAAGTGAAGTATTTGAACATTTCTTAAATTCCAAGAATATCGAAGGTTAAACACACTATACGCTATTCTAAATTCCAAATTCACAAATTCAAAACTTGAGTATTTTTCCGTCACTATCATTTCCATAATAATGAACAGTTCTCATATTATAAGCTGTAAGGAGTACTTTGACAAATACAATATAACTCAAAAAAAGAGCAATGACTACCCTACAAGGATCAAATGACACATTTTAACTAAACAGTTTTCAAGATTCATCTCTTTTTGCAACATGGGTAACTAACAATGATTAGTGTCTACGGGTTGAAAACAAAATTAACCTCACACAGAACCACAGACGCGTTAGTTGACACAAAAAAAAAAAAAATGCATAACTTTTGTGATTTCAGCAAAACGGTTAGCTGCATAATTTTTAAGCATGCAACTAAATGCATAATGGAAATTGTGTTAATTGATGAACTTGTGTGCATAAAATTCATTATGCAGGTAAACGTTTTCTGAAATCACAAATTGTTATGCATTTTTTGTCTCATACTGAAGCATATGCATGCATTAATTGAAACAGTGGTTTGTATCGCTGATTGCATATTCTTTAATATATACAGGATTTCCAAGGGTGTAGAAACGATTAAATAAATTTAGAACACTAATAATAATTTGTAATCGAGGCTTTTTGGTATGATGTAGGACAGAATGCAAATATTCCATATTACATGAGAGCCTTTACGAATATTTTGGAAGTTGTCATACTGGATTTGAGTTAATTCAGTGAAATGTGGACTTCGATACGCTACTATTTTTTAAATAAAGTGTGATTTTTTAAGACATCAATAAGATTGTTTTCTATATTCTTTGTTAACGAAATTTTGAGCACATAGGTCTAGAACATATACAAAAATTTGTCAATGTAAATTCATGATCATAATTTCGTTCAGGATGCAAACAAGCAGACAGAAAATCACACCCTATTTCAAAAATAGTATCGGATCGTAAAGTTCCCATTTCACTGAATTAATTAAAATCCAGTATGATACCTTCCAAAATGATCGCAGAGGCTCTCATGTAAAGTGGAATATTTTCACTCTGTCATGCATCTTACCAATAAACTTCTATTTCATAGTTTTGGTAGTGTTCTAAATTTATTCCATCGTTTACACACCCTTGACAACTCTGTATATAAGATGTGCGGATATGCAATATACAATTTAGGCCACTCAATTTATGACACCCATCTAAACTACGTCCCAACAATTATGAGAAAATAGCTACAAACATAAGGCCTTCAAATAGTATATCTTAAAAATAAAAAAGAAAAAAAAAAGAAAAAAAGAAAAAAAGAAAAAGAACTCAACTTATTATACTTAGCTTTTTGTTTTACAGGTTGCTTTACAAGAGCAGTTCTGCCATTTTCACTAAAGCTAAAACCCCAAATTATCTTTGGTAAAGTAAAAGAGCTTGGGTCAATATTAGAAAAATCTTACCGATAGCAAATCTAGCGATGGGAAAGAGAAAAATTATACAGAGTGGAAAAAAAGGAAGCTACCAACTCAGATTTTATTTTGTATTGTAAATCAAACCTTGTATGTCTATGTTCTCTGAATCTTTCTATCGCTTTTTATATGAATGTATTTTAGTATACTAATTTATGCCCACTTGGCCATTTCCCGTTTTGCCTTATGCCCTCAAAACATTTTGACATACAACCGATAAGGATGTTATCTTAAGGCGGAACGGGAATTCCCGTTTGGCCTTTTTCATGTTTTACCTTATAACTTACAAGGGAATTTTCATTCTGTTTCTGTAACAAAGAGGGATTTATCTTATTCTCAACTGCAACATCTCTTTTATTCCAGACAAATTAAACTCAAATATCTTACAAGAACATAAATTTTATTATCACACCCGAAATAGCATATCAAGTTTCTATAGGGATATAATATGAAACAGCATCAATATATGGAATTACATTAATTTCACTGTTCTTAAGTCTATCTTTTAGGCGGTGAATCCTGTCGTCAAACCGTCTCTACTTTAGCTTTCTAAGTGTTCCCTAATAACCCACTTGAAGAATACTCGCAGTCTTTCATTTTCACGTTGCTTGTTTTTCATTAATTCAATGAAAGAATATATGTCTAAGTGATCCCTTGATGCCTTTTTTGTAATTTGGCGTGCCACTCTCCCGCATTGTTAGTCGTTCGTTCTTGATCGTTTTCAAAGTGATTCCACAAGTCATTGCAAATAGGTAAAAATACATCATTAGCACATTAAAAATTCAAAGGATTGCAGGAGAATCTACGTTGGAAAGTCGATAGCAAAATTTTGGGTGAAACTAATTTATTTATTTATTTATTTATTTATTTATTTATTTATTTATTGTAAATCAAACGAATGTATTCTTTTGATAATTTACAGATCAGTGAATGCAGAATCTTCAATACATGTACGTCACAAGAAAATCTATATTACACTTTACATGAGGTGTTAATGGAAAAAAATGCTTTACTGTAGAGTGTTCGGAATAGCTTAATTAATGACTTAATAATTTTTTTAAAAAATTGCACTAAACTTCAGGTATCTAAATATGAAAGAAAACATACTTACAGAGAAAATAACGTGTCACCATCATCCAGCCAAGTGTCTACAAAATAATCATGGAACTCCTCCTTATACAGAACGCCAGGCGCATCTTCTTCCAAACGTACAAACACTACATCTAAATGGGAAGTTGGTACCAGAGATAGTGCTGCTGCATGTCGAATCCATCTTTTCACTTTAGTGTTCTCTTTGTACAATTGAGAAAGTCCTAACTGCTGAACCTTCCTCCATACAGACTTGAGAGAAATGGAAGGAACGTCCTCTGATTTTAACCAGGAAATATTTTATTTACATCATTGATTGCTACTTTCTCAAGATCATTAGAAACTTCTTTCAATTTGAAACGCAGTCCAAATTTCTCAGCTTCTTCCCTGATGACCTCCAGTAATTTTACATATGTGTCTTGCTTTTTACTGGGAAATATGCAGAAGAGGAGAACAAATACCTGGCCGAAATCTCATAATCAAATTGAATTCATTGGGAGAACATAACATTAGTGGAAAATCCTGTTAACCTCTGAAAAGTTAACCTAATAGTGTTGCCAGAAATTACATTTGAAATTTCCTTTTCTTATTATACGCCGTGTTCCATCGGTACCATTCCCATTTCCCTATCATGTCCCTGGGACGGAAAGTTGGAGGGAAAATAAGGCTTTTGGTGAAAAATCCCTTTTTTCTATTTTGGGACTTCTTTAAGACCCTGTGTTAACACACAGATCTCAAAATCAACTGAAAAATACTAAGTGGTGTACGAAACGTGTGTACAAAGGTTCTCTCGTTATATTCGTAAGACTTAGAAGAAAAATAAACAAAAAATCATAAAAAATATTTAAAAAATGACTTTGCGGGGCCTTGGCAACCCTTGCAGTAACCCTACGCCAAATACTTGTGACACTAATATAAAAAAATGGTAGTCATTGATGCATTACAAAGAGTAATGAAATCATTTTATATAAGAAATATTCTCAAAAAGATGTTACGCGCAGAAAAAAAATCATTGAATGTGACATTATCTCCCGTCCCTCCCGTAGTACCACGTTCATATGCAAATCATTTTTGTTTCACGCATCATGTATAGGAGCAATAATTCTGATTCTAGACCAATTTAGTGAAAGATATCTTGTTTTATAATTATGGCACTACTGTCCTGAAAATAAATGTCAATTAGCCAAATTTATCCCCCCCCCTCTCTTCTATAAGCAACAAGTGCACATACAGGTTATTATCATGTAGGAGACTACTTCATTATTTCACATACCAATTTTTATGGGTGTACCACAGAGGGGGGGAGGAGGGTCCCCAAGACCTGATGAAAACATTTTATGAAAAAATAAAATAAATGAACTTTACCCTTCCCCTTGGCCGTGGTAACGCCCCTCAAATACATAAAATGCATACTACGGAAAGCTTCATCCATCAGGAATATATTAGTACCAAAACAACTTTCTAGCTTAATTAGGTTGGGCTATTGATGTTTGTTGTAAAAATAAATGTAATTTAAGTATAAAAAAACCTCCAAAAATTGGCCAAATTTGCCCCCTCGATACTCCCCCACATAAGCAAGAAGTATAAATACAGGATAATATCATTTAGTGGCCTACTTCATTGTTTCACATACCAATTTTTATGACTGTAGACCCTACTCCTAAGGGGGGGAATGGCCCCCCAAAAAACCTGTTGAAAAGAATAACAGACTTTTCCTTCTTCCCACCCCCCGCCGTGTTACTCCTACATACATAAAATGCACACCGGCGGCCTAGCGGTTAGATGGCAAACAATCTGGTAAAAATCTAATATAGTCTATATGTCTATTTAGGTTATTGTTTTAAACAAAATAAACATTTTAAACGTGTTTTGTTATTTGTTTCTTATTTGTTTTTTTTAAACGTGTTTTTTCAGGACAATCTCATTCATTCAAGGGGTGCTAGGTTCGAAAAGGTTGAGAAACACTGGTTTAGGCTAGAATATTTAAATAATGAAATAAAAATTCCAGACATATATTGCACATGGATCAGTCAGCGCAAGTTACATGTTAATCTTCCAGCTTCTTTAAAGCAATTATTTTGATAGTTGTTTTAATTATTTTTATTGAATTTTCTCTATTATTTATATATTCACAATGTTGCACTGATGTTTGCTATTAGTAATTAAGCACTGAAACTTTGCGGTGTTATTGAGTAGGTAATAAAGTCGTAACACATGAATAATGTAACATGCTCGGAAACAGTAACTTTTTTTTCTGTACTCTTCTTTCTTGGCTTTTATCCAGTCTTCTTCCTCATCTTCTAAGAAAAACGAAAAGGAGCTGATAAATAACGTGAAATTGATTTAATTACTAGCGCCATTTTACCCATTCCCTATCTCCTGCGCAAGGGGGCGTTGTTAAACACATACATAATAGGGAGGAGTTTATACGCATATTCCGACAGCTACGACTCCTGATTGGCTCGCGACGTTCGGCTACTGCTTCTTTCCCAATGCACATATGAAAACGGAAATCTGGTTGTCTGCTTGATTTTTCTCTGTATCTTTTTCCTCCGTTTCGTTATGGATATAGCTGACATTCTGGCGAACACGAGCCACACAGCAAGGCTTAAAGCTTTGTCTCCAATAAGGTTTATATTATGACGTTATTATACAAGAACTTCGTCCTTATGGTACCAGGGCGATAAGAATGATCAAGTTTCTGACAACCTCTGAAACATACGAGACAAAGCATATCCAGCCATCTAGCGGAGGAAAAAGGAAATTGTTAGTTGTGTTGGGTGTGCATGAGGTGTGTTTGTTGATACAATGTGACTGAAGTGTGAACAATGATTTAAACGTGTTTTAATTTTTTTCGCGTGCATGTGAGTAAGTGTGCTCGTGTCGGAATAAGACAATAACGTGTGTGACACTTTGTTCGTTTGTTTGTGTTGTTTGTTCTTTATTTTTTAAAAAGCAACTCTTCTTCTGTATACAAATATATAAAAGTGTACATGAGACGCAGTAAATGCAAGAATGGACCTTACTATAAAATCCCGTGAAGGTGTCACAACTTCGCCACCATCGAGGGATAAAATGCAGCGAGCTGCAAAATCTATTTTCTCAATCCGTAGCATTGTTGGAGGTTGTGATTCGGCAGCCGATATTGGTAAGTGACGAGTTGTTTGTTTCCTTTTTCTTTCCTTTCATTTGCGCGGCAGCGTGTGTCATACTTACGCGCTGCTACCAAACATTGCGTGTTTATTAGATAGACAACCTGTGTGACTGACCCGCCTACCGGTTGACAAACCAACAAGTAAACACTACCAACAACCTGTTCCTTACTTTTACTTTTTCTTCCTAAGAGCTGAAAACATTTAATTCTCATTGTCACGTGAATAATTAAAAAGAAATAAAATAATAAAAAAAAGAAACAATATGATACGAATGCGAATATAAGGTTTGTTTACACTTCCAACAATAATATGCAATTAAGTAGAGGTTCCCAAGCTTCGCGTCGCGATGTCATCGCTTATTCCGTTATGTCACGTTTTATGTATGAATCTGAATAACTTTTACATGTTAATGGAAATCTGTAGTATGTCATTTAAAAAAAAAATACAGAACGAGTTTCAGCGTTATAGAGAAAATGTACAGATTAGAGTATGTACACTCATGTCCAAAATTATTGTCGCATGTCTATAAATATGCTGTTGTAGAAATATAATTTGATAACGAATTCGCCCGGTATTTCTTACAATGTTAGAGTATTATGTGTATAATCGGCAAAGATATGTGTGTGGCTAATTTCATGTCAAAAGAGCAGTAACTTAAATAAGAACAATTAAACGAAAATAAAACTTCCTTGTTCATTTAGCAGCATTTTGTTTTGCTCACCTTAATTTTCGTATTTATAGTTCTTTTTCTATGAAATTAACCACACATATACATTTCCCGATTATACACATAGTATCAGTATTAAAAGTACCCTGCAAAATCATTATCAAATTATATTCTTACAAGAAACAGTTATAGATATGCGACAATCATTTTGGACATGAGTGTACTTCAAAGTATGAATATGCATCTCTATGCATTTATTATTATTATTATTATTATTATTATTATTATTATTATTATTATTATTATTATTATTATTATTATTATTATTCAGTTCTATGGGGACACGGTGGCTCACCGGTTGAGGAGTTACTTCTGATGTCAGGATTTTCTGGTTCGAGCACAGACTACATGAGTTTATGATGGACAACACCGCGTTTTGCTCGAAACTCAACCGTTTTCTGTCACAATGTCATTCCACCAGTTCTCTGATACTAATTCCGTATGATTAATCAAACATCTTGTTTAAACTAAAGGCATAAGCATGGGGCGTTAAACTGCAATATATATATTTCATTTTTCATTTCAGTTCTGTATTACACTGATATACGTATGTATTCATGTTTTTACATTCAAAATAATACAAGATCCTAATCGAAATTACTATTTTAAAAGGATACGTAGGGGCACGCTACGGAAAAATGTGACACGTGGAAAGCAGTGTGGTTTCGGCCAGGTTTAGAATCTCTAGGCAAAGAAATTAAAAACAAGAAAAGGAAGATTTTGAATCTTAACTCAATATTGAATAATCATAACAATAATTTTATTGAAATGACAAGTAATGCAAGTATATACTCAAAAAGCTCATCGATACAAGAGAGAACATGGGGTAGTTTACCTATTGGGATAACAAAACGTCAGCGACCCGCCAGGAAGGAAAAATGACCATTATCAACAAAAACAACTACTACTTTTACACCACACACACACACACACGCTGTATACTGTACATAAGTAATTGTAACTTTTCTTATTATTGAGTGTGACATTATTAAATTTATAATAGTGGAGAAAATAGCTTTTCAGGTTTTCTTTTACGTTGTTGTACACCAGGGCTAAAAGAAAAAAATAAGTGACAGAAAAGACTTTTGTCACTGTGTTTTTGAACATCATTATCGACTGATCTGCAGTCATACACAGGTCACTCCGTCACAAGTTGAGAAGCTTCCATACACTATACCTCCATCCATTCATATTTTTCCTTTCGGCGGAAAAATCGTCTTCCCTAACATCATCTGCCAAGTACAAGTTTTCTCTTCTTTTATTTCCAACCAGATCGATACAAGCGTAACGTTCATGCTAGCTGTAGAAGCTACGCTGCAGAATCACAACATTAGAATAAATAGTACAACAATAATGTACAATACAGAGAATAAATACCATTAAATGTACATTGCAAGAATTTTTTTTTTTTGACATTTTTCAAAAACGACTTTTGATTACTGTTTAACATGTACAAAAATATCCTGAAGTGTTCTATCAGTGAACAAAAAATGTCTAGAATGCATCCTAATAGTAGTGAATAGGAACTTCTCTGAAAGTGCTCACAATGCACCTGAACTTTTGATGTGTCCAATGAGTATACGGACAGAAACGATTTTTAAATGTGTAAATGGTAACGTCTAAACTGTCCTAATACTGTTTCCAAAGTAATTTCTGAGCCAATACATTCATTGGACACATCAGAAGCACATTTTGAACACTCTTAGGGCAGTTCCTTTAACCACTGTTAGGAGGCATTTAGACATTTTTTGTTCACTTATAGAACATTTCAGGACTTTTTTGAACGTGTTAGACAAAAATCAAAAGCATTTTCTAAGAAACACTGCAAAAAGTAAAGAAACTACTTTTATACACAGTAGGACATTTTACACAAATCCAACAGTCTTTGAACACCTTCAGATTACACATATTCACCCCTTTTAGATACTGTATTGACCTAGTATGTCCCAGATGTATGTACAAAATGTGCAAAATGTATGTCATCACTTTGTTTTTGAACTGTTTGCCGAGAATAATTGTTTTAAATATGTCATACAAGATACTGTTTTTGAAGAATGAACGCTTTTGGACACGCGACACACACTTTTATAAAAACTATTTGATCCATTTTCCTCTCAATATCTGAGCAAAAAGGGTTTAAATGGTGTTTTATTTTTACAGTGCACTGTTAAGGGGCATTTTATACATGTTTTGTTCATTTATAGAACACTTCGGGACATTTTTGGACATGTTAAACAATAACCAAATTCATTAAACAACAACAAATAGCCAAATCATGTTCAACACTAATTTATTTATTTATTTATTTATTTATTTATTGGAGTATATGATACTAAGGAAATTTACATTCTAATCCCACAGTGACAACATAATAAATCAAGGAACATGTAGGGTTCATTCTAGAAATTAGTAGAGAGTTTAATAAAGCAGCCATTCTTGAAAACTTCAATATATTTTTCTACAATCTATCTATGAAACCCAGACATAAAAAAAAACAACTCTCTACAGTTGAAAATATTCAACAGAAACCTTATTTACAAGCAAATGGACATTTTTCGGAGGAATCGAAAAATTGTTATTCACTAACTAGAATTTTCGAATCTATAACCTTGTCTAGAACAAAGAGAGGAACATTATTACGTGAATAACACTTACTAATAGCTTTAGAGTTTTCAAATAAACGTACCAAATAAAAAAAACAGGTATAATTGCTTTTGTTGCTTAAAAACACAGACAAGATATGCTAAATAAATCATCAACATGGACGATAAGTACAACCTACACTAGACTCATACGAAAAAAGGAGAAAGTAATCTAGAAATTTATACTGACTGTCGTACAACATTGAAAAGTGAAATTATAGCCTTATATACTATATGTATTACATCATGAAACATGAGCACTAATTTTACGAGTAATATATTCGTGAAGAATGTGTGTTGCCATTAGGGAAAGACGAAGAACAACATCCTGATATTTAACAGTGTATTTTGATACGTATACAGTAAAAAATAAATAAATTCTTCCAGGAAAATAAGAACTGTCACTCACAAGTACTATATGCGTTGTTATTTAAAAAAAAAAAAAAAAAAAAAAACAAGATAATAAGAAATAACCTGCTACTTAACGGTCCATATTCTTCTTACACAGTGTAAAATAAACAAATAAAAATCTCTTCCAGCAGAATACAAAGTATATCAACTAAATTAGATAATCAACGAACGACGCACATTTCAACGCTATAGAAATTCTGTTTGATTTGGCCGAAAACTACACATAATTAATTCATCTTCAAGTGTCACTTTATTCATTTCAATGTCATCTATGTCTTATCTTTGAACAGTCTCATAGTAAAACAAAAAATAATGTTTAACAGTTGGTAAGTATATATCATAATTTTTGGCTGTACTGTCCTCTTGCTAAAGACATAATGAAAAGATTCATTAGTGTATACTTCAGAATCAGTATTATCTTAATAGGTGAGTGTACAGCATACATTTTTAGACTTACAAAAAAGAAACTGGTTATCAATTTTCTCGAAAATTACGCATGATGCTTTACAATTACCCATATGATCTTGTTCAGTTCAATAAAATCTGTAGATTGTTATGTGTTTCATCTTTGTACATATATTTTTGCTAAATGCTAATATAATATTGAAGAATATCCAGTGGTCTCTTATGTGGGTTGGTTTCTTCGAATACGAGATTTTGCTTTTGATTTTAAATGTGCCAAATAGCTAGGAGTCTGAAGCACCATTTTATTACTTTCCAGAAAATACTCTTGCTTTTCAGAAGCATGTTTCACTATTAATTGATCTCGTGAATCAGAATTAACACATAAAATCACATTTCTACAGTACAACTCAGAAATTAAAGTAATTGGAGAAAAATATATTGTAAAGCATGTAATTGCTTTTACACAAAATGTTAGTAATTTTTTTTAGATCAGTTACTGGGTTAAATAAAAGCTGGATATAGCATGTTTAGCTACCCGTTCTGTTACAGAAGCTTTCTTCCTGAGATGCTACCTCCCTGGTGATATGATTTCTTGTTAAACATGTTATTTAAAGTTCATTTATTCGCTACTTCAAATTATATCTTCGTAGCTAAACTCCCTCCATAAAAATGGTTGCGGAAGTACCTTAGAATTCTGAAACATGGATAGTTGGATAGGGCATATACTAGTTCCTAAGTGAAGTCTTGACCTGCTTACAGTAGGTCCCGTAGTATTGGAACTATTGACCTTTAAAGTTCATTGTTTTCATGTTTTCGGCAACCTATAACTCCAAAATGATGGTTTTCTACACCTAGGTTGGTCTAAACTTTTTTTGTCGTATCTTGTTGTCAGAAATCATCTTTCTCACGTTATCGGTGTTGTTTTGAAGCACCCTGTATAAGATATTTTGAACACTCTTAGGACAGTTCCTACCGGTATTGACCATTGTTACAAGGCAATCTAGACATTTTTCGTTCATTGATATAACATTCACGACATTTTTTGACGTGTTAAACAGTGACCAAAAGTTGTTTCTAGAAAATATCCAGACATATTTGGACGGATCTCATTAGACATACAATGTACTGTTATTTTCCTGGGTCATAATGAAGAGATTAATGACGTATCAATATCAGTTTCGTCTGAATAAGTAACATAGTTCTCGTAGAGCATAAATTTTTAAGTTTGCAATTTAATTTATTTTTCTGCATTTCTCGAAATCTACATATGGATTTTTATTAATTCATGCATATCATTTTACTCAGCTTAAGAGCCTGACATACTAAAAATAATACAAAATCTATCATTTTTTTGTTTGTTTTTTCATAAGTGAAAGGAGATCATGAAATGCAACTTACCACAATCATAGATAATGTTATTATACAACAGGAATATGAGTATGAAGAATTTTCAGCTTTACTATCCATAGAAATTACAGTGTTGCTAAAACAGGGTGTCTATCGGTCACGAATGTCACGAAAAAGTCACGAAATCAGAAAACGACCATGAAAGTCACGAAAAAGTCACAAAATTTAGCTTTTGGGTATTTTTTTCTTTAACTGTGCAAAAGTAAGTACAGGTTAGAAAATGTTCTATAAAACGTCAAAATTCACCACCAAAAATGTCTATGGTCGGCTTTAGACGCTACCAAATCGCAAGCAAAGTACGTTTCTATCGCATGAATGAGAATTCGGCCTAATTTGCACCCAAATTCGCTCTTGAAAATGTTAGGAAATTTTATGATTTGGTAAAGAAAAGGTCACAAAAAAGTCACGAAATTTCATTGTGGAATTTTAGTAGACACCCTGTAAACTAACATTTCCCCAAAAATCTAAGTTAAGGCAGTGATTAGAGGAACGAACTCAACTGCATTTGATTACGTATCATGTTGTTTTGGAATCCCATGAACTACCTTTTAACTTTAAATAATAGTTGTATTTAGTTTGTAATAAACAAAATAGTTTTAACATGCAGTTATTAAAGTTAAATAATAAAGTTACTTAAAAAGTAGTTCATAGGATATAAAAACAACATGATACGTAATCAAATGCAGTTGAGTTCGTTCCTCTAGTCGCTGCATTAACTTAGATTTGGGCGGAAATGTTATTCTGGTAACACTGTAATTGGTCTGGACGACAACACTGAAAACTCTTCAGGTTCATATTCAGAATAACATTATCTATGATTGTGGTAAGTTACATTTCATTATCTGCTTTCACTTATGAATAAACAAGCAAAAACAATGATAAATTTTGTATTATTTTTTAGTAAGTCAGTCTCTTAATATGTAAGATCCATCAAATTGCTGTATGTCTCATCTTTGAGCCATTTCTTTCCGTTAAACACTAGTTATATTGTAGAATATAAAGTATACTTTATTCTATTTCTATGTAAAATAATTGAGAACAACGCAGACGCACTATAAATAATGTATTCAAAACGTAACTGCTTCTCTTAGATAGGAAACCATACTACGCCTCTGATCACATCGCCAGTAAAATAATTTCTTCTTAAATTATGTTCCAATCACTTAAAAAAAGTTTTTCAAATACCTAAAGTATTGTTCATTTCTAATCAATCGTTCCTAACATGTTTGTGTTGACATTTGTTGTCAGTTATCCTTTTTTCCATTTTTCTCCATACCCATTTTTGGATCAAAAGATCCAATATATTTCAGGCAAAAATTTTCTTGTAAGCCTTATATCTCGAGAACTACATGTAGTGTAGCCAAACCAAAACCATCAATTTACTCAGTATGATCTTATTCTGTAAAAAATATGAAAACTTGATTCAAAAATTTTGTGGTCCCTGATCAAAAAAAAAAAAAAAAAAAAAAATCAATATATTCAATCAAACATTTTCTTGTTGAAAGATTAAAATTGTCAAATCAAGTAATCGTCACAATTATTAATTTGACAACCTACAGCTAATGTTGCGTTGTCAATAATTATGATTGTAACATTCGTTTTTTTCTCTGCGGGCCTCTCGACAATGTGGAGCTGTTGTAACGTTTCTGCAGTCGCCTCTATACCTACGAATTTTTTAAAATTCATAAATAGCTACTTCTGAACAAAATTAATAATAGACCTTCTAATAATAGCCAGTCGGTCATAACCAATGAGTAATATCTTAATGTCAGCTATTTGTATACATATTCAAACGTTATATGTTTTGCCTTTCCTGAAAACAGCATTAAAAATTCAGCTTGTAAATCATTTTCCACTACTACACGTATTCACTTATACTATGTATTACAAATGTAGGCCCCTATTATAGGCCTATAACAGGACTATATTTTACGTTAATTAAGAACATAGATAGCGTATAGCTATTTTCAAAGCGTTAATTTCTGTATGTTTTAGATATCGTTTAAAACTACACTACAAAAAATAAATCAGTGTTTGAACATGGTTTGTATAGTTTCTAGAAACGACTTTTGGTCAGTGTTTAACACATCTAAAACTGTTTTGTATGTTTTATAAGTGAACAAAAAAAATCTAGATTGCCTTCTAACAGCACTGTAAAAAATAAAACACAATTTAAACACTTTTAGTACAGATGTTGAGGGAAAATTTGATGAACTAGTGTTTATAATGTGTGCTATACGTGTCCAAGAGCGTTAATTCTCTAAAAACAGTACCTAGTATGACATTTAGAAACCTCTTTTCGGCAAAAAGTTCGAAACCACAGCGCTGACATTCAGTTTGCACATTTTGTAAATAGGATACATCTGAAACATACTTGGACAAATACATCTACAAGAGGTGAATATGTATCATCTGGAGGTGTTCAAAGAGTGTCATTAACGTATAAAGTGTTCTAGTGTATCTACACTATATTTTTTGTAGTGTGTTCTTGAATTTTCTACAATTCTTGCTCCTACAGTTCCACACCAGTGCTAATTACCTTTATTTGTAACAGAATTGGAAAATGCCGTATTTTGTCTTACATTCATTGTTCAAAACAAATTCTAGTTTACTGTGTACTCTTATCTCACCTCGGTTAGTATATAGCAGTACACTCTACCAAGATAAAATCTAACTTAACAACTTGGAATGTGCTTACAGAGAATACAAAGCAATTGTTTCCAATTTATATTTACGATAACGTGAACCATTGCAGAAAGCCAATTGCGGAGGTTAATTTGGAAACATTTTAATCTTATTACATTTTAATTACGTTATATAAAAGTTTTAAAGATGAGTTAACATAGGTATTGGTTCCTATCAATTACGATTGTTAGAAACCTCTGAACCTATCAACTTTCGTATGAATCTTCCAACTTTAACGATTGAACATCTGAAACATCATTTTAACAATTCTTTCTTATTTTTGGTAAGCATTATACGTTTATAAAATTCTTTCTCTGAAACTATTTCATGGACTCGCAAATTATAATAGTGTTTAAGAGAAAACTAAAACGTTTTCTTAGGACCAATTATTCATACTTGCATCATTTGAGTTACTGGATTTTATTCTATTCTATTCATTTTCTGTACATGATGTTGGTAGCCTATTTAGTTGGTTGAGTACTATGAGAAAACGCAATAGACTTAAGTCCACCATTAAAAGTTTAAGTTAAATAATAAATATATTTAGGAGACCCGAGTTACTAATAGGCCCACATGAAAAATATTTCTTCACATAATGATAACACTAAAATCTGATGGACTGTATAAAACTTAAGTATCTGTTAATAATCACATGAAGGATAAGTGAAATCTACATTTTTTTAAAAAAGATACAGTAAAATTAAACGAGACAATTAAGCGTTTATAATGAACTGTGATAATTAATGCTAATATTATATTACAGTTAGATATGTTCAAGCTTGCAATTAATCTAGAATTTTAAAAATATGAGATAGCGATCTTACTTATTGCTATTATCATGTTTTTATGTATAACTTCAATTATTCATACTTTGTATTACCTTTAAACCATAACATATCTACCCATATATATATATATATATATATATATATATATATATATATATATATATATATATATATATATATAATGTGTGTGTATTCTTTTGATATGCCTTCCGAAACTCTTAAGATATTTTAGTTGTTGTTTAAAGTATGGAATGTAATACTTTGACATAGTTCCAATAGCTAATAAAGGGAAACGAAAAAAAATGACTATTTGTTTTCTTATACAAGTATGCAAACCTTTACGGTACAGAAACAAGACATCCAATATTTGCTAAGAAGATTCACATGAATCTGGATTCATTTTATTGCAAGTATTTATAATGTATCTAAAGTGATTTAAAAAAAAAAAAACAAGAATTTTAGGAATGATCCAAAAATGCATCAAAAGATTGCAATCTTGGCCAACAATTAGTTTTTGGATCAGGAGCCACAAAATTTTTGAACGGCCCCTAAATCGAGTTTTCGTATTTTTACGGAATAAACATATTATACTGAGTTAAGTGATAGTTTTGATTTGGCTACACTTATGTAGTTCTCCAGATGTGAGGCCTAAAAGAAAATATTTGATTGAAATATTTTATATTGGGTCTTTTGATCCAAAACAAGACGATTCTTCAGATTTCCTGAAATTTTGGCTCCGTATATGAGCAGAAATTAAAAAAAATAACCACGTAAGTAGCACTGTAGAATATGTGATGAAGAATATAAATGAACAAAACCATAAGAAAAAGAACATAGTATTCTATTATCACAGAATTTACTGTATTCATTAATAATGTGTTCATGCGGTCATAGTTTGATCTGACAACTGTGAGGGGAGCATGTCAAATGCCAACAGTGACGGTACGAGTTAACGTACCATGTATATGCCGTTTGCCTAAAGGAGATGCATAATCAATGAAAGGAAATGATTATGACAGAATTGGGAATAAAAATGTGAGAGGTAACAGAAGAACTTCGAGAAAATCCACGGTCACAATATTGTTCGCCACAAACTTAGATGGTCTGGCAGTGAACCAGGTACTCTTTGGGCTAGAAGTGAACATTCTTCCTTTTTTAAAACGTTTTTAAAAGTTCGTTCTAATCTGAACTCTTTCCACTAATTGTCTGTTAATTCATCTTGATTCTAAATTCTACGAAATCCAGTCCGACAGGAACGCAAACACAGAAGCTTCGATGACAATTTTCTTAGAAATTTTATATCCTATGATGCAGGACAACCTGTCCACATGAAAAATATTTTGTAGTTGTAAAGCTTATGAAGAAAGGAAAACATCGTTGGAATCAAGTATTCTGTAACTCACTCACATAGTATAATATGTATTTGTAACATCTTATTTTTTATCATTTTTATTATTACCATTAATGATAATTTATGTATACTTAACTTAAAGGCAATTACAAAGTACAGAAGTTTATATAATATCGTCATCAAAAGTTGTGCAATACCAAATACATAACTAATATAAGTAACATGAAACTACAATGTATATTCTTTTTTCTTTTACTTACAAAGTACAAAAATATTCTCCAATTTATCAATCAGTAACTAAAAACACTGAAAACACTTATTGATATATTCACGTACTCAGAACATTACATGTATGTAATCATATTTACTTTGCATCATTTTTCAATAATAATCCCATACAGAAAAGCATGTTGTCTCTCTATGATCTTATACATAAAAATGGATATTTGTGGGTGTTCCGCTCGAAGTTAGGTTCTAAGTAAAAAATAAAACAATAATAATTAGAAGTAAGTCCCTAGCGTCATAGACGAAGGACTATGGCCGGTTAGACTGGGTTTATTAGGTGATGTGTTGTCAGCACGGTAGCTCTCGTTCAGTAGCATCATTTAAGGTTTCGTTTCGGAGGCAAGACCTCCGATATAAGTTGATGATCACGTTTTTCATTTGTATTTTATAATATAATTGATTAAAATGTATATATATATATATATATATATATATATATATATATATATATATATATATATATATATATATATATACAGGCGCGGATCCAAGGGGAGGGCTATAGGGGCTATAGCCCCCCCCTTGACGCTCAGATATACACTGGATAAAATGGGCTTCAATCCTGCTTTACTCTGCATAAAGCGGCAAACTATGGTTTAGCCCCTCCCTTGATCATATCCTGGATCCGCCACTATATATATATATATATCACCAATTTAATTGCCAATTGCCCTCCTGAAGCCTTTAAATACGCCCTGCTGTCATTGTAGTTATTTTGGGTCTCTAAGTGAAGTTTGCTTAATATGCATCCAAATAGCTTCACTGTACTTGGTGGACACAGAATGTTCTGTACCTTACTAAGAACTGAGCCCAGATCATGCATACCAAAGGCACGAGCCTAACTGTTGCGCTATATGCAAGCACACTAAACACTACATGTATATGCAGTAGTATACTAAAGTAATCATATTACGTTAAAATATTCTGGATTCCATTATCCTAAATGAATGTAAAATGTATAGACAGAGTATCTTTGTTTGTTTTATTTAAGCTATTTTGTATTTTATGTTTATTTCTATGTTATGTCTATTTTGTATTTTGCATAGCGATTAGTGTAAGTTTCTTATGTTTCTTCATTCGATTTCGAGAAATACATGTATGAATACTGTATTTTATTCGAATGTAAACGTCCCTCTAAACATTTGTGTCAGTTTTAAGAATCCATTTATTAAGTGGATACAAGTACCTTCTATTAGATCACTACAGAAAATTCACGTAACTATCAAACTAACGTCTCATCATTGGCCGAAAAACCAATGAGTTGTTAGAAGAAGCTTTTCGGATAAAGTTACCGGTACTGGTAATATCTCTATCAATACTAAAAATATTATGCGTAAACTTATATGTAATGTTAGGAATTGAAAAATTAGACAATAGAGCTTTACATTGTAAAAAAAAAAAAAAATCTCAAATCATTGTTTTTTGTTATATTTTACTACCAATAACAATTAGAAACACCTAGTGCCGGTAATTTTACCACTTATCCAAAAATGCATTATGCCCCCTCAAGAACTCCACATTTTTAACCCCACATTTTGAAAAAAAATAAAGTTGCGCTTATATTTGAGTAAATTGGTAGATCCTATATTATGTTAAGTATTTATTACGTAAAGTTCAAATACTATACTAGATTCTTCAGAATACTTCAATAAATCATTCGCAACTAACAGAGAATTAAATATCTTATTTTTTTTATTCTTAGATTATATCGTATTTTAGAAACACATTTCTCGTCACTTTTAAAAATAATTAATTTTTGAGACTAACACTGCGTGACGTCAAAATATATCTGGATTAGCACGAGTAAACTCATTTTTATTAACAAGTAGATGTAAGCACCCATAGTTTCTTTTCTTAATTCAGAACTGGAATAAAAAGAGGGGAAGACTAATATCCTTAAAAGATTTCCCCACAACCATTTTATTCCTGGATTTTATCTCCTACTGTTATGTTAACCCACACAACCAAGAAGTACACAACCAATATGTCAGGAGTTTTTAAAAAAGACAACTAGAAACGTGGATGTATTTTGACATACGTTTTGATTCCCGCAATTTCCCCCTACTGAGCCGAAAATAAATAAACTGCTTCGTGCGTGATTAGATCTGGTGAAAAGATCTACGTCATACAAAATTTGGTGGCGCGACTCATTTCTATGCTAAAAACTGATGACACACACTCACATACAGGTTTTTCTATATATTAGTATAGATTAGTTATAACTACCTGTAGTTTCGGATCTTAATTCGGAACCTAGATAAAAAGAGAGGAAGAAGAATATCTTAAAAGAATTTCTCCATATCCATTTCATTGGCCAGGTATTTATCCTGTGCTGTTATATAAACCTGCACAACCGTGATATAATGCAGGTTGCATACAGACAAGGCGTTACAAATCGTTAGAAATTCGTATATATCTATTTTATCGCCCAAATCCGACCCTTTCCCCGCCCCGAAAATCGAAAAAGAGGTTTCGTAGGTGATTACATCTGGTGAAGATCTATCTGTGTACGTAATTTAGTGGTTTAGATACATACACAGACACACATCACATTATTATTATTATTATTATTATTATTATTATTATTATTATTATTATTATTATTATTATTATTATTATTATTATTATTACTACTACTACTACTACTACTAAATAATAATAATAATAAAGAAGCCAGTGCATTACACGCTTTTTCCGCAATAAGTCAGAACACATTAAGTCCTAAAATATAAATACATCAATAATGTACGCAAAAATGAAACATATACAGTAGGTCTATTATAAATTCACAAGCAATTCTTATTGTAAAGCCTTTGATAATTGTTGATGTAAACTCAAAATATAAATAATTGTCAGTCATATGACATTCCTAAGTGTCATTTCAACGAAACTTCCCAAACGTTTCACGGCATATCTTTAAACTACGAAAAACGTACCAAGCACCACGGCACACACTTGGGAAAACCCTGACATAAGATATACATACACAGTAATTACAGGGTCGTATTTAATGTTTTCCCGCCTCTTAGACCCCTAGGCTGAAGAAAATTTTGCCCTTTCCCAGTACTTGTTCGTATTCAGTTATATGCAAGTAAGAATAATACTAAATCTAATCAAAGACGTAATATTTTAATTTTACGCTGGCAGCCAAAAAACAAGGCTCACCTCTAGGGATGCGCACGAGACGAGACAATTTTCCTGACTAAATTCGAGTCGAGATATATATCTCTCCCAATAGAGAAATATAATTGCCTCCCCCCCCCCAGAAATCCGTCCTGGATCCGCCCCTGTATGACACACATTGAAGAGACGAGAGTACTATTCCTTACCCCATCCTGTACGAAAGATTTAATCGTTTTGTCCATAATCATGAAAATATAGCTAAACTAAGTTCAGATTTTTCTGTTGTTAGAGTTTCGTTGACGAAATGTGAATTCTGGCAGAAGGTTTGGTTTAAAACTTTGGTTTAGAGATTGTCAAGTTAAGCGTTCGTTGATAAAATGTGAATAAGTTAGGAGACGATTTTTCAATAGTTTCACATCAATGTTGCACGTAACAGAGCATGGAAAGCAATAAACAACCATTTTGGATCAAAGTATGAGTAATACAATGATGCAACAATACTCAAGCATGTTTAACCCTAAAATGCATATTGATGCCAAATTGGCATCGTAGTGAATCAATAACAATAATAATGATATTCTTAAAATGTGTACATTAGCCAATAGCGCGCGCTGATGCCATGTGGCACCAATGGAGTTAAGCTTTCTACCACACAGTTTTCGTCTAGTGGCATAGATCGGACAGAGAGCGTCAGAGAGCATCAAAAAGCATATAGAAAGCACAAAACGTGCACATTTATTACTTGTAAATTTTTTCACAAAACCTTTTTTTGTTTCCTTAACATTAAAAAAAAATCATTGTTTCACAATCTTCCATACCACAAAGTTTCTGCTGATATTGACACTAAACTCTGTTTTCACTAGTGTAATACAACCGTGACATATATATCCTGTAACTTGATACCCCAGAAGTAAAAACATAAGAAACCATATTATTGGATATTATTTACATTTATCTACGTAATGCATAAAGAAAGAAAGAAGAAAAATAATTTCAACACGGCCAAAATTAATTCGTGCAATAAAGGGTTAAAACAGATTGATTTTATCCAGTGATGTAGTCCTAAAATTTTCACAGGATATGCGTTGTTTTGGTTACATCTACATGTGGCATAAAATGCACATATGACAAAAGAGAAGGTACTTCGTAAATGAACAATTTAAAACGAATGTATTAATATTTCCATTAAATTATAAAGGCTGCATTCTAGTCTGTAAACATTTAATGATAATTTCGTGATCTTACTACTTACATAAATGTCGCTCCATTAATAGTATAAATGAGTGATACGTAAAAGGATCCAACTCACTAGTGGCGGATCTAGCCCGGGGCCAAGGGTCCCTAGGCCCCCCAGTTTTTGAGTGACGAAAATAATTTAAGCTATTATTTCTATGTTTTTAGAAGTTTATAGTAAACTCACGATATACCTATCCTAGTCTGGATTCTGGCTGTCCCCCAATTTTCATTTTCTAGATCCGCCTCTGCAACCCACTTCGAGAAGAAACAGGTAAAATGACGCCCGATGTCGAGAAAATTGTGCACAAATTTAAGTGCTTTATAAATCATTAAAACAGTTTTTCTATATTTATAGGTTTCGAATGTTGAAAATTATATATTAACGTTGATGACATTGAAAATGTCCATAGTACATGCGTTTGAGTTTTTTAAAAACTCAAACATGATTTAGTTCTCATTAGCAGAGAACAAAGCTTTAAGCAATATTGATATCACAGTCATCGACTTCATCTCCGGAACAAAAATGTGCTGTTTTACATCGCTCCATTTCCTCATTCCAAAATTAGTAATTTTGTGTTTCGGTTTCTTTCTGTATAATTAAATCCAAATAATGGTGGTTACTACATAATAGCAGTAACAATGAAAACCTTCGACAAAATAGAATATGTGCCACAAATCTTGCTAAATAAAATTTTATTTCGAAATTACTTGCATTCGTTTGCTCGAAAAAAGCCCTCGAAAATGCATCTTTTGATACATCTCAGCAGAACATTTTTAAAAAATGCCTTAAATATTACTAATAATAATAACAGGAAACATTAAAAATTAGGACCAAATAGTTTGAAAATCCATTATTTTCAATTCTTCCTCAAATTCTTGCTCTGGAGCTGTTTGCTTTTCTTTATTCGAAACTACTCTACACTTGTAATATGAACATCCTTAATAATTAAATAATATTGGTAAAATATTGAAAAAAAGATTGGGTAAAAGTAACAATTACTTTAAAAATCGTATTGTTAAGCTGCAACACTACACATTTCTTCTAGAGCTATTTGCATTTGCTTCAAAACACTCCAAAGCTTATCGTTTGATGCTTCACAACACTTGTAACAGGAGCGTTTTGCGCAAACTTTTGATTTAGTGTCATTTGAATCACGGCGATTTTCAAGCCATGTATTCACAGATTTCTGAGGCATGAACCATAATAATCATGGTGCCATTCGATTTAATAAACATTTGCAAACGTGGGCACTCTAGCAATGACGATCTCAAGAGAGTGATTACTCACTCACATTCCACTGTAGGAAATCTCAACATGGAAATTATTCTGATCACTGATATATATTTGCAGAAGTTCCTTAATCCTTGCATTGCACAAGTTTTATCTAGATGGAAATCCCTGTAAATTCTTTTTAATTTATAATTTCCCTTAATTACTTGTAAGATTGAGTGTTGGAATGTCTCGCAATGATTGGTTATTTCATTAGTAGACACCAGAACAGTTTGGATCTCATTCTGTCTGCTACATAGAGGTCTGCACGGGCCGGAATTTTTTAGAGGTCGGCTCGGGCCTCACATTGTAAATTTACGAGCCGGGCCGGGCCGGGCCAGGGCTAAAAAATTCCGGCCCGTGAATTTACAATGTGAGGCCCGACCCGAGTCCGAAACACGCTTTAGCATTTAGGCCCGAGCTCGTATGATAATCAAATGAACCGAAATAAGCCCGAATTACAGAAAGTTAATAATTAACGCAAAATTGTATTTTTATTTACAACAATTAGAGGTTTAGTTCTGCAGTTGTGCTTTAAAAGTTCTCCACAAAGAACAGTGCAATATATATCGTTGTACAGTATATTTACAAAGTGAGGTCCGAAAAGGCCCGAGAAATATGATTGTATATTTAAAATTTCACGACCCGAGCAAGGCCCGCGCCCGAAGTAATTTATGCTTTGTACGTCCGAGCCCGTGCATACCTCTACTGCTACACTTTAAATGAACTGAAGAGCATTTTTTGCAAATATCTTATTGTTGTGTTGCAGAATTACATTTTTAAATATATCATCTTTTACAGTCCCCAAGAATAGTACAGCACTTAGTTCATCTTTGAAACTTTCGATCGCCCATATGCAAGCACATACGCATGAATTTATTTTGGAAGGGGTCCAAAGCTTTCGGGGGGGATTTAAATTAAATATAAGGATAAATTATATTAAAATTTGTAAACTTACCCGTAAAATTAGACTAAATTGACAAATAAGTAGGAACTTTCGAGAGGGGACGGGTCCGGACCCAGAACCCATCACCTACATACGTCCCTGTCCATGTGGCTCGTTTTACTAAGTGATCATCTCTTGACAGTAATATCTCTTATGATTTTAGCTCTTTTGACAACATAGTAACTCTTGTAAGACGTTATACATCAGTCCTAAATCCAAAAACAATAATGATAATAATTCTAGACCCGCAAGTCTTTTACTCAAATCTTGAAATGTTCCTTTCACGCTTGGATTTATTGTGATATCCTTCAATGATTTAGTGAAATAAATTGGAGTGTTTCGGATGATGTCCTCTCAACCTGTACGGTCCTCAATATGCTTAGAACACATCGCATCTCAAGAACTCATCCTATTTTCAGAAAGTGGACACCGAGATCATGGCACGAAGCATTTTTCGAAAAAGAAGATGCATAAAACCTGTCGAAATGATATAATCTTTATCGCTACACCAGTTAGTAATGGATATGTCGAAAAAGAAATGGGCGTCTATAATCACGAATTTATTTTCGTTTAGTTCGATATAGTATACTTTGGTTGGTGGTAATTGTAGTGTTAGTGGCGCTGATGTTAGTAGTGAGTAATAGTAGTTATAAATTACCGTGGTAATTCAGAAAACATGCAAAAATATTTATTTTCAAATTAGCATCCCCAGTTACACAAACACACTGGTCTCCATCCAGATTTGCCTTCAGTTCAGTTTCAGTTCAAAGAGCATTTCCTAGTCAGATAGTGAAATCGGACCTTCATCTAAATTGGATCGTTATTGACCCAAAATATTAATTTTGACCTAAAACCATCCCCCCAAAAGTTTCGATTCCTATCCCCACCTCTTACCGAATTATTGTATCATAGATGCTCAAAATTTAATATATTTTTAATTTTGGTGGGGTTGGTCCAAATAATTTTGAAAGTTTCACAGATTGTAGATAGGTGCAAATTTGAACATTTAAAAAAAATCTATGCGTATTTTTTTGGGGGAGGGGTGTTGAAAATTTCAAAAATTGTAAGATCAATTGGAGGGACTCGTCGCTGATTTTTTGTTGAAAATGTTGTAATACCGTTAGGTACAACATATATTTTTTCATAGTGTGGAAGTAATGACAACATTGTCAAAAAAAATAAATAAATCAATAAAAATAAAACTGAAAAAATTGTTTTCTCACAGTTTTTTGACCATTTTAGAACCCTCAATGTCAAAACTTTGAATCCAACTTAATATGTAAAAACAGTACTTTGAAACGCTCCTTATAGCATATTTTTGGGTACCGAACTTCGTTTTGCAATTTATTCCCGAAGTTTGCCTGTTGCTTATTATAGCTAAGGTTTCTTTTACAAAAGATCAACTTAAAATCTATTTTATACACAATTGAAGTTGTGATTTTCCAATTAGCAATTTTTAAAGCAATTGACCTTAAAACTTCAAGAATCACGAAATTAAAGCTTTAATGTACAAAAATAAAGTTTAAGAGTTGAAGAACAAAAACAAAACCACGTTTAATTTAAGAGAAAAACAGGAGAAAACGATATTTGTATTATAACTCTATCAATGCGTTTTCATTTTACATATATATGTTTGAATAAAGTTGTTTAATATATAAATACATTTATTTTAACTTACAAAGCAATAAGATACACATAAATATTGTCTGATAATGAGAACAAATCAAAAACCAAACACCATATAATTTGCAATAATTCATTCAATCTTTGTCGCTGTGTTCGTTGATTGGAAATTTTCAACTTTTGTGCCTCTTTTAAATACATTAGTGACGAAAGAGAAAGGAAAATTGTAAACTCTGGCAAAGAAATGTTCGAAGTTTTGATTTTGAGGATCCTAAAATGGTCAAAAAACTATTTTTAAAGTTTTTTTAGTTTTATTTTTTTGGATATGTTGCCATCACTTTCAGACCCCTAGGGTATTACAACATTTTGAACAAAACATCAGCAATGTGTCACCCCATTTTCTTTTTGCAATTTTTTGAAATTTACAACACGCAAAATAAAAAGCCAAAAAAATACGACTCGATTTTTTTCATAAAAATGTTCACATTTACATTTATCTACAATCTGTAAAACTTTCAAATTATTTGTTCCATCCCTATCAGAATTTAAAAATATTTTAAGCATGTATGTTACGATAATTCAGTAAGGGGTGGGGATAAAGGGTCGAAACTTTTTTGGAATGGTTTTTAGGTCAAAACGAACTTTTTGGGTCAATGAAATGAAATAAAATGAAATCTTTCAGTTTTACGTCCCACGATTATGCCAGCTAGGCTAAAGGAAACGGTGATGATGAGAAATGAATGAAATGGTGGAATGAAGAAAGTGGGAGAAAACAGGAGAACCCCGAGAAAACCCACGAACACGATGTTTGTCCACCACAAAGCCCACTTGGCGCGAGCTAGGATCGAACCAAGGACCCCATTTCTGTCAATAACGACCCAATTTGGATCAAGGGGGCGATTTCACTATTACTAGGAAAGTCCCTTTGCAACCCACGGAAGTCACTTTCTAAAGGTATTAGAAGACTTATTATGGAAATTATCCAGTGTTTACATCAGGCAATGCTGACAGTGGTGGTCAATTCTGATCATATATGTATGTCAAATAGATTTCATGAACATACACACTGGTCTCCAGACTTGCCTTCAGTTCAGTTTCAGTTCAAAGAGTCTTTCCTAGTAAGATAGTGAAATCGAACCTTCATCCAAATTCTATCGTTATTGACCCAAAATATTAATTTTGACATAAAACCATCCCCCAAAAAGTTTCGATTCCTATCCCCACCTCTTACCGAATTATCGGATCATACATGCTCGAAATTTAATATATTTTTAATTCTGGTGGGATTGGTCCAAATAATTTTGAAAGTTTCACAGATTGTAGAATAGGTGCAAATGTGAACATTTTAAAAAAATATATCGATGCGTATATTTGGGGGGGGGAGGAGTGTTGAAAATTTCAAAAATTGTAAGAACAATTGGAGGGACTCATCGCTGATTTTTTGTTGAAAATGTTGTAATACCGTTAGGTACAACAGATATATTTTTTCAGTGTGTGGAAGTGATGGAAACTGTAAAAAAAATAATAATAAAAATAAAACTGAAAAAATGTTTTTAACTCTGTTTTAATGAAAGTAGTCAAGTAACAATTCAAAAGTCGTTAAATTCCTGTATTATCAATGAACTAAACTTTATTCTTGTTACAAAGGGGTAGAAAGTTATTAAATAAATATATTTTTAAAAAATCAAATTTTATTTAAAGTAATCTCTAGAAAAGTTAGGTTAATCAGTCTGAAACATTTAATGGGAAGCAAGTTTATTATTATTTTGTCGCTGTCGGCAATTTCAAACTTGAAAAATGATGATAATAATAATAATAATAATAATAATAATAATAATAATAATAATAATAATAATAATAATAATAATAATAATAATAATCGAATGAAGGAAGCTTTTAAAAATATTTTTCCCGGGCCTTCTCGGAGTTGCTTCCCATTACGGGCTGCCCTGTTCCCTGGCTATGGCTATAGTATTTTACTAATTGTTGTAGGCATGTATAATATTGTTGTAGTAGGTCAAAACTGAAATCCTACATTTACAAATATATAACTTTGTAATGCATAGTTACAAATACACGAAAATAAGTTATTTTTAATAAATCAGTTCTGAAATACAGATATTATAACATTTCAAGCAGCGGTCACACTTGATTCATATGAATGGTTAACAAAATAATAATCAAATCACCTAACGTTGTAAAGCTACTTGGAAAACTTACTGCACAAATTAACGATAATTTTGATAAACACTGAATTCCAGATTCACCGAGAATTTTGAACTATGATATTAATTTCAAAATATGTAATAAATATTTAGCAAATCGGATTTCCTACTAATGACGTATAACATTTTATGTTTCTAGGTAACAGTTAAAGCATAATGCTCTAAATTGGAAATACACTACTTTATTGCAAATTTCATAGTCATTCAAGATTGAATTGAATTAGTTGTAGTTACATTTGAAAGCTAATTTAAAAATGTATTCTTTAATCTACCAAATTTTAAAATTATTGAGCTGCAATGATTAAAATGCAATTTTGAACTACTTCAGTATATTTTTTTTTCTAATTTTGTCTTAATTAGCTCTAAAATATCTAATTAGAAGCAAATCCATTTTTATTAACTGGTTAGACAATCGGAATATTATGGTTATTTCCTACAGATCTAATCCGTACGAAATTTAAGGAAATATGATTTAAATTATCTCCCAGAATGATGATGTGGTCATTATATTCTAATCAACAACTTTTCTTTAAGTCCACAATTTCACTTGTTTGAACTACATATTACAACATAAAATCGTGGAGGTATAGTTTTGGCGCACCAGTAGAAATAATTGTTGAAAAGTCGTAATTCTTTCACTATTTACTTCTTATTGTCTCCTAAAAGATGTGCACTGGACGATATGAAAATATCTCACTTTGCATAGATAAAATTCAAGGGGGCTACCAGAGATAATTGTTGAAAAATTACAGTTCTTTTTCGATTTGCATATAAATACGGTTTCCGGATGTACAGCATAAGAACTACAGTGCAAAAGCACAAAACAACCTGTGCTAGGTGGCCACTAAAAAGCATGAATGCTATCTAATCGAGTCAGGATAGGGCGAAGCTGGTGAGCCCGCGCGGTAGTGTGGAGGTGTGTCCAAAAGGAGCAGGCGCGCCAGCGATGGTGGGTATACGCGTAAGCGAGGACAGTGAAAAAGAAGTGGATTTTGGCAAAATATGAGAGTTTCAATAGCACTCCTCATGGCTTTACACTAGTAACGTTCCACTTGTAAACATAAAATAAGGCTTCTGTACACTGTGCAGAAATACACCGCCGGCAGAAAATGACATCTAATAGAGTCATCTTTCATATGCACTCACTTATTTTATCCACCGTTAAGCACTTGTAATGATTTTACACTGGTAACCCTACATTTGTAAACCTGAAATACAACTGTGTTATTTTGTATAAAATTTTGTCTCCCGCAGAAATATGTTCCTTATGAATATATCTTTTCATACAAAGTATTCAGTTTCCCCTGCAAATCTTGCAAATTGTGATGCGCTAAAACTACACCAGCATCCATAAAATTAACTTTAAATAGTCTTCAGAACATTATACTTTTGAAATAAAATATGCTTTCGTCCCTACATAAATTAATAACTCATTTTTCTTCCTCTTTTTCTATAGTGCTCAAATCGAAGTCATTAGCTGCCAATACCTAATCTAGCCACCATTGGCGTAATTAGGGTATTTTGCCCGGAGCGTATAGCCCCTTCTGAGATCAACCACAGTTACAACCTGCAGTCCAATGATGTTCAAGAAGGCAACAGTGTTCTCGGTAGCTTCGTCTCCGTGTAGTTACGTCAATGCCAGACACACATTTTCATTGCTTTTCACGATTGTTATCCTGTATTTGTTTGTAGGAATTCTAAGAAAGTTTTTTCGTTTACATCCTATTTTATTTTAACTGACTCCTATCGTTATTACTATTATTCTTATGTATGTTATTGATTGTAGAGTACTCAGGATAAAAAGAAGAAGAAAAAGAAAGAAATTAAATACTTTTGATTTCAGAGGTGTCCTTTTCATTTCAAATACTAAGTCTCGAACCTGGTAGAAAATCAGAAGCGTCGCCCCCTTGCGGTGCAGACAGCAGTTGATCTTGGCGGGAAGTGAACGCTCACTTACCGTTAATGCTTCTTCTTCTCTTCCGGCCATGATTCTTCCTTTTTTTTTTTTAACATTTGATACTTTAAATTCAATGACATGGAAAGAAAGAAAAAAAGGAATAAGGCTTACTCGCATAGAAACGAAAAAGGAATGAAAAACGAATAGTGAATGAGGGAGTGAGAAAGGAAGATAAAACCCCCCTTCGAGACCAACATTGACCCCCCACTGGGACAGACTGGAACTCTCTCTGCAGAGACAAACTCCAATATTTTCTTTAGTTGTCTCGGTTGTCAGCGATAAAATGATTCGATGGGTTGTGCTGTCAGATAATGATTCCACCGCCATTTCCATAAACACCTTTAACAAGCAACACGTTTACTCCAATTCTTGCAGGAAGGGGGGCGGCGGAGGGAGAGAAAGTGTTCGGGAAAGAGAAACATAATGATGCCTACAGGACACATGTTCTTCTTTGACTCTTCCCATGAAATTTTCGAAACTGATTTTTGTTTGTTTGTTTGCTTGCTTGCTTTTATATTATTTTTCACTAGTCTTCTTTGTTTGTTCAATATTGATATATCTAATAGTTAGATGCTACTTTTGGAGTTAATGATATATACTCGTATACTGGAACATTATTTTACCTGAAGACATAACTTGAAATAATAATAGTCTATTTATTTCATAATATTGTTTATATAACTATATTCATAGTGAAAAATCTTTATTTTCGTGTCACGCGGTAAAATAATTTAAGTGTAGACCTAATAGTAATATTACTATTAGATCTATACTTAAAAAATTTTAATCAAGATCCTTCGTGGCTAAGCGGTTAGCGTACGTGCCTTTGGCGTGGGAGACCCGCTTTAGACTCCCGGTGGGAACTCATTTGGTTGGGATTCCACGTTAATCAGTAGGTCCACGTTTCATATAGACTCGTTGCTGAAAGCGAAGTTAAAACTCAACTCAACTCAACTTAAACATTTTTTAAATCTATGCCTAACATATTAATATTTTTTTATGAGGCATTAATTTGTCTGACTTGGTACAGACCTCAAAATTCTTTTATAGACAATATTGATGTATATTTTTCGTTATTTTAACACTTTTTATTGCATTCTATTTTCTATCAGTTTTATGAAGTCGGTTAATATTCTTTTAAAGCTTTTACCTTCTATTTATAACTGCGTTTTTAAAGTTGGTAGTTTTTTCTTTTAGCTTTTTCAATTTTCCCACTTTTTCATTATAACCCTATCAGTAGTTTGTTTAGATACATAAACGAAGGATAGGACACTGATTTCCTAAAAATTGGGCCGGCTGACCTGCAAAACATGAGTGAACAAATATATTTTAAAGAATCATGTACGCATTACGGGATTATACATGGACATATACACGATATTAACGTTATCTGCTGTTGACGAGTTTCATGATCTAACTCTAAATACTGCCATCAGATCAGGATAAAATGTATATGAAATCAACGAGAAATATAGTCTTTGAAAATAAAAAAAGAAGATAATCAATATCGGTACATCTATGTTGAAGTTATACGTGAACATGCACACAATAAAGTCTGTTAATTAATATTAACACTGTCAGCCGTTGAGGAGTTTTATGGTCTAGCTTCGAAAACTATCATCAGATCTTAAAGAAATTTATATTTATTTATTTATTTATTTATTTATTTGAGAAGAACACAACAGGTAATTCTACCCAATTACAGTGTTCATGTCAGAGTTACATAGATTAACTGTAATGCATTTGCGAAATCTACCTTGATTCATACCTGTATATTCAGAACATTTTTACATTTACTCAGTTTGTTGTACACTGCATCCATCCTCCACGTTCGTGACTGTTTTACTGCATTTGTTCAAGATTTCTTACAATGATAGAAACTTCTATTGCCCTGTTTCCATTGGGTACTCTAAGATGAAATTCAGAGACCAAACCCTTACTATTTAATGTTTTTTTCTAATATTTGTACAAGAAAATATGTCAGTTAACACCCTTCTGCGATTGAGAGACAGTGTTAAAATTTTCATTAAGCGAAGTACTATTGTCATATTTAGGGAAGATACTTGTTCTCTTGTATATCAGAAACCGTAGAAATTTATTTTGAACTCTTTATATTCCAATAGAGTCTTTCGTCATATAGGGTTCCATATAATAGACGTGTATTGTAATTTTGATCTAACAAATGAAAAATATAATTTCAGTAAAGCATTCGACCTATTAAATTCCCTTCCCATTCTCAAAATAAATCCAAGATGCCCGTTTGCATCATTTACAATTTGATATATATGATGCTCAAACGGTAGTTTGCAATCATATACTACGCCCAGATCTTTCACAGTTTGCTCCCCTTTTATTTGTTTGCCATTTGTCATATAATGAAATTCAAAGACCTTCTGCATCTTAGTGAAGGATACGGTTTTGCATTTATCTGTATTTATGTTTAACAAACTGCGTTTACACCACTCGTTTACTCTGTTAGATCTTCCTGCAAGCTAGCTAGCACAAACCTGTGCTATTATAATTCTCCTATATAATTTTAGATCTGCGTAGAGTAGTTTATGTGAGGTTTTGATACAGTCTGAAAGATCATTAATGAATATTATAAAAGTAAAGGTTCTAAATTAGATCCTTGTGAAACTCCAGAAAATTGAAACAACTGCGAAAGAATACTCTTTTAAACAAATAGTAAATCAACAAAATTGTTGCATCTATGTCAAAGTTATGCGTGTTATCACATACGCAATCATCTGTGTTAACAATCATTCGTTAAGGAGTTCTATAGTCCTTCACCGAAGACTATCGTTAGATTTTGATGAAATTTATACGGAACCATCAAGAAAACAAAAGAAGAATCATTAAAATCGGTGCATTATCTGGAAGTTATTCGAGAACGTACACATATTGAAGTCAGTTAATTATGGTTTTCATATGGTAACCATTTGAGGTATTCCATGATCCAGTTTCCAAGACTATACCATTACATCCTGATGAAATTAGTAAGGCATCACCGGGGAAGTATATTCTTTAAAAAAATCGATAAATTTATATTGGTGCTTGAATATATCTGTAACATATAGACCTATACCAATTGAAAACATCCTTTTTCGAAGTCGATTAAAAAATATACATAAATGTAAATACACTTGGGTTAAACAAATATTTTAAACACTTACCTGTATATAACGATGACAACAATGTCTAGGCTTGTTAAAAAAAAGTATTAAGCCTTTGGAGGTAATACTTGAGAATACATTTATTGTGTTTGAACATAACATTATGAAACCACATATGCACCATTTTGTTCGTTGACCTTCTGCCGTCTGTCTGGTAACACCATAATTCCGTCGCTGTAGAACTTCTGTGGTTTGGTTTTTGGTCAAAAAATAAAAAGTGACAATAATTTTCACATGCATCTTTTGAAAGTAACTTAATACAGGAAGTTCTGAAGAAATCGAAACAAATCATAGTTTTATAGTGCCGGGTCCAGACTATATGGTGGATGTATTAAAATCTCGCAACCAAGTTCTCTTAAATTCTGACGGGTCGTTGAAGATCTGGCGTTAACAGCGTGGTATACGATAACCTTTCTGTTGACCAGTTCCGGTTGTTTCTTTTGAATTATTAGGTGTAATCGCGTTAACTGTCGACAGTACATGTTTAAGGCTATCGTTCTGTCCAGTAGCAGCAGCCCGTGATGCACGATGCCCTTCCAATCCTACCAAATGCACAATAGTATCAATTTGGGCTTTGCCACAGGCTGTGGAGCTTCTCTTCACTTCGGCCATGATCTTTTTCTCATATTGCTGTTCTATGGCATCTACTTTTCATCACTCGTGATCAACTACTTCAGAAATGGCTCAAGTTCGTTACGTTTCAGTAAAGATTCGCAGATAGAAATTCGATCGTGTCTTTTAAGTTAAATAATATGCACCCGAGTGTCGAGCTTCTTTTCGTATTCAGATTTTTCTAAATGGTTTAACACTGTTCGGCGATGGATGTATAAGACATTAGCGATGTCATGACTGCTTACATGCTGGTCTTACTCGACTTTTGCCAGAATATCTTTCAAACGAAAACGACTGATTCATCTTTTGGTTGTTGCTTTTGATAATGTATCTTGCCTGTAAACAGTACATTTTTTAAGGGCTTGTGAAAATAAAGTTGTAAAATATAACGCACTTTTACGGAAAATTCACTCATTTTCCCGGCGCAATTTATTACGGCTGGTTATAACAAATTCAATAATTTTTGCATATCTACTACGTGTAGCTTCAACTGCCAGCCGGCAAATGATGACTCGTTGCGACTCATATTACCCGAAATTTAGGACACTAATGTCATCTCGTGTTTAAAAGGCTCCATACTGATAGTATTTATAGACAACCATTGTCAATCCACTGCTAAATTAAAATCTTCCAACTTTTGATTCCCGGTGGAGGCACTCGGTCGAAAAAATGTAAAACACTTTTTCAGGTCAGCCACCGTAAATGAGGTTTTCCTCATTCAAACCAGGCAAATACCGGGTGGTACCTAACTTATAGGTCCCAGGCCGCTTCCTTCCTTCCCTTTCCCCGGATTGTGTGCTCGCCGAGGGACGTCATCCCTCAAAACGTGAAGGGCTAAATGGCCTTAGATGCTGAATATCCAGAAATCTCAATTCTAAATCCTCTTTTTTTTCACAATCTGTATGGAACAATTCTCTACCAAGTTACTTTACAGTGTTTCATGATTTCGTTACATCGTCTTGTACAAAGATGTTTCCGAGTTTCTCCTTCTCTTTGGCATCCAGTTCAAGCAATGCTTTACTCCATCGATTATAATTTCTTCTTGAAAGATGAACGGCCCATTGCCACCCTAATGTGCTGATTTTCATTATAATATCCATTACTCCTATCACTGTCTAATCCATATGGTTCTTTTCCTATACTATCTTTGTGGATGATTTCTAGCATACATCTTTCCATTCATCGTTTTGTAGTCTGGAGATGGTGAATGTCTAATTTTGTTATTCCCCACGTCTCTAATAACATATGCCATAACAGGCAGCGTACATTCATTGAAAATTCTACGCTTTAGATCCACTAGTGTTTCATTTTCAATATGAGCATTTATTTCCTTCTGAATGCGTTCCAGCCTATGTCTATTAATTTCTTAATCTATTCTTTAATGTTACTACACAAGAACACCTCCCGTCCTAAAAAGATTTAGATATTAACTTCCAATTCTGTATTTTCAACTTCAATCCTTAATTTGCTTGCAAAGTTGTTTTGTTGAACATCGCTTTTGTCTTTTCCATATCTATTTTCAACCCGATTTCCTTGCTCTTCAAACTTTCATATCTTGCGGATTTCTATTGTTGATCGCAAAGAGAACGATACCATCAGCGAAACGAAGGAGGAGAGTCAGATGTTTTCCTTTATATTCATCCCTTCGTACTCTCACTTCAGAAATCGAAAAACTTTGTGAAAAACCCTGGAAGAAATAGTATCACCCTGGCGATACCTTCCTCTTTATCTTTATAGACTTTGTACCACAGTCAAACAGTTGGATATTTGCTATAGTTCGTTTATAGACATTATGTATAACTTTTAAAAGAGTATATGCTTCTTTGACATCACTTGGCATAACATTGTGAATAACTGCCCAAGACTTCACGGAATCGAAAGCTTTTTCATAGTTAATGAAGGCAGTACATCAGGATAATTCATACATGCTTGACCATTCTATCACTTTGTTCATCACTTGAATATGATCTACTGTACTGCAATACTACTAAATGTGCTATTTCTTGGTAGGGTGAGGAGTTTACATTTATATAATAGAAGTACCAATAACTTTCGAAAAAAAAAAAGATAATTTGTAAATCTCAGGAAGAAATTTGGAATTTTGTAAGTTCGTAGGCATAATTTGTGTTATTTCTGTGCAACCTATGATCATGGCAGTTCTCCATTTTTTAGAAAACTCTGTCACTTGATAATCACTGTGTAAAAAACTTTGCTAGGGCTTTTTTCAATTCTGGTCACTTTACTTTACTCTGTCTCATAACTTCATCTGGTACCTTTCCTCGTTTCATGCTCCTTATATTGAATTAAATTTCCTCTTGAGCACTGGCGTATCTCTGTTTCTTTATCTTCGCTTTCTTTCACTTCCAGTTCATCGTTTGAGTATATTTTGTTGTTGAATAGTTAAATCTTCTTCAGTATTTCTTCACTGTTTTTAGTAGTTATGTCTTCGTCCATTTACAACACTTCGACTTACTTCATTCAGTCCATTACTTGAGCTCTGGTTTGCCTTCTTTAAGGCTTATGTCGTATTCAATTTTTAGATCTAGATTGCCTAGATCAAGATCCAATCAGTGCCCTAAACGTTAACGATTATCATAGTTGATCCATTTCTAAAAACGTCAAAAGTGACAATCCAATGCAGGAAGCTTTCCCGTATATTTCTTACACTCATAGAACTGCACACCTCCAGACGCGATTCATGATTACTTGATTTGTAACTTGTTTGCACTTTTCTGGGTCCGCTTCCACGGTGTTCCTGAGGACCCCCCGAACATGTTGGTCGATACTCTGTGAAATGTGTTCTTAGGTAATGCTATGCCACTGGAACGAAATTTGACAAAGTAACGACGAACACGTTCGTTTGCTATTTCTGGCCCAAATAGACTTTGAATGTTTTTTGCGGCTTGCCGTGTAGAATACCCACTATGAAAATTCGTATAGAAAGATCACTCGCAATTCCATGTGTTTTATGTTTTCCATGGTGTACTTTCACTGCCTACTGACTGAATATTCCACCTTCTCTGTTGGGTGTGTACAGTGTACTCGCGTTTCTCTGGACTATGGGCAGCATCACATGTTGAAGAAAGCTATATCGGTAAAAATTTAAATTTTGCCGGTATAATTTAGAGATAAAGAAGCTTATCTAATACTAATTCGTTTAAACTGCTTTCTTAAATTTTCGCCTCTCAGTTTGTAGCGATAACATTTAAACTTTTACTGCTGTGAATTCCTTCAAGAGTTGCTATTGACCACGGGGAGGGGGGAGAAAGGGTCACTCTATCCCTATTCTGCTTAGATATGCAAAGAATTCTCTCTCTCTCTCTCTCTTTTTTTTTTTTTTTTACAAAAAACGTATAATTTTGCTTTTTTATTGCTTTTATTGTTTTCTTATTCAAGTATCAAGTATCGACCATGTTTCCCTATAGTCGATTCTACAATTATATTACTTACTTCGTATGAGTCCTGTTATGTTCAGTCTCGGGTTGGTTACTGGTTTATTGGCTTTCGAACTGGTATTTCATTGGTTGGCAGCAAATGTCACGTTAATTTAAAGCAATCAAACATATCACAAGTGTAATGTTGGTTGCCTAGCATTCTTGTCATGTGTGCTATACGGGTTGCCTAAATGAAAACAGGCAGACATGAAGAAAGTATCAGAAACATATAAATTCTTGTTTTGGTATAGAATTTTGCTTATATTTTATACTCCGTTCGGGAAACACTTTATTGTGAACTTCGGACATCGTATTAGACCCTAATATAAGTTAAGCTTACAAAATTAAACCCACAAACGATCATTTAGGGTATGATGGTACTTTAACGGTCATAAAAGATCATTATTTACAGTATTTATTCATTTTTTCCCCTTTATATCGTGCCTATAGAGGGTGATTCAATGATGCTGTGCAAAACTCAGAGGGATGAAAGATGATGCCAAAAGTAGCAATTTAAGGATAGGAACGAGTCGTCGGAAATGCGTCGTTTTGAAAATAGGGACAGCCGACAATTTGTCGCAACGGTACAAAAATTTCCATAACTCGAGAAGGAAATGTCGGATTAACCCTTAAGGGATCCGGGGTTTTTGGGGTATTTTTTAGACTTTCAGTCAAGCAGCTACTGCATCGTCACTATTTATCCTAGGATCATGGTTCATACCTCATTCTCTTCAGAATGGAGCTGGCTTTCAAATGGTATCACTTGCATGCTCATACCATATACCAGGAGAGGGGAAAATTATGTCAAAGGGAGAATTTCGGGGGGATATTTTTTTCACAATTCAAGCCCCTCTGGAGCGGCCCTGTATGAACGTAGAGGTCTCCAAAAATCTGATAAATAGTACTTGGTATACTGAATGTGTGTGCCAAATTTCAAGTTTCTATAATCCGCCAATCATTCTCCTCAGAATAGAACTGCCTTTCAGGCGGTACCATTCACATGTCTCCATCATGTATCTAAGGCGGGAAAATCCCGAAGAAAGGAATTTTTTGGTAAAAATATCCCTTTTTTCAACTTTTTGCCACTCTGGATCTCCCCCCTTGTTTTAACACAGAAATCTGAAAAAAAATCTGGTAAATACTACTCGGTGAACTGAATGTTTGTGCAAAATTTCAATCTTCTACGTGCAAAAATAAGCCCGCCAAAAATAATGAACATAGGCTTAATAAAAGAAAATATATTTTAGAATTATGACGTCATCACCTCCTATGTCTCGACGTAGGAAGGTGTGAAACCATACGTAAGGTCTTCTACAATGCCTCAGGACTTGGAAAATAAGACAAAACAAACAAAAAAACGAACGAAAACGCTCAAATAGGAGAGTTATAACGCAATGTACCATGAAACACCCGTATGGTACAAATTGTACCATTGGATCCCCAAAGGGTTAAGGTAGAGACCTGCACGGGCCGAATTCTTCGGCCCGAGCCCAATCCGGCCCGAACATACCTAGGCCCGGCCCAGCCCGGACCCGAAAAGTTTTGGAGATTTTCGGCCCGAGCCCGGCCCGGCCCGATAAGCTTTTTAAAATTCTTTGCCCAAGCCCGGCCCGGGCCCGATAAATTTTAAAAGTTTTTGGCCCGACAAATTTTTTAAAAAATTAGCTCGAGCCCCAATCTTTCTCAAAATTTAGTACTATATTTGACCTAACCCTCAGAAACATTTTCTAAACTCTGGTTCACAACCTGATGCTTGCCTTCCGAATGGTACCATTGCCTCCTAGAACTTTGCCTGTCATCGAGAGAACAAAAACTCCATTCCCTGTAGCAAAAATCTAACTTAATTGATTTTTAGCATAAAGTGAAGGTGGCAATATTGTTTAGCGACAGGCAAAACATTCCCACCCCTTCTTGTTATATTTTGAGTTCAGTGAAGGTCAAGGTCAGAGCTCAATTTGCCACATAATGCCTGCAATCCTCTATAGTGAAAGTAGAGCCGCTAAGCAACACAAACTGTAAATACCTATTGCATTCTTTGTAACATTTTTCACGGACACACTTCTTCAACGTTTGGCTTTATTCCAATTATCGTTTAACGAAAATCAATAATTATTAAAGAATTGCAATTGATCGGACCCAGCCCGGCCCGACCTGAAGAGAAATCAGTGTCGGCCAGCCCAAGCCCGGCCCGGCCCAAAGAAATAACAGTATCGGCCCGCCCAAGCCCGGCCCGGCCCAAACAAATAGCAGAGTCGGCCCGCCCAAGTCCGGCCCGTGCAGGTCTCTAGGTTAAGGTCCGGTCAGAGGCAGTGTGCATTATTTTTACCTGAGATTTCATTAATGTTGGAATGGATTGAAAGCAGGAGCGGCGCAAGGATAACCCCAAAGTAATATAGTATATTTCGAACATCTGCAACAAACATGCGACGAGAAATTGGTAACTGCGTTCATTACAAGTGTTTCGGATAGTCATGATGCGACTAGCTTAATTATGAGCTGCACACATAGTAGTATGATATGAAAGAAAGAAGTACGTACGTGATGGTGACTGTGCACGTGGGAAAGATGGAGAGGGGGGCAATCACAATAGAAGGAATCCGAAGTGAGGAACTATTACTAGCACATGCGACAGTACAATAATTACAAGATAGGATTGTGAAAGAAAGCCGTAGCAGAACGACAGTAAATGTACCGGGCAGAGATGAAGTGGGTCAACAAAAACATGACCCACGACCACTGACCCATCATACACTGTGACCCACGATCCACTGTAACCCACCATCCCATATACACCGACTGACCTAATCTGACCCACGAATTTAATATTGTACGAGTGGGTCAGTTGTCGTAGTGGGTCATGGGTCATTGTGGGTTGCGTCATTTCTCTGGTTAGTGTTAGTCTGTTGTGATTCGTGGGTCATAGAAGGACTTAGGTTCTCGTGCGTCATCGAAATGACTCACAACCAACTGATCTACGCTCAAACTTGTCTTACGTGATCCACGGCCACTGATCCACTCCCACTCTCCGCGCAGACGAACACAAATGAATCTGGTTAGTTGCATGTTGGTCTACTTGAAATTATATTAATTATATCACAAATCATATCATATATTGAAATTATATCACAAAAGTTACAAACGACGTTTATCGCGTGTATCGACAAAAGAAAGGAATGCAGTTATTTTTTTACACGTAGTAACTGTGAACACATTTTCTGTTTGATACAAGACAAACACAGGGAGAGTAAGTAAAGGGCCTGTAGACGGCATGCCAGTCGACACCAACGATACCACGAACGTAAGCACGCCCTGTCTACTACGAAAGATTCTCGTATCTACCGCATCAGCTGTCAGTTGCCTGTGAGTTGTTTCGTCAGATGCGGTTGTTAAAGCGTGTTTTGAGTTGGTTAGTGTTAATAGACTGGTGTCATGTTCGTCCAGTTGTAGTTTGTGTGAATTACCTTTTCAGTGCATTGGAGTTTGCGTTTGACGAGCTCACAGATATGGTTTTCACGTATGGAATGGCGAATGGAACCAGCGTTAAATTTGAGAGATTATATCATGCACGATTTTCGCAAAGGAGACATCCCACACGTTCCAGGTTCTCGTGTGTTTACCAGCGTTTGCGAGAAACGGGACAGTTGCAACAATAATTTCACGACTGCGGGGAACACAGAAATATCAGGACGCCTGCCTTCGAAGAAGAGGTGCTTGCGCGTGTGGAGGAGCAACCTTCAACAAGCAATCGGGCCATAGCACATGACATGGGTGTGGCACACAGTACTGTGTGGAAGGTACAACATGAACAGGAATTGCATCCCTACCATCCACAAAGAGTGCAAACACTAAGTGCAGCTGATTTCGACTCTCGTATCGTATTTTGTGAGTGGCTTGTGCAGCGCTGTGTGACCAATCCTCAGTTTCATGCCTCGGTATCGTTCACCGATTAAGCCTGTTTCATCAGAGACGGTGTGTTTAATAGTCGTAATAGTCACGTGTGGGCCGCCGATAATCCTCACGCAACAATTGTACGGAGCCATCAAGAGGAATTTGCAGTGAACATGTGGGCAGGCATCGTTGGTGACTACTTACCAGGCACCTATCTCCTTCCTCCACGCTTAACTGCACCAGTGTACGCGGTTTTTCTGCAGTATACGTTTCCAGAACTATTAGTATACGTCCCGCTTGTTGTTCGACAGCAGATGTGGTTTCAGCATGACGGAGCGCAAGCCCACTTTGGTGCTGTTGCTCGTGCTTATCTCGATGAAGCATTCCCAGATAGGTAGATCGGGCGACAGGATCCTGTTGCATGGCCCGCTCGTTCGCAGGAACTCACAACACCTGATTTCTTCTTGTAAGGCTACATGAAAGGCCTTGTCTACGAAACTCCTGTAGAGAGTGAAGAGGACCTCCTGGCACGTCCTCGCTGCCAGTGACATTATCCGAACCACCCCAGAGACTTTTGCGCGTGTACGACAAAGCTTTCTCCGACGCTGTAATCATACATCGACGCCATGGGACGTCATTTTGAACTTCTACCGTGAAATTGAACATAGTAAGTACAGTCTGTATGTTTTATGTATAGTACATTTACGATGTTTACACGATAGAGTTTATTTGATTTTGTCTTACGAGCAGTTCCTAATGACTTTGTTCTGTGCTGTGTGCCAAACGTATTCGCCTTCTTTCTGTGCAATACTCAAGGGATTTTGCAGCCATCTTTCTTTGTCGTCTTATTTTATGTTCCGTGCACACATATGACGTCCTGCACCGAACCAGCTTCCCAGAATTATTTGTGTTCTTCTGCGCGGGTCGGTCTGGCTTTCTTTCACACTCCTACCGTGTAATTATTGTACTCTCGCATGTACTAGTAGTAGTTCCTCACCTCGGATTCCTTCTTTTGTGATTGCCCACCCTCCCTCTCCGACTTTCCCACGTGTACAGTCACCATCACGTACGTATCTCTTTCCTTCACAGCATACTACTGTGTGCAGCTCATAATTAGGCCCTAAGCTAGTGGCATCATGACTATCCGAAACAGATGTTCGAAATATCCTATATTTCTTTGAGGCTACCCTTGCGCCGCCCCTGTTTTCAATCCATCCCAACATTAATGAAATCTGCAGGTAAAAATAATGCACACTGCCTTTGACCGGAGCTTGATCCGACATTTCTTTCTCGAGTTATGGCCATTTTTGTACCGTGGCGACAAATTGTCGGCGGCCCTCATCTTCAAAACGAAGCATTTCCGGACACTCATTCCTATCCTTAAATTGTTTCTTTTGGCATCATCTTTCATCCCTCTGAATTTTCCACTGCATCACGGAAACACCCTGTATATTTGAAATATGAAACTTGGGCATAGCGTTTTTAACCCTTTACCGCTGAAATTTTAACGGGCTCAATTAATTCTATGTATAGACAGATACACTTGTTCCGCATACCATTCTACATAAAAGGTGTCCTTAGCTCCAAAATAAATGAAGTTTTAGCTTACGCATAAATTGTAAATGATAATTTTGTTTCACTCAAGTATAATTCTATTATTTTCAGAACAGTTATTGCTAATACATTAGAGGAGCGAGGGGAAATACCAAACAAGGGGGAATTTTGGACTCGCTAATTTCTAGAGCGCTCCCAAACGAACTGCAGTGCTCAATTGTCTCTTCAGGTAACGCACTTCAGGGGGCCGCGGTGGCTCAGTGGTAGAGCGTTCAATTCTGGTGCATGGAGTTCCGGTTCGATCCCACCTTGCGTCAAGTGGACTTTGTGGTGGACAAATACCGTGTGCATGTTTTTTGGGGGTACTCATGTTGTCTACCTCTTTCTTTATTCCACTATTTCATTCATTCTCATCATCGTCTCCTTTAGCCTATACGGCAATATCGTGGGACGTAAAACTGAAAGAATATTAATTGTATTGAGACATTTAGTACCAAACATAATAGTGTAAATGTCATCTTCAATTCTTAGATTAAGTTAGGATAGGATTAACTAAGATGTAATATTCATTTTTTAAATATATTTCGTTACTATAGGTAGGTCGTTCTAACTTACCCCACTAGTGAGGTAGATCCGAATTTTCATGTAAATATTTTTTTGCCATGTATTCTATATGATATTGTTTAAGAATGATCAAATAGTGTATCAGTTTCAAACATAATACACCAATCTTACATTAACATGTGAATTTTGGTTCACAGTTTACGGTCTTCTTGAAAAAACTGAATTATTAACCGTTCAGCGTTACCCTTCGCTCCCTTACTCTAATGGTTTGTAAAAAGAAAGAAAAAAAATGTTCGAACTACAAAACGTATTAATCAATTTATATTAATATGTTTTATCCTTAAGGTATAAAGAATTAGCCTTTCTATTTTTCCTATAGAGTGATCTGTTGTCCTTGATTATTCAAAGATAGTAATTTTTTTATTCAGATTGCAGTAATGAAATGTTTTTTCGTGTTATAATGGGAAAAGAAAAGAAAAACGTATTGCTATTCCTTTATTAAAGTTTTTTTTTAAATGAAAGACAAAAAAGGAGTCTTATTATTTTTAATTGAAGAAATCGTTTTATTATTTTTAATAAACCGTTTTTCTTTCAACCTTTGCATCCCTAACTGCTGGGTTAATATAATCTCCTATTTCGATTAGAGCAAATCGTCTTGATCAAACTACCAGCCTTGTTACTGAACACTTAAATAAGACTTTTTGTATAGATAGGCTACCATTGAGACGTTATTGATGAAACCAGAGGAAATTTATTCCGGAATAAATATCTTTGTACAGGGTGGCCCAAAAGTAGGTATACAGCCCTGCATTGATCAAGTACAACATTCTAGCTTATGGATTTATTTGCTTCGGCTATTCCGGGCTTAAAATATAAGTAAAAAAGACATTAAGAATAAGTAATAAAGAAGCTAGGTCTACCTGTCTGATAACAATAAGAAATGATATGAAATACAGTCAGCCTATCAGTATGGGTCTATATGTCTACTTTTGGGCCACCCTGTACTTATCAATCTTTCTTTCCAGCCTTTCATTTTCACTTTTGGTCTCAAAATTGTTTCTACTTTTCATTCATTTTTGTTCTTATTTTTAAAAAATAATAAAAAAATCGCTAACTTTTCCAGCATTCTGTCCTAACAAATCACACGTAGATTTGCTACACCTTTCTTTCGGTATTCTTCTGAATTCGCGACCGAAAGGAATTTTACGCAACTTTGAGAAAGAAGTGGAAAAAGAAAAGAAAGCAAAATCTGTGAATTTACTTTATTTTTTATAAAGAAAGAACACTTTTGGAGTTACTTATTCTACTTGCATACTTTGTTATACACATATGTATTTCTCTCTCTCTCTCTCTTGGCAAGCTACTCTGTAATTAAAATACACGAAAATTCATGTGGCAGGATTTCTTGCACAAGAGACGGAAGAAGAGTATGGTAAAAATTGTTCACTATTTTTAAAAGAAGAAGAAGAAAAAGAAACTAAATATGTGTACATCTCACAGCAAAAAATTGACAGATTCTCTTTAAGTTCTTGAACACTGAAAGGTTTATCTGTGTTAGCTTCTGTGTAAAAGAGTACCTTGTTAACGAAACGAATATTTACAATTTTATGGGATGTTTACGCTCACGGTCTAAAAGAGAATATTATTGAAAATAACAGAGCGTTTGCGAAACGAAAGGAGTATTTTTCCTCGAAAACCCAATACTTAGAATAAACTGATTAGACGACTTGATACTCGTAGGAGAAAATGGAAACAAAAGAAAGAAAAGAAGAAGAAGAAGAAGAGACAGTCATTTTCAACAACCTCAGAGGTAAAAAACCGAAACTAATTAAATAAATGCGTAATTGTTTTCCCGTCAGCAGTGAACGGTGAGTAAACACACACCTTATTTTCTTTAGAAAGGAAATTGAAGCAAGAAAGAAAATCACCACAGCAGCTTTTTTTTTTTTGATCGACTGACGCTGACCCAGCTGGCTAATTCATTTAGTTCTTCAATATTTTTTTTTCTAAAAAATAATTTTGAATTAGTATATATAATATAGATATAACAATATATACGGAGCTCCCTCGAGGCTAAGCGGTTAGCGTACGCGCCTTTGACGTGGGAGACACGGATTCGATTCCCAGCGGGAGCTCATGTGTTTCGGATTTCACGTTAATCAGTAGGTCCACGTCTCATATAGCCTCGCTGCTGAAAGGGACAAGGTAAACTCGAAAAACCTAAATCCAAACAATATGTATAATCTACCACTTCATAGTATATATATATATGTATATATATATATATATATATATATATATATATATATATATATATATATATATATATATATATATATATATATATATATATATATATATATATTATTTTTCATAAATTAATAATATATTCCAGAAGAATAGAAACTACTAGTTGCGTCAGTCTGACAACGAATGACATATATACTTTTTAACGCCATAAAAATTCGTTTTTCTGAATTTCTCGAAAATTACTCATGAGAATTTACCTTTAAGAGTATCATTCTGTTCAACCTGATCTGATTTATCGATTCATACACTCATATGTCTCATCTTTGCACGATATTATAATTAGATAATAAGTTAGTACAGTTTTAATCAGAAATAATATTAGAATTATAATTTTAATCATTCTAATTTTGGGATATATATCATTGACTACGCTGAATATTGGGATATATAGGCATCTTGGTAGTGCCTATATTGAAATATTCCAATATCTTTCAGTATCAATTTCATTTTAGTAGGGGGGTCATGGTGGCCTAGCGGTAAAGCGCTTACCTCTGGTACATAGGCTCTCTGGTTCAATCCCCGGTCAAGTAAGCTTGTGATAGAAAACATCGTGTCCATGGGTTTTCTCGGAGTACTCCCGCTTCCTCCTACTCTCTCATTCTATCAATTCTTCTATTGTCATTCACGTGCCTTAATCATTGTCTCCGCTAGCCTAAAAGGCCACAATCGTGGGACGTTAAACTAAAATATTTCATTTCATTTTTTTTTTTCATTTTAATGGATGACAAAATTACGTGGTTGGTGTAAATCTTCATGCGTAATGTGCGACAAAATCGACAGAAAACTAATTTTTCTCTAAATCTAATAATTGATGTGATAACCACACTATTTTATTAAGGTGAAACTCATACTAAAGTAAGCTTTTCATACTGTGAAAAATCCGTTATCCGGACAACGGTATATTCTACAAATATACGGAATCCATATATTTACTCCGGAAATCTATATGGAGCATTCGTATGTGAGATCATGGCTGTCTAAATACAGTTCTTTCTTTCATACGGAAAGTACGTACAGATGTAACAATTGTAGGGAAAGTATTATACTATAAAATATTCGTTCTAAGTAATACTTTTTCTGCAATATGTTACCTATAATCGTACGTTAAGTCCAAAAGACAAAGGGTCTCCTGCGTACGCCCCTGTCAAAATTAGTTGAAAAGCGCAATTGGGAAATTTATCGAAGCGTGGGCACTTTATACAAGTGGCAGTACCATTAGCTCTTTACGCATGAAAACAAGTATTTTATCACACTCCTATGGAATTCGTGTATTGTTTACCCTACGTAATATGAAAGTGTATCAGTAGCAAACAATCAGTTATTCTATTATTCTTATGAGCTCCCTCGTGGCTAAGCGGTTAGCGTACGCGCCTTTGGTTTGGGAGACCCGGGTTCGATTCCCGGTGGGAGAGTCATGTGGTTCGGATTCCATGTTAATCAGTAGTCCACGTCTTATATAGCGTCAATGCTGAACGGTACGCTAAACTAAAAAATCAACTCAATTCAACTATTATTCTTATCGTATAATTTACCTAAAGTTTATAGTTAATGTAAACTCGCATACTTAGGGCTCTTCACGAGACGAGACAAAATTGTCGTTACGAGATACGAGACGCCATATAATTCTTCCGATAGAAACATGTCAAAGATCTTAGAAGTACATTTGATACAAAACCATCTTATAACCATAGACTGAACATAGTTAATGAATCTGTCAAGATATTAGGGTTCATAATTAGGACTGGAAAAAGTTTAACAATATTGCCACATTAACAAAAATATATTGTTCTTATGTCTGACCGGAACTGGAAGATTTGGATCTCATCGCAACAGCAATACAGACACTAACTGGAAAGAAAAAAAAGTCCAATCTAAATTTATCAAATACTTGGTATACAAGAGAACTAGAATCTATCCATCTTATGAAAACCATCTAACGTTAATACACAATTTCTGTATCCTTGAACAAAGGCGAAACGTGGTAGATCTAAGTTTTCTCTATAAAATAGTACAAAATGAGTTTAATTGTACGGATCTGATATCGACACTAAATTTTCATGTCCTGACACTTAAAACTCATGTTGATAACTCTGGCCTGTTCTATTGCCAAAAAAAAAAAAAAAAAAAAAAAAAAAAAGCAAGGACCAACGTATTATTGAAGTCATCAATCTGAAGAATATGCCCTTCTTATAACAAATACACCAACACTATAATTGGGCTTATTCCTATTGTATTAATGACAAATAAATAAATATATACTATACTTTCCGAGACGAAGGGTTATTTAACGATATAATTTTGAGATAAAATAACCGAACTCTTCTCCAACAGGAAACATTGTCATACTTGGAATAATAATAATAATAATAATAATAATAATATACGTAATTTCCCCATAAAATACACTGAAAGGGTCTTTCCTAGTAAGATAGTGAAATCGGCCCTTGATCCAAATTGGGTCGCTATTGACCTAAAAGGTTATCCTTGACCTAAAACTACCTCAAAAATTTTTTGACCCCCTCCCCTTACCGAATTATCATATCATATATCCTCAAAATTGAATATTTTTTTAATTTTGGTCGGAGTGATTGAACAATTTTGAAAGTTTCACATATTGTAGATATTATCTAGATGTAAATGTGCAATTTTTTTCAATACCATCGATGCGTATTTTCTTCATTTTTTTTTCGTGTTGAAATTTTCAAAAAAAAATTGTAGAAAAAATTTTGAGGCGAACACGTCCCTGATTTTTTGATTAAAAATTTTTTTATACCCTTAGGTACAACATACATTTTTTTGGTTTGGCCTGAAAGTGATGGCAACATTGTCAAAAAGAAATAAAAGTGAAAACAAAGTGTTTTTCGCACAGTTTTTCCACCATTTTAGGGCCCTTAAGGTGAGAGCCCCTTCAAACAATCGTTTGCCAAAAGTTCACAATTTTCCTTTCGCTTGCGTCCCGTCCGCTTCTGTCGTATTTCGGCTGCTTCGATTGTGTCCATTTCGGAATAGAAACACCAAATATATCTCCGTAACAGTGCTTCCACTTCAACCGACTTTTGCAAAACAAAGTTACCCACAGCTCGCGGTAGAGAACGCTACCGGTAGAGAGCGCCACTGTGTGCGGCCAGTGAAGCAAGCACTGGACAAATACGAGGAGCCGACGCGATGTATGTGTAACTTTGTTGTGCAAGAGTCGGTTGAAGTGGAAGCATTGTTACGGAGGTACATTTAGTGTTTCTATTCCGAAATGGACACTAAGACGTAAAAAAAAAAAAAAAAAAAAAAAAAAAAAAGATTGATTGTTATAGGGCAGGTAGCATAGTGTTTGAAAGGAGACAAACAGATTTTTAGAGGAATAATATAAAATGTGGTTTTATTGCATATATGTATATAATGTATGACTGTTACCAAAATGTTAAGAGAAAAATGAATAACATTTACAGTAAATGAAAGTATGGAGAAGATAATAAATAATATTTTGATTTATACGGGTTTACATATTTTTGTTTTTATGTTAAGACTGCCATATGCATATTTTATTATAATAACGGACAGAGTTTATGGTTGTGTACTTACACTTGGCTGAAGTTTATAATTAGGCACAGTTAATTGATAGTTGAGTCTGCACACCACTAACGCTAAGATTGTAAAATGCTACTGTAAATGATGATGTGCGAATGCGTTGAGGTTGAGTTGTGATTGTGATGTGATGATTTTTGTAAGATTTTTAAAGTATATATATTTATTTTCCATACTTTCATTTTTTATTTTGGATTTGAGAAAATAGGATTGCTTATTTTCCCTTGTGAAAGTCTTCCGTGTTTATAATATTTGCTTTTAATTTTCACTATTTTTACCAGGATGTTTTTCAATATTTTATTTAAAATATTTCACTTTTACTTGTTTATTGTTTGGTTTCCCCGAAAGATTAAAAAAAATACTTCAGTTTTTAATATCACAAAATAAAAAAAATATCTTAACACAATCGATGCAGCCGAAGAAGGACAGAAGTGGAAGGGACGCAAGAGAAAGGAAAATTGTGAACTTTGGCAAGCGATTGTTTGAAGGGGCCTTCACCTTGAGGGCCCTAAAATGGCGGAAAAACTGTGCGAAAAACATGTTTGTTTTCAGTTTTATTTTTTTTAGACAATGTTACCATCACTTTCAGGCCAAACCAAACAAAAATATAGTCCAAAAAAATATCTCCACTTGAACGTTTTGCTGAAAACAAGTTTTGCTACTATAATGAAAGACTATTTGAACATGATTGTGCATGATGTGTTTCGCAATTTATTTTACAACATTTTTTCAATTTTTTTTACACATCTGATATCGATTTCAGTATTTTTTGTGATGACCTTTAGCTTGTTTCAGTGCCTGTACTCATTTTGGCATTGACGCAACAAGATTGTCACAAGTGCCTGGCTCGATTTCATGATACCACACATGAACATTTTTTCAATTAGTTCCCTTTTATTTGTAATGCAATATTTGCTTAGTTTAGACGACATAATGGCCCACAAATTTTCAATAGGATTTAGGTCCGGTGAATTTGCGGGCCACCACAATCTCTGGATATCAAGATGACACACATTTGTTAACAATCTTCGAGCGATGACACGCAGCATTATCGTCTTGGAAAATGAATGGTCCCAAGTTAACTCCACTGAAATGGTCCCTGGCTGTGTATAAGAGTTCCTTTTTTAGTATCTGACAGTATTTCAAACCATCAATTGAACCAACGCACATTTTCAATCTTCCCACTCCCATTCAACAAATCGCTCCCCACAACATAACACTATCACTAAACTTTTTTGTTCCTTTGATGCATTCTTTCTGCAACTTCTCTCCAGGCTCCATCCACAATTTTACACCGCTATCATTCCCAAAAACACTAAATTTCTTCTCATCTGAGAAAATTACTTTCTTCCAATCTTCGGCTGTCCAGTTTTCAAACATTTCTACGAATCGCTTTCTGTCCGTAATGTGTTTGCGTGACAAAAGTGGCTTCCTTACAGGACTTTTCTTCTTAATGTTCATGTCAGAAAGCCGTCGGCGCACTGTTTGATGTGAAACTGACTCCCCTACTTCCTCACTTATCTTAAGAGCAATCTGCCTGGAACTTAATTTCCTATCTTGCTTAGCAATCCTTTTGATTGTCCTACAGAGTCGGTCGTTTGTCTTCTTTTTACGCCCACATCTATACCTTAAACTTGACATTCCGATTTCTGTCTGACGTTTCAAAACGTTACCAACTGTTTATGATCACTGAGTAGCCTTCTAGCAATTTCCTTGTTAGATATCCCTTCCGAATTCCATGCTAAAATTTTTCCTTGCTTCCGAGAAGACAGGTTTTTCGCCTTTCCCATGATGTAAACACTGATAATTTCGAGTGAAATTAATATTAAATTACACAAATACACTTCTACAGCACTGTGAAATTCAGAATCGAACAACAGTTCACTGATAAATCATCACTCGGCAACAACAGTTGACTGAGAATGGCGGGAAAGTGTTCGTTCGGGAAGTCGTGATTAGCGGAAAAGACCAGGATTAGCAGAGACACCTCGGGGATATTTTTGTAAACTAAAAAGACGCGAATGTCTTTTCCAATTCGATTGTTGCACTAATTTTAAAATTTTGGAATGAAATATTTATGTAATTTTAACTTACTGCATATTACCACATGTTAAACAAGACAGGCCAACCTGTTTCCTGACATCTATTATCTAAAAAAATCAATAAAATTAGAGGCAATATCAATGGAATTATTCCTAAGTATATTACTAATTATTTACAGTACCCATTTAACCTAAAACTCATGAAAAAAATAAATTTGTTTGAAAATCTGAAATAAAATATACGTTTAAAGTAAATATTCACAGTGGGGATATATTTTTGGACCGGACTGTATATATTTTGTACATAAGGGTATAACAACTTTTTTAATTAAAAAATCAGGGACGTGTCCCCCATTTTTTCCTATATTTTTTAAATTTTCAACACGCAAAAAAAAGAAAAGAAAAGAAAAGAAAATACGCATCGAGGTTTTAAAAAAAATGCACATTTACATCTAGATAGTATTTACAATCTGTGAAACTGTCAAAATTTTTCGATCACTCCCCCCAAAATTAAAAAAAAAATTGTCAATTTTGAGGATGTATGATACGATAATTCGGTAAGGGGAGGACGTAGGGGGTCAAAAAATTATTGAGGTAGTTTTAGGTCAAGGGTAACCTTTTGGATCAATAGGGACCCAATTTGGATCAAGAGCCTATTTCACTATCTTACTAGGAGAGATCCTTTTGTAATGAAAATTAAGACAAGTCCTTTTCAAAACTTATTTTTTCTTCATTTTCCTTTTAATTAAAAAAATATTTAATGCAAGTATTTTATTATTTTAGCAATTAAAGCAATTATTTTATTTTACTTCTCTGAAAATTGTATTTTCTTTTGTTCAATATCTTGTCTACCTTTAGGCATAATTATATATATATATATATTAAGTGACTCAAATAGGCGCAAGGTAATTTGTGTTGTGTGCTGTTGTAAAAGACATTGTTTTATAATTATGTAAATCATGGAATGGAGTGAGAATTCTCTTTGAAAACTGATGCAAGATTCATGTCGACCAATTAACGACACTTTGTACGCTTATTGCCTTGTTATGTATTCAAAGCAGATCTTCGGGAATCCACTTCTTGAAGGCGATAATGTAAATGATTATTTTGATTAAAACACATAGCACAAGTTAACATGGTTGATATTTGATTAAACCTAACGGAATTTCGCTTAATTTACAACCTTAATGTAATTTAAGTGTTTATTAAAGATTTTCTTTCTTTAATTTTTACTGGGAGCAGACTGCTCTTTTGTAAAATTCATGAGATTAATAAACGCCTAATAACATTTTCTAATTTTTCGTTGCGTGGTATTTTAACTGTAGCTGCAGTTAATAAAATTGTGATTAAATTTCATAATAATGCTATCACAAAAGGAGATTTCAAATCTGGGAAAGATAGCATATGGTGTAAGATTTGTTAGGGTTAGTTTTATTATTGATATTGATATATTATTATTATTATTATTATTATTATTATTATTATTATTATTATTATTATTATTATTATTATTATTAGAGGTATTCTGCCTTTTGGCACATGCTGGAACTTTTTTTTTTTTTTTTTTTTTTTAAGGTTTTGGCCTGGAAAGGTTTCTTTCAAGTTTCTCGATCTTCAGCAGCTTCCTCTTTAAAACTCCAAATATTTTCTTCTATTTTTAAATCATCAATCAGTTGTGTTCTTTTCCTTCTTACTTCCCTTCCATCTTTCCTTTTTTGACGTTATGAAAAGACAATCTCTGCGCAAGATGTGACCAATCCAATTGGCCTTTCTACGAAGAATGCTGGCTAAAAGCTCTCTTCTCTGCTATCTGTTTTAAAACATCTTCGTTTGTTACTCTCTCTGTCAATTTTTTCTTTTCCATCTTTCTCTAAAACCACATTTCAGAACTCTCTAAATACTTCTTCTCTAACTTCTGTGATGTCCAAATTTCTGAACCATACAAGGGACTTGACCAACTTCTTTCTTACTCTGGAATTAAGCCTGCCAGTTACGAATGATCTTTTGTTGTTGAATGTTTCTTTGGCTATGCCAATATTTGACGTGATCTCTTTGGTGCAGTAAGCATCTTTGGTGAAAATACTTACCAAATACTTGAAATTATCGACTTCTTCAACTTTGACCGTAAGAGCGCGTTCCCATGGAATATTCTTCTGACTTTCGATTTTTCGAACTTGATTTCCATTTCCATTTCCATTTCCCAGTGTCAACTGTCATCGATCTGCTGTAGTCGTTCTTCGGTTCTAGCTATAATAATCTTATCATCTGCATACCTGATCTTGTTAATGATCTGCTCTCCAATCCTGAAATCTCCAATTCCTATTACTGCTTTGTTTTCTGAAATGTTCACTGTAAATGTTGAATAATTGCGGCGACATACTACATGCTTATCTGATTCATCTTCCAACTTCCACATTATTGGTTTCTCGTTGAGAAAAAGCTATCGGTCTCTCTAGTTGACTCCGATTTCTTTAAGTATGTTCGGAAGTTTTGTCCAATTAACCCAGTCGGAAACTTTTTGCGAATTGATGAAACACAAACACAACTCTTCCTTTAGGTCAAGAACTCGCTCTGATATATTCTCATCAGCCCAATAACATCTCTGTTGGCTTTTCCTTTTCGGAATCCAAATTGATCTTCCTCCAATATCTCTTCTATCTTACTCTCCAGCCAGCAGCAGTGTTTGCCTGTATGCGTGCAAAAATCTTTCTAGTATGGAAAGTAAGGCTAATGATTCTGTGATCGCTGTACTTCTTTGCTTGCTTTCTTTTAAAGGTAATGCAATCATTATGACATCAAGAAAATCCTTTGGCCATTCTCCACTCAAGTACATCTTGTTAAGAAATGAAGTCAGTACTTTCCTTGCACTGCCTCCTGATCTCTTGAGCAAATCTGCTATAGTGTGTTGTCGTTTCCAGTGACCTCCCTCCTTCGTATGTCTTTGATGACTTGTACTACTTCACTTTTCAATACACTGAGCCCTTTTTCTTCATCATCCACCTCTTCCTCTGCTTCGATCATAATATGTATCTTTGGAGCAGTTCTTCTAATTATGCAGATCTTTTGTCTATTCCTCCCAAATTCTAAGGTTTATTTGATGCTCAGTGACTACATAATCTTGTTGATTTTCGATTCCAAACATGCGTATACTTTTGTTAGCTTTCCCTCCTATTTCTTATGCTTTCTGATCATCTCTGCTGCGTCGTTGAAGTTCCAATATTTCTTCACATATCTGTTTCATTGGCTTTGTTCGTCTTTCTTCTCTTCTACATTGTTTTTCTGTGGTTTTCACTCTTCTGCGTTCCTGCATTATCTTAAGCATCGCTTTAATTATCCTTGATTTTCTCCGTGCTCTTTGCATGTTGTCAATGTCATTGTGCGATTTCTCTAGTAGAATCTGTTTAACTTTTTCCAACTATTTTCTAAATTGCCTATTATATCGCCCGTTTCAGAAAAAAATTTTCAGTCTCTTCTTTCACGCCACTGTTCATGCTTCTTAGTCGTTCTAAGTCCCATTTTTGATTTCTCATTCTTTTTGATTTTGCTTAATTGACTTTAACTAGGTTTGCACTTCCGCCGTCCGCTCTCGGTAGTGTCTTCATGTCTCAATACATTATTGCTGAAACGTTACTTGACAAGAATGTGATCGATTTGGTAGTGTTTATGATTTCCTGGACTTTTCCACGTGTACTTGGTTTTTATTTTCTTAAACCACATATTAGTCACCACCATATCAAGTTGCCTACAGAATAAGCGTTTGGCCGCGTGCGTTTCTTCTACGCAGTCCAAATGGCCCGTCCACCTTATTCGTAGCTCCTTCTTCCATTTCACTGTTGGTCTTCCATTATGGTGTTGACCTTACCTCTTCCCTCTCGATGCAATATGTCACTAACCTCATCATACAATACTTCTACTTCACTGTTATCATGGTCGGTTGTTGGCATATACGTTTGTATTATCACAATATCCTCTGGTTTTGCACCTAGTTTTACTCGTACAAACATTAAGCGGTCACTGCAGCATTTCACTTTGATTACACTTCTTGTTACTTTTCGTTGTTCATTTCTATCGCGACACCATTCTCGGCTTTAATACCACCCGAATAGAATATTGTGTAACTTCTCGATTCTATCTCACCTTTTCCTAACCATCTCAATTCACTCAAGCCCACTGTGTTCACTTTACATTTATCCATTTCCACTTTTACATTTCCAAGTTTACTCGCACGTCGTTAAGTTCGTACGTTCCAAGTTCCTATGCTGAAATGAAAGTTACTGTTATTATTTTCTCCTCTGGTGATTCTTTCCGGAGTAGTCCCCACCCGGAGATCCTAACGGGAACTATTTTACTTTCGGAATATTTTACTTCAGGAAGAATCATCATTATATTTATTCTCCTCCTTCATCCCTTCTGGGAAAAAGTTAATGCGGTAGCATCCCAATTTTCCTTCCACATCCCCATGCCGTTGACCACCTGGTGGTTCATCCGCCTTTTAGAACAGTTTCCCCTCTTAACGACAAGACGGTATCCTGACCTCCATCTGCTCAACCGCCCTCTGAGGAGGCCGTTTGCACCTGGTAGAGGTTGACTTTTTATCGTGGAAGTCAGTCGGACTCCGCCTCGTTAGCCGCCTAAGACATTACCCACTTTCTCCTGCAAGGTAGGTGGGGATTTTCCCTAGGTTTAGTATGAAATCCGAAGGCATTCTTCAAACTTCTCCAGAACTTTTAGAAAGCAATCGAGTTTTACTAACAAATTCTGCTTTCAATGCTAACATGATAAAATGGTTGCTTTAAACACAGTTTCTCAAAAAAATAGAAATAAATATTTTAGAAAATTTCATATCAGTTTTTTTTCTTTTGCAAAGATGTTTATCTCTGTTTTTGCATGCTAAAGAATATCCCTGTTTCCGTAGGCCGTCCATGTGGGCCAGTTCTAATTCGCTCGTCTGTTTATATTTGAGTCCTTTGGCATAATGATAATCAACTACACTTATGTCGCTTGCCTACGCTTCAATACCTAACTGATGTGTAAACTTCTCCTCGCGATGCTATTCCGTACAACGAACTGAGGAAGCTACTGGATCCATGCATGCGTCGGAGCGTCATCTTGCTGATGAATTGGTCGTATGTCTGCTCTGTATAATTCCTATTTTTTGATGCACTCCCGTTATTCCATCTTGATTTTGCAATTTATACAAACAGTAGTATATGAGTAGAAGAGGTGCCCTGCCACTGATGAACAAAAGGTAATATTTATGGTGCCTTGAGGACGACAGGTAATATTTATGCTAGTTATACTTTTTCCACTACTGGGGACGAAAGAAAATATTCACTGTGTGTATTTATTATGTATGCTGTGCCACTGGGGACGAAAGAGAATGTTTATGGCACCTAGATTTGGTGTACCACTCAGGACGGTAGAAAATATTTGTGGAATCTTCGATGGACACTGAGGATAAAATATGATATTATAGTATCACATGTATAGAGTGACACTGGGAAACGAAAGGTAATATTTATGGTGTCTATGTATACGAGTCTGGACGAAGGTATCACGAGTAACTTGCCAACTTTGGGGAGTGGTAGAGCTATACAACAAATATGTAAGGCAAAGCAGTATATTGCTCCGTATATTCCTTTAAATTTTGTGCTTAACTTACTTTCATATCTTTATTTCTTTCCCGTGATCAATATAAAGTGATACTTTTATGCAGCTGCAATAAGACCGCAAGTACATCAGTCCACAACGAACTATATGTATACCTATGCTGATATGATGTGTTTCGTATCGTTACGGTAACTCGAGTAGAACCAAAATGCAGTACGAAACTTAATAAAATCAAATCATAAAATCTTGATCTCAATGAAACCTTGGAATTGAATTAATATAATGTTTTTTTTGTATAAAAAATAATATACTCTTTAAATTGAATGTTTTTATTTTATTTTTTAAAATATACAATTCGTGTTTGACGTCTTAACGAGCAATAAGTCGCAAGGAAACGTCTGATAAAAAGGATAGGGAAAAAATGGCTTATAACTAAATGAAGAGGAAGATGGTTTATAATAATTGTAAATTTTACAACCTTTTGCATTGTTGTTACTCGTACATTACATTACTTACAATTCATGATAAATATCTGTAGTATATACCAACTCATGAAAACCATGAAGATGAGTTTTTTGTTTTATATTTTTTTAAAAAAAAATCACAAATAAGGAGAATGCAACGGAGTTGGGGGGAGGAAAATTTGTGGCCCTCCTTCAGCGTTTATAATACTTTAAATACAGTGTAATTAACATCAATAACTTCTCTATTATGTCCAAACAGAAATGTGCATTTTATAACTCACCCAAAAATTTGCATTTTACAACTTTTGTATGTGAGAGAGTTAAGAAAAAAAATAATAAGACCTGCATGCAATCACATAATAAAATGAAACAAGCAAATGAAGAAAGAAGAAGAAGAAGACAATTATATTATACTGTATTAGATGATAGTGTAAAATTTGCGCGTTCAAAGTTTTTTTTTTTAAATTTATTATTATTAAAAATTTTAAAAAGAGAAGAATCATTGAGCGGAAATAAAAGTTAGTTGTTGCATTTCTGTATTATTTTTCTCTCTCTTTTGCAATTTTAGTAATAAAAAGACATATTGGAATATATTACACATATTATTTGTTCTGCATGTAGTTGAAGCTTAATTATTCGCTTAGGGCATCATCATAATTATGTCTTTGATATTGCCACCATATGTGTATATAGTATACCTAAAGTATATTACACTTTCACAAGCACGATTTGCTTATTTATGATTTTATACAATATTCCGAATAAATAACTAGAAAGTTATTACAGGTTTTTATTGAAATTTATTTATAATACATAGTTATTCTGTTATTATTATTATTATTATTATTATTATTATTATTATTATTATTATTATTATTATTATTAGTAGTAGTAGTAGTAGTAGTAGTAGTAGTGTGTAACCTGGAAAATGTTACTTAGTGATAAAGCGCTAACGTTTGACGCGTGAGGGTTCCTGGTTGAATCTCAGCTCGCACCAATTAGGCTTTATAGTAAGCGTTGGTTTTATCGGGGTTTTCCTGTTTTTTTCTCTCACTTTCACTTTCTTCATGCCATAATTTTATTCATTATCATCATTACAGTGTCTCTGTATAATCCCAAACCTCAAGCCCAAACTCAAATTCCAAACCTCAGTGTATCGGTGCATAATCCCAAAGCTCAAACATTGACGTTAATCTAAGAAAAAGGTATAAAATATGTTATATTAAACATTCCTGTGATATATGTATAGTATTTTGATATATGTACCTCAAAACTGTGTGAATTTAATCCAATTTAGTCGTACTTCATCTCAAAATTTAGAGAAAGTTCGCCGCCGTAACATTCCGTGAATCTAACATAAAATATGTAGTCGAACGGGTAAGGAGTACATTTTTAAGAAAAGCGAAAATGATGTCGGCGCGAATATAAGTAATGAGAAAACGCTGAAATTTCGTTGGAACATAGCTATACCATCAACCTACATGCATTTATTGTGATAAGTTCAAATCCAAATCCATGGTAGTAAACACAGCTGATTAAACTGTGTACAGTGAAAAGATACATAACAAAATATGTATCTTACAGTAAATGTGGAGATAAAATATCTATTTTACAGAAAAAAATGTTACAAACATTAAATTTCGACCATTACTTATTAAAACACACCAATTTTTCAAGGTTATTACTTGAAGACAGCATAAAATTCATCAAACGAGTTTTAAATTTATTATCATGCTATAAAATACGAAAATGACTCAAGATAATGCCTGAACTGGCATTTTACCTTTTTTGTGATTTGAAAGTTAAACACGTATGGTCTTTACCAAGCGTATTAGAAGCTTCATTTAATGAACTAAATAAACGAATATACACACTTACACACACATACACACACAGAAACACACAGAGACATATATCATATATCTCATTACTTTCTATGCGACAGAAAAATTTTAATTCATTAAGCGTTTTATAATGTAGCTTTTTTTCAGAAATTTCGTGGATAACATTCTTTTAATTGCATTATTTAATTAATAATTTCAACGTCAATTTGTTAGTAATTTTCTTTTCTTTTAGATATTACAAAAGATATAATTAGTTGTTCTGCAGATAATTTAATTAGAATTTCAGGTTCAACTTATCTTGTATTACGAGGTCAAGATGTTGAACTTCCCTGTACTCTTTCTTGTAAACTTTGAAGCTTGTGTAAGGAAAATGGCTGATGGTTGGATATTAATGTACGTAAGAAGATTTTGTTGTTGAAAATCAGAAATGTATATAGTTCACTTTTTGTTTGTTCGTTTGTCATTTGAGTTTTGCTGGATCAAATTCCTTGAACTTATTCAAATTTCACGGACTAACGTAATCAAATCATGCGATAGAATCTACGTAGAAATACATAATATTAAATTCAAATCGCTTAGACATTATTTAAAATTAATTAAACTGATACGATAAGTTGTAAAATTGAAATACTACTTAGGGCCGACCCGCGATTTGTGGAACCTGAAGTGAAAATAAATTACGGGGCTAAAAACCTTGCCGTTGGCGCACCCACAAAATCTGTAACTCTAATGATGTATGTGAGAATTTCATATCCAGTTTAAGTGAATTGTTTTGCAAAATCTTCGACTGTTTCATTTCAGTGATAGTGATCCCACTGTGAGTGGACTTCGAGAAATTACTAGTATACAATCGTAAAAGTATCTCACAGAATGTTGGTTTATCATCTACCTGTAAATAGATATATTGGATTCCAGGAGTGAGATAGGATAGAAATAGCAAACTTGTTACTTTTACTGAAAAACTTAACTCTTTCCTCCTATGGCAGTGGGCCTGAGGCAACATACCCCACTTGCCCACCCACAGGACTATTATTTAATTAGTTTCTAAAAATGTTGTAGATAGTATTGTAATAAAGGAGTTTCGGTTTCTAGGTAGCGATGTCTACTTACATATCAATGAGAAAGCTTTTAACACAATTTCTACCGTTTCATATAATTATATATAGCCTCTGTTTTTTTTTTTTTTGTTTTTTTTTCATACTAAGGATATACGTTTAACCATTTAATATACCAGTAACTAGTGAATATTTAGTGAAGTGAAAATTCGTACTCACTATTTTACATTGCAACTGAAGTATGAAGCACTTTGTGAAGTGAAGAGAGTGGAGAGAAACTAGAGAATTACGAGAAAGCCCACAGACCCGATGTGTTACCCATCACAAGTTCAGATATCCGAGGATCGAAGCATCTGACTCTTTTTGCCAAATAGATGAGCGCCTTACACCAACGAAGCCACCGTGTCTGTAATAAATATTTAATAAAAATACAAAATAAGAATAAATGCGTAGTAGGTTTAACAATAAAATTATTAAATTAAATCATGCGTACGTAAATGATCCTGTATTTTGTCGGAGTATATGTAAGTAGTATGTGTATCACAGTTAGCTGTAGGTGTGTCACTATTGACAGAAGAGAGAGAACAATAGATACAACCTGCTATTTTCAATTGCAAGTTTTTACATAATTTTAATCTTTTTCGCACAACAATTTATCTTCATGCATTTCATTTTGTTCAGAACGTCATCATCTACCGATTGATCTACAGTATGTCTAATATTTGGATAAAATTTTAGTTAAACAGAGATTTAAAGCTGAAGATGTAATTAGTGATAATTTTCGGTTATATGTCATTAATCGTATTGTGTCCTATTACTGTCGCGCAGTGTTGGGGTAAAAGTGAATCTGAAAAGGTAGGGGGACGAATGACGTCACGCCGTCACCCGTGCCTATCTTTGCCCGTTGTATTTTTTTTTTAGCAAGTGGAGGGACGCCAGACACTTTTCTGGAAGTGGGGCAACGGCGTCTTCCTGCGTTCCCCCTCACTCTTACCCCCTGGATAATGAAAAACTTGAAATTTCGCTGTACTATTAGTTTTATCTTAATAGAGGGCGCGTAGTTATCGTATGAGCATCAATATTTAGGTTTACAACCACATACATTTTTTCTCTCGAAACTTACACACGAAAATTTACACTGATTCATATAATTTTGTTAAGGTTAATGAAATTTATCGATTAATCTCTTCTTTGGACTTTATTTTCCCAGTATACACTAATACAGTGGTTCTCAACCTAATTCCTATCACGACCCCTATTTTATCACATCCTCTTGTCAGCAACCCCCTTGTAATTTCTGATTTGTAATAAGCTTGTGTGGGATCTTTAATATATTGCGGAGATCTCACGATATCCATCTATTTCTATAATAGTAGAATCAATTTCTTGTATACCTAGGTATAGTGGACACAGTAACTTCCTTAAAAGCGATTGGAATTAAATCCAAATTTGATCAGTTCATTCATATTACAAATATCGAATCCAATCCGTCATACTGTTTCAAAAGAGAGGTCGTTTGAAAATATTAAAACCTCATAGTATAACTCCCTGAATTTTGGATCATATGATAAAAAATAGTGGTTTCTAATTTTGATGAAAATAAACTTGGACAATTGTTAAAAAAAAAAAATGACTTGATAATGTGCGTCACGAAGATTAAACCAGAGATTGCCGCACTAGTGAAATCTCATTAGCTACCATATTCAGCTATCTCATTAGTTTTAACTGTATTTCCATATGCAGTTCTCATTAGTTTGGTATCGTACCTGTTTCATTTAAATTGATTTTTAAGCAACTCTGCACCTGTTGAATTCTTCTTAACAGTATGTATAAAAATAAAAATATGCCTATCACAAAATAAAATTCAAAATAATATTTAAAAATATTTTCCGGTATTAGATTCTAATTATATTTATCTCTTCCGCTTATCTTCGCGACCTCCTTATGTTGAGAAACCCTGCGCTAGTGAATTTAAGAAACAAAAAGGAATGCTCAAAATTTCATGAAAAACAGCTTAGATACATATTGCGCACTAATACACAATATAAATATGAAAACGTATATTCACTTAGGCTTCATCGCCCACTATACTTTCATAGGATATCCTAGATCTGTGGTTCTCAATGTGGGGCGTATGCCCCACTGCGGAAAATTTGATTTTTTTAACGGGACAATTCGAGAATTAAATACATTAAACAATTTATAAAATGAAAAATATAGAAATTGACTATTAAAAATAATAGAAAAAAACTAACAACTTCCATTTTTGTATTTTAGATAGACATTTATCTATATAAATAAAAAATAAATATAACAATTTTGTAGGGGCCGACTCTCTCTAAACCACAGCGCCGACTTTTATATTTTTTGGTGCATGAGTGGTGAGTATGCACACAAAAATTCAGCTCCTTACTCTTACTGGACGTTCCTTGTGCCTCACTAAGTTGTTTGCTTGCAGAAAATTACTCGTATTTTATAACAAGTGGATATATATTTGATTAAGGTTGGTTTAAAGGGACAAGTTTTGCCGATAGATGTCACTACAGTCTTCCTATCTCTCCCATGTATTTTTTGCCTTTTATGAAAATTCACAATTTCTTTTATAAATTTCAACCTAGAGAGTTCAAATTTTTGAGAAGGAATTTCATAACCTAGTAAAGGGAACAAACCGTGCCGATTTTTTATTTAGAATTTTCTTCATTGTTGAAATGGCTTGATTGTTGAAATGCATATCCAAACCTTTAACAATGAAGCTGTTTCAACAATGAAGAAAATTCTAAATGAAAAATCGGCACCGTTTGTTCCCTTTAATAGGTTATGAAGTTCCTTCTCTAAAAATTTGAAGTCTCTAGGTTGAAACTTATAAAAGAAATTGTAAATTTTCATAAAAGGTAAAAAATACATTTGAGAGATAGGAAGACTGTAGTGACATCTATCGGCAAAACTTGCCCTTTTACACTAACCTTAATAACTATATAACTAATAAGAATAGACACAACATTTGTAGATCTACAATAAAGTTGTTCCAAGCTAGATGTATTTTTTTCACTAGGATTGTTCTCCACAGACAAGACACTTACACGTACAATGTTAGCTGTTCAAACATTCTCAACCACTGGCAGGGGTGGTCCTTTTCCGCATCTCCACAACGAAGAAGAAAGCTACCATTCGAGCGCTAAGAAAGCAGTAGCAGAGTCACTCACTGGCCATAGAACCACACTATTAGAGCATTTTTAAGATGCTAAGTCTAACTGAGCATTTTGTACGAAAAATAAATAAATTCAACAATGACTGAATCATGATCTACACGTAATTTTATTTTTTATTATGTCAATTTGCTTAAGATGCGTATTTTAAGAGAGGAAGCAGAGTACCATAGTTTATGCGAAAATTTTGGTATCTCACTATCCCGACAAGTTAGGAACATGAAAGTCTGTACATAAACTCATTACAAATAAATGGAGACGTGTCTGAAATGAATTTTGAAACATAGTATCTATATGGAAATACGTTTTTATCATGTCTCTTTGATTCGAGGACGTATTCTTAGGAGGATGTTCAATGGTCAAAATTTATGTGGAAAATAGACTATCTTACGAGCATGAAACTTGGTATATAAACTCTTCATTAAAAGTAAGCTGACACGTTTGTCTTACTTTATGGTTAGAAGAGAACTATCGAAGGTAATCCGTGCGGATTTTTTATTTAGAATTTTCTTAATTCTTAAAACAGTTATATTGTTAAAGGTTTGGATATCCATTTCAACAATCAAGCCATTTCAACAATGAAGAAAATTCTAAATAAAAAAAATCGGCACGGATTCTTGCCTTCGATATATTATGAAGTTCCTTCTCTAAAAATTTGAAATTTCTAGGTTGAAATTTGTAAGAGAAATTGTGAATTTTCGTGAAAGGTAAAAAAAAAAAAAAAAAAAAAAAAAAAAAAAAAAAACATGAGATACAAAGACTGTAGTGACATCTATCGGCAAAACTTGTCCCTTTACACCAACCTTAAGATACAGAGTCGAATTATTGCAAAATAAGTAAGTATATATGCAATGAATTTATGTATGGATCCGCACAATGAATTTGCACCAATGTTATTTATATTATATATAACAGGAGTCACAAAATTATAAAGGAGATATTCACAATTGTTATGATAAAACTATTAGGGAAATCATAATTGTCATAGAACAAACAAATTGTATATAATTCTTATCTCATATCTGTGGAAGCGGATATAAATGATACGGGTCTGATATTTGGCGCGGGAGACCCGGGTTCGATTCCCGGCGGGAGCTCCTGTGGTTCGGATTCCACGTTAATCAGTAGGTCCACGTCTCATATAGCCTCGCTGCTGAAAAGGGACGTAAAACTCAAAATCAACTCAACTCAACGGGTCTGATATTCTATATCTGAGCAGATCTCTGGATATATGTCTTGTGTCATCTTTCTTTGTTAGTACAATTATTCAAACTGTTCCTGTTTGAGTTTAATTTAAGCAAAATCAAAATCATAAGATGATTTCTTTCCTGCTTTTTATTAAAGATTAATAAAGAGCACAGATACTATGAAAAGAGTTTACTTGCATTCTGCAATTTGCATTTTGTATCTGCTGTGGGTTAAAAGTACGTAAAAACCTGATGAGAAAATTCATTGAGAAATATAGCTATACATGTGAAGTAGTAGTAACAGAGTTATTTTGCTTTGTAGTGAATATTAATTTTAAAACTGTTCGTGAATATTAAGTGTCATAAACGCAGTAACTTTAGTTGTATTGCAAGAGTGTAGTCAACTCTCTCATTAAACCTATTAGGAACAAATTTCACAACATACTTTAAGACCTTATCTCGTTATCAGATATAATGAAAACATTAGAAGCACGTATTTTTTTTTTTTTTATGTGCACTCATAAACTAAGGTTGATTTGTTGCCTAGGGTTGGTTTACAGCGTAAATTATTATGAGAGAATAATTAATATACACGTCTGTAAACTTTTTTTCATATTCTTCTAACACAAGCAGATGTTCCAGTTTTATTCGTATCCACTCCTTTCGTTTTCAAGGACTAAAATATTTTCAAATTTATGTATCTTCTTTCTCTTCTTCTTCTTCTTAAGTGATTTGAAAAAATTATAAATATTTCTTCTCGGACGTTTTTTTCCCTCTCTTGCTCTCGCTGTAAATAGAATTAATGGATTTTTAATACAAGTTGCCACATGGTTCATTCTTCAATTACACTGTTAAGCGATGGGATATCATACATGTAGATCTGTTATACAGGTATACACAGTACAAGTTATGCTGGGACTACTTCCATATATGTATGTGCATCACTGCAAAAATCCAGTGTGCTTGGTCAATTCTCCGCCCCAACAAACGGTTCGAAAACAAAAGAAAAAAAAAGAAGCAAAAAGGCTCCACAATGAAAAGACTAGTCTGTGTCTTTTTACAAGGCAGTTAATATGTCTCACGCAGTCTTTTGTTTGTATAGCTAACAAAAATTATCGTGGCGTGTAGCTAAAAAGCGAAGATTATTTTCTTGATTAGAATTTATAGTCCTGCCTGTTTGTCTTTGAAAAATAGCACGACAGCGCCACGAAACATAAACCGCGCGGAAGAATACATTCTTATTTCGAATGTCAATTTTGTACCTGTTTAAAGGCGCTAAAACGATTTTTTTTTCGTAGTTTCTTTCGGCGGATGTTGTGTTTATAATAGCTTTCAACGTTATATTCCAAGTTCATAATTCAGATTCTTTTTATATACAATTATAAAAACTTTTTTTCGTTATTATTATTATTATTGCTATGATTTCTTCCCTTGTTTCGTGAAGTGAGTCGTAAAATATTTCCCATAAACCCAAATTAACGCTAACGAATTCGGATATGCAATTAAGGAGTATAGAGAGAGACAAAAAGGAGAAAGGGGGGTATATCTTGGGGCGGAATGGTGGAAGCCAGCCAATATAATCACGTGATTGTGGACGCTCATTAACGGAAGATTTTCCCCCTCTCTTCCCCTTCTGCCTCCCTTCTTTATAGTATGTGACCATGATTTCTTCTCTCTGACATCGGCAACCTTTTGTTGTTCAGTTGCAGATCAATCAAACAAAATTTGAAGTTATTTATCCACGTCCCTTTACATCCTATGCAGTTTATCATACAAATCCGTTTCGCACGTATACCTTTCATGGGCTACACATTAGATAGAAAATTGTAATAAAAATAGTTGTATATTTGTAAATATTTTTATTGGTATAACTAGGTTTAATTAGGTTACATTATATATATATATATATATATATATATATATATATATATATATATATATATATATATATATATATATATATATATATATAATGCCGCACATAAGAAGTAACTTCAACAGATATCGAGGGGGTGGGCTTTTGGGGACCGCCAAAAATTAATGTTTTCTATATTCAGTGATGCTTTTGAAAGTTTGAAACTCTCGACAGCGATAAAATAATCATAACATTTTTACAGATTAAATTAAATTATTTTCTTTTTTAAAAAATATTGATTTACGATTTTCTAAACACCCTTTATTAACAAAAAATAGTTAGTCTATCGATAATACAGTAATTTAGCGACTTTTGAATTACTAGTTGACTATTTTAATGGAAACACGGAGTTGACAACAGTGAGGGCACATGAAATGTGTCTGGGGCCCCGTGAAATCAATTGGCTGCCCTGACAGATTATGCACGTAGAATAAGATAGGATTGTCATTTTTAATTTCAATTTTAAAAGCCAAAATTTTGAACAGATGATTTTTACCTGATACAATTTTCATGTATTTTTCGCTACTCCTAACTTCCTTGTGTTTTAGATACGATACTATACAGTAATTTGCACGTACATAAATTATGTATTTCCAGTTGAATGTGTTTCGATAAATGTTACAGTATTAACGCTCAAGCTACTTCTCTCGTTTGTTCTCTGAACATTTAAAACTTAATTCTGTAAGTTTCCTTTAACTTGGATTTATGGTTGTCTTTAGACATACATATACTTTTAAAATTCAACACATAAAAAATACTAAATAAAATAAAATACAATGTTAATCCCTTCACGACCAAGGGACACTTTTATCTCATTTCTTTAAGCTGTGCTAAAATTGTAGTGGATCATTTAAAATGTTTCAACTTTCGTGTGTTGGTTGTCAAAAATCCAGGGACTGCCTAAATGAGGTTGAATATAAATAAATTTATATACAAATTGGTCTATAATAATTTTGAAAATCAGTCTTTGGTTTAGTGTATAATTTTTACCAGCTATTTATGGATTTATTAAGTAGCATATGGAAAATATTACTATTGAGACACAGGAACATTGCTTACTCTGTGCATAAGAGAACAAAGTTTTAAAAACTTAGGCACAGCAGAACTCTTTATGCTTATTTGTTTTGGAAAATCTTTTAGTGACCATAGGACATATTTGTCACAGACTATAACTGGGTAAGTTTTGAATTGATCAATCTGCAATGACGAACTTTGAAAGCTACATGTCAAATGTTGGCCTAAATAACTGAAAACAACATATTTTTCTCCTTGCTTGCAATTCTTATGGCCTTGAAATAGTAATAAACAAGGGACGAAATATCATTTTAATTTTATTCTATAGTCTATTCAGTACTCATGTAGATGTATGTAATGTGACATGTAAACAGACTATTTTTCTGAAAATTTTGACCAGGGTTGTAAAATTATAATATAAAGAGACTGCACTGGGATATTGTTTGCTATAGGATGTGTTCCACAATCACTAGCGGGTCTAGAAAGATCGTTTCGAGTGGGCGAATCAGCTCCTGGAAGATTAATATAGGTTCAAAGTACGGAATATTACATCAAAACTGAATGACTTATTGCAATATTAGTAAATTTAAAGTCTTAAGCAAACAACCTTTACAAGAAATCCTATTAAATTGTAGTTATCGCAAGGAGTCGTGAAGCTTGACCTTGATCTACGAATTTCATCAAACAATAGAATGCGAGTATGTGTTCCCGTACACAGCCCTCAACTATGAAATTTTGCGTGTAGCCTCTCGCGCCATACGGAGAATATCTCCTGACGATACAGTCTTGGAGTTTCGGTAAGTTTCTATTCGTTCATTGTTTATTGTTGATGTTTTCTGTTTTTGCTGTTTTATAGTTACCGTTTTGTTCTAATAATTGTTATAGATCGTTTTTTCAGTTATTTAAGCGTGCTTTTCTTTCTTTTGTAGCTTGTTCATCATGTCTTCAAAGTTTGGCAACATTATTGGTGCATTCTTAAGTATCTGTTCCGAGACAGCTAAACGAATCTTACAGAAATCTTCCGATGTGACGCAAAACATTTCTGAGATTTGTGTTGTGCCAAGATTTCACGTCTCGTTGCGGTCACTTTAATATTCGTTTGGCGGAGAACATGTGACTCTCTGTATCACAAAACCAAACAAACTTAGTAGAAAAAGGGTAGACTTTCGGGGGGGAGGGATACTGCCCTCCTCGTGGATTCGCCATTGCTCGCAATGTGCTCGGCGGGAGCTCGGATGGTTCGAATTCCACATTAAGCTATAGATCCATGTCTCACATAGTATCGGTATCGAACGTGACTATAAATTCTAATAACGCAATAATAAAAACCTGCAGTGTGCTTGGAAGAAACACTGCATGTAACTAGTAAGGCGCACTCTAGTCTAAAACTAAAGAAATGACTGACTGTTTATATCGTCAAGCAGGAATTGCCACAAAAGAAAGAAAAAAAAAAAGAATAACCACAAGAGTGAAAAGAATCAATCAATCATTGTTCTAATCAACGAGAAAGACGACAAAATTGATTTTATGGTTATGGAGGCATATCTCTTCTGTCATCCTATAAAATCCTCTCAAGCATTATGTTAGTAAGATTAACCCCATACGCAGATGAAATTATTGGAGATTATCAGTGCGAATTTAGGCGAAATCGATCAACTATCGGCTGGATATTTACCATTCTACAAATATTCGAAAAGAAGTGGAAATATAATACCCGGTACATCAATTATTTATTGATTTTAGAAAGGCCTACGACTCGGTTAGGAGGAAAACATTGTACAACATTCTTATAGAATTTGGAATACAGAAAAAGCTAGTTAGATTACCTAAGATGTGTTTAAATTAACTCCAATGTAAAATCCAAGTAGGAAAACACTTGTCCACGAGCCACGTTGAGAATGTTCTGAAACAAGGAAATGCGTTGTCGCCATTATTATTTAACTTTGTTCTGAAGTACACTATAAGAAAAATCGAAGATAGCAAGCAAGGCCTAGAGCTGAATAGTCTTCACCAGGTTATGGCATAAGCTGATGCTGTAAATCTGATAGTGGATGATAGGAGAACAATAGAAAGAAATGCAGATAATTTAGTTTACGTTGTATTAAATGCTTCCAAGGACATAGGTTTAGAAGCAGATGCAGAGAAAACTTACATGGAAATTCACCGAAATCGAATACTGCAAATTATGGATACGTCAAAATACCAAATAATACTTTCCACAAAGTGGGTACTTTCAAATGTCTAGAATCAATATTAACATACCAAAACCGTATTCACGAAGAAATTAAACGTCCACTGAAAGCAGGGTATTCGTGTTATTATCTATATGTTAAAATGCTAGGTTTATGTCTCCAAAGAAAACTGTATATGATTGTCTCCAAAGAAAACTTTATATGTTTGTCTCCAATCTTATCCACAACGAGATCTCGAAAACCACAACTGCTAGAAATTTGCCATTTTCGCTGGTCGATTCCAAATTTTGTGTAGATTGTCCAGTTCTAATTGAATATTAAAAAAACGACGCCGTTATTTCTTTATTATATATTTAGGGGTACACTAGAAGTGTTGAAATTTAAAAAAAGTAAAGCATCATATCCTATGAGTTATACATTCCAACACAACATAACTGTATATAGGGGATACATATCTCTCAGGCGCTTGTTTCCAGGCGAAATGATAGTTAAAAACGAAGGATAACCATTTCTCCAGGCTAAGATGAATCTTTATTGTTTGGAGTGTTTTGCCCAACGAACACCACATATCATTGACATTATAATTAAGTGTGTATGTAATATATTTGCTTATTACATACTGCAGGTAAGAAGAAAGAAATCACTGATCATACATGAATTAGAAACTCCAACCGAAAGTGGGCTCAAGTCTTGCAAACGGTGCGAGATATTGAAAAAGTCTCCCCTTTATGGCACCCCTTGCCGATTTTTATCAAGACGTTTTTCACTTGTGTTTGTGAAGGGACATGTACAGATGTTGTGAGGAATGACAAAAAGATTCATGCTCATATGTGACTGATGTACTGTGTAGAGAGTGCATGTTCAGTTAGTTCAATTTAAAATCTTTTTTCTTCGCGATTTCTATCTAGGAATTTGATGCTTAAAATATATAAAACGATAATCATGCCTGCGGCCTGTATGGTTGCGAAACATGGTCGCTTACTCTGAGAGAAGAACTGAAGGTATTCGAAAATAAAATCCTGAGGCGAATATTCAGACCCAATAGGAACGGGAATGGGGAATTTTCAGAAACATCATAATAAAGAAATGTTTAACTTATACTGTTTACTAAAAATCGTTAGGGTCATCAAGTCTAAGAGGTTCAGGTGGGCAGGTCATGTAGCCAAAATGAAAAGAAAAGTAGGAACGTATTCTAAGCTTTAACTGCAAATTCAATCGGAAAACGATCATTAGGAAGACTTAGGCGCAGATGGGAGGGCAATATTAAGATGGATCTCGCAGAAGTAGAAATACAAAACAGAAACTGGATCTAGTTGGCTAAGGATAGAAGTCAGGGGAGAGCTTTTGTGAACGCGGCATAGGACCTTCGAGTTCCGTAGGCCATAAAGTGAGTTAGTTATGTCAAGCAGAAAATTGCAAATTAAGTCGTATGAAATTATATTATGAAAATAAATCAAGAAGGGGTAGTTTACTCTTTGGGGTAAATTTCTTTTCAGATGATTATCTCAAAAAAGATTCCGGCGATTTCGTTCACATTTTATAAATAAATATATAATTAATAATCTTATAATATAGTGTATGTCACTCACATAAAAATATCGACAAGGGGAGTCTTTGATGTGTGAATTTTTTGATAGTTATATTAAATATGGTTCTTTTAATATTCTTGATATTCCATAAACGAATGTTTCATTAATAGCCCTCATATGTGGCATAAGTTAACTCTCATGAAAAGATCCACAAGGAGTAGTTGACTTTTGAGGTCGCTCGAAGTTTTCCGTAAATATCTTATAATTTTGTTCGTATTTCACAGGAAAATGCTTCATTAATAACTGCTGCATAATATGATTTAGTTTAAGAAATTCAAATGAGAACGTTTAGTGCAGTGGCTCGTGCCTTTTATTATTTATTGAATTAGGTTTGTTCTGACTTCTGACTGACGATAAGCTCATTTCCCTCATTCTTTCTCGTAACAAATACCTTAATATTGTATATTTCTTGGAAGAAGACAGGGTGGCTCAGTGATAGAGCGCTTACCTTTGGAATGTGAGGTCCCTGGTTCGATCCCCGCCCAAGTAAGTTTGTGGTGGACAACATCGTGTCTGTGGGTTTTCTCGGGGTACTCCTGTTTCCTCTCATATTCTCATTCCACCAAATCTTCCACCATCATTAATTTGCCTTGATCATCCGTCTCCCTTAGCCTAAAAGATTTAAACTGAAAGTGTATTTGTTGGGTAGTACTACAGAACATAACACTGAAACTGTATCTTGGAATTTAAAAAGGCGTACCTAGGTAAGATATTAAAAGTAGATTTTTTTTCCGTCGGTAATTTCGAATTTACACTTCCGTAATTACATTTTCCCATTTTTAAATCTTCCTAGTAAAGTTTTTTTTTTTTTTTTCTGGACAATAATATCCCGATTTTTCTTTCTGGTATTTGCCGACAGACACAAACTATGAAAATGCTATTCCTTGTATAAAGACTGAATGACATTCAAAGAGAGAAAAAAAAATAAGGTGATAGAAGAAAATAGATCATTTAAGCCTCATAAGCAGTTTATGTTGTTGTTGTGTTATATCAGGTCATTGTTCCGTCTTCGTAGCAAATTGCTATAGCAAGGGACCGTATCATGATAAGGTGTTATGGTTAGGTAAAAAATCAAATTCTCAGTAAGTACAATACAATTCTTATACAGATAACTACTTTCATTTCACTGTTTTACAACTTCACAGAATGAGAATTGAGGAAGAGCGAAGGAGAGAAGAAGAAGAAGAAGAAGAAGAAAAAATCTACGTGAGCTTACTCTAACTTGAATTTCTTAGAATAGCTCTTGTTAATGGCGTGAGTCGTCTACAGTCATGTATAAGCACTCAACAATATACTGGTAGTGCTAATAACTACCTACTTTTTGTTTTCCGTATGTGTCTGTCGATTGTGTGTCACGCATTAAGAGACAACTATATATGTAGATGATTGCTTATATACACACACGCAGATAACATTCTCCCATTGATAAAAGAATGGAAAAGCATAACTGTTGAACGCATCAATTTATCTCATTAAGGACAAGTTACTTTTTAAGGGAGATAAACAGAAAATATACTACAGTAGTATTTTTTTCTTTCTACCGAGTTAAAGCGAATTAAAGTCGTCATCAGTACAAAATTTCTTTACGTTTTTAGACTTACAAACTAGGATTAGTGGATTAGGATTAGAAATTAGATTTCTTAGCTTTTAGCATGTATGGTCATGTTATCCCGTTACGTATGAGGGATGACAACCCTCGGAGATTACACTATCCGAGGAAAGAGAATGAAGGAAGAAGCCTGGGGCCTATATGTAAGGTATCGTCCCGGCATTTGCTTGGTGTGAAGGAGGAAAACTTCACTCAGGGTGGCTGATCTGAAAAAGCTTTCTACACATTTTCGACTGAGTGTCCCCACTGGGAATAGAACCCGGGACTTCTAGGAAATCTTATAGAACAGTTATATCCCTTCGTTCGTCTGTTGACAGATATCAGAGAAAACACTTTAAAAGATATAGAGATGTAAAGAGATGTTACATATATATAGATGTATAGATGTTAAAGGAGAGGACGGAACTTAAACTTGAAACACACCGGAAGTGGTAGAAATCAACTATTTCCGGTTTCAAGGTTGATTCCCATGAAAACAAAAACTTTAGTATAACTATAGCAAGAAGCAGTTTCTTGATACGGATTTTTTGTCGCCAGAATATATTCTAAGTCGGCCCTTATCACTCTATTCAAACCAGAAGTAGTAGAAATTTCCGATCTCAATATTGATCTCTATAGAACAAATTGAAACCGTAAGTGGTCGTAAATTTCTATTACTTCCAGTTTAGGTAGAGATATAAGAGAAAGGATACAACCCTTTCTTTAGAGACTAAATCCATACCGAACAACTTTTCTCGATATCTGTTACTTTTTTTTTTTATGACTATCAATGTGCAAATCGCAAATTTTTATATAAGATGCCCAATTAAGATAATTTTTATATAGAAGAACCAATCGTGTTTCTTCTCTTTTTCTGAAGGACAAAAGTTTTTCTGGACATAAGTCATACTACGTAATGAAAATCAAGTAAAAATCTTTTAACTTTCAATATTTGTACTTTCTAAAGAAGATGGATGATGAGTGCAAATTATAATATACTATATAAAATACTTGGTGAAATGAGAGAGACCAAAAAAAGAAAGAAAGAAAGAAAAAGAAAATCCCCGAACATAACGGTATCATACACAAAATTTGGATCGAATCAGGGACCTTTTGCAACAGAGGTGAGTACTCTATTGCTGAACTTCCATGCTCCTTCTTCATGTTACTAGTTTAGGTTTATACTTTCTCTAAATTCTTACCCGGAGTAAATTTAATGAACTATTTTTTGCCTTTAAACTGTAACTTTCCCAAGGTACAGCCTGGTTAAAAAAAATGTTTACCAAATTTTCTTTGAAAATTTTTGATCTAATTTAATCCAAGAAATACGCATCTTCCTTGGCAAATTGAGTTCATTATTTAAAGGCAAATTATTTAATATTTATTTCGTAACGTTGAGAAAATATGTTCTTTTGAAGAGAGGAAAATGACCAAGATTTTTTGAAAGACTGTTCACCATTACGACTACATAATTTGTGTCTATAGCAACCCTATGAATCCAAACAAATAGGAATTGAATCCAAACAAATAGGAGTTAAATCTTTGTGAACTTAGTTTTATTACGAAGGACGTTCAAATCAATCATGGACTTTTGAGTTTATAAAATAAAAGGGAAAAAATCAAAGAATGGAAACTGCATTTATTTTTCGACATTTATCCAGTTGTTTAGCTAATTCCTGGAAAGATTCAGCATGGAAAGATTTGTTAACATACCTAAACATTCTAGGATAGCCTCATTTATTTCATCAGTGCTGAAGTACTGACATCCGAGTAATTCTTTTGAGTATCCAAACGGGCGAAAATTATTCGGAGCGAGATGCAGACTTCAACTCTTCTGTGCCGATCAAAACCAGAAAGCTCTCTTTGTACCCAGCGTGAACCACGTGTTCGGATGTAAATATTCATTGATATTCAGGAAAATTCATCTGTAGTGCAAATTGACAGATTATGTGTTGATCATCGGGTATCAATGTTCACAAGAGCTGAATGTTCACAAGAATGAGTAGTTATGGGTTGAGAATCACTATGGCCGGGATCGTCAGTGACTTATAGGCTATACGGTCGTCTTTGAAATGATTGAGCAATTCAAATGTCTTACTGTGTCTCATCACTGTGCTATGTTTTAAGTTTCCTGTAAATATTCGCGGGTTTTATACATTCGTTCACAAGCAGCTGCGTCACCACGCACTGTTCCATCCATTTGCCATCTTGATTATCAGTCCCTGGACTGATCTGTAACGTGAGAGCCGTCTATGAATACTAGGAGGCAGTTACCATTTACTAGAGCCTTTCTATCTCAACTGTGCCCTTGCTGGCGCTGCTGTTGATATGTGATTTCCCGTACCTCCCTCGAAGGGGGACTAATAAGTCACTGCGACCGACATCTTTCAATTGTTCAATGCGGAACCGTTGCCACAATGAATTATTTCACGGCGACTTCGGTGTGCTCTGTCTTGTTAGCCACTGTAAGTATCCTACGATCTTCACTCGTCGAGACCGAACGACTGAATGACAAATTGGCAACACAGCTAAGGTCATTTTTTCTTTTCCCTAAGCAAAGGGAGGGTTTCATCCGCCAGAGGGAGGCGGGTGTGTGGCCGAAGTATAGTTCGCATAGTTTCCGACGGCACAGGTGGAATAGGCAGGCTCTACTACGTGTAACACTGTCGTACTAGCATAACTTCTGTCTTTATATCTTCTGTGTAAGTCCCTGTTTGACTCGAACTCTCCTCCTTTTTGATAAGACTTATAATTATGGACAATTTGTGCTAGCCACTGAAGTAATAATAATAAAACTTTTTGCAGTTAGCTCAATTCTGCGAAGTAATTGATTTCATTTAGCACTCTGGCACCATACTTCAACCATTTCAATCATTGCTTATATTGTAATCATTATTTTATGACACAACAATGAGCTCATGTCTTTTCATTCGTGACAGAAGAATTAAGCTAATTTATATCTGTTGAATATTCATTTGTCATACACTCTCAATAAAGACATTTAAAGACTTAATGAAGTGGTTAAATCGTAAAATACGACATTACAGATTGATTAAAAACTGTATCCGCCATTTCGTACAGAGATACATGCAAGATGTCTGGTTTTAAATAGTACAAAAGAAGGTCGTTTGCCAAACGTCTGTTTTGCGAGAGTAGGTTTAAAAAAACGAAAAGAAAAGTAGTACTTCATGACTAGAAAATCTTATCGTTATTACCTCTACGAGAACAGGCAATGAGAAGCGTGAATATTATAATATGGTAATACCTTTTTATAGCTGGTTTATAATATACCTTGTACAGTGAATTACATTGAAACCCTTGTATATGCGCATACTCATTATACAAGGGGGCCATATTGTGTGTGATACGATAGTTATTTACTTATCCTTGCATGACTGACCAAGCATTGTGTATGTTAGCTGTAATAATAATAATAATACCTTGATCCATGTATGTCATGTATATATAAAGTGACTGTGTTTATAGTTCTCTCATGTCCGTCAATTGTTTTATATTTATTTGTTAGCCCATACATATTGTTGTAATGTTCTACTGTCGTGATTTGAAAGAGAGATGTGTTATATATTTTGTATACTGCATCTTTTGCGTATACAATAAAACAAGTATTTTGTATTTAGATATCACATGAGAAATACAGGAATCAGGATTTTTTTTAAAAAAACTCCATATTATACATGGTTTATAATATACATAGTTTATACATGGTTTATAATATACATAGTTTATAATATAATATACAATACAGGATTTTTGATAGGTGCTTATTACATGAAATTCAGAGTAAAAAAAGTACAATTGACCTGCTGATAGAACTCAGCGCAAATCACAGTTTCATCAATCCAATATCGTTGTGAAAAATATTAGGAAATGTCAAATAAATTATACTCATACTATCTTCATTGTAAAGATCTTAATCGCTATGTTTTTCTATTAGATCAATAACTTCCAATTTTTTTCTGCTACAAGCTGCTAGGAAAAAGAAACAATTTTGGTTTAGTATTCAACTTAAAAATCTATGTGACGAAGTTGTTTTGTAAGTTTGCTTTGTATGTAAGTATATATTTAAAATTCTGGTTTAAAAAAATATGGAAAAGCAACAATATCAAACTACGTACAGAGTAGAGTTAATAATATATAAAAAGCGAAGAAGTACGATTGGCACAAAGATCGGAGCAGGGTTTCCGGCTTGCTTAGGTTGTTCAAATATGCAGCAGTCGAGTGGTACAATGTGTACACAATGCCATATATACACATGGCCAATTCCGGATTTTTTACTTTAAGGAATCCGGAAAGTAAAATCGGAAAAATTCGGGAAAAATCCTGAATTCGAAAAAATTCAGAATTTAGATTATTCCGGATTTCGGAAAAATTCCGGAATTTAGAAATTTCTGGAATTTTGAAAAAATCCAGATTTCGGAAAAAATCGGAATTGGAAAAGTTTGAAATGTAGAAAATTCATTTTTTCCGAATTCTGGATTTTTTCCGAAATCCAGAAAGTGAAATTTCCTGTTCCGGGAAATAAATTTTCGGAATCCGGATTCCGGAAAATTTTAGCTATCCTTAATGTATGTATATCATATCTAAATACCTATAGTATGTACCTATAAATCCCTCTTGGAAAATGTGTGGGGTTTGGGAGAACTGAGTAGCTTATCGACATGGTAAATCAAGCACCAAGGTTCAGTTCTTTGCGTAGTTTACACTTTTTACTCTTTAAATTTAAGCTTTCTTATAGTTGGATAAGGAAAATCGAGAAAGATTCATTCTAAATACGTACTTCTCAATGAATGCGACAGACTGACATTAGTGTCATATATATGTATGGATCAATAGATCGATAAAATCCGGATAACGTGAGTAGTTCAGCATTATAACATAAGTTTCAGTATTTTCTTTTAAATATCTAAGATATCTGAATAGGTAAAACAGCAAATAGTTTTCACAGATGACTATTAAGCTTATTAATCGTTTTTTATTGTTAATTGTTATAATAGTTTAACATATAGCTGAAGGTGGTCAGTAGATGGCCTCATGATTTTTAAAAATGAGTGATAAAGTTGTACATTTTAATGTGATAACATAATAATTATCACCTCGTGCAGGAATGCTACTTCCATGAAAAACAAAGAAAGACAAAAAGTAAATAAACAATGAAATCTCAGCTTTTGTACTTCGTATGTACTGTACTGTTTTCTATCCGACTTTTACTTTGGTCGAGGATGGCTTCTGTATACATTTTTGTAAGAATAGGAACGTTACTAGTGTACTCTTTATGTATTAGAAGTAAACGGCAAAACGGATTCCTAGAAGTTATCTCAGTTCCTAGAAGATGAGAATAGAAAGTAACATGAAACAAAAAGTAAAATTGAGTAAAAAAAGAAAAAGAGAAATGAACAACACCAATTACTAAAGAATTTTAACAAATTGCTCAAAGCATTTTTTCTTTCTTTCTTTCTAAAAAAATGTGTCTCTCTTTAACTCAAAACTTCTCACAAACTCTTTTTAAAAATATGTTCATTACAGTTATACACTATAGAGTATGATGTTCGTATGTTTATTTTTCTTTCTTTCTTCCATGGAAAGGCAAATGCCTGTCGCTTACGCATGCCTAACACTTATTAAATAAATACAATAACAGGTTATTTTCTGGAAACAACGTTTCAGAAAATAGAAGTAATTTTAATGGTGGGATTCTATCTGTCAATGAGAACACAATGAGTTTGTCTGTCAAAAGTAATGAAAAATGCTTACGGAAATATAGGCTTATAAGTTTAGGTTTACATGCACATACTATACGTTCTTGTTTCACATACGCAGAATACATTCTTTCGACTCTTACGGTACAACACGTTCGTGTGCATAACATTTACAAAATATACACTGGAAATGTTTCACAGATAAACATAAAAGTGCGCTTAACACGTGATTAATTGAAATCATACTAATTCATATTTTTTCTTTGTGCGTAATATTTTAGGGATTACATGCGTAGGACCGAAACGGCGTAGAATCGAAACGGCATACAACCGAAACAGCATAGGATCGAAAACAGTTACCTACATATGATTGAAATAATAACAAGAAAATTGGGAAAACCAAAAAATGAATCAAAAGATTGCAATCTTAGCCAATAATTAGTTTTTGGATCAGGGGCCACAAAATTTTTGAACGGGGCCCTAAATCGAGTTTTCGTACTTTCTACAGAATAAGCACATCATACTGAATTAAGTGATAGTTTGAGCTTGGCTAAACTATATGTAGTTCTCCAGATATAAGGCCTAAAAGATTTTTTTTTTGTTGAAATTTATTGGATCTTGTTAGAAAAAGGAAAAAAAAAAAACATTATTTTACAATCACGCAATATTGAGTATCAAGCACTTTCTTGAAGACATATAGGGGAAAATCGTCATACGATCGAAATGGTAAAGAACCTAAACTTCATAGGATAGAAACGGCGTAGGGTCGAACAGGTTTCTGAGGTGAAATTTCGGTCGTATGCTGTTCCGTCTTACGCCGTATTCCCATATTTTACTATGCTTCAAGTGGGTTACTTGATTCGACAGGCTACTACAATAATATTTCCTATTGTTCGCAATGGAAGAATATCGTTTAATGAATTTTAAAAAAAACAGAAATTTGAATATTGTATCTATAAATTTCCCTCTTTTCTTCTTCTTTAGAAGGAATTTTGAAAAAAAAAAAAAGAGCGCTAAAACGTGTATTTGCTTGTTTTTAATTAAGAGTTTATATGCCTAGTTTCATATCTCCAAACTAAGCGAATCTTCACAATATACACTTTCTAAATAGAGAGACGTACATTTGAACATGATAGATATTGCACCTCTTTCCACTTTTAGGAGCGGAATTTTCGAAAATACTACGACATGTATTATCCTTCATATTAAATTTAAAAATTTTACTGAATTTCAAGCCTCCAGATTAAGCGAATTTTCACATTAGCCATTTTCTGAATATAAAGCTGCAATTTTGAAAACTATAGAAAGTGTCGTCTTTCCACCTTTTTTTAAAAAAGTGGGCTTTTCTAAGATGTTGAAACATGTGTCCGGTTATTTTAATGAGAAGTTTAAATGGAGAGTTTCATCTTTCTAACTCAAAGGAAATAAAAATTGCACAAGGAGAAATATTAGGAGGAATGTAAGTTGGATTCGAAGGTGAGAAGAATGAATACGAAAAGTACATGGAATGGTACGAAGTACTCAACGAGGCATACACAGGACAACAATATATATGACGTAAAATATGGATTCTGTACTACTATAATAATACATGTGATGCAAGTAAGTAGGCATATGAAAATTTCAGAGGCACATAAGGAGTGATGTGAAGGTGAATACTAAGTAGTCTATATGAAGGGATAAAAAGAACATATCATCATCACAAATACTCTGCCATTATTGACGGGTCACTTGCTGCAACTGAGAAGCTTGGATGCTCCACGGTCTTTCGCTAATCTCTTCGTCTTTACGTACTGTAGATTTCTCTGTTTTGATATTGTCCATTAATTGTAGTCTCCTTCGTCCCATCCCTCTCTTTCCTGCCACAATACCCTTTAGCACGTCCTTCATAATACAATTCCTTCCTAGCCAATGTCCCAACCAGTTTCTCTTAATATCTAAAATTGTTATTTTCTCCCTCACCATTTCTGACACCCTCTCATTCGTTTTCCGTTCGACCCAACTAATTCTCTCCATTCTTCTCTATACTCACATTTCGAAAGCTTTCAGAGGGAGAAAAGAATACAAGGAAGGATAAAATGTCCCATGTTTACAATATTATTTGATATTATCATTACTATCGTTTACAAGACGAGAAATATCTTTTTAAATTCTAGAGCCGAAATACATAACAGTTCTTGTCTCCTTTTCGAGACATGAATCGAGATGATACGAGACATTTCCCGAGTCTCTTGCGCAAATAATTCGTGGTTCATAAACTCTGCGTTAGTGTTATGTGGTACAATGAAGAGCATTTATCAACGTTTAAAGATACGTAAGTCATTACACAATATATTCAAGTTATACATATGGTTTAAATGTTGTTATATCAGACTTTTCGTGGAATTCGTGGCTCGGAAAGGTTCTAATAATTTCTAGATTAAGTTAAGAAAAGGTCTATATATAAATGGACAAAATGTGCCGAAGAAATTTTCGAGACGAGATGAGACTTCTACAAAATTTAGAAGACGAGATAAAATATTATTTCTAGTCTTTATGAGCAACACTAATTACCATCATTCATATGAGTGCAATATGTGAAAAGTCAATTGTTTTACAATGATGTACATACGAGGGTAGTCTCAAAAGTTAGGTCTCTAAATTGAGGATTAAAAAAAAAAAAAGCTGTCCACACGGTTGTTTTATTAACGCTGTTGTATTTGTTGTTTCTCCACTTCCAAACAAGCTTTGCCAGGATGCTCAATTTGGGCTTGGCAGCTTTTATAATGAAGCTCTCGCTTGTCGCAACCGCTAAGTGCGCAGTTATTCGCGTTTTGAAAGTAAATGGCGTTAAACCTATTAAAATACGTCACCATTTGTATTTCTAAATAATAGTTGACCTTCTGGTATTATCCTCGTATGTAATATAGGTACAAGTATATTAGTAATGAGACATAAGCTAGAAAATGGGGTTAACATGAGAAAGTTCGTCAGACTCAAGAGTTTAACTTTTAATTTCAGTTTTATTTTCCATTTTTTCTAAAATACAGAATGTGAAACAATAAATAGGACTGAAATTTATTTGGTTGGCAAATCCGTACTTAATTTATTCAGAACACAGCATTCCCCAGTCTATGGGGATTAAAATTAGTTTTTTTTAAAGCTGTAAAATGCACATTGTGATTCTAAACAGGCCCGCAACCAGCCACAGAAGTTTGGGGGGGCCATGGATATGTTAGGGGGTCCAAGTCATTAAAAATTCTCTTGCACATATCTAAATTGTGTTTTTGTGTTGAGGTCTGGAGGGGCCACGAAAAGTTTAGAGGGGCCAGGCCCCCCTAGCCCCACTCTAGTTGCGGGCCTGAGTCTAAATGGAAGTAAATTGGGGTAAGAGGTAAGTAAAATTAGACTTTCCGTTTGTAAAACTAATTATTATCAAAGTAGACCTATAGCATAGAATCATGAGCATTATGTCATCATTGCTAGATTATTTCCCGCGAATTGAGATTTTCCATGAAGTATGGACTGTCACTAATAGTCCTTTATCTCTATCTGAATTATCAATTATAATCTACTTCTTCCTCTTCCTCTTTGGGATTCGCACGAGACGAGAAAATGTATTGTAAAGGTGAAAATGTATTGTGAAGGTGAAATCTCGTCTAGAAAATTATACCTTTTTTCTGTTAAACGTAGTGATGGGCACAAAAGTTGGTTTATGAAAAACGTTTTCCAAAACCAATTCGGCTTTTTTATCAAATATACTTTGGTTTTAAAACCTTTTTTTTTTTTTTTTTTTTTAAATCAATAACCAGTTTTCATTTTAAAAGCAGTTCAGTTTCCAATCAAACTTGTTTCGGTTTAAAAACCAATTCGGTTTTCTATAAAAAAACAGTTTCAGTTTTAAAATTGGTTGGGTTTTGTATTTAAAAAAAAAAAAATTGATTGTTTCTTCGTTAAGGTGCTTGGAAAGGAGTATTACAAGAACAAGAGCAGGTACCGTCTTCGGCGAAAATCACACAAGTTTTACTGAAAACCCAACACTTTATTAGTAAACAGACAAGGGTTTCAGTGAAAAATCAAATTGGTTTTTAGAGGTACCGAAACCGTATTCGGTAAAATGTCTAACCGTTTGGGGGCTAAAACCAATATGTCGGTTTTTCTCGAAACCGGTTTTGCCCATCCCTAAATTGGAAGTGCTGTCTCAACTCTAATCTGATCATGTAAATTATGTCTCGTTTTGTCTGGTATACGCAATCTTACTTCTTCTATGACGCTCCTCAGAACATAATTTCTTCTCAATCGATGTCTTTAACTAGTTCCTTTCTAAAACTGTCTCCAGTTTCATTAAACCTTCTCACACTTCTTCCAATGCTTCTCTATTAGTTTTCCATTCCACAGTTGCATTCTTCCTCATATCTATGTTTTACGTGACGTTGTCGCTTTCTATTCTGTTTTTCTCCGTGGTGTCCATGTTTCTGCAACTGTAGTACGGTAGTTCATAATCAGAGAAACATTTTATGGTTTCTTCTAACTCTTTCTTTCGTGATCCTGCGTAGCGTAGTCGCTAACGCTCTCGTCTTTGGTGCGAGCGGTCCCGGATTCGATTCCTTGTGGGACACTTGGTCCAAAAAAGTATAAAAGCTTTTTCAGGCAAGCCATCCTGAGTGAGGTTTTCTTGGGGTTTTCGTCATTCATACCAGGCAAATGCCGGGGTGGTACCTAACGTACAGGTTCCAGGCCGTTCTCTTTCTTCCCTTTCCCCGGATAGTGTGCTCGCCGAGGGACGTCATCATCTCTCACATTTGATGGGCTAATATGCCCACAGATGCCAAAAGCCCTGAAATTTAATTCCTAATCGTAATCTTAACTCTTTCTTCAAAAATCTAAAAAAAAAGTACACAGACTATCTTTTTTAAACGCTTCTTTCTCCATTTCATTATTTAATTTCTTTTAAAATGCTTGTGAAACTTCAATCACTTAAAATTTTTTTTAAAAAAAAGAGTTTTACTTTCGAACAAAAACACGATAAATATAATTTGTCTTCATTAGTTTCTTTTTGTAACCATAAAGCGAAACTTATCGAACATCCTCAGTTAAAGAAAAGGGTTGAAACAGGTTGTAATTGTTCCCTCTATTAAGATCAATATCTGGTCTGGATCGCAATTCAGTTCGTATATTCGTTATCTCTATAGATAATTTTTCGTGTTACCATTACCCGTTTTTATTTTATTTTACAACCAGTGTACCGCAGGATATGTTTCCTATCATCCCTAAATAACCTCAATTTCCTTCTTCTTGTGTTTGTTTATAGTCAAGACTCTTCCGTGTTATTATTTTATTACCAACTAAACATTTTTTTAAATAAACTTTTTTACAAATGCGTGTTTCTTTTATGTGGCACTCACTTCGGGAAATTCATCCCAAAGCCCCCACCCTTTCTTTTTTTAAAAGTGGTTCTATTTAATGTAGATAAGATAGCTTAAGTAATTACCATTATGATGATATCCTTACAATAGAAATTAAGCTAAAACAAAATAGTGAAGTGAAAAAAGATGAACGAGCTTCTTTAAATAACGAAAGATAAACAATGGTGATGATAAGCCATAAAGTTTCTCTTCTCTTGTCACTAATTTATTTATTTATTTATTTATTTATCTATTTAATAGCGCTTTTCTTTTTAACTGTTAATACCAACCGTTAAAAAATGCTCGAATTGACTTCTGCAATATCAGAAATTTTTGGAATGATAAAAAAAAAATGGATCAGAAGATTGCAACCTTGACCAAGAATTTTAGGGAATGATCCAAAAAAGATGCATAAAAAGATTGCGATCTTGCCCAATAATTAGTTTTTTTTTTTTTTTGGATTAGGAGCCACAAAAGTTTTGAACGGCCCCTAAATCGAGTTTTCGTATTTTCTACCGAATAACCATATCAAACTGAGTTAAATGATAGTTTAGGTTTGGCTTCACTATATGTAGTTCCCCAGATATAAGGCGTACAAAAAAAATTTTTGATTGAAATATGTTACATCTTTTGATCCAAAAACCACAATATTTTTATACATTTGAGGATAAGGCAGATTTTGATAGTAAAGTTTTATGACATGAATTAAAACATGATCATTTTAGGCATGAATGAAAGGTACAAGCTTTAATGTGTAACTAGTTTAATGATTTTGATTATTTGTAGTTATATGGGGGTTTGTGGGTGGTGTGGTGACATACATGGCGGTTGTCAGATCTTAATTAAGCACATATATGCTGATTTCTAATTGATATGAATATTTTATAACTTGATCACTTACGTATTTGATTCTACACAGGTGGTTGCTTTTTGATATCAACCGTCACTCTTCCGAACTTCTACAAATAAAGTCAAGTTATTGACGATGATGTTTGGAGTTTGAAGTTAAGATACAGTTTTAGTTTTAGAGCGACATAGAGACAACGTACGATGTAAATTCTAGCTACATACCATGCCATCTTGGAAGTATTTTAAGGTTTTATACTATTACTTTTGTTGAGGTTGTTACTTAATGGTTGTGACGTAGAGCCACGCGGTCGAAAGGCCGACTCTGAAATTTGTGTTTATGTACAAATTGGAATTTGGTCAGACGATGGAAATTTGTTAATGCAAGATTTACATAATGAGAAAGTTCATTATGTAAATTAAGATATTTTTAGTACATAAAGCCAATTTATAGATGAGATTATATAATTTTTTTAAAACATTTTAAGTTGATATTTTAACATGAAATTATGTGTAGTAATTTTTAATTTGTATATTTTTTGACACACGATATTAAATTTAAAAGTAAAGTACAATAATAATAATAATAATAATAATAATAATAATAATAATAATAATAATAATAATAATAATAATAATAATAATAATAATAATAATAATAAAGTTTATATAATTGGCCTCCTACACTTATATTCCAAACTTAAATAAAAATTACCATATTCCATTGAGAGAATAAATCTAGCCTAAATGGATCACTTCCGATCTGTTTTGAACACAGGCTATCACCATTAAAAATAGATTATTTCCCTTTATTTCAGAAATAAAGAGAAGTACTTTTTTTTTTCAAAATTATCAAGTATTTATACAATTTAAATCTATTTCTGGCAGTGTAGCAACAGATCGGCTCACCGGGACCTTTCTGAGATTTAAACTGTACATGGAAAAAAATTATGAAACTTATAAATTTACTTATAATACTTGTAATCAAGAAGTAAAATCCTATCTTCATTCAAAGACCTCTTTTGCATTTACTAGCTGAAATCCCTCTTCTTCTCATAGGAAGAATAGTTTTATAGAAAAAAGATATTGAAAAATATATTTGAACCCTTTTCTTTCATTAGGACGTATATATAAATGAAAAAAATGCTGGTTTTAAATTAATTTCGACCCAATAGCTGAATATTGTAAACCCATAGTCTTCAGATTTTAATTATCAATGAGCATAATTTTGGGAAACAAATTTTATTTTCTTATTTATTATTATTATTATTATTATTATTATTATTATTATTATTATTATTATTATTATTATTATTATTATTATTATTATTATTATTATTATTTACTCTCAGACACTTGTTTCTGGAAATAAACAAAGTGTGTGGTATTGTAAGTCAATGCTGTAAACTGTTTTGTTAAGTTATTGCAAAACATTGTATAGTCTGTTTGTAAACAGTAACAGAATTTTCTAACAGCATGTTAAAAGATATTTCATTTTAGTGTGATGTCAAAACGGATGATGTCAGAGAGATTTTGGTTGATCAAGATTTGATCGAAGAATCTTGAGAACACGTGTACAGTTTCAAATCCGATTATGCAAACTGTATTACTGCAATTCAGCAATTTCCAATAGTATATAATCTTCAGTTTACATCTTAAAACTCGCAGAGAATAATAGAGATCTTTTCAGCGTTACATGGAGAGATTTACGTTGTTTTGACAATTCGCATATTTACTATATCTTTCATTATAACAGAAGTCTGAGTCTATTACTCTGAAAAAACGCTGAAGCAAAATATGATATTTCCATTCTCAGGAAATCTACACAACGTAAAGGTATATGCCTTTCAACCAAAAACCCACCTACAATATTTTAAAGCCTGTCACTCACATCTACAATAATATCTCACAAAACATGCTACATAAACAACACATTACACACTCAATTCAGTTTATTATGAATATACATTTAAAAATTCAATGATTTGATTTTTCATTTTATCACGGTTCCTATTTTTAGCCAATAAACAAATAGTGGTGAAACATTCCGAATTATCAAAACCTCTCGATTGCACATCATAGGTACGTTAAAGTATACTGTTAGTTCCAGATACTAACAGCTTCAATCTGAGTTGCTCACGAGACTTATTAAATTATCTAGCTACATCCAACACTAAATTTTGATTTTTTTAAAAAAAGAGAGAGAAAACAAGTTGACATGGTGGAGATGGAGGTCAAAAATTTATTTCAAACGTTTGGAGCCGTTGTTCTTTTTGAGAAAAAGTATCCGTCTCCTAAACCCTAGGATTCAGATTTCAATCATAGTGTAATGATTAAAAAAAAAAAAAAAAAAAAAGTCAACTCAAATGGTAATCATGTTCCAAAAGTCAAACAATTCATTTCTAGTATATAATTTTGTTGTGTCAAACATGGGGTACACGTGTGCGGTTATACGAATGTACACACAAGATTCCGTAACTTCAGAGCACTTTTAACATTGTTTTTGGAAAATTCACCCTTTGATTCAACATCACTTCAAACTAAAAAGAACGTAAAATTCGTAAAAAGAACGTTTTGCACCGTAAAATTTCTTGCGAGGTATAATGGCTGAAAGTTACAAAAGAAGTTCCATCATTCATTAGAACGTGATATATAGTATTGCATTCGGCAAAACCAAAACGTTAATATGAAGAAAGAAAGAAAAAAAAGATAAAAAAAAAGAAATATAAAACTTGCTGACTCCATAATGAAATTAACGAAAAAGTTTTTAGGCAATTATTGCTTCTTTTATTGTGTTGAAAGATCGTGCATACTGAATTACAAGAATATCTTTCAGTCAGTTCTTCAGGCGATGGAATAATAGCAACAATAAAACACGAGAAATATAAAAAAAAAGATAAAAAGAAACCAGAAAGAAAACGAGATGAAACCTAACAGTGTGGAGAAGTACTGTGTGTGGACTGAGGGAAGAGAGAGAGAGAGAGAGAGAGAGAGAGAGAGAGAGAGAAGAGGGGAAATGCAAGAAGATTGAGAAATATTTCTTTTTAACCAGTCGAAATGATCTGCATGTGTGGTTCATTATTCCAGTGTGGGATTGGAATCCTTACTTCCCCCCCACCCCGCCCTTCAAGCCTTCGTCTTTTTTTTTTCGCTACTGGCAACAAAAACGAATCGGAAAGGATAATAATCTTATTATACAACAGGAACCATGAAAAGAACAAATTTCGTGTTGATAATAATAATATCAATAAAAATAAACTTTTTCTTCAGTTTTATATCAATGTGTGTGTGTGTGTGTGTGTATGTGTATCATGCTAAGTCCCCCGCGCCCCCTCCTTTCATTTCTTGTTTTATTTTATACCGCCAACCAACCAATTACAAAACGTATCCTACCAATTCTATACGTATACACGAGACGAGAGAAAGGAATATAATGGGGTAAAAAAAAAAAGTTCTAAGTTACCAATAAGTTAGTTGAGATTCTTCGATTTCATATATGATTTTTGTATTATTACTATTATTGTTTCTGTTCAGAAGAAACAAAACTTTTTTAAAAAAGTGGCGAAAGCTTCAAATTGTATTAAAAAAAAAGAATTGAATAAGAAAGTGGAATAATGAATTAAGAATTAGATTTTTTTCTTTCTTCCAAAGTAATATTTCTTTTCGTTTTCACAGTTTCGCCCCCTTGTATGTCTTTTGTTTCTTAGTACCCGATTGGTTAGTTGCAACTTTCTTTCCTCTCGCATACAAAACACGATTTTTTTTATTATTTTTATTTTATCGCTTTTAAGATTTGCATCACGCCACCATATGTTTATATAAAATAGTCCGTCAGTTCAGTCTCACGTTAGGTAGATATAAACTTACTATGTGTATCTATATCGTCAAAAGGGTGTTGCCCCTGTATTATATTTATTGATGATGGGTTTATTTCCTCTATTCTTTTTTTTTATAATATTGTTTTCTTTTTTATTTCTTATTGCCTGGCTGCCAGCACTTTAAAAACGCTGGAAGCAGGCAATAGTCGGAAACGCATACAGATTAAAATCGGAAAGCATGTACGTATATTGAAATAGCTCGGACATTACACGTAATCAAATTTACAAGATAAACCTTCAAGCATTTTAAACTAAATTGGAAACTAAAAAGAAAAAAAAAATAACATTCTTGAATACGGAAAGGTAACAGAATCAATAAAAAATATTATAATATAATTGCTATTTATTATTTTTTATTGCCAATATAATCAAAACAGATAGGTAGCCTATAGAAAAATGACTCATTGGGGACAATATAAATTGCAGAGTGGTAATAGAAATAATATTCGCATTATTATTATTATTATTATTATTATTATTATTATTATTATTATTATTATTATTATTATTATTATTATTATTTATTTATTTATTTATTTATTTATTTATTGTTGTTGTTCCACCCAAGCCTTTGGCTTATCTGCAAGTTGTCTAAAGTAGCTGGAATTGACGAAGGAGCTAATGGTCAATTTCCCTCCTCAAGCATGCTGTTCCAGTGCAAAAAATCCCTCGAAAGTATGATTACCAGAACACACACAATCGATTTTTTTTTTGTTGCTTATTTTTAAGGGACATTTTTATACAAGGAATGCTTTCTATCATCTGCACTTACAATTATTTAGATTTAACGAAAAAGGGAGAGGAAAGAGTAATAAATGAAAGAAATCGTAATTTACAGTTTATGTGCACTTTTTTTTCTGCGAACGGGTGTACCACTAGGATAGTAGGTCTATCCGGTGACGCTTATGTTATGTGGAGTTGTAGTTTTCTCTATTCAGCAGTCTGTTCGCCTCTTCTGTTTTTAAACAAACTAAAAGAAGCTTTCTTAATACTTTATTCTCGAATACCCGTAATTTACATTTTTCTCGCGGTGTAAACGACTAATTGTCGTACCCGTAGAGTACCACCGACATTACTATATTTTTATACATTTTAAAGTTTTATTCATCATTATTCCGATTATTTTGCCCACTCAATCAACGTAAGAAGAGGTTTAGCGCTAGATTAATATTTTGCCCAGGAAAAAATAAGTTTGTAATTTTTTGAGACATATGTCTCATGATATCACAGGGAGAACACAGAAAAGTTGGTGTAAATGTTCAAACATCTCTTGACAGTTGGAGACAGTTATGCTACTGCAGGGTCCCTAGATTTTCTCGCAGTTCTCCTGTTTACTTTCCCATTCTATTCCATCCGTTCTTCCATAATCATTCACTTCTTCTTAGATTGTGGTCACAATGCATCCGATTTTTTACACTGGAGACTGTGTGGTCACACTGCAACCGATCTGTCGTCCGTCAGACAAACTTCTTGTGAGATAGAGTGTAGACAAAGAATTGCTGCTATTAGAAAATTCTTTATTAAAAATATTAGTTTTAGGGGTCGATAGAAGCGAGTATGTAAATACATTAAAAAAAAAGAAAAGAAGTAGAGAAACATAAGAGAAATAGGCAGTTTCACACGCTATTTCCAAAGCTGTTGGAGCAGCCACATTTTTTAAAAAGTACTTCAGAGGCCTCATCCCGGCGAAATTAAAATACCGCTAATTTGACAGAATTATGCGATACCTTCAAATAGATAAAATATAATTGAAATGTGGAACAAGAGCGCCCTAGACAATGTTATTTTGCGCGATGTACCGTTATTACAAGTCACTAATAGCTTTCCGTTTTCAACCGTTTAAAAACGCGAAAATAAATGCCAATTTTCAAAAGGGCTCGAAATTAAAAGCAGATAAGTGAGTCGTGATAACGGTATCTCATGTAGAACGATATTGTATAGGGCACTCTTATTCCACATTGCGATTATCTTTGATCTATTTGAAGATATCACATAATTACTGTAAAATTAGCGGTATTTTAATTTCGCCGGGATGAGGCCTCTTCAAATAGGAAAAGAATATACTCTGGTGCATCTTACAGAAGATTCGATCACGCATAGAGAAGCAAAATAATTTTCAACACCAGAAGAACGACTTTCAGAATTAATAGTATTATTAATAGACCTAACATCTACTTTCGTTAGAAACATTATTTCTTTCAGGGAAAAAAATTCGGAGGTATTTTAAAAGTTAGAGAGATATTATAGGTAAGATTATAGGTTTCTCCATGTTCTTGTACAGTATTCCTTGAGAATTCGCCGGAGGTATTTTTCCATTTCCGGGGGTTTACCTTACCGGCGAACTTCCTGGAAGAAACACTGATCTCCAGTATTTCAAAGATGTTGGAAAACACCTTTCCACTCATTACAATGCCATTGAATTAATATCCTTATTATATAAGAAATCATCGAAATTATTTTTTATTTTGTTATATTTGTAATAAACGTGCTTAAATTAGAGTTTACATAGATCGTGTATTCATAAAAAGGAATATGACGCTACATTTAAGAGAAGAATGCTCAAAAGATTAATTCTTTGTGGCTTTCACGCAAATCATGAACAAAAATTACCATTAAAAAGTCAAATACGTTAAACTTGGGAAAATGAGTTAGAAATGATTTTTTTTGACACAGGGCTGCAAGAGAAATTAGATTTTTGTTTAAAATTTCAAATGGTCGCAATTTAAAAGATTTTGTTTGATTATGTTGATATAAAATTGATTTTCGAAATTCTGAAAATAAACTGAATTATTTGAATTACATTATTATTATTATTATTATTATTATTATTATTATTATTATAAAAGAATAATAATAATAAGAAGAAATCAAAGAACAAAGATGCTGCAACAGAGCGATACGGAAAGCTTACAATATTCATGACCGATTCGAAATGTTTTTTAACGGAGAAGGGCCTTGAATTCCAGTCCAACCAGGGGTAAAAGTGGATCTGAAAAGGTAAGGGGACGCATGGCGTCACGCCGTACCCCGTGCCTATCCTTGCCTACTGTATTTTTAGGAAGTGAAGGAACGTCATAGATAATTTTGGAAGTGGGGGGACAACCTTCAGCTGCGTTCCTCTTCACTTTTACCCCTGAGTACAACCAAATACAGTGCAATTGATACTACTTGTCCCTTGTGACAGCTCGCTGCGAGCACGTGATGCTCAATGCTGCGTTGCCAGCTTTTGCGTCGGGTGTTGAAACTATACGAGTAGCAGGGGTACCCACAAGGGGGGCTATGACGCAAACTGCGTCATTGAAATATTTGGGGGGATTAAAAATCTATATAAATATGTTTGAGGGAGTGTAAAAATTAATCGAAAAGATTTTTTTCATGGAAGAACACCTATGGATAGACGATTGCGGGGGGCGCGTCATGGACATAAGGGGGGTGGGCACCACTGCGAGTAGTATACACGAAACACGAAATTATTCATTGCAAGTAAATCTCAGTTTTATAAAATTAAATGACACAAAAGAGAACTAAAAAGAATGCTCTCAAGAACCAGCAGGTCCACTACTCAAGTCGACTCCACGACTCATTCGACTAAAACAATGTGCATTTGTTTATATTCAAACTGGCAACATGCGGAGAGAGTGGAATGTTTACCACTGCAGAGCGAGAGAAATGAACCACTATAATTGGCTGAACGTGCTGTTGCCATAGAAACAGTCCTTCTTGGCTGATTGTTATGATTACGTGCAGTAGAAAAAAAAACAGAAAAAAGCAACTGTCACAAGAGACAAGTTGTATCAATTGAATTATAGACACTTATCCTGAATGATATCGAGCACTGAACGCAGCTGATAATCAAAATGAGGTTAAGAAAAACACACACTTACTAAGTATAGTTGCCTCCACAGAGGTTTTCGTTCTTGCATTAAATAAATCAATCTTTCAACATCAACCATCTTGAAAAAAAGAAGTGAAATGGGAGTGTCTCAGTCCTTATAATGCATTACGGATCATCCTATAGTCTGAAATACAATAACGTCAAAGACAAAATTTTTTGTTTACGATCGGTCGTCGGCAGAATTCGGCCGTATACGTCAGACCATGTCGGTGCCGCCACTATGACCACCAACACTTCTGTCAATGCATTTGTTTCTTTCGCCGATATCGTCAGTGTATGTCAGAGTAAAAAATCGGTCAAAATCAGATGCACTGTGACCATAGAGAGAAGAGAGAAGTGATGGCTCTTCTGATTTTTTTTTCACTTCTGAAGTAATGAGTGTGAAGAGTTCTTCGAAAACTTCTTTAATTTTAGTGCGGATGAATTCTTGAAGAGAGTTAAGAATATCTACATTGGTTTCTTGGAGTGTTTCCTGGGTTGCAGCCTCTTGGCTTTTGCTAGTATTGGTTTGTTTAGTACTTTAATTGGCTTCTTCTTATGCAAATGGTTTGGCATATATTCTTCGTGTACGTTGTTTGAGGGAGGCCATGTCGTGTGAATTTTCCGACCCCCCCCCCCACTGTGAGTCTCTGGTCTTTGAAAGAGCCGGAACAAACAGGTTGGAGCTTGTAATGTTCCTGGTCCTTGAAAGGGCCGCTATTTTGAAATTTAGCTCCCTCGATATTTAACTTCCAGTAGGGAATTAAGTTACTTTCCTATAGTATGTGTCTTTCTCGTATTTCTTTTTAAATAACGTAATAACAATCACCAGCAATGTAACTATGAACTAACATTTCTTGAAAATTAATAAGACTATAATCAAAATTAGCTAAAGCAATCTACAGGTAAAAAAAAATAATAATAAGAAACCTTCGATATTTTTTATTTTGTAGATCTTGGATAGGAAAACTTCAGAAAACAGAATACTAAAATTAAAAGCAAATATAGTTGACAACCCAGAAGGAAATAGGTACAAGAGCCACGGAGACAATGCGCTGCCCTTGCTGGTCTATTGGCTATCGTGCACGCTTTGGTGGACTTAACCCCAGGTTCAATCCCAAGTCATGTGAGTTCATGATAAACAGCATGTCCGTGAGTTTTCATGGGACATTAAAATTAAAGAATTCATGTTTACTAATAAGGTGTTAGTGTTGTATGTACTTTAGAATCGTGTCCACACTACTGTCTTAAATTCTAACCACTGTGATATCTTCTTTTAAAAACATAACAAGAATGATTTCTGTGGAAGTGAAGGCTTGTTAAGTTCGACTAGTTTGATGTGATTAAGACTTTAACACGCTTTGTTAGAAAAAAGAAGAGGAAAATCGTTCTTTGTCAAATCTGTTTCTGTTGTTATAAAGTATAGTAATAGACTTATTTTTAGCGAAAAGAAGTAATAATAAAAAATATATATAATATACTCATCGTCATTGTGTGATCACGCGAAGGCCAAAAAATCCGTCAAAAAAGAATACAGACATCAAACAAATAATGAAGTAAAAAAAGCTATAAGCTATATATTTCGTATTTCTTTTGTTTAGAAAGACTTTGAAGAGTGGAAAAAAAGTCTTTATTGCGTAGCGTGCTTCACTTTTTATTAATGCCAAATGATCTAGTAAAACCATGTTTCCTTTCCCGTTTTCGTCTTATTTTAAAACAATTTTTACAACATTGACTTCCGGCCGCTTGCAATTGTCAAAAGACTACATAACATACATCTGCTGCTGATGGATATGTTTCGTGAAGTAGCATATAATACAATATATATATATATATATATATATATATATATATATATATATATATATATATATATATATATATGTGTGTGTGTGTGTGTGTGTGTGTGTGTGTCGTTTTCCAGAAAAAAAGAAAATTACACTGAAAAATTGGGAGGAGTTCCTATATATAGGAATAAATGTGTACTGTGTACTTCAAAATGAAGAGATCATCTCTATTTCAAGTATATGTGTGTGTTTTAATTCCACGCGTCAGCTAACTCGTATCAATGATTATATGAGGAGTTTATGAACGTCTCTGTTCTCTGAATTGCATTTCACTGCATTTTTTAAAAGAAGTAATGAAATTATGTACCGCCCTTTTAATGTTTCTTTTATATACACATTTTGCGTTTAGCAGATGAAAGTAGGCTATATGTATTATATCCCCATGTATAATATACTTGTTTGACAAAAATTAGTGTGGAAGGTTTATTTATATATCTATATATTTTCAAAGGACTTGTAGGCATACCATAACGATATCTTTTTTATAAATACTTATGATGTTATCGTATTTTATTCCTGCCTACCGTAGACACACAATTTTACGTGTTTAATTTTCTAATATTGTATAAGTTATGTCCTTGAGTTTCAATTACTTCTCTTCGGTTAATAAAAACATACATGTACTGGACGCATACACTGAATTTATTATATATATATATATATATATATATATATATATATATATATATATATATATATATATATATATATCACATTCATGTAAAACTTCATACTTGTTTTTTATGTATTTTTTCTTTGGCGATTCTTGATTATGTCACAAAAAATTAACTTTTCCTTTTCTTAGCGAATTCAATTAAATGAATGCTACATAGCTGCAGATGCAGAAACTTCAAGGTCGCTCTAATAGTAAAATGGCTCGGTGTCCTCCCACTTGCGTATATTCCCACTTCCGTACATGTCAAAATCTTTCCCAATTCCCCCAGCCCCCGCCAAGTGAACTTTGTGGTGGACAAACACCGTGTGCGTGGGTTTTCTCGGGGTTCTCCCGTTTCCTCCCACTTTCTTCATTCCACCATTTCATTCATCACTCATCATCACCGTCTCCTTTAGCCTAACCGGCATAACCGTGGGACGTAAAACTCAGAGATTTCATTTCATTTTTTTTTAACTCCGTACAAGTGCCAGATGCAATAAAATGTCATGATTTGAAAGCGAGATAAGAATTCCCACTTTCTTACATTTTCAATAGGTAACACTGTTAGTGGAAATTTTTGTTAGTTTTTGAGCAGAGAGTGATGTGAAATCTAAGAGTTTCGTTTTGATTAGCAGCACAGTCAATAAGAACGAAAGACAGGAATTAAATCTGGCTAAATGCGTGAAAATGTTCTTTGTGTATCTAATTATGTCTGTACGGGTGATAGTTTTGACTAAAACGAAAATGTCACTATACACTGCCAAAAAAAACGTATTCGTGAAGAGGATGTACCTGTTTCGAAAATATGCAGGAAAGAAACTGCTGATTTATACAGGACGGGTTTTGAGTTGTTAACAAAAGTTCCTTCATTCACGTCTGTCAAAAGTTCTCCACATCGAGAAAGACAAAAAGAGGATCAGTAACTAATAGGTATACGTTAAAGGTATAGTTTTATCAGGCAGCCTTCTAAAGATGGATGATGGTTCGAGTTTCTTGCTATTTGATAATGGAGAAGAGGAGAGGATAATAACGTTTGCTAGCAAGAAAGGGAGAGAGGCTCTACAAACTTAACACACTTTCCTTATTGATGACACGTTTAAGAGCTGCAGTAAACTTTTCTCCCATTTTTTTTTTTTTTAAAGTCATGCAGATATTGGAAGTTCAATGGAGGAAACTGATGTGATTCCAGTGGTTTTTCGCCTTCTCCCGAACTTGAGAAAACATATACAGTATGTGAAAGGTTTTTGACTTTGGCGTAAGATATAGAATTTGGGCTTGGTTATAGGCTACAAAAATAATGATAGCTAAGACTTTACGTTCGAATGTGTGCGTCATTTGATTTCTTCCGTTACAAATGGTCCAGTAATTGGCTATGTAGGTGTGTATTCGAAAAGAAACCTCATTCCCTAAGCTTGAACAGTTCTATGATTATTTCGTTCACCAGAGGTTAGAAAATTCTACAGTCCCAGTATACAAGTGAAACTGTCAAGAAAAATGCCATAGAACAAATAATCTCGCAGAGAGTTGGAATAATAGATTAAATACTCTGCCAAACAAGCAACATCCTCATGTCATCGAATTCCGTTTTTTCAAGCTAGAAGCCAGGACAAGTGATCATGCTTACGACAGAAAGTATCTCAGCTTGCAAGGTATATGTGCAGCTTGACAAAATATAAATAAGTAAAGAACATTTTGGGTAGTTTTGATATATATAGGCCAAGATATCCAAGGCCAAGATCATAGAAGGTCCGACTTGTGTATCATGTCAATGTGCATTCATATTCATGTGAATGCGATTTGTGAATTCATATCAAACACATTGGTCGAATTGGAATTCAAAGAGAGGAGTTGGCCGTTTCACGTAAGTACAAGTGCTCTTGTTACTACTACCGTAAAAAAAGAACTTAAAACATACTGAAAGCATGCATGTATGTATGTATGTATGTATGTATGTATGTATGTATGTATTTTTATTATTATTATTATTATTATTATTATTATTATTATTATTATTATTATTATTATTATTATTATTATTATTATTATTATTATTATTATCTTTTCGTATTTCCTTGAGCATGCAATTCCATATCCTGCTCTGCTCAAATTTTATTGAAAATGCAAAGAAGTATTGTCAGTTATTAAACATGTACGGAAGTGGGAAATCTTAATAATATCAAAATATGTCATGTTATCGCCCATGGCACTTTTATGGATCTGCGAATGAGTTTGATATGTACGGATTTAGGAATGTACGCATGTGGGAGCTAATCAATGAGGGGGCTATGAATGAATAAATTATTATGGCGGTGTACTCGTATACTTCGCTATACTAAGACTGTGGATAATTTTTTAAACTCTTTTTTTCATAGCTGGTATGATTTTTTTTTTTTTTTTTTTTTTTGCATCTTAATTTGTGCGGGTATACCATACTGACATACCAGTCAAATACGATCACCGATTTCGACTATAGGAAGGAAATTATGGCAAAAATACGTGGGTCATTCAATGCGTAAGTTTCCCTAAGCTGTAAAATATTTATTTTTTAAGATGCATTTGTAAGCTATACATACATGCAGTAGTGGATTCAGGATATGATCAAGGGACGGGCTAAACCATAGTTTGCAGCTTTATCTAGTGTAAAGCAGAATTGAAGCCCATTTTATCCAGAGTATATCTGAGCGTCAAGAGGAGGGCTATAGCCGCCCTTTGGATCCGCCCCTGCACATGTATAGGTAAAACCTTCCTTACCTCTGCACATAATCCCCATTGAGATTCATGCATGTCTCACCGTTTCACCAATTTGTCCAAACCATTTGTAAAAAAATCAGGGTTCTTTTTATTTAACCACTCCTCACATTCCACTCCATTTCTTCATCTGTTTCGAAACGTTCACCTTGCAATGCAGGCTTTAACCCGGAAAAAGATGGAAGTAACTCAGCGATAAATTGAGGCTATATGGAGAGTGGGGCAACCACCCTAATTCTTCAATGTTGTGTCTTGCTTACGTGCTGAGTGTTGATTGGGGTTATCGTCAAGAGAAAGACAGTGTTGATTGGGGTGGTCGCTTTTATCGAATTGCGTTTCCCTGAAGAAGAGTTCAGGTTCGACATGAGCGACCTGATCTCCTGTCAACTGGTGACGAGGAGAGTGCTAAATAACCAGAGCCATTATTATTATTATTATTATTATTATTATTATTATTATTATTATTATTATTATTATTATTATTATTATTATTATTATTATTATTATTATTATTATTATTATTATTATTATTATTATTTTGCAAAGGATTTTTACAAATTGGTGCAACGGTAAGATAAATGCCTGAATCTCAATGGGAATTATATGGAGAGGTGAGGAAAGACCCACCTGCAATGTATGTATAGTTTATAAATGTATCTTTAAAAAATATTTTTTTTATAGCTTAGGGAAACTTATACATTGAACGACCCACGTATGACTGCACGTTGTTTCTGTTAAAATATTGATATAGATAGTTTGCAAAAACCTCTCCTTGAAAATTCTCAGATTACTGCACATTTAGTAGCTTTGTAGAATTACTTATCTCCAGAAAATTAGCAGTTAAAACATTGTTTCACTTAATAAATTTTCTAGATACACTGTAGTTTAGTACAAACTTCGTAAAAACCAAATATAAAGGCTCGTTCTTTTAAAATTTGAAAGCCATCCAAAGATACAATAGTATAAACCAGTTATTTTCCTGATTTCTGTAAGTTTTTATAAAGTGAAATTATTCTTAATTTTAGTATTTATTTTTTTTTATAAGTAACTGGTTCATATTAGCTTTACTTACATATCCTTAATAACTTAAACAAACTAGAAATCGAATTACTGAAACAAAAAAACGTTTATTTTTTAAAAATAATCACTGTGTAACAGTTTCGCCAACTAACTGAACATATTGACTTCATCAGAATATGAGTGTCTGATGAAACCATTACCTAGGTATATTCAGTTAGTTGGCGAAACTGTTACACAGTGATTATTTTTTAAAACTAAACGTTTCTTTGTTCAGTAATTCGATTTCTAGTGTTATTTTTTGTGTTAAAAGTATAAAAAGATTTGCCAAGACGAGGCTTGAAACACGCGCCCAACATACCTACGTTTTTTTTATTTATTTAAATACAGTGTTTTGCTTCTTTATTGTAGAAGGAAATTTCGTGTTTCCTTAAATGAACGTTTTTTTAGTCGAAAGTATACGGGATTTATTTAAAAAAAAACAATAAATTTTTCAACTAAAAATTAGTTATATTTGAAATTCTCCAATATTATTAGTGTTTAACGAATTTCACTTACACTTGTGAGTATTAGGGATGGCAACATTTTTTCGAAAAATGGCTTTTTCGAAAACGAAAATTTTTCGAAATACAAAAAACAAAATTTTTTCGGAAAACGAAAAACGAAAAATTTTTCGGAAAGCGAAAAACGAAAATTTTTTCGAAAAACGAAAAACAAAAATTTTTTGAAGAAAGAAAAAACGAAAAATTTTTCGAAAAAACGAAAAATGAAATTTCCGAAAATCGAAAAACAATATTTCGAAAAAGGCCATCCCTAGTGAGTATAAAAAAGTGTATATGTCAGAGTAAAAATTAATGCGTAATTTTCAAGAAAATTGGGGAAAACACATTACACCTATTTTGTAAACCTCCAAAGTAACTTTTAACAAAAACCAAGCCACCTATTAAAGTGCAACTGACACTGAATTATATCCTCACGAAGCTCTTCATTATGACAATAACAAGGTGACAGTCTACAGTATGGTTAATGAAAAATAGCCCAAAATTGTGATTTACTCTGAAACTTTTGGTTAATCAGATATAGTCCAAAATTATGATTACCTCTTAAACTTTTGATTAATGTGATATAGCCCAAAATTATGACTTACTCGTGAACTTTTGGTTAATGAGATGTAGCCCATAATTACAATTAACTCTTGAACTTTTGATTGATGAGATATAGCTCAAAATTTACGATTAACTCTTAAACTTTCGGTTAATGAAATATAGCCCGAAATTATGATTTATTCTTAAACTTTTGGCTAATGAGATATAGCCCAAAATTACGATTAACTCTTAAACTTTTGGTTAATGAGATATAGTCCGAAATTATGATTTATTCTTAAACTTTTGGCTAATGAGATATAGCTCAAAATTACGATTAACTCTTAAACTTTTGGTTAATGAGATATGGCCCGAAATTATGATTAACCCTCAAACTTTATTTTCTATTTAGCTAAAATACTGTCCAAAGATAAGATATACTTCAGTTGATAGATACATGCAGCTTAACAAAATTACATGCTTAAGCCGTTTTTTGCCAGCGCTTTGTGTGTTTGAACGTGGCTCAGATGTCACTTATATCCTTCAACCGATCTCCGTAAAAGAAGGTATGATTTGGCCGTGCACTATTCGAGAATTTGCAACTATTTTTCTTTCCTGGTAGAATACGAGTTATTCCAATATTGAAGCCATAGTTCTTGATAGAACCTCACCAGGATGGATCGGAGGGAATTAAGCGGAATGAGACATGGGAAGAATTAACATCATCTCAGCTGAGGAGAATGCTGGATAAATTTCGAAGTTGGAGAAAGCTTTGGAGAGAAAAGACTGGATAACAGTATGTTATACTCCATTTTTCTGTAAGAAAACGTCCAAGGTGAGGTATGGTGTCTCAATTCAAGTAATTTTCAGTAACTTTTGATTCACGTTTACAGTTTATTATGATTTTCAAAAATATCTGTCTAAATAAATGTATATACACAGCATCTTATATACAAGTATATTACCCATAGCCGTAAAAAAAAAAAAAAAAAAAAAAAATCGCACATTTGATTTTGAATTTTAAGTAATTATAAACTTAGTAACTACAGTATGCGGCAAAACAAACTACTGAAATCACATTGTTGACATTTATTTATTTATTTATTTGTATAACGTAATGAAACATGAGAAATGTCAAAAGGATATCAACTAATTGTTACTCAACACAAATTGTAAATTTAAGAGGAATCGAGCCTGTACAACGCGTGTTCAAAATGTTGACCATTACGTCTAACATTCTTCATAGTCGTTCTGTAGATCGATGAACATGTTAGTGAACATGGCGTGCTGGAACAACAAAACAAATGATCGAATCTTCTCTCTTAACTCCAGTACAGTGGTAGGGTATTATCTATTCAGAAAATTGCTTTCTTTAGTATACGGTATACTGTATACCCCACATGGAGGCATCTCCACTCATCTCCTGCAGTGAGATGCTGGCCCACACCGTATGAGCGGAAATAGTGTTCTAAAATAAACACCTTCTCCTCTGTTGTGAATAACATTATCTTCGCTCCAAGTGCATACTCCGCTAGTCCACACACAGCTAAGCATACAATCTGACGGTCACAGCTCATACCACATTGCGCCCGCGCGCCATTTGCACGCGAATTTCAGTACTGTTTATTTTGCCGCATACTGTATATGATTTTCATTAATGCAAGACTAAACCAGTCAGAATTGTGAAGAACATTATTCACAAGGAATTGAAAGTCAACTTGTAAACTGCAAGCCTAGCCATCACTGAGGTCTGCACCAAATCTTCGAAATGGCTTGTAACCAAATTAGGTTCTCTAGTGGGTATTGAATGTGTAATACCCAGTTCTTTGTATATGATGGCTGTGGCAAATCCTCCATCGTCACAAGCTAGGTAACTATTATACTAATCATTCGGGATATACTGATCTCATATTTGATAGCCAATAGCTTGGGAACCGAAGCCTGCTCAACACGATCTTTCACACTTTTGTGTAAAAGATCGAAGTCTTACCATCATGCCAACTTAGATCCCAATTGGATGAGTTCCGTTGATATGTTACTGTTTTGGAAGATGTGACAAAAAATTAGACAGCCCATAATTCGGGAACCAAAAGCCTGTACGATATAATATTTTACACGATATATAGCAGGTCAGGGTCTATCACAACGGCAAGTATGATTCCAATCCGATGAGTTTCGTTGATTTTTTTTCTTTTTTTTTCAAAATGCAACTCAAACTTTTACCGTCCATAAGTCGACAACCATATAGAAAATTAAAGTTTCCACCACTATGCCACGACCTGCTCGGGAGAGTAGTACTCCCGGAAATACGTTTTTTTCGCGCCCTATCCTAGCCAGCTGTTTTAAGTTTGTCACAAAATTTATATCGTGGGGGTCAAGGTGGAACAAAACGAGCCGTGCGGGGCTTCTAACCCATTCCTACTACTGCTGCTACTACTACTACTACCACTACCACTACTACTACTACAACTACTACTACTACTACTATTCTTCCTCCTTCTCCTTCCCCTACTACTGCTACTACTTATCTTCACAAAAGTAAGTAAATCACTTTTTGAGTATTATTTTCATCTTATTTTAATAAAAGTTGTGTTATGAAAATTTAAAAACAAAAATTAAGAATCCCTGGGCCGGATTTGAACCCACGCCAAAAGCGATTTCCGTAACGATAACACGCTCGGCCACAAGGACCGACAGCAGCAAGCGTTTGATTTTTGCTATACGTATGCTACGTGGCAAGAAACGGATAACGCCAATCAATCAGAACCGTGTATTTAGTTCCTACTTGCGGGAGTATTACTCTCCCGAGCTAGTGCTATTATGCCGGGTAAGTTCTGGAGCGTAGTTTCCTAGAAAATCGACAAAAATGAATTTTTGTGGCGCTAAAATGTATGTTGTTCGTTCCCAATAGTAATTGGTAGTTCTGTTAGAACAGAGTTTTAAAGCTATATTTATCTGCCTACAATCTCTATATAAATACTATGTTAAATATTAGATCTTGTCTCCTCCTATGGTTACATGCATACTCCTAATTGTTACGATGTGGGATTTATTTATCTTAATTCTTTTCATCAATGTTCATATAGCCTATCTTTTCTTAAACTAAAAACCATACATAATTTACAGAGTAATCACAGTTTCGTAATGTAAGTAGTTAGAATTCCATAGTATCTACCATTTTGATTAGTTCAAAAGTGCATAGTTTAAAATGTAATATTGATGTATAGCCTATATCTATTAAAATATGACAACATAAAAGACATAAAGAGACAGTTGCCCTGTAGATGGAGAAATTATAAGCACCATCCACAGAGCAACACAATCGAAAAGAAATAAATTGACATTAACAAGAAGGAATAACATATTACCTAAACAGTAGCATCTCTGGGAGAAAATTTCTGTAACGGAACCTAACGTCACACAGGGAATATTCAGTTTTTCTTTTTTCCTGACAACCGATCACAAAAGTTATATTTCTGTTTGCTCAGAAGTGAAAAAATCACAAGCTTTACAGTGTATTTTTCCCCGTTTAAAGTATTCTAATTTCTGAGTTGTTCTCTAGAAATATGATTTTATTTGTTTGATTTTGAGTCAAGAGATGATTTAATAATGAAGTAGACTTATAAGAAGCAAGTGTATTTTCTGAACTCTTATTTGGTATGATTAAAAGAAAAGGAAAATCTCGTATTCATGAACCCATCGCACAATAAGTAGCGGATAATCATCAATATTAGTAGAGTTTAACGAAAAGAAAGTCCGAAGATTAAGCATATAACAAACGATCGATAAGTTCATTGTGCTGAACAAAATGTTATGGGTAAGTGTAAATCATCATCCTTAGTTTTCGACAAAATTGTTTTTTTTAAAAAAAAAACAAGTTTTTTTCTATAAACTGAAAAATCTATGCTATACGCCACCTACTAAAGTGAAAGTGATCCTGATATATATACTGCACACTAATTAAACATTTCCTTCTGACAATAACAAAGCGGGCAATAAGTATACAATTTGGTAATAAAATATAGGCGAAAATTATGATAAATACTTATAGATACTTTAGGCTTTGTTTAAATATGATATTTTCCAAAGATAAGACATATATTGATCGATAGATTACATCGAGATAAACAAATTAACATACTTGAAGGTGAATTCTCATGAGTAATTATCGAAAAAATAAGAGAAACGAACTTTATGGCGTAAAAAAGTGTATATATATCGTTTTTTTGCAAATCTGATGAAGTTGATACTTTTTATTCTGTTTGGATAGCCTTTTTATTACTAATTTACGTACTGTATAAAAAATATAACCGTTTATATCTATTCTTGTTTGATTGTATTTATTGTTGTTTGATTGTATCTATTCTTGTTTGATTGTATTTATTCTTGTTTGATTGCATCTATTCTTGTTTGATACCTATTCTTGTTCGATTGTATCTATTCTTGTTTGATTGTATCTATTCTTGTTTGATTTCCCCAAATAGTTACCAGCAGTTACTACTTATAATTTTACCTTTTTCACTTCAAAAAAATCTTTACTCCGCTGTTTCCGTTAAATATGAAACTTCTGCAGTATAGGATAACTGAATTAGCCTACGATATACGTTAGTCAATGTAGAACTGTATCTTTTACTCTATTAATACAGTAACTGTATTTTTATTTCGCTGAATAATATTACCCTTGTTTTAAAACTTTTGTTGCATTGTTGTTACTTGTGATTTTTAAATATTGTGTTTATTTATGCCATAATATGTCATAGATACATGTGAATAATTTATAGATGAAATGCTAGAGATTGCTATCCGATGTAGCAGGTAGGCAGGCGTCCTCTTCCTGTCATCATCCGATACTTTACACTTGATGTATCATCCGATATCTTACAGCTGATAAGTTATTGGCAGGGTATGAAATCTGGAAGATAGATGAAATTCTCCCTACTTAATATTTTCTTGAATAAAATACCCCACCGTTAATGCTACTGGGGGTGAATAAAATAATAGAAGAAAAACACCAAACTAACATAACCATTTTATTTGTGGCCCGAAAATTGGAACTAAAGATCCAGAATATAAATATTTCTGCATTTTTATAAACTGTCGTCTTTATTCTCCCAAAATATATCATAATTTGTAAAATATAGTACATATTGACACACAGAGACCTGTTTTTTTCTTTTTAATGTTTGAAGAATAGCATACTCCATAAAGCACACTCCAAAATCGATACCTAAGTCTCTTATGGATTTTATGACAAAAATAAAGCATTGGAAATAAATCCGTAGAAACATTTTATTACGTTTCCTATAATCTTAACTATACTCTTCCACTTTTATGTGCAGAAGTGGATCTAGCTCGGGACCGGGAGACCTAGGCCTCGCAGTTTTTTGAGTGACAAAAAATAATTGAATCTATTAGTATATTTATATATTTTTAAAATTTTATAATAAACTCACGATATACATATCATAGTCTGAGTTCTGGTTGGTCCACAGAGATTTTACTTTCTAAATCCACCTCTGTTTATGTGACTAGTTGGCCTAATGTAGAATGGAAGTAGTAAGCAGTATTAGTCTATGTAGTCTATTCGAAAACATACTTAAATGTTAGTCAAAAATTAACATTATGGAACGTAGGAAGAATGAAGTAACTGTAAAATTGTGCAACTTAATTGCATTGGTCTATCATCAACCGGCAAATAATACAGAGGTGCCCACAAAGCGGGGCTATGACGCAAACTGCGTCATTGAGATATTTGGGGGGGGTTAAAATCTATATAAATATGTTTGAGGAGGTGTAAAAATTAATCGCAAAGATTTTTTTCATGGAAGAACACTACGGATAGACAATTGAGGGGGATGCGTCATGGACATGAGGGGGGTGGACACCACTGAATAATAGCGTATGTGAAGTCTTTCTTTGCACCGGCACAGTTAGTGTGCCCATGTTTCACGAGAAATGCATTGACTCATTTCGTTCCGCAACTGTACGTATTGCGAGTAGAACTTTCCCGAAAACAAACCTGTCACATTATCGCTCTCTGATGCAGTAAACACTAAATCCTCATCGGATGATAAGACATTGTCTGGTGTCCAAAGTATAGCTTCTTCTTTGGTCTTGAGATAGCTTTACATGATAGTAAATTTGTGTCGCTAATTTAGTTTTGTTCCCAGAGTATATCGCCAGAAAACATCATCCGATACTTCACGGTATTTCGTTACAATTACACATATTGTAGTGAAGTTTAGATATGTGTGGGTTTACAGGAATCTTATATTCTGTATATGTTTTCCTGCCAAAGAATCGCAATTAGCAAAAGCACAATCCACAAGCTTTAAACTATACATGGTGTAGTGAAATCAATAATTTGACTCTCATTAGTTACACTACTATTCTCGTGAGATATTACAATAAAAACTTTCGCGCTAGGCAAACGCACAGCACTCCCCTCAGAAGTGAATGCTAACTGGCTTCAATCACTTGAATTCCATCTACTTCACACTGTAAAAGACATATATCTCCCGCCTGGTTTAGAACGTAACAGACTAGAAAGAAGAGTATGTCAGCTTAACCTATCTATACTAGTTTTGATGCTTTTCTTTTACTATTGTCAGGAGTTTCAAATTAATTTCAGTAGCTTATATATAATTAACGAAGATAGGGTTGGAATGGAAAGATAGAAGACTCATAAGAAACTTATACATGAACCAACAAGTAAGTGTTAGGATAGGGGAAGAACTGACGGAAGAGAGTGCAATTGGAAGGGGAGTTTGACAAGGATGCTGCCTCTCGCCAACACTATTTAATGTCTATCTAGAAGAGATAGTGAAAAAGAGTTTACATGATGATGATGGCATTTCGGTAGGAGGTAGAATGATTAGATGCATAAGATTTGCAGACGACATGGCGTTTGTTGCAGAATCTGAAAAGAAAATCAATAAAATGTTAGAAAAAATGAGAAAGGGCCTTGAAGAATATGGGGTGAAAATAAATGTTAGAAAGACAAAAGCCATGGTGATTGGAACGAAGGGGTCGGTGTCAAATATAAAAGTAGGAGGGGAGAAAATAGAACAAGTGAATAGTTTTCGATATCTGGGTAGTATTCTTAGTAATAACATGAAGTGCGAACGTGAAATAAAAGCAAGGATAGGAATGGCGAAAGAAGCCTTTAGGAGGAAGAAAAGTCTGTTTTGTAGAACCTTGAATAAAGAGTTGAGAAAAAGACTCATAAAATGCTTCGTGTGGAGTGTTGTACTGTATGGGGCAGAAACGTGGACATTACGTAAAGGTGATGAAAATCGACTGGAAGCCTTCGAAATGTGGGTGTGGAGAAGAATGGAAAGAATTAGTTTGGTTTAGCGGAAAACGAATGAGAGAGTGTTAGAAATGGTGGGTGAGAAAAGAACACTTTTAGATATTATTAGGAAGAGGAAGAGAAACTGGTTGGGACATTGCCTAAGAAGAGATTGTATCATAAGGGACGTCCTAGAGGGTATGGTGGCGGGAAAGAGAGGGAGGGGGTGAAGGAGACTACAATTAATGGATGATATAAAAACAGAAAGATCATACGTGAAGACGAAGAGGTTAGCGGAGGACCGTGGAGCATGGAAGCTTCTCAGCTGCGGCAAGTGACCTGCCAATAAAGGCAGAATATCTATGATGATGATGATATGTAATTAACGGGTGAATTATGGTTAGAGAGTGAACTTTATGTCGAAGCGTTTAGTGAGATCTTCTTGTATTTAATACTCCTGACTTTCCTCCACTTCGACTGTTATGATTTCTCACCCTGGGTACGGGTACTATTAAACCACCGGAATCCGTATCAATCTATATTATTTGGATGGCTTCTACACAGTATTTCACATAAAAGTTAAGTATATTAAAACAAACAGTGGAGAGTAATAAGTAGATAAGTAGTAGCGTTAGTGATGAGCAAATGCAAGACCAAGACCAAGACCGGGTGGTCTTGGTCTTGGCCTTGGTCTTGGTCTTGCTGCAAGAGTCTTGCAAGTCTTGCTTTTAAGCAATCTTATGCTTTTCATACGTAAATTTTACTCTGGATAAATTCTACAATGCAACAATACTAACGGAAATACAATGTTTATTTCTAAATGAAATATAGTTTACCTTCGTGTAAGTATGATGATAGTATACAACATAGGTAATAACCCTTTTTTTTTTCAATGGGGTCCCCATGCTTCACTACTTATAAGATAAATTATTATAAGATTAATAATTTGTAATCTTTTTATATCTTTTAACAGATTCAAGACTCTACTGGTTCCCAAATTGGGGAGACGCATGAAAGAAAATCATGACACTACAGATTACTGAAATACAATAAATTGCTAAATTATTTTTACACTCTGAAGGCGTCAGATATATATATCTATATATATAAAAGAGAACGTACAAATCCTTTGTTCCCTCATCACGCTAATACGGCTGAACCAATTTCTTTTATTTTTGGGGGGTTATTAGGATTTGGACCCTAGATGGTTTTTATCATATCACTTTAATTTTTAATTACCAGTGTCTTGAGATAATTGACCATTCAAGTGTCCATAACGTACAAATCCTTTGTTAGATCATCATAGGTAAAAATAAACGTATTTATATGCAACCCGCATGACCGTGTCACTCGGCGGGTTAACATAAATGACAGGCGCTATAATGTTAACATTTACTGCAATCACTTGAAAGCGAAAAAGTAAAAATTATCTAAGTAACAAAGTTTATTGCGTTCCGGGGTGACCGCAGCGAAGCGGGGCGGGTTAACATAAATGACAGGCGATATAATGTTAACATTTAATGCAATCTTCTATGGTTTTTATCATATCACTTGAAAGCGAAAAAGTAAAAATTATCTAAGTAACAACGTTTATTGCGTTCCGGGGTGACCGCAGCGAAGCGGGGTGAACGCTGCTAGTATATATATATATATATATATATATATATATATATATATATATATATATATATATATATATATATATTATTTTCAACTAAGATTAGCTAATCTTTGTATTGAACAAACTTCGAAGTAAATATTGAGATTTTATTTTACTGATTCCAGTAGGTACTCTATGGAACAGAAACATGGACATTACGCAAAAGCGATGAAAAAAATATTGGAGGCTTTCGATAAAAGGAGAGAATTAACTGGGTTGAACGGAAAACGAATGAGAAGGTATTAGAAATAGTAGCAGTAGGGGAGAAAAGAAGAATTCTAGAGGTAATTAAGAGGAGGAAAAGGAATTGGTTGGGACCTTGGCTGAGGAGGAACTTTATTATGAGGGACATGCTAGAGGATATGGTGGAAGGAAAGAGAGGAAGGGGACAAAGGAGACTGTAATTGGAGGAAGGTATTAAAACAGAAAATTGCTACGTCAAGACGAAGACACTAGCTGAGGACCACCGTATATCGAAGCTTCTGAGTTGCAACAAGTGACCTGTCATTAATGGCAGAATAGCTATGATGATGATATGTTAGCAATATTGGTCAAAAAAAGAGAGAAAAATTACAATAATAATTATAGTCAAACCTCTTAATATCTTAGTAAAACCTGAGTAAAAACTGAAAACGACTCAACTGTCCATGTCTTTTGTGTAAACTCAACTTATACAAATACTTTTGACCTATATTAGAAATACAGAAACACAGCATTAAACTTCAAGTTATTTGAAATAACTGTACAAAATCACTCTCACTTGTGAATATGGATTATTTATTGTTGTATATTGTTATATTGCTCAATCCTCGTGTGCCATATACATGAGGAAGCTAAAAGCTATATTGATAAACAATTATTCAACGTATAAGCACCCGCCATGAAATCAAACTTGCGGTTACATACACAAGCTTTTGTCAATGTCACGAAAATGTTATTTCGATATTAATTTTTTGAGCACACATTAAAAATTTCTAACCGGTGCTTGATCCTTGGAGCCAAGGCCATACCCATGTAGTCGGCATCTATGGTGTACGGAATTACCGATGTTCAATACTATATTTCTCTTTAGTTTTAGAAGAACCCACTAATATGTTTTGAAATTATGTAATATCTAGCTTTATGTGTCACGACTATGCACCGAGGCTGAGAGAGATGGTGATGATGAGAAATGAATGAAATGATAGAATGAAGAAAGTAGGAGGAAACGGAAAAACCCCGAGAAAACCTACGCACACGGTCTTTATCCACCTAAAAAGCTCACATGGTGCAAACTGGGATCGAACCAGGGTCCCCTGCACCAAAGGTGAACGCTCTACCACTGAGCCGGTACTTGTGCAAGACTCTTGGTCTTAGTTTTGGTCTTGTAGGTATGGTCTTGGTTTTGCATCGGTATTCGTGGTCTTGGTCTTGGTCTTGCATGCAAGACTCTTGCAAAAACTGCAAGACCAAGACTCTTGCGCTCATTTAGCGTTAAAATTTGATTAATTCATTATTTTACTAATGATTTTTTAAATATCTATAAATTAAAATGCTAGATTTGTATACCTATGTTTGTTTCCAAAGAAAAGTTTATATGTTTGTCTCCAATCCTTTCGACAATGAGATCTCGAAACACGAAGAAATGTCCTAGAAGCGTGTCACAAGTGCTAGAAACGTGCCGTTTTCGCTAGTCGATTCCAAATTTTGTGTAGGTTGTCCAATTCTAATTTAATATTTTTAAAAAACGTGGCCGTTATTTCTTTATTACATTTCTAGGGGTACACTGGAAGTGTTGAAATTTTAAAATGTAAAGCATCATACCCTATCAGTTATACATTCCTTCATGACATAGTTGTGTACAGGGTTGTATATTTCTCAGGCCAAATGATAATGAGAAACGAAAGCATTTCTCCAGGTTAAGAGGAATCTTTATTGTTTGGAGTGTTTTGCCCAATGAAGACCATTTCTATATCCTGACATTATAATTAATTGTGTATGTAATGTATTTACTTATTACACAGTGCACGCAAGAAGAAAAAGCATACATGAATTAGAAACTTCAACCGGAAGTAGGCTTAATCTTGCAAACGGTGCGAAATGAAAAAATAATCGAAAAAAATCTTTCCTTTATGGCACCCCTTGCCGATTTTTTATCAAGACGTCTTTCACGATGTGTCTGTAAAGGGACATGTACAGGTGTTAAGAATAACAAGGAGATCCATGCTCATATGTGAATGATGCACTGTGTAGAGAACGCAGATTCAGCTAGTTATATTAAAATTTGTTATTGGAACAATTATTCAGATTATAAATGTTATTTGAAGAATTAGTCAAATCATTGTTCAAATGTTGAAAATAAATATTCAAATAATTTTAACAGTAGGACTACTAGTAATAAATTTGGTTAGACTTCTTGACAATAACTTTACATGCATTGAAGGAACGGGAGAAAGTCTTTCACATGATTTTTATTCACGATCACACATAAGTATATATAGATATATAATACGATGCACACAAATTAGATATAATAGCAATAATGAAAGACTTTGAAGTTTTCATTTACTCTTGCCTTTGTTTTTTTCTTCTTATCTGTTGCAATAATGCTCTTTTATTTTGCTTCATCTGGGCATCATTTTCGTTTGTCAATTGTTCCACAGTGGCTGTGTGAAAAATCGTGATGCACCTGTAGCCACTAGCGGATCCAGAAGGTTCGTTTGGGGGGGGCGGTCCGCTTCTTGGAAGATGAGCATAGCCTCAAGGTGAAAAGAATTTTACTTTGCAAGAATCTGACGCATATGAATGCGGAACTGGATGGGGGGGGGGGGGTAAACCTGATTAACAGATTCCATTTTGGGACTCGAATTTGTATATATTTTTAATGAAAGTATATTCCTTCTGTAGATTTAAATTAAATGCGCATTTTCGTTTCAGAGACATGGCGGTGTCATGATTCACTAGTCACTGCAATGTATCAGATGCACTGTCTTGCACAGTACTTGCACAAAAGAAAATACTGTATTGACGATGGCATTCATTTTAACGAAAGAGTGTACAATTTGCACTAATCATTTATATTTTGAATAACAGTTGAGGGACATCAATTGAAAAAAATGACACATTCGGTCTTCGCAAAAATAGATAACAAAAGTATACATGCATAAAGAATAATACAAAGTGTCAACAAATAACAAAAGACATTATGATATTTCTATGTACACTCATGTTCACAATGATTGTCGCATATCTATAACTGTCTTCTTGTACGAATATAATTTGATAATGATTTTGCAGGGTACTTTTGATACTGATACTATGTGTATAATCGGGAAATGTATATTTGTGGTAAATTTTACAGGAAAAGAATTAAAAATACGAAAATTAGAATGAGTAAAACAAAATGTTGCTAAATGGACAAGGAAGTTTTATTTTCGTTTTATTGTTCTTATTTACTGTTCGTTTGACATGAAATTTGCCACCTACATGTCTTTGCCGATTATACACATACTAACATTATAAGAAATACCGGATGAATTCGTTATGAAATTATATTCCTACAACAACATATTTATAGATATGCGACAATAATTTTGGACATGATTGTACATTTCTTGGTAGTAAAAATAATACAATAATTAATTATAAAGTAATGTTCAATAGTATATGGCATACAGTTCCAAATTGTCCAGAATATGGGAGAGCAATCTTTACAGATTGCTTTCATTTCTGCTTGTATCAGATTTCAAAAATTGAAAATTGAAAATAAAAAAGTATAATATTCAAACTGAACTCCAAGGATGTTTAGTGGCTGTGTGATTATTCCCAGTGATAGTGATTGCCCGAACATGAATTTCGTGGCTTTCCCCCCAAAAAAGAATGTTATGGTTTTTGCCTTAAAAATACGACCTGCGCACTCAAGGGCACAGATCAAGTACAGGAGAATGAAATAGATACACTTCCTAATACATAATACTAATCCTCACTGTATTTAAACCTTGTACTGTACTACTAAGAGTAACCCAGAGCGACGGTTTGAAGTTAAACTACATCAGTAACATGTAAGGAAATGATTTATGAATATAAATCCTATATAAATATAATATATTGCAATACTCCTTAACCATATAAATCACTACGAAGGTAAATGCACAATTTATTCAATAAAGTACTGTAAATAATGTAATAACAAAAATATCAATAATAAACTTTCTCTTACCCGAAACTCAACAGAAATTTTGTCAGATCTAGCACGAAATGTTTATAAATTTTACATGAATTAAAATATGAATTAAAATTATGTAGAATCACAATATAAGCCATTATAATGTATAAATAGAAAAAACTGAAAGATTAACAAAGCCTACAACAAAATGAACGAAAGATCACAAATGTAAAACCAAAGTGATGTTTCCGTTCATCACAGCACACAAACTATATTTCCTAAAACATACCGACTGGCGATATTATTTGACAATATCAGATATTTGAAAAAAAAAATGAAAATTTAATTTTGAAAATTTCTCACCTTTAAACGAAATTACCATAAGAGAATAAAGTACATAAAACTTGTTGGTTTCCTTTCATCTCAGATATAATATGGACCCCGTTTGGTCTAATGGCTAATACGCTTGCCTTTGGTGCGCGTGACCCCGGGTTTGATTCCCGATGAGGGTGCAGTTGAACGAAAATAGTGGTTCGGATTCCACTATAATCAGTAGGCCCACGTCTTATTTAGCCGTCCTGGCACAATCGTGGAACGTTAAACAAACAAATGTCACATGTATAATATATAACTGTTCATTAAAAATATAATATAGCCTATATACCGGTACACATTTTTTTTACGATCGTAGTTGTGCCCTTTTGTTAGTTAAAGATTTTTGAAAAAAGCAATTTCAAAAACTTTCGAGTTCGTTCATCTTTCTTGATTTTGTTTGCGATTCAGATACGTCCAAGCAGTTCAACTTTATACTCAGACTGATGACTTTTGAGGAATACCCACGAGTTGAAAATAATTACGGCAAAAACCACGACGGGCGGAAACCACACAACGGCCTTAGTCACTTTGCAGTCCATCTCTGTGAAAGTTATAGCACAAACTCAAATCTACGTCCTTTCTTGTTACTGGCAAATCTGTCGATGACACAATCGTAATCTACGTTTGTCTCGGTGCGTATACAGTAGTGCCAGGCCGCTAAGTCAATCTGCACTCATCCGAGATCGTAGCCATGCCTTCAACTTTTTAGTGTTGAAAATGTTCTTTCGGCTGATGCTCTGTATAGGGTATTTTGTGCGACCAGACCGCTTTTGCAGTGGTATAATTCAATATGTAAAGAGAAAAAGCATTAGACCAGACTAGGAACACTGAGTTGGAAATTAGCTCTATTAGGTAATTTCTTAAATGCAGTTTTTACAAACATAATATAATTATAGCTATGCTTACAACAAGTAATTGTGTTTTACTAGCCTTCGCCTAGGTAGGGCTTCGCCCCCAAACCCACAATTTGCTCTACATACGGCCTCGCACGAAATAGCAAATGCTCCTACGTGCTACTGTGGCAGAATATTTCGCGTTCTTCCTTCTGTCTTTCATATAGAACTGGATTGAGCTAAAACTCTGTCATGAAATTAAACACCTCGAAAGGCATTTTAGTGAACCACCCCAAATCTTTTCCTTCCCTTCTATGTTAAGTAACAAAAACGCTCAAATACATGTTTATTTTAAATAAAAAAATAAACTATCAACATTCATGTCTGTAACCTTAAGGGATCCCGACATATGGGCATCCTTAAGGGATTCGGAGAGATGACCACCCCTTTCTTTCTTCGAATTCCAAGAAATCCTTCCCTAGTGACACACTACGTCAAAAACTCTTTATCTGCTGCCCGAATTCCAAGTTTTTAGCTTCAGCGGTTTGGCCTGTGCGATCAGTTATTCACTCAGGACTTCGTCTTTTGTATAACAGCTTGTAGCTTGTGTTATTTCCCAAGAAAAGATTAAGTGCCATTAAAAGTCACAATGAATCCCTGGTTCCCTCCTAATGTTTCCGTGTTGAACCCCAAAAGTCACGGCTCTCTCTGTTGATGTAGTAGCTAGCGAACGTATCTTTGATACATGAGGTTATATAGTTTGATTCCCGGTGAGTGAGCATCGAACGCACTACAGTAGTTCAGATCTAACTTTAAACTCTAGTTCTCGTTCTGTAAAGCATCGCATTTGACAATCGACGTAACCAACCGAAAATTCTCAGATTCAGAGAGTTTTTCGGTAAGGAGTGCTGAAGATTCTATATTTCTCTTTATTCAAGGTAAAAGTACTTGAAGTTTCGGGACCCGATTTCCATTTCCATATCCTTTTTCTAGAACACAATTTTAAAATATACCTTTTTAGTTTAAAGAGTGATCCGTCTCACCCTCCTTCCTACAACTGTTCGCCCAACGAATGAATCACATTCTTGCTCCTTTGGGGCTTATGTGACCGCCTCAAGGAACTAGGGACAGAAGTATTAACACTTCAAATGTGTCTGCATTAAGTACCACACATTTTGATTAGACTCTCCTAGGCTTGTCACACAGATTGAATCGGTCGGGAAAAGACCATATTTGTATTTTCCAACGATAAATACAGGAAGTAAAAACCAGACCTTTTGGGGGGGGCGGTCGCCCCCTCCGCCCCCCCTTGGATCCGCCAGTGCCTGTAGCTAGTAATCAAAGATCATCTTGTGGCTTACTGTGAAGTCTGGCACTCATCTCTTTCTTCTTCCAGGCTATTCCTCTGGTGTATAGGCCTTGAACTATCAACACACACACACACATATATACATATATATATCAACCAACAACCGATTGTAAGAAAGACGTGGTTCGATCCCACACAATTATCCAGCAATCCGAGACATTGTCACGTTCGTTTCCCTCATTTAGCCGCCATTTTATTTCCGGCGGAAGCAGCACGTGACCGATTACTTAGAGGCTCAATGTCTCGGTGCATGACGGGAAAGACCACAGTATTTCTTTTTTTTACTCCCTCTAATTCTGGTGTTGATCTCTTCTTGGTCTTCTTTTGTTTTCTAAATTTTTTTGTAAGTGAATTTTGTTAGTATTTGTGTAGGTATATGTATTTCATTTATTTATTTATCAATGTTTTGTTAAATATATAGGTACTGATAATAGTTAACCAAGCATTTTTCCTTGTACATTATTCAAAATTAAATAAAAGGTGACAAGACTGTCTTTTCTTGTAGCATCGGAAAAGTATTAAGCAACAATGGAAGATAGTATTGTATAAAATGTTCAGATAATTGAATAGTAACGCTCAAAATTGATTCAATAACGTTTAAAGATTGGGAAACAATAATGCTGAAAAGGTGATGTAGCAATGTTAAATTTAGCATACATGTAATTAACCTGAATTAAGGAGAAATCGATGTGCGACAAAATGAATAAATAAAATCGAGATTTGATTATGTTACAGAAGGTTGCAATGTACAAATAGCAAATCCATATTTGTAGAAAGTTGATTTATCGAGTACATGTACGTATATTACAAAGTTACTTATAAATGAAGTAAGTTGTTAACCTCACCATGTTTAATATATGCATTTGTTTTAACTATCATAACGACAACAGTGATTTTTGTTACGAGAGAAATGAAGTACTCTCGTGAACTAGGTTGAGAACACCTTGTCGTACAAATAGTAATTATAACCTAAAGAATTCAATGTTTCCAGAAAATTTTTCGTTCTTGAGTACTACATGATCTGTCCATGACATGATCGTTTACTTATAAATAAAATGTATTACAGGGAACTGCCAAATTACTACTATTAAAGGTTGGTAGTTGTTTATAAGTAGTATGACTACCTGCCTTATAAAACTTTATTTATTTATTTTTGAAGATTATAAAAAAATTAACACTTCACAGCAAATCTTAGAAGACACTTTGTCGAAGTAGAAATTCGTTACATTATTATTATTATTATTATTATTATTATTATTATTATTATTATTATTATTATTATTATTATTATTATTATTATTATTGATAATAATAATAATAATAATAATAATAATAATAATAATAATAATAATAATAATAATAATAATATGGTGTTCACTATGTTCAAAAACTATTATTTTATTTTATTTAAACTACTAAGTTTAAATATATAATGAATTGAGAAACACAGTGATGAAGTCTAAATTCTCTATTTTTAAAAATATTATTATTATATTTTTCACTATGATGTTTGGACAAATCAAAGGAAAAAATGTAGATTTAGATTTAGTGACAGCGATTTTCCCAAATTTTACAGTATAGGAATAGGATTTCTCATACTTTAAAATCCTGCAAAAACACACGCAAAAAATAAATTAATAAAGATAATAAATAAATAAATTAATTAATTAATAAAGATAATAAGATAATAAATATAATTAAGATTAATAAATTAATAAAAATAATAAATAATAAAAAATGCAGTTTTACAATGCAGTTTACTTCCTAGCAAATAGAAATAACTATGAATATCAACAGTTATAGTTTTGATTTCATGTAATACCTTTACGCAGGGCCGGATTTAGACACATACCACATTGGCCCCGGGACCAGGCCGGCAAATTTTGAGGGGCGGAAATTTAAAAAAATATTTTTAAAAAACTATAAAACTGTTGCAAATACATATTTCACCAACGAATCAATAAAATAACTGAAAGCCTTTTTTTTTTTTAATGGCCGTGACTACGATAATATTAGTCGTAGCAAATATTGCCATAAGTTAGTTGGTTATTATGGTGGTTTGATCAGTTGTCGGTGGATCTGCTGAAAAGTGCTGCAGTAGGCAGCTAGGGGCGACCTATTGGTGGTTAGGGGCAGCAATTTTCGCTAGGGCCCAGGGGCGCAAAACATGGAAATCCGGGCTCTGCCTTTACATGATAACAAGATAATGTTTGTAGTACCTATTCAAGAATGATTAACCTTCTGGAAACATTGAATTCTGAAAATTTACTGTGAAAAAAACGTTACTGAGTAAACTGAAATAAAACTGGTACCAACAGTGTGAAATGCAATGTAACAATGTATTTTAAACAACACTGACGACTAAATACAAGCAACAAGTAACGACATGCTTAAAGGGGGTTAGCAAAGAAAAAAACTTTGAATTTTGCTCACGTTTAAGTAGCTTGTGAATTGTAATAGTTAGTATCTCATGTAAAAATGTGTTGTTGTTGAATATAATCGTCCAGCGCCATCATGGTATGAATTTTATTATCGAGACAATAGTTGTGTACAGGTCTAAAAATAAGAAAACCGGATTTTTTTATTTGTATATTTGTCCTTGTTCGTCTTAAGCTCATATATGTGTTTTAATGTATGTTTCAAATTGAAGAACAGAGATTTTAATTGTTTCCTAGGAACTCTTAACAGTGGTCATAATATGAGACATGTAATATAAACTGTAAGGTTTTGTGGAGATCTCCTACTGTGTAATGGCTATCCAACCTTGAGGTCACGTCCGTATAGATTGCATTCGAAAAACGAAACGAGGGCTTGATCAAGAATATAAATTGCAACATTTATAACGCTTGCAAAACATAATATTCTGGTGTATGTTTGCTGTTAAAGGAATTCACGATTCACTTAGTGTAGAATAAAATTACCCATCGACCAAAATACTTATTATTGAACGAGCGAACCCTTGTCATATATAGGAACAGACGTCTGATGCGTTTCGAAGAAACAAACAGTTTGACGTGTTGTTGATATACGGTATTATAAAAATTTAAACTTAAGTCTGTATAGTGAAACATAAATTAAACAACTGGTTGCTTTCTCTTCTTCTTCTTCTTTCCCTTGTTTTAATATTTTTGTTGTTTAAATTGAAGGCTAAAATTCTCATATACTTTGTAGTGAATGTCCGTGGAAAGGTTGCACTTGGTTTTAGATAGATCTATAGTGATGTTTGGCACTAACTGCTTCAGTTCTGTGGAGAAATTACATTGCAGTTATCATAAAGCAGGGGCGTACTGGCAATCGTAGGCCTACCCTCTAGACTAAAATAAGAGCCCACTGCATTAATATGTTTAAAAATGTATTTAACATTGTTTATATACTTTATCAAATATCAGTTTATCACCTAATTTGTGAATAGTCTCACATAACTAACTACCTACCTACCTCTATGGCCTATGGAAGCCGGAGGTTCAATGCCGCGTCACTCCACACATTTATCGCATCATCTTCATCTCCGTGGATATGCAACTTCTGTTCTTCGTGGTTTTTCATCGTCCAACATTCTGCTCCGTATACTAAAGACAAATCTCGCTACTGTTTTGTAAGATTTTCCTTTAAGGCACATTGACACCATACGGTTATACAATACCCCTGCAGCTTCTTTCCATTTTTTCGAATCGCTGCTGATTTTGCTGTTTTCATCTTCTATTCCTGCATTTTCCTGTAGTATTAATCCCAACTACTTGAATTTTTTTTAGTACTTCCGCTTCCAATCGTATTCGTGTACAGAGAAAAAGGAAAGGAAGAATTTTTTCATTAAAAGAAAAGTTCCAATTTTGGAAAAAGTGGACTACAGGATATGGCGATTACAACGTTTTTGAGCTGTCTCTCGTTTCCCGAAAATCACACTTTCCCCATAATTTACACCATTTCCCTTCTGGTCTCTTGAGAAATGTAAAACTGAGATAGTAATGTGTTTACAATTGAGTAATTACGCTGGATTTTATCATTCAAATTACATTTGAAGCAGGAACAGAGAATGTTGTAAATTCTAACTATATATAAAATTACATGAACTGACATAAAATAAAGGGGTATTTTCGGTTGACGTGGAAAGTTGAAATTTGGCATGTTTGTAGCTTTCTGGAACAAACCCACAGGAAAACTGCAAAAGTGAATATTTTTAAGTTTTATAGGGTCTAAAGCAAGGATGTTATAAAATAGCATATTTCATAACATCCTTGGTCTAAAGGTGGGATGAAGAAATTTCCCATGTTATTTAAATAGGCCTTTTTCTGGACCTATAATCTCATGTTTTACGTACTTGCAATTGGAATAAAAACTTGAAAGTCGGTATGCTTGTACGTTTCAATTATCATTACCTAAGCAAGTCACCAATAATAAAAAATCCAACTTTATAGTAGTTTTATGGAGAACTGAAAAATCTTCCCCACGTTATTTATATAGGACAAGCACTTCCGGTAGGATTAGTGATGAAATTTGGCATGATTGTAGCCTTCCGAGACTAACTCACAGAAAAATGGTCAAAAGTGAATACTTTTAGTTTTCAAGGGTCCTAAATAGGGGATGAAGAAATTCCCACGTTATTTAAATGGGCGTTTTCTTGGGATAAAACAGTCTTATCTTTTAGATAGTTGAAATAGGAAAAGAAACATGAAACTTGGTAGAATTGTGGATTTAAGAGGTGTGAGGCCGTAGACCAAGTGAACGCGGGGATCAGGGGACGAAGCCCCCAGTTGGGCCAAATCCAGGAAATGTCAAGATCAAATACACGAAATTACTCTTGATGCAAAGGTTGATATGTAAGAGGGCGAGGACGTAGGCCACGCAAAGGCGATATAATAATCTCGAGAGATATTCAACTGTGTCTGAGTGCACAGAATTCGCAATATTAGATACACATACCCTCCTTCATGTTTACTGGATATGGTACATTTGAGAGTATTGTGCTAGAGTTGAGTTAGTACGTGGCAAACATCGAATGACCATTATTGGATTCCAGATATTTAATAGCTAAATGCTAATTATTATATATTATGATAATATTAAACCGTATAATCTCGAGAGATATTCAACTGTGTGTGAGTGGACAGAAGAATTCGCAATATTAGATACACATACCCACCTTCATGTTTACTGTATATAGCACACTTGAGAATATTGTGCTAGAGTTGAGTTAGTACGTAGCAAACATCGAATGACCATTATTGGATTCCCGTAGTGACTGGGATATCTACTAAACAAATCCCTTTTCTTCTTTCTTTCTTTGTTTCTTTCCTGTTAAAAAGCGACGTTGGTCAGCTCATCGTGGTATAAGAATAACTTGTTTTTATCCTTTATATAACAGAACAGTGTCTTCCAAAAACTGCTTCATCATCTTTGTTATAACGGATAGTGGTCTTTGCTACGCAAGCCAATTTATATATACGGTACGTAAGAAAGACGTTTCGTTTGGTCCTGTTGTTTTTAATTGAAGATTTTGTTAGTCACTTTTTCATCTAAGTCTTGGTTGGTTTCACGTTAAGGTTGCCAACTGTAAATAGTGAGATTTTCAGAAACTGTTTTAATTTTTTTGGTAACATTATTTGAGATAAATTATAACTAGCAAATAGGACAAAGCAGAACTTCTGTGACGTAGTTGGTAACGCATCTATCTACCAACGGACGGTCTAGTTTCGATCCCTGGTGAAGGAAGGACTGGATTTGTTCGTATTCCCACCTAGTCAAAGTCAGACTAAAGGGTTTATTTACCCTACCATTACGTACGAGACAGAGTTGAGATTGTCTCGCCTCGAAAAGATGTTTAAGTGAAATATTGTTTTGGGAAGTGTATCTACGAGATCTGACGAACAAATACGCGAATTGATGTCATAAACACTATATTTTACAAAATTAGGGTACATCAATCTTATCCCGTTGAAAATACTCTCCATTTGTAGCAAGGCACTTGTCCCACCTCTGTGTCCATTGTTGAAAATATCCTTGGAAGGCTTCAGAAGTCATACTTTTCAGGTGCCTTGTCGTTTCACGTTTTATCGTCTCTCCAAATCATCTCAGTGTCCTGCCACATAATAATATTACATTTCGGATACAAAAAGAAAACACAGGGAGCTAAATCTGATGAGTAGGGAGGATGTTCTAGCGTTGTGATCGAATTAACGGGTCAGAAACAAGCGCCGTCTTGGCCTTGCCTTATTTTTGCAGTCTTCACGACCCTCACGGAAACGCTTGATCCACGTGAAAAGAGCTGTTTTCTTTAGTGCATTACAGTATTTCCATAAACAGCACTGAACATTTTGTGAATTCCCTGAGTTTTTTCCCAGTTTCATCGTCGACACGAGAAATAACAGAACATCACAAAACCAATGTCACCTCTAGCTGTACTCTCGCGTCGATGGCGGTTACTGCCGCTCCAGTGGGTTCCCAACAGAGCAGAATGGCATAATTTCAACTCAAGATCACCTTACTAGTTCAGTTCGCGTAGGCTATTTGTTGTACAGACCATTATTTCTGTTTGAAGAGCTCTGTCTCGTCTCGTTTCGTGGGTAACCATTTCTAATCACCGTTAAAGTGGTATCGGGATTTCCCGCGTAAGCAGAGGCTGATATGTATTGTGCTCACCATATTATCCCTTGTGCATAATAAGATATCGATAGTTTGTATACATATATTCACACCACATAGATCATCTTCGATATGTTCCAAATGGGAACGGTCCATTAGCTACCTTTATGTGAAAAAAATCTAAAAATAAGGTTACATTAGAGCGTCGATTATCCGAAGTAATTGGGGGACATGGGTGTTCGGAAAACTGTTTTGTTCGGATAATCGAACTGTACATGTTTATTTGCCATGCGTGGAGCGGCACGCCTCAACTCTAAGCTGGCGCAGCTGTTGCCGTGAACAGCTTTGATACTGCCGCTACTTCTACAGCCAGTGCCAAACAGACAGAAATGTGCTGATTGTTGAAACACAGCGACTGGCGGCTTGGCCGGTCAGCAGCGCCTTATGAAGGCCCCATTAGAAGCAATGTTCCGCCAGCGGTGGCTCAGTGCGGCGACTACTGTGGGAAACTTGGTTTGGGAGTGAAGGGGATGATGGACGGTAGGGTGGGAGAGTAACAGGTGCGAGCGAGTACACAGTTCGGTTAAGCGGTCGTTCGGTTGACCGAAGCTCTACTGTACTTACGAGCAGGCCGATAGCCAGCCCAAAAATGTACGGGGGGACGGTAGAAGTTAGGGGGAGCGATCCAACCATATTATATTTTAGTTCATCACAATATTATAGTTCATTTGCAAGCATACCGTGAAAATTTTAGGGGTCCAGTAAAAATTTAGGGGGGTGGCCCCTTAGATCCCCCATGGATACTGGCCTGCTTATGAGACAAGAGTTGAAACTGTCATGAAAATATGTCTCGTCTCGAAAAGTATATTTTTTTCTATTGCAAGAGATTTGTGTCGTCTCGTCTCATGGGCAGTTCTGGAAAAGTTTTTAAAAAATGAAAAATTACAAAAATGAAAAAGTACAAATTCAAAAAAGCGAAATTACAAATTCACGAATTAATAAACTCTGGTCTGATTCAGGAGCTGCGATGGCTCAGTATTAGAGCGTTCAACTCTGGTGCATAGGGTCTTTGGTTCGATCCCATCTCGCGTCAAGTGAGCTTTGTAGTCAACAAACACCATGTGCGTGGGCTTTCTCCGGGTTATCTCGTTTCCTCCCATTTTCTTCATACCTTCATTTCATTGATTTCTTATGATCACCGTCTCCTTTAGCCTAATCGTGGGACATAAAACTTAAAGATTTCATTTATATTTTTGGTTTGATTGATTTACGTTACAATATAAATGTAATAATTCTATTCAGCTACTTATTGACTTTAAAGGGTCTACAATCCAAGGGACCCAAGTGGGAAGTAGACAGGAGAATAGGAAAGACTTTTGCCCTTGTAGTTGCTTGGGAAAAAATAGTATATGTACGATATGTTAAGCCACATTATTGCTTTTTAACCTCTAAAATTGTTGGCATTTTAAAATTACTATTCTTGAGACAGTGACGATTTTAACAACTCAAACTACTAATCTGTTTTGTTTGTCTGTGTGAAAAGGTTATTCAACTCAAAAGAAAATTATGAATAGTGGGCTGGATAAAGATTGAAGAATACATATTCAAAATTCTCTATTCAAGATTATTTTTAATCAAAAATTTAACACAAAATATCTTAGGTCTGTAATTTGGGAGTGTTATACTATACCCTGTACAAAGTATGATTTCGTCAGTAAAGAGAAAGACTTGTGTAAAGAAACCACTTGTGTAAAAAATCAAGTTTGTCAGAAAGGGCAATATGCAAGACTGTTAGCCCTCACTCTCTCTCTTTCTCTCTCCACATTTTTTCATTTATTTTCAATAACGTTTTAAAATGGATAGGTGAGAAGAGGACGCTTTCAGCCACTATCCTCGTCAAGAAGGCCAATTGGATTGGACACATCTTGCGAAGAAATTGTCTTCTTCATACCGCCATAGAAAGGAAACGAGGAATAGGAAGAAGAAGAATACAAGTGATCGATGATTTGAAGAATAGATGATAATATTGAGAGTTAAAAGAGGAAGCTCAAGATTGAGAAATGTCGAAGAAACATTTCCAGACCAAACCTAGAAAAACTCATTAATCCTAGGACCTGCCAAAAATGCAGAACAATTAATAATAATAATAATAATAATAATAATAATAATAATAATAATAATAATAATAATAATAATAATAATAATAATAATAATAATAATAATAATGTAACCTGAAAAACTCCTGCGTGGACAAACACCATGTGTGTGGATTTTCTCGGGGTTCTCCCGTTTCCTCCCACTTTATTCATTCCAACATTTCATTCATTTCTTATAATTACCTTCTCCTTTAGCCTAGTAGGCATAAGCATGGCGGGACGTAAAACAAAGATTTCATTTCATTTCAGTTTGAGAAATCCCTGCCAATTTGTAATGGTTGGCAACATTTATTGGCGTGCAATTCTTGGTACTAAAAACAAAGGAGTTCCACGTGACAGTGTTTTCGTTTTTCTTTAATTCTGTTATTGGTTGCAGGGAGGGAAGAAAGATGAAATAATGGGGGGAAAATGATAAAGAAAGAAAGAAAAAGAACGACACAAGATACTGAAACTGGCAGTTGTCGCGGCTATTTGAAATACACAGCCTCTCTCTTTCTCTCGAAACATCTTTTTAAAAGGTCACGGGCGAGAAACGATGCGAAGGAATCTAATTTTCAGCGATGTGTCGCATGATCAATCGACGATACCAACTTTCAATCCCAGAACTCGTCACCCGAATAAAAGTTTTTAAACAGATGCTGCTACAATGAGCGAAAGAATAATAATAAATAAAAAAGGAATTGGGGATTCTTATTCGAGCGTACAAATTTTGTTTACGTGCCGTCTACTGCCTGCTATACAATAGACAAAAGGCTTTAAATTAAACAGAGACGAACCTCTTTATTTTAAGTTCATTATAGCAGCTTGTAAAAAAAAAAATTAAAAAAAATCTTAATGAACGTTCACCTTTATTCACTTAAAAAAATCAGGAAATACGTAGATATCTAATTTCTTACGGGAAATTTCAACCAAATTTGATGTTAAAAGTTTTTTTTTTTTTTTTTTTTTTTTTTTTTAAATGAGCACGAATAACTGAATCAGTTAATGCAAAAATGGCTTCTGTCAAACAATTTTAGTTTTGATAAAAATAAGAATAACATTTGCAGTTTTGAAACTGTAAAATCAAAATGAACCTTTTTCTTATGTAGATAAAAGTTACATTATTCAAATGCTGTATACGAAAACCATTTTTATGCTCATTTTCATGGTTAAAAAAATGATTCCATTATGGACTGAAGCCGTTCCTGCATGTAAATTATAGAAGAAGCCCTGTATGCATGTAATTTTATTTAGTTATTATTTTTTTTGCTCTGACGAACCGAATGGGACGAAATCAATAGCTATTGTCATTAACATATAAAACAAATTTAATTCTCCATGCAGAAAGAGCTTCAGTCAAAACCCATGCTGCCTAGAATAATCGAAGTTGACATCTGTTTATAAAATGTTAGACCAATGAAGATGAATCTTTTTATGCATAGAAACATAGATGTACCCAATAGGAGTAAAAATCCAATGTTAACTCAATTTCGCCATTTGGGCGACTAAAACCCTTTTTGGATGAACTAATTCAACTAAGACGAAGAATTAATTATAGATTGGTGAAAAATCGAATTGATAATTCACGATTTGTTTGTTATTTTACATAATTGTGGAAAACAGTTGTTATCTATTCTTGAAATAATTATAAATAATAAGGAAATACAAAAATGAAGAAGCATACTTAATCATTATTACCAAGGTATTATTATTATTATTATTATTATTATTATTATTATTATTATTATTATTATTATTATTATTATTATTATTATTATTATTATTATTATTACAGAAATGGAAATGTGCACAATACTTCAATGATTATTTAACTATTATATTCTTGAGACATAACATCTAGACCTTATTCTCTATTTGAATTTACAAAAACTATTTTTCTCAAGTTATCTTTGAAATAGAAACACTGTAGGCCTTCAAGTGAGTATGTTTTTTTTTTTTTTTAATAAAATATTTATATCCAATTTTCTTATGAATGACAGAGAAAGTAATTCAGTTTTTAAAAACTTCAGAAATAAATGTACTTCAATGTCGTCGAGCTTAATATCAGGGTAGATAATTTTGATTTCCAAAAATTAATATACATAAAGAAAAATAATAAATCTGTTGTTTAAAATTTGATTTGACTATGTTTTCCGGGACCCGGACAAATCCGCCAAATGACAAATCCGCCAATTACCAAATCTGCCAATTACCAAATGCGCCAAACGCGAAAATGACCAAATGCGCCAATTGTGAAAATGGACAAATCAGCCAATGGACAAACCTGCCAATTACCAAATCTGCCAATTACCAAATCTGCCAACTACCAAATCTGCCAACTACCAAATCTGCCAATACCAAATCTGCCAAACGCAAAAATGACTAAATGCGCCAATGACGAGAATGGACAAATCTGCCAATTGACAAATCCGCCAATTACCAAATCTGCCAATTACCAAATCTGCCAAACGCGAAAATGACCAAATGCGCCAATCGTGAAAATGGACAAATCAGCCAATTGACAAATCTGCCAATTACCAAATCTGCCAATGACCAAATCTGCCAATTACCAAATCTGCCAATGACCAAATCTGCCAATTACCAAATCTGCCAATTGACAAATCTGCCAAACGGAAAACACCGAACTCTGTTTGTATTATCATCAAATAACTGGATAGTCTAGTAAAAAGCATACAGAAAGAAAGTATTTATGAATATCAAGCAAGAAACTAAAAGTAATTAATAGAAAATAATCAAATCATCGCCCAAATATTTGAGGATTTGAACGAGGTAACCATTTAAAATAACATTAAAATAACTCAGTATATGTAAAAAAAAAAAAAAAAAAAAAGTTGGTTATTTTATGAAGGCCGGAGAGACATGATGTAGAAGTTCAATAAATCGTACATGCTCTAACGCAATGAGATAATTTGTTTCTTCTTATATGTTAATTTGATGAATTTATAACTGTTAAAAATAAATATTCTTGTTATTTGCTGGAGTGATTGCCCCCTTTCTGCACTGAGGTTATGTTTTTGGGGTGCCCGACCTCTTGGACATTACACTATAGAATACTTGTTACAGTTGGCAATACTTCTTAAAATGACGTAGTTGCGAGAAATTTTTAAAACGATAGTTATTTGTTTACCTTTGACACTTGACCAACAGTTTTTGGTAGTCGCGATTACTACAAATTCTCCTAATTTCACGACTTTTAGCAGTATTGCCAACATTAACATTCATTATCACATCTCCTAAACCATGTAAAATAACAAATTGCTATTACGTGTTGTTTGCCATGACTCGATTTTGGTGTCGTTTGCCACGGTATTGTTCTCTCTAGCTTATCTTATATCACAATCGTGAAGACTTATACAAAATCGATTTATAAGCTAAGGGTTGCCAGATGGGTATATTATAATGATCACATCTATTATATTATAAACAGAATGCATACAATACGAATTGTCCCAAGCACGTTATTGGGTTACTACGCTATCGGCTGTTAACGCCACAGTTAAATTTATTCAAGGTCAGTTCAAGCACTCAATATAATAATTTGTTTGCTTAGAAACTCTACAAGTGCATTTTCAAAATTGATATTGCCTACAATTTGTTTGTGTTCGACTGTGTAGCCAACGTTAAATCTAGTCATATCATCAGGACTAACAATAAGGGGGGTATAGGAATCCCGATAAATGGGGACTCAAACCTTCTAGAGGGGGCGCGATACGCGATATATATATATATATATATATATATATATATATACGTATATATTTCATAACCTTTCTAGAGATAAAATTAAAATTAGATTTAAAAATCTGGATTTAACGATCTTTTAAACACCTTTCGTGAAAGTAGAAAAATTTAGTCTATTGGTAATACAAAAATTTAGTGACTTATGTATAGTTATTGGGGGTATTTTCAATTCCACACAATGAGCTCCCTAGTGGATGAGCGGTTAGCGTAGGGACCCAGGTTCGATTCTTGGCGGGAGCTTATTTCGTTCGGATTCCACGTTAAATTGTAGATCCACGTCTCATATAGCCTCGATACTGAACGGGACGCTAAGACTGAAAATCAAATCTGTCCCACAGAGATTATTAAAATACAAGGGTCGGCAATCCTTCCATAGCCTTTCTGAAACAAGATGGAATGTACACTAATTGGAGCGGATTTGAGTTAAGCATCCCATTCAGCAGAAGATTATGAGCCTTGGGCCTACAACTTAACATAGTTTCCGATACACATGAGTTTCCACCGGTAATCGAACCCGGGTCTCCCATACCAAAGGCGCGTACGCTATCCACATAGCCACAAGGGAGCCCTGTGCACGATTTAAGACTATAAAACCTATGGCAGAAGAAACCGGTAGGTTACATTTCTCTAAGTTACAACCATTAATTCTCTCGGACGTTTGAAGATAAAATCTAGATTATATCAATGTAAGAAATTGAATCCCGCATTTGATTCTGAACCACTCCGAGAAGAAATCAGAGAAGAACAATTTAAAAAATTGGCTTTTTGATGTAATCGTACACAAGATCGTATCTCAGGTGGATTCTCGGTGTACAGAAATGAGATATATTTACTTGACTTTTCAAGCAATTCTCAGAGTAAACACTTTGGATGACAGTGTCGCAATCAAGAAATTAATTACAATCTACTCTGATAACTTCAGTTGTAATTTTGCCAAAGAAAAACAAGTATATAAGTCAGTCTCTGTGCAGCTACTTTCTCGGATCTTCACACTAAAACTTATAAATTGATGTTATATTTGTGTTTCCTGAACTTTACAAGGCACTCAGAATTTCCTCGCGCGAAGTGGATTTTGTGGTGGACAAACACAGTGTGTCTGAGGTTTCTCGGGGTTCTTCTTCTTCCCATTTTCTTCATTACACTATTTTTCATTCATTCTTATCATTACCATCCTTTAGCTTACACGGCATAAGGGTAGGACGTAATTGAAATTGAAAACAGAAAATTATACAACAGGAGATAATATTAAAACTCCGTTAGAAGAGAAAATGCAATTATATCAATTTATTAAGTTACTGTGATATTAATGATGTTCTATGTTCATTTGTTTTGAGTTTAATGTTCTCTTTCAACAGCGACTCTAATGAGACCTCTCTCATCCCAAAGGCGAGAACATTTACCACTTGTTCCAGAGGATCAAAAACAGAGGTGCCTGGCAACCCTTCCTCTTACTCCAGATGTGAGTAAATTTTCACGATAATAAGATATGATAAGATCGGAATGCAAATACTTCGTGGCAAACAACACGAAAATCGAGTCGTGGCAAACAACACCGTAGCAAGCAACACGCCACCCAAATTGCTGTAAACGGCATTATGATCATTACATCTTTTGAAAATAATCTACGTAATTAGATGTGATTGTACTTATCTCAGCTCTTTTTCGAAACAAAGCCCTTTGCAAGAAGTCAAGTTTTGAATTCCTTGTAGCTTTTTTCTTCTGTTTGATAGAAATACATCATATGCTGACCATAGTATTCGACACTAATTTGCTTTCGATGTGCGATGCACCATCCGTCTCACTTGCGTCCTTACTGTCGTAGAGGCCTCCAAAAGTGTGGAGGATGTGTGTATTCACCAGATAAAGATTCAAATTCAACAAAAATTAGAATAACAGTAACCTTACACCCTTCACTATAATTGCAATATTATTTTGACTCACGACAATAGTTTATCCGATAAATATATTCTTCCTAACACAGTAACCTTCCCCTTCGTTTATATGCAATGAAAGATATAGCCATTTAACACACTTAAACACACTTGCACTTATACACTTTCGAGTGACGAACTCAGTACTAATCAGGAACTTTTACTCATCATACACAGTGTGAAACTACTTGAGCAACGTACAGATCTTTAAATGTGACATCTCATCTGAAACCTGTTACCTGATTGACTCGTAATAATCAATTATCTTACAGAAAACAAAGTTACACAAAAATCTAAAATCCCTTCCCTTTCCTGCTCTACCTTCGCAAATACATAGAAATAATCTAATTACATGAATATAAACATTAATTCTTATGCCTTTTCAGTAATTTATCCCACTGGCAAGAGCGGATTGGCTACCTGGCTACCCGGCAATCATTTCTTTAAACTATTTTAACGTATTAGCATTGTTCATTTTTTTTTTAAAAAAGTACTTCATTTTATACTATATTCTTCATTTGCTGTAGGCAGGGGGTGTGCCTGGGGATCCGAAAACCACTCTCCGAAATCACGACTTTTCTTAAATTTTGTCTAATTTTAGGGGCGATATTACAAATTTTAATACAATTTGTCCTCATATTGAATTTGGACACCTTCCCTCCGAAATGAATTCCTGCTCACTCACGTTCCTGGCTGTATGTAAGTATTAAACAAGTTTAATTAACATATAAGCGAACTCTATTTGGCAGGATATGGTTTGAAGGTCCAGCTCTTCGTTCCACTCTCTGGTTACCCTTCTGTATTGTACTCCTATTGCAAGTTTCTTGTTGCATTTTTTTAATGTCAACTTTACCAAATAAACCTATCCTCCCTTTAGGTTGTGAAAGAGTTCATTTATATTTTTGTCTGACTAAGTACAGTTGTACACTTTCTGCTTGAAATTTTTTGCATAGTATGGATCGTTAGGCTCAGACTGTTTGATGTCTGGGAAGTTTTCTGAATCGGAATTTGTGCAAACATGTTTTCATTACGCAATAAATGGAACATAATTATGAGAACTATCATTTTAATTTGTCTCTTCTTTACACATAAGTATTGAGCGTCGGTGAAGACTTTTTTCTCTCTTCAAAAATTTTCTGCGTTCCTGATCCGATTTAAGTTGTTTTCGAGGAGTTACAATTCTATTTCTGTAGGCAGAATAAACGATTTATATTGAGGTAAAAGAAATAAAATACATGTAAGGTGGATAATGTTAAAAGAGATTCTACTGTTTTACGTACAAAAACAAACACTTACGCACTCCAGAACTTGTAGGACTATGTTTATGATGTTTTTCTTTTCTTCTTTCTTTCTTTCTTTCTTTCTTTTCTTTTCTTTTCTTTCTTTCTTTTTTTTTTTGGTAATTAGGTATAACTTTGTTCCCGTGAATTGCAGTAGGGTGTCGAAAATCCGGATTCGTGAGCCATAATGGTCGGATTCATGGGTCAATATTTTGATGGTGGGCCAAAGTTTGCCAGTCCACCCCTGCTCTGTGATAATTAATTCTTAGTTCTGATTTCGAATCCATTACATTGTTACCTTCTTTTTCAACGCAACTTATTTCTTTCCAGTTTTTCAGTATCCTTCTGTTGAACATTTTAATTACATTTATATTTGCTAAAGCAGGGCTACCAATATATGAAAATTATTGTAAGGCGAAAGGGGAATTCCCATTTTGCCTTATGATAACAAGTCATTAAGTACCAATTTTTGGTTGACGTTTCCTGTGATAAGAATCATAAAGCAAAACGGGAGTGAAGACACGATTGGGATCACTTCCCCATCAACTACTTGTATCGCCAGGATTTCTTTTGTGTGTGTGTGTGTGTGTGTGTGTGTGTTTACGTATCTAGTTGTGTGATATTTTGTATGTTTATTAATACAATCTTAAATTCAAAATTTTCAGTCATTAAGAAATTAAGTAAGTAGATACTATAATTTTAAATAACATTATATGTAGTAGCCAAACTATATTTTGGATTTCAAGTACAAACATTAAACTATTCTTCACCTCTATCGATCAATATTAAGAAATTCGCAAAGAAGGTCCATTCTGAGCTTCCGTTACATTTCACAAAATATTTTTTACTGTAAAACAATCAAAATTAAAATCTTCTTTATGTGGTCACATACCAAATAAAATTACAAAAGTTTACAATTATTATTGGAAATTGATGCTGTTACCCATTTCGAACATTTCTTTTTAAGCACATAGTTTCAAACATATTAAAATTTCATTTCTTCTAGATAGTATGAAACGTATACATTGTGAATTTTCATAACTGTTCTCAAGGTGGATTTGTGTACAGCCAGAGGCAGTTTTGTAAGTACAACAAAAAGTCCAAAATAAGCCTCTTGAAAACAGCTTTTATTTGTAAAAGAATAGAGAATGATCACTTTTTGCTGTTGCAATAATCTGTGCAACCAGCTTGATAAAAATTCAACGTAGCATAACAACAGCTGTTTCTCTTATTTGCAAAAAAGAAAAAAGAAAAAAAAGAAAAAAAGAAAAAAGAAAAGAAAAGAAAAAGGAAAGCTCGATAAGGTGAGTGTAGGGGCGCCGAAGTCTATAGCTACGGTTCTGTTTTGTCATTCCCCTTCTAAACATTTGTCTAGTTTACTGACACTCACTGGCATCTCTGGCATGTAAAATTTGGGGGGGGGGGACATCGAAGAAAGTGATTAAAATGGTGCTACCTGGCCCAACATATTTAATATTTTGTACTTCAAAATATTGGGGGGACGCCCCCGCCAGAGACGCCTATGCTGACACTTATCGATAAGACTGTGATATTCCTCATTGTTGTAAAAAAAATATATAGAAAATTTTTCGAACATTTAACTTTCCCCTTCACCGGACGCAAATTCTTATTAATTAATACACTGAAAAAAGTCCGTTATCCGGACAGCGATACATTGTACAAATATACGGAATCATTATGTTTACTAGAGAAATCTGCACGGAACATACGTTATCCGTATGCTTCAGACTTTCCCCGCTTAGATGTTACATCATGCCGTTGCAGGATGTATGACATCTAACAGTCTTCCATATATCACATACGTATACGTATGTTACATACGCCAGCTGTATGTTACATGCGTATATCTGTATGTGACATCCTGATCACTTCTTACGTTCGTACAGAAAGTGGGTTTATTCGAAACATTTATACGGAAAGTATGTTTTAGTTATAATTTTTTAGGTATACGTTTTTTAGTTGTACCTTAAGTCCAAAAACTACAGGATTTACACATGTAACCTACGTTTTTACGTACGCCACATACATTTTTTCTGAGTGTATAACTTCACAATACGCCCTATGTCCGCCTCTCATGTTAGTGTATAAGATATAAGAAATTTACAGCATTCAATGTAAGGTCTACTGAAAACATTTTGAAACAGCAAGCAGACACTTTTGATCGATATAAACCAACTTTTAAATTGAAAAATGATTGATTCAAATCACTGGACCAAACCACATGTTCAAATTAGATATAACAAATTTGGTGTTTTTTTTTTTTTTTGTTAAAAAAAATAATTTAGTTAACTGTAAACAAATTAATTTAAGTTGTTGGCCAATGCAATGATTGTTAGTGAATACTCTGAACGCATCGTTGGATGACTAACAATTAATGAAAATATAATGAAACTAATTGTAGATCTGAAGTGAAGTGATTCAATAAAAGCATATAGATATAATTATATACTACTAAAATTATCCCTCAACAATATCTTAAAATTCAGTTAAATTGGGAATAATATTAACAAGTGTGCTGTCCATCGGCGATTAGGTGCGTGGTGGTTATTGCTGCTATCACTTTTTTTAGCTTTACACTATAACCTAATTACATGCCCCCTTTATATTAGTAGTGTTTTGTCCCCCTTTTTAGTGTTCATACCCAATTGGCGTACTATTGTATTCCAAGTGAATGGATCTGTGTTTTTGCGCAACTACAATCGATCACGGAAAGTAAGATAAATTTAACGCTTTATTAAAATTGTTATAGTTATTTAGTATACTAAATATTGATTTTTTCTAAAAACAGAGGTTTGCACGTATATGTTATATGGGAACAACATATAATAAAATGTAGGGTTGTTACAAATGATTGGAGCTGTTTCATGAATTTGGCGTAGCTATGATATTTGGCATTTTATCACGAAGCTTTACCATAATATAGACCTTACTTTATTTAATTTCGAACTTATAGTAGTCAAATTCGGTCCAAACATTAGCCATTCACAACTCTCTATCCTACAATTCAACTCAGATTAGGTTATTTTCAAACAAAGGTAAACTATTCTGAACTACTAGTTCGTTTAAATTTAACTATATGTTGGTACAAACATCTAACTGCTTAATTAAATGGATTGAGAACTACCCAATCTTGGTTCAGATTTTTTCTTTCAAATGATTAAACTGTTAACTCATTAAAGACACTTTGAACCAAATCCATTCGTTCATTTAAATTTATTTTTTTACTACATTTGTTTCACAACTTATGAACCAATCAGTTTGAAGCAATCTAAGTCGAAAGAGTTTCCATACTGGTTCAGAAAATAAACAGGTTTGTTTTATTTTAACTTTTCATTTCTCTCAGTGTAAAGATCCCGTCGAATTGTATGTCTTTAATACTCCTAGTTCTTATATCCATTACATAAGGCATATTTCACTGTAATAAAGCGTGGTTATAAGAAATTAAGGAGAAAGTAAAAAGAAAAATGTAAACAAACTTGTATGTTATACGAAACTGAAAACAATTAAATATCAATTAATTTCGAAGCTCTAGTAGTTAAAATATCACTAAAATAACACACTATTAAGTAGGAAGTTGCGTCTATATCAATTCTCCTGACAGTGATGGACATGCTACTTACAAACATAGTAAAACGATATAACTTGAGTTGATTTTGAGTTTAACGTCCCTTTCAACAGCGAGGCTATATGAGATGAGACCTACTGATTAACGTGGAATCCGAACCACATGACTCCCACCGGGAAGCGAACCCGGGTCCTTCACGCCAAAGACACGTACGCTAACCGTTTAGTGACAAAGGAGCTCAGTAAAACTATTGAGTTGTTCATGAAAGAATTTTTTTTAAGTGTCAGGTATTCATTGTTATTTAATATTTTGTGGTAATATACTTTAAGTTAACGTTTATCTGGGAAAGATTGATAGTAATCATACCACAAAGGTTGAAAAATGCTTTAATGGAATACTACAAGTTAACATGAACTATTATGAGTGTATTCCTATTTCCTGCAAATGAGTGTCATTTCAATTTTGATGTTAGATATGTTCTGTTTTGAACCTACATAAGCCATTAAAGTAAGTGTTGGTACAGTCCCCATCATGACGAGATATAATAAAATGTTGAAAAATATTCAACATAGCTGACTGATACCCTGGATTGAGCTAGAACTTTTATGACTGGAAAGCAAGCACACTAAAACGAGCGGTACAATGATTCTTCTATTTAGACTTAGTATGTGAGCATTAATAGAGAAATAGGATTATTAGGTCTATTAAATTTAAATATGTGTACAATCTGAGGTTTGAAATAATACACAAAGAAAGAAACATTAGGCTATGTATTGTGGTTTATCACATTTTCTTTTTCACGAGTAAAGTCACGTGGAAAAAATAGTGACTTTCTGAACCCATTTTGCTACAACTTCTTGTAAGATTGAAAAGGTACTTAAAATAACAAGCAGCAGGTGGTCGAAATAGCAAAAAAACTTTCCACCGAATTTCGATACTCAAACGCAATTTTTTGCTCAGTTTTATCAGGCAGATATCGAGATAGTATCTTGTTGAAGGTCAGGATTACTACTTTTTATCTTAAATATACCTACTAGGTACCTCTAGCCTCTGTGCTGGTGATGATTTCTTCTAAAAGTATTGTATGGATAGCGTGGGACCAGGGGTGTAGCCAAGAGAGGGGGGCATCGGTGCCAGCCCCCCCGCCAAATGGTTTCCTGGCTCCCCCAAATGACCAGCTTTTAAAACATCATAGTAAAATTATCTCGCTTTATTCATTTAAAAGTAACAAAGTTTATTGACAATTAATAATTTACGGTAAAATAATATGGAAAAATATTGTTTTTCCATACCGATCGAAAAATAGTATAGTATCTCTACCTTATACCGATCGAAAAATAGGATACTTTTTTTGTGACAGCACATTACACAATTTACTGCGATTTATATTTGACAGTTTGAAGACAAACGTTTTAACAAGGTACTACAAATACAGCCATAAAACAAAGGTACTAAACTGATTTGTAAGTACAGCATATTTTTATATGTTTTAACAAGTGTTTTAAAAGACATAGAGGATAGAAAATTTGGTGAGAAACAATGCTTTGATTCAATTTGGATTTCATTCGCTCTCTCTTTAATTTCTACTCAGTGTAATAAAGTAATTATTTTTTTAAGTCACGAATATTAAATAAATATTTTTGTCAGGAAACCGTAAAGGAATTAAGTGAAATTTCAAAGAAAATCAATCTTGTGTAGATAGGTTCTGTATACAAGGTCTTAAATTTAAATATAAAGGCAACCAAGAAATGTTTCGTTGCTTTCTCACCCACCACCTTCGAACATCGATATGTCACCTAACCTGGAAGATCAAAAATAGTCATCGACGACCTTCTGAAAACGTTCTGGAAGGCCATGGAATCCATCGCGGTAGAACTTGATGGGCCGTGAAACGAAGAAGGTATCAGGTGCATTTTAGATTTTTACTAGGGATTTGAACTGGCGTCTTCTAAGGTGATTGTCCAAAGAATGAAAATGGTGATAATCGGACGGTGCAATACCCGGGGAATATAGTGGTTGCAATATTGTTTCCCATTCAAGGCGGAGAATGGTGTCCTGAGTCATCCTAACCACGTGGGACTTACCGTTGTCCCGTAAACGAGGACCCATTTGCAATTCAGAAGTGATGGCTCCAGAGTTTTGAGTTTTTCTTGAGCACAACTCAACTGCTGATACTACACAGTTGCATTGATACTCTGACCAGCTGGTAGCATTTCCCGATGCACGATGCGCCAAACACACAGAAGGACCTTCTTCTGGTACAGTGCTGGTTTTGGTTGTTTTTAAATCGGTTCATGGGGTGCTAACCAATGATGGCGGTGCCGTAGAGCTTCGTATAGGACCCTCTTTTTATCACATGTCAACGCCCTCTTCAGAAATGGCTCCGAAATAGTAAATAAACACAGGCGACTGCCGCATTGTCTTCTGGCCCGGAGTCAAAACATGTGAGACCCAACGGCCCAACTTGTAGTGCTTCCCAAGTTATTGGATGTGCTGCCGAATGGTTTCTCCACACACTGAATTGTAGTCCCAGTTCCTCTTTGTACATGTGTTGGTCTTCTGGCATGTGGTGTTTTCGGGTGTTTCGTCATCGTCCTTAAACTTGTTAAGCCATCGTCCTTAAACTCGTTCAGCATACATGCTCTTATGACGCTCTATGGATGTCCCATGTTCCCTGTGTCTTTATGCAAGTTCACTGTGTATCTGAATTGCCACAGCCAGGTAGTATGTTGGATATACCACACCAACAACTGACGTTCGCATTATCTCCACTCGCATTCAACTCATGGTGTGAGGTCCAATTGAACACAGACCTCCAGGAAAAGTAACAGAACTTTCTTGGTTACCTTTATAGTTATGCACAAAAGTATAGCGTTTGGTCCCGGGCAGTATTTCTTGATTAAGCATAATAAAAACTATCTTGAATATAATTTATGGATAATAATAATAATAATAATAATAATAATAATAATAATAATAATAATAATAATAATAATAATAATAATAATAATAATAATAATAAGCTAAAATAGTGTTTTCAGTTTTCCAGAAGGAAACCAAAATTTTCCTTTCTTTCAGGCCTCAAAAACACCAGCAGCAACGCATTCTTTTTGGCTTTGTACATTGTAGCTGGCCCCCCCTTAAAAACGACGGGCCCCTCCTACACAAACCTGCTGGCTACACCCCTGCGTGGGACAAAACAAACTATCAGAAAGCTGCACTTGGACATTATTTGGTGGAGTGTTCTTCACAAGAGTGAAATGTAATTTATCTTTGCTTCTGGGAACATTTTTATTCATATTCGACCGGAGAGAACAAAGTGCCCGAAAGTATATCTGGAAGTAACATTGCTGTTGGTTGCCCTAACCTTCCTTCTTTCCCTTCTCTTGCTTTCTCTCTCTTTTATAAATAGCGTGACATTTTCAGTTTGGCGAGAATTGGTCACACCCTATTAAAAGTCATGTTATACTTCTCTTTTTAATATCAGAACATGAGCAATTCTAAAGGTGTGACTTCATCTTTATAACCATCTCGACCTCTGTGTGTGTGTGGGGGGGGGGGGAGGGACTAATATGCAAATACTAAATTTAATGTTAAATTCGTAGTCGAAAGACATCATGTTCGATTGGATTGGGTTTCAATTTAGCGACCTCTTAAACAGCGAGGCTATATGAGAAGTGGGATCCAAACTGCATGAGCTCCTGCCGAGAATCGAACAGGATGTCCCGTGCCAGAGAAGTGTACGCTGACCATATAGCCACGGAGGAGCTCTCATCATTTGCGAATTCTGATTAGGGGTATTGGATTTAAATAGCTTTTTCTCTATGTACTGAAAATTAATTATGAATTTTAATTAGGAGATAATATCTTGTTTTGTGCAATAGAAAATATTAATTTAGCCGAAATCATGTATTGTATAGAAAGACTGAAACTAAATTGGAATGATGATTTCTGGTGAGTCTACCAGCAAACCTCAGCAACGATCCGCGAGGACAACACAAGAACAGGTTTTCTCTTCTGAAAACAATAAAACCAGAACGGGTAGAAGGCCTGGAAAGGGCAAGAGACCACCTGCTGCTCGAAAACTCTTTCATTTGAGCCGTTTTTACGCGCCGTATTTACGCTCGAAGTTAAAAGCAGACAGACTTTTCCAGCGTATAAAAATTCGTTACGTAAACTTACGCCAGGTCCCATACACTAACGTATTGACAGCTGCTAACAAGACTAGCGTATGAAATTTTATGATTACGACCGAAAAATACGTCAATGTATGGCTGACTTAAATGTACAATTCGCATTTCTGAGCAGCTGTCAGTCTCTTAACTCGCCCCAACTGAGACAATATTCTCTGTAATTATCTTTTGATTCTAATTGTACTGAATGAAACATAACAGAGACACGGACACAGAAAGATCGAGGACAGTTAAAATCACAGAGAATCTCCACTGCGGATGAAACCTCGAACCCATACACCAAAAACCCACCCATCAGCCACTATACCAGCTTAATTTCCTTTAATTAGTTGCAACCGCGACACCCGACTGTGTAGTCATCTTTTTTGGTTGCAATTCAACTTAAGCATACACGTTAGTGACAAACAGAAATGTAACGGACAGTGCAAATCACAAAGTATATCTTACCAGGAATCAAGGCCGGGACCCCTTATACAAAATGCTCACGTACTAGCGACTAGATTAACGCGAAGGCTGAAAGGGAGGGTTTATAGATATTGTAGATAAATGTGCAAAAAGGACTTTCAGAAGATTACAATATTAGTTTAGGACCATTTTAACTCTTATACACTCCGATGATTACAATATTTGCTTTAGGCCATTTTAACTCTTATACCCTTTGATGTCTGCCCCCATTCAAGATAAGTACATAGAATAAGAATTCATTCATCTATACTAAAGCTTGCTCAAAAGAAGAAGGGAAACTTGGTGTTCATGATTGCATCACTTGCTCGCACCAGACATATGTTATAAAGGCTGTAAAAAAACGCATAATACTCATGTTAATATCACCTTCCAGCACAAATACAAACTGCTATTTGAGCAGGTATGTAGTCTTAAAGTAGCTAGGTGGTGGCCGTAGGAAATGCTGTCATAATCATATGTCTGTCAGAATCGCATGCTAGGGCTATGTTTGATGAACCAAGGGTAGGTTATAAAACGAGGGTAGAAGGTGTACAGTGACTAGAATATACCTGATTCATGTTAAGAAAACGTGTTATCCTCCTCGAAGATGAAATCGCAAAAAGTTGTTCAAATATTTATAAAGATGACAATTGAGGATGAAAGCACCCATAGCGGAACAACAGATGAGTGAGATATGTAGCTTAATGCCCTATAGTAAAATTTTGGTATTCATCCTATATGCGAAATTCATACACACTCAATAGTCGTCATTGTGTTAAAGGGTAAAACGACAATATTATCGAAATATCAGCGTCCTCCATGTGCCTAGTCAATGACGAAGATCCTGTAAGCGATGAACAGATGGAGAAAAAATCGTAGGAAAAGAACATAAACCTGCGATTCAATAGTAGATTGGTTACTGTTCGTGCGTTCACATGGGGCCACACATGTTCCAATGAAGTTGGTAGTGATCGTCCTATCAATTATGGTTATCCGCACGTGTCTTACTTACGACTTACAGCGAATAACTATATACATCATTACCCACGAGAATGGTCTATAAATAAATACGTAAAATAGTGGTAAAATTCAGAGAAATATTTTAGTTTACTTTTAATAATTCAAGTAATAAATTATTTTCTGTAGAAAGGAAATAAATATATCTGGAAGAATCATCTGTTTTTGCTTCAAAGATGAAAAGAATTGAATATTAAGTATATGTATACAGTTACTGTAAGCAATAATGAAAGTGTTGTTTAATTTTGTATAGGTGAAAATTCTTTGCATCTCCTTAGCATGCACAACGATATATTCAATGAATATTTCTAACGTTAAATAAACCACCTGTAGACCTTGTAAACAAATTTTATATTTAACTCAATTGTCATGACAAGGTACAGCACTTTCTAGTAAAAGCACTGTATAAAATGTAAAGTTTCAATACTATAACAGTATCTTCACCAGACTTAACACACTTATCTAGAATGTTATTTCTACTCTTTCTACATCTCGTGGTGTAGCTCAAGGTTGTGGTTGCAATGAGGTACCTAAAAGAACACCAAAAGCGATTCTACTAATGTAATGTCGCATTGCCCTTCTTCCTAAGATGCCTCTATTGATACATAATGGGTTGTAAAAACTTTATCAAGAGCGTGGTATGTATAAGCTTTAATGTATGACATTTTAACGAACATTTCTAAGACATTATAATATTTATATATGCCATTAAATTGTATCATTGTGACTCTATATTACGTTTGCAATTGTAAAAAAGACACAGTACATTTTTTCCTCAAAGAAAGTGACTGAATGAGAAATGGAAGAAGAATACATGTTGATTTCGAAGTTATGACTACCTACTTTATAAATTTATAGTTTACAACTATTCTCAAGTTATCGAAATGAATAATGAAAAATATATAACTAGTTAGTAAATCAAAGAAATATGAGTCGAAATGTTAAGTTTTGTATAAATAAATTTATAAGTACAGAAAAGGGAACATGTCATACACATAGTTATTTTAGAGAACCTAACCTATTCATTGAAAACCACAAAGTAAAAATTGTATGTAAGAGAATAACACTTACACAAATAATAAGAGAATATATATACTTTATATATGCTGTATTATAAGTAGGCAATTTGTGATACTTTTATTGAAGTTATAGTATTTGTTCCAAAGGATCAATCTAAATATGCCCATGAATATATTATAATGAAAGAAATACAAGAGAATATGAAGATAAATATGTGAGTAATGTGTTGGCTTATCGTATACTATTTATTCTTAAAAAGAATCTAAATGTATGTCGAGGAAATATCTTGTAAAGGACAAACTGCGTTTCTTTACTAATATGACCGCAAACGGGGTAACCGTGGCTAATATTGTGGAAAAACGGTCTTTAGGGAGCCAGTTTATTTCTTTTCTTTGTTTATTTTGTTTATTCCGTTATGAGTATTTCAAGTTTGAAGTTACCGACGAAGTGCCTGTAGTGCATTATCATGTAAGAAGCCCACTATGAGAGGGATACACTTTACACAAAAGCTCTTTCAATTTTCAAATTTAAAAATAGTAGAAGAAATAATAAAGAAAAAGGACTTGAACCATATAAATATTGTTACTTGACTCTTTCAACAAAAGCGAAGTTGCAACTGTGCTGACGACCTTTACGGGGATGGAGATTTCACAAGTTTGGTTGGACCTCGCATAGAATTTGTGTGAAAGACCATGAAATCTACGAGCAGCCCTGTCTATGGCTGACCTAATTCATTAAGCGGATGTCTGCTTCTTTTTTACATTTTCGAAATAAACCAATATATGTATTTCTTATTATAAGTAGAAAAATGCAGTCGGTAAAAGTTAATAATAAAAAGTCTTCAACAAGAAGTTATAATCTTTAACAGAAAATGGATAACGAAATTAAGAAGAAACGCAATTATTTTAGCAATAATAACATCGTTAATAAGTAGGCAGTAGTTAGTATAATCATGACTTGTTTGCAAACACGTATCTTGAGATCTCTTTTGAGTACTCTATTTAGAACGTTTAGAATATTTAGTTTTTTTTTTATATAATTTATTAAGAGTCAGGTTTGCGGGGTTCTTAGATTGTAGGAACTTTGCCCATATTACAAGTAACTTTTGTCCTCTTGACCTGATTTACAGTCGTGAATTTTAAAACCGAAAACAGAAAAAATCTTTTACAACTATAAATTTTGGTATTTATTTTCTGTACGATCTTGTGCTTGGTGAGAAATTCTAGTTTGTAATTGTGAAAGTTGTGAATATTTGAAAGAATGTGATGAAATATTTATCATAGCCTTGTAAAATATAAAGTAAATATTTTAAGTAAACACTTTTGTAATTTTCTTTAAAAAGATTCTAAAGTGACGGCTTATATTTTGATGCCCCTATTTAAATTACCCGTCCCGAAAACAGGTTCGTATTCATTTTAACCAATTTGAAAATACTTATTACCAAGACTTTTTAATTAACTTGATTGTTGTTACCTACGATTACAACTAGCATGTTCGAAAAAGTGTATGTGTCACCTTACGAAAAGCCAAGGAAACTGCTAGTTCGCTACTGCCAGGATAATGAATGAAAGCTGTCACTGATTATTGGCAACGAAAGATACAGTTGTTAGTGCAGCATATTATTTTTTTATAAACTAAACTTGTATTCGAGCATCTCATTTTATTTGGTTCGATGTGATTTATCGATTAATACATATATAATGTGTTTGACAATATTATTTTTAAAGGAAGAAAATCAATCAACAGTGTGGACTATATCTCATTAACTGAGTAAGGTAGTCTTATAAATGGTGTAATAAAGATCTTAATGATAGCGGCGACGACTTCTGTATAATTTTGGGGAGGCATTGAAATATGTGTATATCCTTGTCACAAATTCGAATAAAGATATCTACATTCAGGGAGGCCAATCTCCAAGATCAGTGTGCATGGTTAATGACGATTTAATTCAATTTCACTTTTATATCAGTAAGTAGCTGTAACAGAGCATCAATGTTCATATCTACGAATACGATATTTTACTACATGTTCTAGAAAAGTTTACATGGGTTTTTACACGCATGTATAACATTTTGTTTACCTCAATATTATCAATGGAATGATATATGTCTCGTCATTGGAAGACTGTTAGAACTACGCGTTTCATTCTTGGAAATATGTGTGTCAATGTTAAGAGAAATCAAGTAACAAAAGGTACAATTCGATTGTTAACAGTTAATATTTTTCACTTTAGAAATCTGTAATCAGGATCACAAAATTATTACAAAATCACTAAGCATACAAGTTACAAAATACCAGTTACTAATGTGTATTTACTAATAGATGCGAAGTGAACTCAATTATACTAATTTTCCTTTTATATGAACTAATCTTGGATCATATTCAATCCACATTAAACGTATTAACTACATAAAGAGAAACTTACTCTGAAAATTATTTTTTGGCTATCGAATAATTACAACAAACATTAGTCTTTTCGGGTTCGATTCCTAGTAAGAGGGCATTAAAATTCAAACGCGTTACGTCACGTCTCATATAACCTATGTACAGCAATGGGATACTAAACTCCAACAACCAACATCAGTAAACATTCATTTTGAAACATAATTGCGAATTAATTAAAGTAAGACACATCAAAATTAAATACCCTTTTCCGCTTTCTTTCATAAATAATTCTTCTTCTTTTTCGTAATATTGTGGGATGATGATTGAAAAATACATCTAAAATAAAATGATAGTTCGGTGACTTATCTGTTGGCAGATTTGTCCATTGGCAGATTTGGTAATTGGCGGATTTGGTAATTGGCGGATTTGGTAATTGGCGGATTTGTCAATTGGCAGATTTGTCCATTGGCAGATTTGTCCATTGGCAGATCTGTCCATTCTCACGATTGGCGCATTTGGTCATTTTCGCGTTTGGCGCATTTGGTAATTGGCAGATTTGTCAATTGGCAGATTTGGTAATTGGCTGATTTGTCCATTTTCACAATTGGCGCATTTGGTCATTTTCGCGTTTGGCGCATTTGGTAATTGGCAGATTTGGTAATTGGCAGATTTGTCCATTTTCACAATTGGCGCATTTGGTCATTTTCGCGTTTGGCACATTTGGTAATTGGCAGATTTGGTAATTGGCAGATTTGTCAATTGGCAGATTTGTCCATTGGCGGATTTGTCCATTGGCAGATTTGTCCATTTTCACGATTGGCGCATTTGGTCATTGGCAGATTTGTCCTAGGCCCTGTTTTCCAAGTAAAAGAAATAAGGACACAATATTACATAGGTCTTACATGTGTTTACATTATTACGTACATATGTGTCATCTGGCATATGTAGTAAAAAGACATAGTAATGAGATATTTGCGTAATGAGATATTAGTTAAAAATAGTTATACCAAATTCATTTAACATCTTTCTATCGTCAATGGAAAATATGAATAACGCATTCATCACTTAAAGAAATGACTGTGTTAATTGATTGTAGACTTTATTATCATTTTAAATTAACGCTATGAATAAAAAATACTTGTAAAGTGAGGAATAAATCATTAAAACAAAACTTCTATGTGTATTCATAGGTAAATTAATATCATATGTGAGGAAATGCATGCGATATGAAAGTGTAGAATAATATTGAAATATATTTATGACTAATGTCTTTAAGCACACTGAAACACACAAGAAATTTTTAAAATGGGTGTAAATCAACACTAACATCTTTCCTGTTATTTAAATTTAATTATAACCAAATTTATCTAAATTTTACGCATTAATATGGATTACGTTATACACTAATTTACATACGTTTATTTCTTTATACTATTGTTACAGTGATATATAGTATTCTAAATAAAAATCATCAAAAATACATTGCAATGTATTTGAATACATTATTTACGTATATACTTTTGCTCCACCATAACTCGAATTACATGTAACAATCAAAATATATAGCCACATGTTAATGAATATTATTTCTGGTATATTTATAAATCCTTCAATTAATAAGTTGAATTCAAATGAACATATTAATAGTGTATTAATAATTTTCAGAAGTATTTATTCATCAAAATGTACTTGATTTAATGTGTTTAGAATGGAAATTGAAAAAGAGAATCACACATTAATTTCATGCAGTGGTGTACGCAGAACTTTGTCAAGGAGTGGGTTCAAGCACTCAATTTTATTTCCTTTTAGAGCAAGTGAATTTTGTATATATATATATATATAAGGTAGGTGCAGGTAAATACGCCATGTTAAAGGTTTTGGATTTTTTTATGGCTTAATTTTCATGAAACACAAAGAATAACGCATGAGCGTTATAGAGTAGCCTTTTCCGCGTTTATAAAAAAAAATGTGGCAATGATGCGACTCACTTCTATTTTGTACTCAAGGTAAAAGAAAAAAGTATTACAAATTGGCGTATTTACCAACAAGTGCAGGTAATTACGTCAAGTCTAGGATACTACTAGAAACATGTAATAAATCTTTCGATTGCTTACATCGTCTGTATTATATGAACTCAAATATTACTTCACAACATGGCTGAAGAAAAAAATAAAAGAATAACCAAAATGTAACATGAAGATAAAAAGATAAAATGTTAAAACGATAATCTCCAAAGTTGAAATGAAGTTCCAAACTGAAAAGTTTTAGTGCATAAGAAGATAAACAAACAGTGTCACTGTACAGTGACTTAAAAAGACTATACCGATATTACATGGAACATGTGGGACAAATGAAAACATCTTTGTCTTCTGCAGTCAGTCCTGCACAAGCCCTGATGTATTTCGCTGCACCATACTTGGTATTGATTTAGTAGCCATGGAATCACAAACACTGAAATTATACGTACAAAACAAAGTGTTCCTAGACGGACACGAAATAAGGCATAAATTGCTGTAAACAATCGGCAATGTTCTGAGTTAGCACAGTACTAATAACGGATTCTTACCTCTATTGAAATAATAACGTCCTTCCACGGAACCTTTCCGAAGCAAACAACACTGCACGGCGTGACTTTCTCAACGGTGTCTTTCGGATTATTAGTCAAATTGGGCTTGTCACATATTGGAGGTGCATTCTAGCGGATTTAATTGGAAACGTCCCAGCACTAAGCACTTGCCGTATTTAGCTGCACTGGCGTATATACCTGCAGTTATCTTATATAAATCTTTTTCTTGCCTAAATCGTGTAGATTATAAATCGAAATGAGATGTTTGATGCTTTAAACACTTGTGACGAAAAAATTCCTAATTACCTTTCTTTCTGAATTATAAATCTTATAATATGCCGAAAAACACTTTGAAACTATGAGATTATGTAGCACAAATACAATATATAGATTTAGATATAACAAAATTAGAAAATTTTAGAGAATTCACAAATTCTAAATAATTTTCCCCTATAAATTTATGTAGGGGCCTAACACATAAATCTTAAATGTGTTGTGGATTGCGTATATAGTGTTACTCACAATCTATCAGGTAACCAAGAAAGTTTGTGCGATTTTTGAGAACAGTTACGTTTGTCGCGTTGATGTGGTCAAATTGATTTTGATGGTGTCATAGTTTACACTCCTTTCAAACTTTATTCAGTAGATAGTTGTTCACCCTAGGATGATATGGAAGCTAAGCAAGTGGGTTCCTCATGTTCTGTCCGAGAGAAACAAGTTTCAACAGTTGAACACCAGATTTTCGTCGCTATCGCGCCATAATAAGGCCTCTTCCTTGACCAAATCTTGACATATGAATAAAAAAATTGATCGTGTATGATAACCGGAAGAGGAAACATCATTAGTCGACTTCTGGTTCGGTCTGATTGGTCGCTAAACCGTACATTCACAAAAAGAAGATAATGTTCTGTGTTTGGTGGACCAGGGCTGGTATTGTCCACTATGAATATCTAGAAAGCGGAAAAACCATAACAGCCGAGGTGTAGTCGTCACAATCGCAAAGAGTTTCAGCTGCACTGCTCCAAAAGCAGCCAACACTGGTCAACAGAAGAGAAATTCTTCTCCTCCACGATCTTACTAAATCTCATATGGCAAACGCGACCAAACAGATGATGATGAGGGATGGACTGGGAAGTTCTGTTTCATCCACCCTATTCCCAGGACGTTGCCTCATCGGACTATTACCTGTTTTTGGCCATATATATCCACCTGCGGGAACAACAAGTCACGGTGACGGTGACGGTGTCACAAAAGCTGTATCACAATTTTTGGACTCCAGAAAAAGTGGATGTTTTCAAAAAGGGTATTTATAAGCTTGTCTCTCGTTGGGAACATCTCATTGAAGCCAATGGTGGTTATTTCGAAGAATAAAATGGGTGTTTTAAGATTTTTTGTAGGCCGTGTTTGATAACGAAAACTGCACGAACTTCCTAGGTTATCTGATAATACGTTTTTGCTTTATAATAAAAATTCTACACTTATTCTGTACGTAATGTGTTTCCTATGTACTGTTGATGTTTTATTTTTATCCATCCCATATAACACGTATAAAAAACTTAATCAAATTCTATTTTTTCTTGACATAGATCTTTTGGCATATTTTGTAGGAATTCTGAATCCGCCTTTTGTCTTAAATATTTTCTGCTTAAGAAATAAGAACATATCTTTTTTCACGGTTCACCTATGCATGTACTTTTATAAAAAATATTTTATTACTTTTTATTAACATTAATATTATTTTTTATATGGTTTATACGCATAACACCTCTTCGTTTTAATGTTTAACACCCACATGTGTTTAAATACAATACACGTATCCACATAACACATTAAAGTCAAGTGAGATGCAGTCAAGTGCACATTCGCGTGAATAATTTTCTCTAATTGCTGTTCAACAAATATTTCCGTCTCAGTTACAGTGCAGCGTATGTACGCGCGTATCTTTTATAATTAATTGTACTTATTTTCTTTGTCGGAAAAATTAGATAAAATTAACAGAGATTCATGTGAAATAATATAAAATCTTGCCTGTCTCTCACCTCAAGAGCTTTTATCCTTGTACAATACGTACATCTACCGCAGTTTATCGTTGCATGTGACTAGTAATGCACCGCAAACGAATGCAAATAATTATAAATCAATTTTGTAAAGAAAACGCTAGTTACTTATTCACTCCATTCTCCCATAAGCTATAATTAAATTCCTGTACTAATGAGGTGAACAGCATACTAATGTGAGGAATATGTGCAATAAAATAAATTGAGCACAGATGGTAAAATGGCGATAATAATAAGATATGTATATGTATAATACTTTACATAAAATAGGATTAAGATTGATACAGTCTCTCTCTCTATCTCTATCTATCTATCTATCTATCTCCATATATATATATATATATATATATATATATATATATATATATATATATATATATATATATATATATATATATATATATATATATATATATGGAGGTAGATAGGTTCCATGTAATTTACCTGGTTTTGTCTCGCCTCGAATTTGCCAATGACTCAATGACTCAAGAGTCCTGAGACAAGACATTATTTTCTCGAGAAGAGACGTTTCGTCTCGTGTACATTCTTGGTAATCGGTAAAGCGTTTAGTATACCAAACGGACAATTGGGAATCAATTCTTCTCATCCACAATGATTGAGTCAAGTAATTTCATCACTTCTGGTAAGCGAGACATCCAAAATTCAAGGCTTCGGAACATGGGCGCCCATAGGGGAATGCAGGGGAGGGCATTTGCCCCCTCTGAGTTTTGGAACCTGAATGTGATTTTTGATATGTCTGACAAACAATATCTGTCAATGAAGAACGGCGTTAATATATTAGTCAAGTTAGCTTTCTTGGACACATTTAAGGACTTTTTAAATATACCAAAATTAGTTAATCGATTTCTTTGCGCTTTGTACATAAACTTGCACGCAGAATGTGTCAACCGGAAGTAGTTAAGATTGTTTTATTTAAACTTTGTTTCATTTATTGTCGCTGTACAAACAAATAAAAGGTCTGGATTTTGATGTTGAGCTTGTCTAGTTACACTCTAAAGATATATGGAAGAATAAATAAAGATATTGTTGTAAGATGAAGGCATTCTCAAACGAACGTGTTTGCATTCTTATCTGATTATGTAAATTATATATTTTTTCCCCTAATTCCCTGACTTTACTGTTCTTCAGAGACCACGCACGTTCACCTAATACGCACCCGTGAGATTCCATACAATACATTACTAACAGAGCTCAAAGTAATATTATATATAGACTAATACTATGTTTCCAGTAAAGATTAGAGAAATGGTTGAGGTTTAGTTCCGTACAAGGTATACACTAAATATAACCCTTGCAAATGTGAGAGAGTACTGTGAAACATGCTACAAATCTTTGCCCCCTCCTGAAAAATTTTCTGCGGGCTCCCATGCTCCGAAAGTTGTATTTTCAGTTCCAGACAGTATGGCTGCTATGTAAAGAAAGTATGGGCTGTTGTATGATTCACATTATTTTCATGCAGTAAGTTGTCTGAACCTTCTTTAACTTTGGTCAATTTATTCTTTAAAGTCTTGCTTTCTCGAAAATTTAGACAAAAGTTATGATTTCCTCCTTATTTATAATGTTTATAGGTCAATATAATGCATAACTATAATAAGTTCCATATGAAGATCTTTTTATTTATTTATTTTGTTTTGTTTTTAAACTCATAGGAAACAAATAATGTCGAAAGTACTGACGAAAATACATCATGCTTAACCCATCGATTGTATGTTCCATATGAAATGCATTCCTTTGGAACCCACAGGAAACTAATTAGGGCAGAAGTACTGGCGGATTACATCATGATTAACACATCCATTGTAAGTTCCGTATGTTGTACATTTCTTTGCAACCTACAGTAAACCAAACAAATAGTCCGGAAGTAGGCTACGTCATCCACTGTAAGTTCCATATGTAGAATATTTCTTGGACATTCATAGGAAACAAATGTGTCAGAAGTACTGGGTAAGTACGTCATCCTTGACCCATCCATTCGGACCATGGATTTACCCAGCTTTTTGTCAAATTGCTACCTGGAGCAACCTGGGAAACACGGTAATTAAGTGGTAGACCACTTAGTGATTTAATGTTACAAGAGGTATTTGATTTGATTCTATGTCATGTGAGTTTATGGCACGCAACATCGTGTTCCTGAATTTTCCCGAGGTTTTCGCGTTTTTTTTTTTCATACTCTCATTCCATCAATTCTTTCGTAATCGTTCATACTCTACAGGGCATGATAATAATAATAATAATTATTATTATTATTATAAGTATTCTGCCAATATTAGCAGGTCCCTTGCCGTAACTAAGAAGCTTTCGTGCTTCCCGGTCTTCAGCTAATCTTATCGCCTTCGCGTACGATTTTTCTGTTTTGATGTCATCTATCAACTTTAGACATCTTCGCCTCTCCCTCTGTTTCCTGCCACCAACCTTCCAGCAGTTTCCTGATGATACCGTTCCTTCTCAGCCAACGTTCTAATCAGTTTCTCTTCCTTTTTTAAAAATTACATCTAAAATCGTTCCCCCCCACTATTTTCAACAACCTCTCATTCGTTTTCCGCTCGAACCAGCTAATCCTATCCATTCTTCTCTATATCCATATTTCGAAACTTTTCAGTCTTTTTTCATTTCTTTTGCGTAATGGCCATGTTTGTGCCCCATTCAGTATATTATTCCACACGAAGCATTTTATGATTTTTTCTTCTCAAATCTTTATCCAAAGACCCACAAAACAGATTTTTTTTCGTCCTACAGATGCTTCTTTCGACACTTCAATCCTTACTTTTATTTTACGTTCGGACCTCATATAATCACTAATAATACTACATAGCTACTAAAGCCTGTGACAAACATCTTGACATTTCAGCTAAACGAATAAGACGCAAGCTCTGGTGCGACGTTGCCGAGTGCTAAGGGGTGTGGCTATGGCTAAGCAGACAAACTACAGCGCGATCAGGTGACAGGGGATAGATGTGGATGTGTGCAAAATAAACGTGGCAATACCGCTGGCCTCTCATTTGCTAGCAGCATTTAAAGGGAACTTGGAGCGCCGCTTCAAATGCCAAGATGTTTGTCACGCCGTTTAATAGGAAACTAGTCACCTGTTCTCTTTTCCAACCCTCCTGCTTCCATATTTGAAGTAATTGTGAGGCAAATATATATATATATATATATATATATATATATATATATATATATATATATATATATATATATATATATATATATTTCCAGAACAACTTGGGGGGTAGATAAAGGTGATACATCATCCTTTATGTGCCAAAGCTCTCAAACGTGTAGAGCTTCACTTGCACCTACCGTGAGTATACCTTTACTTTTCTGTTCTACTTCTCAAATTTCAAAATTATTCATATTAAACTCTATGAAGTTGCCCAGTCCAAGTTTCACAATCGACATATCAGAAATAGAGACATACCACGCCACCAGTTACGCAAGAAAACCAGGGACGGCTTTAGGATTTTAATTTTGGGTAGTCCTGCTCCTTCGCTTATGGATACGTATATAGGCTACATTTGATTAGTTAGTGACAGTAGGAAATTACTTTTGCAGTAATGGTTGATGCTATTTCTTAAATAATTATATACTATTAGCATAAATAGTGGAAAATATATTTACTCTTTACTGTATCCTTTAATGTTTATATATTTTCCAAAATTTTTGGGTAGATCCGTGCCTACCCGGCCTACCCGCTGAAGAAGACAATACCGCTATTTGTTCTAGACTTAAGGCCCTATAGCCATCGGGGTAGATTTTGAAAGTTTCCTGCAAAGGGGGGAGGGGATGAACCCAAATAAATAAATAAAAAAAATAAAGGGTACGCCATCAATCAGCGCCTCATTCTTCTTTCTCTGGCGCCATTCATGATACTAAAATTAAGGAACAAGAGAAAAAGAAACATTTTATTAACTGTGTTACTATTCTCAGATATTTTTTTTTTTTAAAAAAAGCTCTCACAATAGTTTTAATACCAATGAACTTCTCTTTTTCAAATCCTTAAATATAACGTTTATTAGTATTATTTTGTTACAATTATAGCTTGTTAATTAAGACCCAAACATTGGCCATATCTTCATTAAGATTGAGCAGTAACTATATACATGCTTTTAAACACTACAATTCCGCCTTTAACAAGGGGGCTGACCACTCCGTTTCTAATAAGCATTTAAGGAAGTAAACAGACTTACTTCTCTATAATTAGAGTTTTTCTTTTCTAGATATTAAAACATGAATGATTACAATCAAAAACGAGAACTCAAAAATTAAACCCAATATTTGATACACAAAAAAGAAGATATTATGTCTTTGCTTGTTTGCGAGTGAGTGTGAAACATAATAATTTTCATTAACGTGCAAAATGCATCATGGAATGAAAATTGATGATACGGATACGTAATCATCGTTTTCTTTTTTGGTTTTCTTATAAAGATGAGGCGGAAGAAAATAAAGAGGAAAAGGATACATTATTATTATTACGAACTAGGAAATTTCTTGTATACTAATTAAGACCAGCAATTTGTTCTTCACGATATATATTTTTAGGCTGAACAAAATGCGAAAAGGGAGACTTAAAAAAAAATCAGAAACGAGAGAAAGAGATGATTACAGAAAACGTGTGGGAGTACTTAAGTTAATGGAAACCGCCCCGTATGGAAGATCTCTTAATTTCTGTTTTAAGCAAGGAAATTAAGGGGAAAACAAAAGGCATTCAGCGTTTCTGCATAGAAAGCTTAAACGTTGGTATAGACATCTCATACTCTGTAAGAGGAAAGAGGATATTACTAGCTTCCGCATACAAGAAGTACATTACATTATTGTGAATAGGTTTACTGGAAATACAGAGGTTATGAAAGAGGGGAAGAAAAAATGTAGAAATGACAATCGCTACTTGAATTTAGTTGTAATTTTATTTATTTTTTTCCTCAAATGTCCAATCAAGTAAACAGTAGGATTCTTGGACATAGGTACCCACTTTAACTTGACCTCACTCGACCTTGTACTTACAACATTCCAAACTTACGTTCAAATCATCAGTCCATCATGGTCACAACGTTTCAGCGTGATGCTAACTCGACCGCACTCTCAGAAAATTATTTCGACATCACCCTCTGTTGATCTCATGTTCAGGTCATCTAACCAATGTAACATTGACTCAACCTCATGTTCACATGCTCACATCATCACTTTTACATCATGCTCACTTAAAAAAAGAATCCCACACTCACATTATTTCGACATCACACTCATTCAATATCATGCTCGTATCATTCAATATCATGGTCATTACTGTCTTTTTTATTTGTCCCATTACCAATGAAAGTTGGTGTTACTTGCTCCATATTTGCACCTTTATTCAGATAGAGATTTATACCAAGTTTCATTGGTAATGGGACAAATGAAAAAGAGCTCTTTTTGCCCTATATTTGGGGAAAAATAAAATGAAATCTTTAAGTTTTACGTCCCACGGTTATGCCGGTTAGGCTAAAGGAGACGGTGATAATGAGAGATGAGTGAAATGAAGAAAGTGGGAGGAAATGGGAAAACCCCGAGAAAACCCACGAGCACGGTGTTTGTCCACCACAAAATCCACACGGCACGAGCTGGGATCGAACCAGGGACCCCAAGCACCGGAGGTGAACGCTCTACCACTGAGCCACCGCGCCTCCTATATTTGGGGAGTTAGGCAAATTTCTAACATATCTCATTTATCTTCCCAATACAGCTCAAGCTCACATCATGATTTGGAACACGCGCACACTCTGTCTCAGCCACAATTCATGAGATTGAGTTAGAGTCAAATTGAAATTCACTTCAACTTGGGATCCAAACCACATGAGATCCCACAGAGAATGGAACCCGGCGAATGATGATTTCAATGGGTAGGTCTGGGGGAAAATTTTCCCAGAGCTACAATATTCCCCAACGGAGAGGAGGGGGGACATATTTCAGATCGTTCTCAATGTGTGTTACCAGTATTTTTGCTTTATCATACTACTTTCCATCTCCGTCTATTGAAAGTCCCGTCGCCGGGAGAAGCATTCTGCAATTATAGAAAATAAGTAAACCTAAAACTCCGGTGCGATAAGATGATTGGTTGTTTAGAAGTTTAACGTCTCTCTCTTCAGTACCGAGGTTATACGAGATGTGGATCTATAGTTTAACATGGTATCCAAACAATGAATTCACTGTGTTTTCACAATTTTTAAAATAACGAAGACAAAATCAAAGAAACGATTATATCGAATGTTGGGAGTTCAAACCGATCTAGTACTACCAAGAAGGTTCTGTGAAGCAGTTAAGTTATAACTGTGTGTTAGCTGTTATTAACATTGGATAATTTGATCTCCCTACCAATTGATACCGTACGCCACACAATGGATGATCATTATCACATTACAGATAAAGTCAAAAGGCATCCACCCCTTCCCAAATTGGCCATATGAGTCTCAATGACTGCGTAGAGGTACGGGCCCACACTTTGGAGATTTTGACACAATGTACTCAGCACCGCATTCCCTTACCAATTTTGCAGAGACTAGGTGGACCCGTAAGCCGTATTGAAACAAGGATAGAAAAGGTAAAAAATTCACTGCCTTGGGAATCGAACCCGAGCTGCCTCGGTAGTAGTAGACGTCTTCTATCGGTCGATGTCGATTAATTTTACGTGTGAAACACCCTCATACCGTTACCATCCCCAAAAAATGAGCTAAAACTTGGCCAAGGTCCGCTCATGTACCAAAACTCATCAAAATAGTTAGAGCACGATCTCGGATGAGTTAGCCAGCATTGTTACACTCATCTTTTATTTATGACATAATACTATGTGAACCCATACTGTCTACACAGCGCCTTATTTCAATATGAGCATGAATCTCTCTTTCATTTTCTCACTGTATCTGTACACATCCCTTTACAAACACAAGTGAAGGATAGGAGAACTCAAAAAGGGATTGAATTGCTATGAATGCAATAATTTTCAGTTATAACATTTTTCCACGAAACGAGACGTTACAGGCGTTTGAAACTGCCAACATGCAAAGGTTTTGCCATTCAGATTAGAAGCAAAGTACCTGCAACGTTCATCAACCCGCCAATCGTAGCTCTTGTACTGGTTGCGTAACACAAGGATATCGACCTTAGCAATACCCTAGCGAGAATGTTAATTTGATGGGCTTAAAACAACCGCTAAATCATTAAATTAAAAATAACGATATGTTTTGTTTTTGCAAATTTGGATGAGAACTGGCAAATCCACACGAAATTTGGAATCGACCAGCGAAAACGACACGTTTATAGAGCTTGTGGTTTCCGAGATCTCACTATCGAAAGGAATTGATCACAAATGGATAAACGTCTCACAAATGCGCAAGTGACATCTTGAATCGAAGTACGAAAACCGAGTCATGTGCTTTTTATGCGGTTTTTGGCCTAAGGATAATTAAAAACCGATTTTTCCTATCCAATGTGGTACGACCTTGCCGTGGTGGATGGACTTTCCACTAACAGTGCTACAACTGTTGAATGACTTGGAAGTCATTTTTCTGTCATAAAACCGAAACAATCATGTACATTGAACAGTACAGTTGGTTTAATGTGCAACTCATTCCAAAGCCGTCGTATTTTAATTCCAAATATAACTTGTAGCCGAATTCACTTTCGTTAGGTGCTAACAGCGCCATCTATTGATACACTTTTAATTTTTTTTCTTATGCCGTGCCGTTTCCCCCTTTTTCAAGTATATTCAGTTCAAATTTGAAGTCATTCTAACCAGTGATTCTTTCTTTTACAGTATTTTGAAAGTGAGACTTTAATTATAATCACCCTGTATATATACAAAATTCAGAAAGATTTGGATTTGGGGGCTTAATATACCCTTGATGAAAGTCTGTGTACGCTACTGTTCTCAACCAGGACAACTATCCAATAAATATAGGTCTGCAGAGCATACTGACTAAGGCCGGCGTATGTTGACTAGAAGACAGAACAGCTGATCCGAGATTCAATACTGTGAGCAATGCATCACAGCCCCCGTACCGCATATTCACTTGAGTTCGTGATAGACAAAGACCTCTCTAGCGTTGCACTCACACCTCTCTCTCCATATCGTTCCTCTGCTTTGGCTAACCTTCCTCTAGTCAATATGCATCCGGCGTAAGGCTGTGGAAATGCGCAATCTTAAGGAACGTATATGTCCTTGTGTCTTATTCAACCTGAACCTTGCATATTGAAAGACTTCTCGTCGGACATCATGATATGACTTGCTGTTGCTAGAAACAAATATCGTGATGGAAATTTCAAATGTGAACCTATCTTAACCTATTTCGTTTTAACCTCTCCACGAACTTCTCAACGCAAAAGAAAGAAAACTATTGCTTTATTCATTTGCATAGCTCCAAGACATGTTTAAAAGAAAGTACGACTCGGTTTAGTGTTATCTGCAATAAGTAATAATAACAAATTGTTAGCTTATTCATACAACAGGACATTGTGCCATACACTGCGCTCTCGCTGACAGTATTTCAAGAAGAAGAAAAAGATAGAAAAGGAACAAAGATCGTGCCAATGTCATAAAATAATCTTGAAATGTAGCAAATGGACATATAATTGCGTTTCTTATTTGTAATTTACAAAAGAGGACGTAATATAACATCATATACTAGAGCGTTTTATTAGCATGATTCTATACCGCTTTTTAGATAATAAATGTTTTAGCTGTCACTTCGTGAAATAACAATGACATGTTTTCATCAATATTCTAATGTATATTTTCTCCCCGTTAAAGAAATGAATACTAATGAAAATAACAGCTGTATGGCTTAATGTCTTCACCCTGTCGGCTAGTTGAGATTACTTTTTTTTTTAATGTTTGTTTCTGTATAAGTAATTTCAACATCCACTTCCTGGCTTTCGTGCATATGCAATATATACATACCTTTATACAATAAATACAATTTGTGTCACCATCATAGATCTGCAAGGGCTATTTTTTCAACTTATGATAAAGCATGAAGAAGTACCAAACATTGAATGTGGTAATTTAATTATATACAAACTTTAAATACTACCCTCTACTACTTTTCTATATAGTTGCCATTGCGATTAAGACATTGCTACTACACATACCTTTCACTGACATTGTAATCGCCATTTCAGTTATCTTAGCTCCGGAGGGGGTGCAGTATTCCAACTCCAAGGACACACCGAAAGAATGCCTAGAAGAAACACTGATGGAAGTTACGGTAGGAGATGATATTTCTTTCAGGCATACTTCGGGACAGGAAGGCTTTGCCTTCTCGGAGATGGCCAATCAACCCCCACTCCGGAACTAAGATAAATTAAATTGCCATTACATGCCATTTTTGAGCAGGTTACTTTCTTTAACAAATAGTTTCAGTACACCTCTTCATATTTTAATGGTTGCTTCCCGGTCAAATTTTTCTAGACCAGAGCCTATGATCAATATTAAAGAAGGCAATTCTTACGTAAAGAGGTTAGTAGAGGGTTATAGCCCGTAGAAGTTGCTGCAAGTGACCTATCAGTTATGGCAAAATGTTGTGTTGATTACCATGTCAAAGCATACACTTATAGGCTACACCTAACTTTGTTTTGACAATACTATAAATTTACAGATTGTACGTAAATAAATAAATTTAAAAAAAAAAGAATTTACCAATAAACTTCCAAACTCCCTTGCATAGACGAAACAAGTTCAGTTCGATGATGTGCTTCTACAATTGACCATAAATGGAGCGAGATCGATTCAGTGATATGTTATCAACGCATCGATGTACAGTGCCATTATGTCTTGCTTTCTAGTATAGAATCCACTACCTTTTAATTAAAGAAACTCATTAATTGAGGATCACTACAGAATACTATGAAAAGGTGGCTCCATCCGGAACTGAGTTAGGTATATCAAGGGATGCGTTGGAGGGGAGATTTGTCGGAGATGGAAAAGTTAAAAATCTTTGTGAAATATCAGTTCACAAATACAGAAAGAAAATCGCAATAGAGCTCCTTACAATTATAGAGTCCCACATAGTTGATAAGTAAAAGCGAGGCCTATGATTTGACAACAATAAAAAGTGATTTCCCGCCATTTGCATTTTTAAAATAAGTAAGTCGAAATAATCATCTTTAAAGTGATAATCGAGGGAACAAACCCTGATATTCGGCTATATAGGAGTTCTTAATAAACTAAAATTAAATAATGATTTATTATTTGACCTGGAGAAAGTCTTCGATAATGTATGGCATAATGGACTAATTTATGAACTATATTTTTTCGAAGTGCGAAGTGTTTGCATTCGCCGTATACTCCACTTTCTTCATAATAAAGTAGTTTAGATTTATATTCCCATTATTGACAATCTATTCTTCTCTGTTATCCAATTACAACAATTCTCTAAAGTTCAGTTCTCTGTCTCTCTCTCTCTCCACCACTGATCATAACCATGTAAATAAAATACCAGCTGTTCTACTTGACATTTCTACTTCGACGTTTACGTTGATATCGTTCTGCTAAACAGTGAAAAGTCAATACAAGCAATGAACTTTGATCGGCCTCGTGCAACAGATCTATTCTCTACCTGAAATGATCGATGGAAGTGCACGATAAATAGTACGAAAATACAAGCGTTGATCATTTAACCACCGCAGTCAAGAAATCGCATGCATACGACGTAACCCATCACTACTGAATACCAAATAACATATAGCTCAAAAAATCTAAGGTCTAGCGTGTAGTATTTGACTCTAAACTCAAGAAGACATTAATTAAAGTAAAAGTAAACAATTAAGGTAAATCTGTTAAAGTGGGAACTACATGAGGCTTGCAGTCTCATTTCTCTCACTGAAACGGATATCTGACACGTAGCCATACAGCTGGACTGGCCCCATCTCTCAGAAGAACATCACACTTTACACGACTCGTGTACTGTTATTAAACTCCTTGACTCAATTTGCTTACTGTTTGCACGCATCAAAATTTCCATCTATTAGGAAACATGTCGAAAATTTATGGGTTCATTGTGTAGATCAAAATAGTCGAGAAACATCTCACATTGTTGTGCAGAATGGCCATTGACCTGAATCCTGTAGGACTGCTAAGTTTAATTATAATTCTTTTGAGCATCTTATAATAGTTATGATCTCTCACCAACGCCGTTACCACACATTTCTGTGTTATCTTCTTCAAGCTCTTCATTATTCTCTTTATCCCTCATTTGTATATATATATATATATATATATATATATATATATATATATATATACAAGAGACGAGAAATAAGGTTATCTCGTCTTGTTCTAGAAGAATTCTATCTCGTCTCGTCTCGGAAATTTTTCGTTTCGTCTTGTAAATTTATCTACGAAATATATCTCCTGATTTTCTTCTTAATTTTATCTGGAAATTTCCAGAATCCCTCTGTGTCACAAGAGGTCCGCAAAAGGCGTGATATAACAACATTTAAACCACGAACTAACGATCATGTCACTTGTTAATAGTACCCACACTTTGGTACATTTATAATTGTGTTTTTTTAAAAATAATTAGTACCTTGAGGACACCGAATCCAATGAAACTCTTTTTAAACATACGGATCCATGGAGTTCCTAGAAAACTAATATCAAATTTGCGAAATAAATAATATAAATACCCCAAATTTGAGATTTTTTCCTCGTGACCCCTTGGACAGATATATTCTTTTTTTTAAAAAAAAAATCATTGGATTCAGTATCCTCAACTTAGTATAAAAAGCCCAATTAAAATCTTATCCAAGCGTGGGCATTTTTTTTTTACTAGTGACATATGGTTGTTAATTCTCTATTATTGGAATTTATTGTGTAATTATTTGCATATCTTTAAAGGTTTGTTAAATGCTCTTCATTGTGCTAGCGTTCCATACAGCGGCGAGGTTATGTAAAGCGTGGAACTACAGCTTAAACGTAGGGTCCGAACCCAAATGAGTTCCCGAGCGGAATTGAACCCGGGTCTCCTACACCAAAGCCGCGTAAGCTATCCACACACAACAGGGAGCTTACTGTGAATCATGTAACACAAAAATAGTGTTTTAGGTCTAAGACTTGGTTGAGTTGGTGATGCTCACGAGATACCTGAAATTTTTCATCTCGTCTGTTTCTCGTCTCGATGGTAACATTAACAAGGAAGAATTCGATTTATTTCTCTTTCCTATATTTTATATTCATGATTGAATAGCCTTAAGAGAAGAATAATATATTATTTTGAATTTAACGTCTCACGATTATGCACCGAGGCTAAGGGAGACAGTGATGATGAGCAAACTAGAGGACCCTGAGAAAACTCACGCAGACGGTGTTTGTCCATCACAAAGCAAACTTGACGGGAGCTGGCATCAAACTAGGAATCCCACCCACCAGAAGTGAGCACTATACGACTGAGCTACCACGGCCCCCACCCCAGGAGAAGGTAACATGTTTCTCGCTTGCAAATAAAATAAAATCTTTGAGTTTTACGTCCTACGTTTATGCCGGCTAGGCTAAAGAAAACGGTGATGATGAGAAATGAATCCAATGGTAGATTAAAGAAAGCGGGAGGAAACAAGAGAACCCTAGGAAAACCCATACACACGGTGTTTGTTCTCAAAAAAAAAAGTACACTTGACCCGAGTTGGGATTGAACCACCCTACGCACCAGAGGTGAACGCTCAACCACTGAGCCACAGCGTCCCTGTTTCTCGCTTGAATAACACTGTCAGAACAAATGCTACATAGTGCGTACTGGTGATTCAAGCATTCAATAAGAATAGCTAATGAATGAATAGATAAAGTTTAAAAAAATGATGTACTAATTCCACAGAAATATCACCATGAAAATTGTAATTCTTTCTAGATTTCACGCTGAAATTCTGACAATTTTGGACGCCAGACTGTCACTGTAGATTTCTTTTTTTTTTTTTTTTTTCAAAAAGAGAGTGTACGCTAAAATTAGTTTTGTTTCCACGTAACTAGTAATTTCGCCCAGTAAGAACAAGCATAAACAACTCATTAAACAATATTGCTTTGAGTAATGCAAACAAAAAGTACTTTGTACTCTTTACTTGAAAGCTCCGAAAGTAATGTATTTTAAAAGAAATCTTCAAAGAATCCTTCTCAATTACAACATGACTTTTATTGCCTGTCTTCTTTTTTAAAATGTGCAACAATATTATTTTCGTTCACGACTTTTGTATGTACAATATTTTTACTCTCGCACTTTCTGGCAACACTGTGAGAACGACATGGAAAAGACAAAAGAAGAAAGAGGATCTATTATTGTACATGATTTTTTAATTTGAGTGTCGTTAACGTCAGTTCGTTGTAGTTCGTTTTGTCCTAAAGTGCACCTAATGGACACTTATAGATATCCTGAAAGCATGTTTATAAGTCTTGTAAAATGGCAACTACATTAAAAGCATCCAAGTGAATGCACTAAGTAGTTGTATATTTCCTCGACTTTAAGTGAGATAAGATGAAATTATATAGGTCCTAAAAATGTAAAGAGGGTCTTGAATGAGTGATGGCCGTCCGAAGGAGGAGATTCGTCGGAGATGGAAAGGGTCAAAAATCTTTGGAATAACGGTTCGTAAATACAAACAAATAAGAAATAATAATAAAAAAAGTTTGAAGACAAAAAGCACAATATAGCGCCACTTACACTCGTAGACTCTCTCATGGCTGATAAGTAATAGCGAGGTCTATTATTTGACGACAGTATAAGGTAGTTTCTTGCCATTTACATTTTCAAAAAAAAAAAAAAAAAAAAAAAAGGTTCAATAAAAAGTGGAAGTTAATTGAAAAACCTTTTACAACAATAGTCTGAAAAAATATCTGCGAGGGTTGTCCAGAAATTAAGGAACGTTTTGATTTTTTTTTTTTTAATGTGATAAGAGTGGCTCCTCGTAGAGTAGTTGCTAACGCTCTCGCCTTTGGAGCTAGAGGTTCCGGGTTTGATTCCCGGTGGGGGCACTCGGTCAAAAAGAGTAAAAAGCTTTTTCCGGCCTACCATCCTGAATGAGGTTTTCCTGGGTTTTTCTCATTCACAGCAGGCAAATGCTGTGATGGTATCTAACATATAGGTCCAAGACCACTTCCTCCCTTCACTTTCCCCGGATAGTGTGCTTGTCGAGAGATGTTATCCCTCATACGTGATGGGCTAACATGGCCATAGGTGCCGAAAGCCCAGAAATCTAAAATCCTAAATTCCATTTAAAGTGTGACAAATGAGAAAGATTTATTTATTAATATTTAATCAAATTTAATTTAAAATTAATATTTAATTTATACAAATCGATTGATTGGAGATAGAGCGTAAGTCACAGATTTTTTTTTTTTTTTTTTTTTAATTGAAAGTGGTTTATGAATGTTTTCCGAGTTTCTAAAGATATGTTCAACTTTCTGTATAGGAAAAACTCGAATCGAAGGTAATCGCAACATTGCAAATGCAACGTTGAATGCATTGAGTATAGAAAGATGGCCACCCAAGAGGTTTAAATAGTTTATCTTAAATTACTCAAAGCTATACAACATGGATTCAGGTTCTTTCTGCAAATATCGATTGTTGTAACAATGCAAATTGATTTGGAAAAGCAATGGCTATTTAACCGAACTTCGACGAGAAATCACATCATTAAAACCCCAGTTCATTTAAATAAAAGAACAGAACAAGAATTTTAATAATGATCCCCCCCCCCAAAAAAAAAATACATCAAAAAATACATCAAAATACATATTGCGATATTGGTTAATAATTAGTTTTTGACCAGGACCTACAAAATTTTTGAACGGCTCCTAAATCGAGTTTTCGTATTCTCTACGGAATAAGCACATCATACTGAGGTAAGTGATAGTTTGAATTTGCCTATATAGTTCTCCAGATATAAAGCCTACAAGAAAATTTTTGTTGAATACATTGGATCTTTTGGGCTAATTGGATCAGAGGCTACAAAATTTTTGAACTGTCCCTAAATCGAGTTTCCGTATTCATACTGAGTTAAGTGATAGTTTGAATTTGGCTACATTAGATATATGTTATTCTCTAGATATAAGACGTACAAGAAAATTTTTGGTTGAAACATATTGGATTTTTTGATCCAAAAAGAAATAAGTAGATACTCAACGCCGTTAAATTCATAAGACGCTTATGTTGAAATTTCAAAGACTTTTCTGTACACACACACACACACACACACCCAATATATATATATATATATATATATATATATATATATAGGGTGTTCTAAAAATAGCGCCCACGGAGGACATCAGAGCACTTTTCTTTAGGTCAAAATAAAGCCAAAATGCTATATAACGTTATGCCCTCTGGGAATGGTATGACCCATTGCGCATTGCTGAAATATGCATTTTCATGGCGTATGTGTGATTTCCTTTACTCTGATATGGACCGCCCCTAAACGATTTCTTATCTTAGAAATAGCGTGTGTTGAAATCTATTTCTTCCACGCGTTTGGATAGCCGTTGCACTGGAGCTATACTCCCCCCCCCCACACACACACACCAGGTCCGTTTAAACATGGTTCTTGTTTTAGTGTGAGAAATCATCTCTAACATTTTGTAAGTATATTTTATTAATACACTGTATATAGTTATCTATCTGATCTATAACCCTATATATAAATCTCGTCATGTCATTTTTCATTTGGTATCACAGGCCTCTGGAAAGGATATACTTACAGTAACTGTTAGTTAAGATAGTTTTGTGTGTGCTTGTGGTGGTGCCGCACTATACACAAAAGACAGGAGATGACAAAAGAAAAACGAATATAGGGTTTTCTTTGACAGAAAACAAATTAGATCTTTGATAATACAAAAAAAGAAGATAAAAGCAAAAAGGGGAAACAATCTTCTACGGTAGTTTTTAAGTTTAAATCTGAAACAGGGAAAAATTTCCATTGGGAACAAATAATGACAAAAAAAGAGCAAATTGTTCCAGTAGAATGATCAAGATGTATACCACATCTAATATAGAACCAGGCGTATCGAATCTAACAAGGTGTGCGTTGATTTTTCATGCAATCTCTTTCAAGAGGTAGAACAAATCCGGCTAAATAACAGCCAAAAGAAAACATTTAATTTGTTGTTTTTTTATTCTTCTTTTCTTCCTTTTCTGCAATTTTTCCTACTCAAAAAGTAAGAGGAGGAGGAAATTTGTAACGATCTGGATCAGATCAATTTTATCTTTCATGTGAAAATTGTTTGAAACAAACGAAAACATGGTGTTTCCAAACACGTGAAAAACAGATAACCAATTAGTGTGCTACTAAGCAATTCAAGAACCGAAAACTTGAATTCGTGTTTTACGTGTTTTTGCTGAACATCAATGAAATACTGTATAGAATAAGCTACAATAGACCGAACAAGATTTCCAATTGCGAAAAGAAATCGTCCTTTATTAGTTTTAGCCAATCTTTATACGATATTATAAGTATGTATTGCATTTGTTTAATGTTTAGTATGTTTGTTTCAGGTATTTCCCCTACAAATTATTACTCTAAATAGCGATTATTATTTTGTTATTTGCACATAAATTAGACTAAATAGCGTTATTAGATTTGCACCTGCAAAAATATAACCAAATAGCGATTATTGGATTTTTATTTTTGAAAATTTCCCTAAATAGCGATTATTGAATTTTTATTTGTGAAAATTTTATTAAATAAACTATTACTGAGTTTTCATTTCAGAAAATTTTATTAAATAGCTATTATTGGTCTATTTTCGAAAATTTGACTAAATAGCGGTTATTAGATTTTTATTTGCGAAAATTTGAATAAATAGCGATTATTGGAACTTTATTTTAAAAAAATGACTGAATAGCAAATTTTGGGATGTTATTTGCAAGAATTTAATTAAATAAATGTTATTGGCTTTTTATTTTCGAATATTTGACTAAATAGCTATTACTGGATTTTTATTTTCGTAGATTTTTGTTTGACAAAATTTGACTACCTCGAAACCTCAAATTTGATGGCCCATGACTCTCGAGAAACAAGGACCTGCATAGGAAACTACTGCACATGAGAACAAATTAAGTCAAGGTTTATTTCCACATGAAGAGGACAAATTGCCTTGGAGCTGACACCATTAACACATCAATCAGTCTACCTTCATGCTAAGTTTGGCTAAGATCAGATAGTTTTTTGAGTACGATATGCTCTAAAATCTAAACCGCAACTTCGATGGCTCGAGAGAGGTACGGTGGCTCAGTGGTAAAGCCCTTACCTTTGGTGCGTGGGATCCCTGGTTCGACGTACGACCAAGTAAGTTTGTGGTGGACAACACCATGTCCGTGGGTTTTCTTCAACTCCCGTTTCCTCCCACTTTCTCATTCTACCAATTCATCCATCATCATTCACTTGCCTTAATCATCGTCTTCCATAGTCTAGAAGGGGATAGTCGTGGGATGTTAAACCGAAATATTTCATTTCATTTTTTCCTAAGTGTGTGGCAAAAGGTATAAATGATGGAGTTTCTCGTTATGAAGTTTCCATCGTTCCCCATTCCCGTCCCTCTCTGGTCCGAATGTTCGAATCAGGATTTTATTTTCAAATATATTCAGTCTGCGTTCTTCTTTCAAAGTGAGCCACCATTCTTAACAACCTTACAGCACAACAGGTTTACATATTTTAAGCTTCAAATATATATATATATATATATATATATATATATATATATATATATATATATATATATATATATATATATATAATTTGTGAAGACAACAGTTTCGACTGAACAGTAACATAGAATCCTTCCTGTTTTCAGTCGATATTTAATTTATTCGTGGATGCAAGTAGTTTGATCTGTTAATGTTGATCTTAGATGTTGGAAAGTGTCCCCTTTGTTGAAGGTATTACTTAATAATTTAATGTCATATACAGATAATTTGCATTATTGTAGACATGGAAAATTATATATTTAGTATGTATGTTTGTAGTTTGCTCTGCACTTACTTCTAAGCTTAAGAATCTACTTCGGACAAAATATCTCCCCTTTTCTAACCAATTACTATGTATATGAGCAAGTATTAAGCTCAAATCTCTCTCTTTTCTTTTTTTCTTTTTTTTTTTGTTATACGTTTTCACATATTTTCAAATAGCACTAGTAACTTCAGTTCACATTTGATTTTTGTCCATATTTATAATAAATAAATAAATAGAAGAGATTTCCTCATTTTTGTCACTTTTCGCAGTTTTTTTTTTTCTTTCTAAGTTATACCAAACAGCGAACCGAACCGATGTTATAATTTACTGGAAACACTTCAGGTCTTTTAAAAACCCATTGATGAGTTATGTCATGCTGTAATAATATAAGCATACCTTCCACGTTTTACCAACATAAGTATACTTAATATCAAATTATTAAAAGTTCCAAATGTTATTATTTAATAAGCTATGTTTCTACAGCTAGGTCATTTGACGACAGTACTCTAAGTTGCGGCGGTAACTGCAGTCGTTGAAAGGAAGGGATTCTATCAAGCTCGATAAAGTTGCGTCACATGCTAATGGTTTATTAAAGGAAAAAGAAGCATATACAAAGAGAGGGAGTAATGAAAATGGTGGGACAGGGAGAGAAGAAGAAGAAGAAAAAGGGGACGCAGTTAGTTGACTTACCATGACTGACTATGCACGCGAACATTCATTTACAAATCAGAAAGAGAGAGAGATAGAGAATAACACATGAGTTAAAGCAGAAAACACCCAGTCCCAGCGCCATTCTTATATAACAACAGTCTTAGTAGCTCCTTTGGATGCAGTTCATTAATCTTCAAACATCTAATTTTTGTAGCTTTGATAGCCACGAAGAACAAAAGAAAGAAAAAAAGACGGAAGAATATAGAGTCGTCAGCCAATAAGAACGAGGCATATTTCATTGCATCCAATTACTACTTGCCCCCTTTGCTAGCCAATGAAAGTATGCTGTTTATCAGAATAGGGAGCCAATTATCCAGATAGGTTGTCCTGAGGATTTGGCTTTTCAAAAGGCATTTGAATTATCCACCCTTTGTAAATTAAAGGAACACCGATGTAAAACAGCCTTATGGGAGAGAAAGAACCCCTTTAAAGGGGGAGGGGGAGAGTCGCCGAAAAGGAGTTGGAAGAAGAGGAGAGTGAAGCAGCAACAAACGAAGATGATGATGACGTTCCGAAAAGAATGAATGTTGCATGTTTATACAAAAGGTCTTTCGGGACAATCTTCCAACAATATTTTATTCTTTATGTTTGCTTTCTGCTTCTCTTTCTTCTTCTTCTTCTTCTCATACTTTTCATTAGGCTTTCCACGCGTATAGACTATAAATCTTCGTTAATCCACAAAAATTAAAGAAAACCGAAGCTACATATTTCTGTCGTTAGAGGGAGCTACAAACGTTCAATGTTAACTTGTATTGAGAATTTAAAAAGAAAAGAAAGAGAACTTGTATGACAAATATGTTTTGTTTCATGTTCTTTCTATGCGCTGTAGCAAAAAGGAATTTCAGAAGGTTGAGCATGATGCTGTAACAGAGAGATCTGATTAGTTGAAAAATCACAAATAAATTAGCCCAGTTCCAATATAGGCTACGGTATATATATATATATATATATATATATATATATATATATATATATATGCTACAAAAATAAAGATTCGTCATAAATTATATGTAAATTACAGAATAAAATTACACTTTTCTTTAGCAATATGAGCTTCTTTTTATTTGTTTTTTTTTATTTTAGTCAACGTAAAATAGACATCTGAATAAGTAAATAAAATAATTAAATGGTTCGTATTTGTCATTAATTACTGAAAACTTGTTGTCTGTATAATAGAAATACCATTTTCCGTAAAATACTAATATTATTGGCTGTAAAGTAGAAAAATTGTTTTCCGTAAAGTAGAACAACACAATTAAACCCTATATTTTTATATGTTGGAATTTAACTCTTGTATTATTTTTTTTTTTTTTTTAGTGTCTAATGATAAGTAACTTCTTATCAGGCTTTCTTCTAGAAAAATTTGTCCAGGACGGCAAAAGCGAAATGTGAGGGGGCTATACTGAGAACATTATTTTGATATATTGCCGATAGCAACTTAATTTGTCTTAGCTCCGGGGAATGGTTGGTCAACTCCGCGAGGAATCACCCCGCCCAAAAGGATGCCTGGAAGAAATATTGCTTCTTACTTATACAGAAGGTTGATCGGTTTACTGGCAACAATGCTGTTGTACCTATAGGCCTATCACTGACTCAGAACAATGAAACCAGTGTCGTTATCAATGAGGTGTCTCAACTTCTATACGCCAAAGTATCGTGATTTTTGCAAACGAAATGCAGCTGGAAGTCAACCGTTATTGCAAAGGGCACATCATGTCTCTTTCCCACACATATTTTTAGTGCAAACGAATTGTGAAAAAGTGTCGGGAAAGTGGTTTAACCATAGATAAAGATATCCCATGTCAAAACATTTGCCAACGAAATAGGCTCGTTTGATACCATCGAAAGTGTCGCCTGATGTACTTCGAGGAATCCGTTCGTCCACGAGACCATAAGTGCACAAGGTGGGATAAGATGACATCCCACCGTTCTTAAAATAGTTCACAAAACCGCCATGAGATGGCACAAGAACATATCTGGTCACCAGCAAAACGAAGTTCTTTTCTCCTTGGACTTGCCGATTCTCCGTTCGTGAATTTCGTGGTTTTAGCTAGAAAAAAGAACGCTATTGTGGCCTTTGCCTGAAAAGAACTAGTCTTGTCCAAGTTCAACCCCAGGAACTGAATCACTTTACAAAATCAATCACAGAGAATGAGATTATCATATTTCCTAATGCATATTAATTTTTACTGTATTTACATCTTTCACTATTAAAACGGTCCACAGACGGACAATGAGAATCCACCATCCCAACATGACATAACTGTGAGACTGAATCCGATATAGTCCACTGTCAGCCGCATCATATATCACCGTGTTGTCCTGCAGTGCATAAAGTTGGCGCGACCAAATCATCCTTAGGCAGCTTCAAAAGAAGCAGAACACCATTGAAGTAACTCACATGTTTATTTGTTACATGGCAGCGATATTCCAACCAGATCTAGTTGAGGGTGGTCTTCCGGTTGACCTGCTGAAAGTGAAAGCGATGTTGCAATTCTTGTGCCTTCTTGTACATAAAGCAGTCTTTATAGCTTCTTATTTAATATATTGGATTGCAATAAAAGGACTTATTTAGTTGTTTAGTCTTGGATTATTATTATTATTATTATTATTATTATTATTATTATTATTATTATTATTATTATTATTATTATTATTATTATTATTATTATTGGTACATATTAGCAAAATGTACGGTATCTATTTTTAATGTGAGTTTAGCGATGGCAACACCGCTTTGCATCGGCACTACTTGTGCCGGTTATGGTCTGTTTGGAGTGTTATATATGAATGCGATTGCGTAATTTTTGTTTTCTTGAGCACAAAGGAAGCCAATTGGGGATGATTTGATCGTGGCAAGTATACATAAAGCTCAGGTTCATCACCTCCGCTCCTACGTCAATTTCAAAACCCAGATGAAAAAAATGAACTATCGACAGACCATGAAATATGTAAATTTGTTGGAATCTCATTTTTCATTTTTATTTATTTATGTTTTATTGATAATTCCATTTTTATCGTCGCTTGAAAGTACAAGTACCCAAACTCATTGACATAATAATATAACATAATATATATATTCTCGTAACTCATAACTCATTGACATAATATATATTTCTATACCACAATATTAAAGATTTAATATTTCTGCAACGACCATAAACACATGAATACTATTGACAGTATATTATATTATTATATTATTTCTCAAGGTACTACTCTAGCAGTACCATCGTAGGACGGATATATGCTTTTTTTTCTATTTGTTATTGTATGAACCATAAAATTACAACTGTGATGTCAAATACGAGTAAGTGTAACATCATTAATATCTTCAAACAAATTTTTGATTCTGTTTTGATGCTCGAGGGTTTCATATTTTATGATTTGTAATAACCAATTTGTAACATTCGTTCTACTTATTTGATTTTTTTTTTTTTTTTTTTTTTTTTTTGCTTTTCTTTATTTCAGACAGATTTTCTTTGGAAATCAATCTATGTATAACAATACTTTTATTTATTTGTTTGTTGTAAAATTATGAATAAATCAAAGTTATATATATATATATATATATATATATATATATATATATATATATATATATATATATATATATATATATATATATATATATATATATATATCATTTTAAGCTGTATTTGTAGTTTTACGCAGGTCTCGAAATATCCTAACCACTATGTGTAAAGGTTAGGTGTGGTCAAATTTAGAATAAGATAAATTTGACTTCGATTCCTGTATGCAAGTGTGGCATATTGACATGATGGTTCGTAATGCTCGTACTCGCTAAATCTGAATAAATTAATATGTAAATTTATTAGCGATAGCGAACTAAGTGATGGAAAGGTGAAGGTAACGCCACGAGACTCGAACTCTAGATCTCCAAGTCTAAAATTCAATAGTGGTTTCCGAAAAGTCGGGAAGAAATTTAAAGTAATACTACTGATAATATAAAGGTCTCAGTGTCCTACTTTTTCCACAAATCAGTGTAACCAGGGAGCTAGAGGAAAAATAGGAACGTAGTTATTTCGAACTTTAAATATAGAAATTTTACTGTAATTTCAAGAAATATCCACATACTGCAAGGCTGAAAGAGATATGCTCTACTAGTCTAGTATTTATGAGACTGATTGTGCTTACTATTTTACAAGAAACAAGTGAATTATAATATCGAAAATCATTGCCGAATGACTCAATTGTCTTTTCAATAATAAAATTAGTTGAGGATGCTCCAAGAGGATTGCCAGAACGAACTTAAAAAGAATGGAGAGATGGAGCGGGAAGGATAACTGATTGTTCCTACATGTAAAAGTAAATCTTTTTGTCCGCACCTTGTGTTTCTCGCAAATTTCGCAAAGTATAATCTCTCTATGACTTACAGTTCCAGAGATATGGCTCCTTAAATCTCCCGAAATTCGAACTTTTTTGGTCAATATCTGGGGAACGGTGGCCAGTTGATCAGTGGCCACTGGTTATTATTTGGTACCAAAATGTTCACCATCCTCTTAGGTATTGATCAACATCAATATCATCTCTCTATAACTTATGTTTCCCGAGATATGGCTCCTTAAATCTCGGGAAATCGGCAATTTTTGGCCAATGTCTCGGGAACAGAAAGAGTGACACGAAAATCTTAATCACTTTCTCAGATAGTTTTTGATGCTTTATCGAATGCAAGGTTCAAAACTGAAAAAAAAAAATCGCAAATAACAAACAGACAGACAGACATAGAGAATCCAGTAACGAACTTTTTAAGTTCATTGAAAAGAAAATTATGAATAAGAAAATGAGATTAATTAAACCTGAAACAGTCATCTCAGCTGTCTCTCAATATGTTTGTGATAACAATGTCTTTCTTAATCACCTCAACAATAGGATGAAGGGGAAACTTGGAAATGTTAAAATTTTATCTTCTTTGGGAGAGTTGTTTTATACTTTGATAAGGCCTCTTCTTCGTAACTGCATCTAGATATTCTATCCTTGGTCTTCCTCTTCCTGGTTTTCCTTCTGTTTCTCTCTATCAGCACAGTGATCCAATCGGAGTGCCGAATAAGATGGCTAAGCATGCTGTTTCTTCTTTTTCCTATTATCTTCATGATCTGCCGTCCTTCATTAGCTTCCTTTAGTACGTCTTCATTCCTTTTCCTTTCGGTCCATGATATGCGTAGCATTCTGCGCCAACGCCACATTTCAAATGCTTCCAACTTGGATATTTCAGCTTTTCTCAATATCCATGTCTCTGATCCATAAAGCGCCACGCTCCATACCAGTGTCTTAATAAATCGTTTACGAACGTCCAACAACACATTTCTTGATGTTAGTAGTCCTCTTTTCGTATAGAATGCTTGTTTAGCTTGCGCTATTGTGGAACTTATGTCTTTTTCACTTCTTCCGTCCGAGGATATTAGACTTCCTAAATAAGGAAACGTCTTAACGTCTTCGATTTTCTCCCCATCTAGCCATACATTTGACTCTTCCTGTCCTGCTCTTTGCACTCTATCACTTTGGTTTTCTTCTTATTTATCTTCATTTTGCATGTTCTTTCCAGTTGGTCGTACAAGTTTATAAGTACTTCCTGCAAGTCCTCATCGTTCTTCGCTATCAATGCTATGTCGTCAGCAAACATTATTGTGCTAAAAACCTGACCATTTACTTTTACGCCATTCCCGTTTTTCTCAAAGAATTCTTTCATAGCCTCTTCTACGTAGACGTTGAACAGGAGAGGTAAAAGTCCACATCCTTGTCTCACTCCTTTACTTATTCTTTCTTCCCTCTGATCTCTTCCTTTAACAGCTGTCTGGTTCCTATAAAGTTGGTATATTGTTCTTCTGTCTCTGTAATTCACTTTCAGATTCTTCAACGTTCTTAACATGATATTCCAATACACGTTATCAAAAGCTTTCTCTATATCTACAAATGCTATCGCAATTGGTTTGTTTAATCTGATGTGTTGTTCCATGATCAACCGTAGACTCAATATTGCTTTCCTTGTTCCCCTTTTCCTCCTGAATCCAAACTGGTCACCGGATAGCCGTTCTTCTATTTTCCCTTCTATTCGTTGTGCGATAATTTTGCACAGTGTTTTTGACGCATAGGAAAGCAAACTTAACGTTCTGTGTTCTTCCCATTTCCGTGCACCTTTCCTCTTCGGGATAGGTACCAATATGCTTTTCTCTAAATCTCTTAGTATTTGTCCCGAGATGTACATTTCATTAATAAGATTAAATATTTAGTTTGCTTTTACGGCTGAACCATGTCTTCCTTATCATTATTTTCTTAAGTTTTAACGTATTTTTGTACTTTGGTTACAAAATACAGGGTATTTATTTCTTTGTCGCTATTCCGAGATTCTTAATTCTGAGAAAACAACATGGAAAGATATAACAATGTTTAATGTAGAACAAGAAAAATTATTTACCGACGTTTGCAAAGAGTAGGAAGCTAAAATTACATTACAGCAAATGACAACAGTTACATCTGAATTTCGATAACAGTGATAACATTTATTTTTAAGGATTTTAAAAGTAATTCAAAATTCATAAATTATTTAACGAAATGACAATCACGTAAATACCTTACTTTTTTAAACCAAATTCTGAAAAGGGCAAATATATTTAAGATTATTTTTTAAAAAATCTTTTCAATGTAAATATTTCCGTAACCTCAGTACCAATTACAATTTGATTTCAATGTTAAATTAGATTTTACTCGCGAAATCTGATAGATTTTGGCCTCCATTTTTTGTTATTATTGTTCTTAGTATTTTTATAACATATTCCAAAATCAAAGGATTTCCAGCATAACAGTATTTTAACAGTTTTGGACACAAGGAAATTAATCTTATACGTTTATGATTACTTATATAATAACCAAAACTGCGCAGAATCGAACAACTGTCGTTTGAGCAAACATAAAAGTATTTATCAAGGACAAATGTTATCAATGAGGAAAAAACTTTCAAAGAAAGTGACTAAGGTAGAAGGTGGATAAATTATCGAGAAATAATTAGGTAATTTTAACCCTTTAATTGGTAAGCATTGATAGCATTACCATTAAAATATTTAGTTTGCTTTTATGGTTGAACCATGTCTTCCTGATCGTAATTTCGTAAGTTTTACAGTATTTTTGTACTTTGGTTACAAAATACAGGGTGTTTATTTCAAAGTAACATTGCCATAAAATAGGTCTTATGTGTAGCTCTGAGCATCATTGCCCTATTATGGTAAAATATCATAAGAATACTCTCAGTAATTACCAACAGTTTCGTTGAAATATTTTCCTACAGAGCAAGAAACCACAAATAAAAAAATAAGAAAAGAACTTTCGCGGAACGTAGAAGATAAAGCTCCTACAATACTAAATTTGTTTGTCCCCTGTTGACGAAGTTAGAAGTATCTAAACAAGTGATCTGCAAATCATATATATGAGTATTGTATGAAAACAATAAATTTTGTTCAGTAAATTCATATCTTCTAAAACAGCGGATACAATTTTAGCAGCCGACCTATTCGATATAACTGTTAAATCTTTTGCGGTACTCATTTCTTTAGGGCTCACTATTGTTTATTTAGGTTTACTTTAGATTTTATTCTCTGAACTATAGCTCCATGCGAACTCTTCATCGTCTGAATTCGGGGTGGAAGCGCTTAATGTATGTTCCAAGTACGGGATTGAGGCTAACGATTGTAACCCTCTTGTAATTGGTACCGTAGTATCATAATCGATCTGTGTGTCATGCTTTCTTTTGAGCCTATAGGTTTCTGCTTCATCTACATTGCAACTCGTGATTTGTCTCTGGTTTCTCTGATCTAATATGAGCTCCCAGTCCAAAAGCGGTATATAATTTAATTTACCACACTTACAGGTTAATCTATCGCAGCATTTGCAAGAGAAAATATCACATAACTTCTGAGCACCGTTCTTAAATTTCTTTAATTTGGCTCTTAATGGGATATATCTCATTTCTTAACGGGGTTAATGATCGTTTTGCATTTTGAGTTGTAATTCAAAATCATATGCTTAATTCGAAGTCAAGACAACACAGGAAGAGAGGCTTGCAGCCATATTGTTTCTAGTTTATTTGAATTCAGCAATGTAAGCGCCGCCTTCGGAAAGCCAGTGTCGTGCATTTTGCATCCAGATGCGAAAAAGTGATATTCTCTTAAAGTTTGAGAGTTCTGAGGTGGGCTCAACACAAAGGTTTTTCGTGTGTTAATATGATAGTTATGAAAGTTAGTTAAGCTCTTAATAGTTATTTGCGTATATTGAAACCATGTATTTCATGTTTTATGTATTAATATTATTGTCTGGTAAAATGTTATTATTACCTAAAACTATTTTATTTGAACAAAAAATTGGGAACTTTAGGGCCACGGGGGCCCGGTTAAATATTGTTTTAAAATCAACATATTTGACATGGCTTCATTTCGTACCAATGCACAACTTTTGATAACTACTCAATCCTGAATATCTGAAAAAAAAAATTTCGGCCCACCCTAGTGGCCATACTTTCTGAAGGGGTAGTATGAATGATTCTAAGAAAGAATAAAAATGACATAGCGCGTCCTATTCTCAACGATTTGAAGACTACAAACTGTGAACCATTTTTGATCTTACGTTGCTTATTAATCACTCTTTATATTTTACAAAGATAACATATAGCGCATTTGAATCGCGATGGAAAGGTCTTTCCAATAGCATGCAACAAATGGCAATGATGTCTTTGGAAGGGAAGTTATTGAGGAACATTTGGTAACCAGTACTGTCATCCAATTTCCTTAAATAATCTTAAAATATTTTTTTTTCAGTATTAGTGTTGGTATAGTTGAGTGGAATTGCTTCAATCAAGTGCTGTTTCATTTACACACACACACACACACACACACACACACACACACACACACACACACACACACACACACACACACACACACACACACAAACACACACACTCACACACACAAAAAAAAAAACTGCAACATCAACGTAAAACTGAAAAATGCTGAAAAAGTATAAAAACTGCTTATTATTTATATCATTGATGAAATTATTATAAAATTCCATCAAATAAATTGGTTTTCACTTACTTGAAAAATATACAAGAAATATTAGTAAGGAAAATGCTTGAAAACCATTTATAGATATTCAACAGTTAGTTTTTTGGTGGTACAGTGCAGTTTGAAATAGTCTTCGAGCCATACAAGATGTTCACAATTTCACTAATAAATGTCAGGAATATATATATATATATATATATATATATATATATATATATATATATATATATATATATATATATATATATATATATTGTTTCTCTAGGTACGATCCCGAATATGTTTTTCGTGCTACCGATAGCCAACGATCACTCTCAGAAGGTAACTGAAAGACTCATATTTAAGACTCCAGCTAGAATCGGGCTCCGTTGAGCTGTATTAATAAGGTACTATAAGTCCTACTCGGGCTTAGGATTAAAAGGTTTTAATGGAAAGGAAACGGGCAACAAGGCCAATGAATTATACCAATGCCAGTGTATTATTATGATGAAATAATTTGTGAGATTTGTGAGATGAGATGGATAAACACAAGGAAAATGATCGAACAAGGAGTCCGTCATATTAGAGATGAGTACTCTGCCATTGAGCTACCGTGCTTCCATTTCTCCTTTCCCTTTCCCTTTCCCTTTCCCCGTTGGTACTTCTTTAAAGCTTGGGCTTAATGTATAATGAAAGATTTGAAATTCTCTTAATTTGTAGAAGAAAAGAAAATGTATGACTTGTCTTAAAGAGGTTTGTACTCGTCTTCTAGTAATACAGAACGAATTAGAAACAATTAGGTGTATCAGAAAAGCCGACTTGTATCTGCTTAATTTTCATTTCCACTTCCTTGGGGCAAAAATTAAACCTGATATTCATATATGTGTGTGAGAATGCCATATAAAGCATGAGTTAGTGGGAGAAGTGCAAGATAAGTATAATTAACAATTGTTTAGCTCATATTAGAAGCACAGATACAAACAGCTCTGAGAATAATGAACTTTTATGGCTGAGGATGTCTCCTATTAAAGCTCATTAGCATTTACCAAGAGTGATGCTTTCAGTGCATTATATAAAAAAAGTATTTTTTTTTTTTTTTTTTGAGAAAGGTTATATCATAACGATCATCATCTGATTCAGTGAGATGTTCTTATAACAATTTAGGTAAATTAACAACAAAGACTGTACGTTTTTTATTTTACTCGTTTTTGTTAACAAAAGAAAATTACTTTTAAAAAAATCTCGTTGTGTTCACTCATCCCCACTTCGTCCCATAATTTGTCTCATATCAAACCAAAGACGGAACTACTCAGAAAAGTTATTGTATACTTAACTCATAAAGACTCAGTATATGTGAGTGTATTCATACAGCAGTTCGCGAGAGAGTAATTTTCTTTTTTTTTATGTATTATGCTTGTATATATATTCTATGAATTTTAAGTGTTGAAATCATATAATGAGAACGTTTAATATGAACTCATTAACTTCAACGATTACATATATTTATTTAACCATTATAATATATTCTTATGTCTGAATTGCGTGAATGTGAGTACCTAACTTGTACATAGTTTATATCCGTGAAGTTTAGTATACAATTCTTAAACAAAGAAATTTGTAAATCAGAGCTATCATTTTGTTACTCACTGAAGTTACGATCATTGTTTCAGAGGGGCCAACAAGGGGGTGTCATGATAGGTGTCTTGCCACTTTGCCTAATTCTCCTTTTAGCTGATACTTTATATCAACTATCATTCACAGATAAAAACCACACCCATCATTTTAATCGAAATACGAATTCTCCTTTGACCTAATGCTCGTTCCGCCTAACGATCTTATCAAGAAAGAAATTCCTCCTGTATAGAATATCTGGCAGTGTTATCCAAATTTCAACATTACATTTTGTGTTACATGTATTACTATCACCTGTAAATTACTATTTCCTGGACGTGTGGTATTGGATCATACATCCAAAACCTAAGTTGCAGGGATTATTAAACCTATGTCTTCAGTTTTTTTTTCCTTAAGCATTATAAGACTCAATTTGTTAATAGTTTATGTCATTAGTATGAATAAGCAGACTCTGGAACACATTATTTATATTACTCATATTCATTTTAAGACAGAACTTAGTTGTCCATTCTGGCAGATAATCAATATGTTCATAGTGATTTCTTGTGTATTTAAAGCAGGGGTTCTTAACCTAATTATTATCACGACCCCCTTTTCATCACATCCTCTTCCAGCAACCCCCTTAATAATTTCTGATTTGTAATAAGCTTGTGTGGGAATTTTAAAATACCTATTGTGGAAACCTCACGATGTCCATTTATTTCTATAATAGTAGAATCCATTTCTTGTATACCTCGTATAGTGGATACAGTGACAGTAATGTATTCCCTACGATGAAAGTGCTGGTTCAAGATGGATATTAAACCCCTTAATTTAAAAGGCCATCAAAATAGCTGATCTAAGCCTACAACTTCTTGATGAACTAATAGAATTATTGTGCGACAAGTCCTTGCTACTGGTTTTCTGTAACGAAGACTTGGACAAGTTCTGGCTGAAGAGGAGAGAAGAATATCCCGGTCTGGTATCTGCTCCTTTAAAAGTAATAATTCCATTTGCTACATCGTACCTGTACGAAAGTGTTTTTTCTTCCATGGTAAGCATTAAAACAAAGGCAAGAAATTGCTTATCAGCTGAAAATGACTCTATAATGTGCGTCACGAAGATTGAACCGGACATTGCCACCCTAGTGGAATCACATCATGCTCTCGTATCTCATTAGCTTTCAATGTTAATTATATTTCAATATGCAGGTTTTGTTGCATTTGTATTTCTATGGTTTTTCAATATGCAGTTCTCATTAGTTTCATATCGTACCCCTTTCATTTAAATTGATTTTTAAAAAACTCTGCAGCTGTTGAAAATGTTTAGTAGACCTATTTTTTGTTGTTCTTAACAGTATGTACCTAGGTATAAAAATATGTCCATCAGAACAAAATTCAAAATAACATTTAAAAATATTTTCCGGTATTAGATTCTAATTATATTTATCTCTTTCGCTTATCTTCCCGACCCCCTAGTGGTCGTGATCCCCAGGTTGAGAACCCTGATTTAAAGTAATTGGGATACTTTTTTCTTTTTTGGTCAACAAGCTCTTTACATTGATATAAGTTATTTATCAGAAAAATTAACACACTGCTGAACAAGACTGCACTTATTTAATATAAAACACATTTACACGTGACGTTTCGATCTTCTAGCCAAGCTAGCCAATAAGTGCAGTCTTGTTCAGCAGTGTGTTTATTTTTCTGATTTTATTTGCAAGACGTATGACTATGATTGTGTGTAAGTTATTTATGTATGAGCATCCATGTAACGTGGGTTCCTGTCACCACGGCATGGAGCGTCCTCAGTCTGCGGATCGAGAAGAAGGCCTCTAGATATAGAGGTTAGCTGCGAATATACTGAATAAGAAGTCGCGGACAGACAAGGAGTGGTCCTCCAGCTTGGGGGTTTAAGTAAGCTAACAACCTCATCCTGTAAAAAAATAAAATAAAATAAAATAAAATAAAAGGCACTTGTTCAGGAACATTCACAGAAGCCTCGGACAAGAACTCATAACTTGGCACGACTTCAGCGAAAGAAAATGGACATGAGATTTGGAACATGGAATACTAGAAGTCTTTATAAGGTAGGCGCGTTAAAATCCGTAACGAGTGAGCTAGAGAAATACAGGATGGACCTAGTAGGAGTCCAGGAAGTTAGGTGGGAAGGAAATGGCACTGTGAATTCCGGAAATTTTACGTTCTTTTACGGAGAAGGAAATAAAAATCACAAATTAGGAACAGGGTTTTTCGTTCACAAACGAAATATCAGCAATTAAGCTAGTTGAATTTGTTACTGACAGACTTTCTTTTATTTATTACTCTTAAGGGTCAGCGATGTGATATTGTTTTGAATGTGCATGCCCCAACGGAAGATGTACAGATGACGATGTAAAAAGCAGTTTTTACGAAATGGAACGAATATTTGACCAACTCCCGCGATACCATATGAAAATTCTATTAGGGGATTTCATTGCGAAGGTAGGACGAGAGGATATTTTCAAACCGATTATAGTGAACGAAAGTCTGCATAAGGAAAGTAATGACAATGGTGTTAGACTCGTGAACTTTGCAACATCCAAAAACCTTATCGTGAAGAGTACAAAATTCCCACATCGCGACGTTCATAAATAGGGTCTATACTTGGACCTCACCATACGGAAAAACACACAATTAAATTGATCACTTTATATCATTTTAGTAGATAGAAGACAGTCTAGCATCATAATTGATGTCCGGTCGTTTAGAGGGGCTTATTGTGACACCGATCACTACCTGGTAGGAGCGATAATAAGAGAGAGATTATCGTTGAATAAAGTAAATACTCAGTGTCTGAAAACGGAGAGATTTCATTTAAAGAAATTAGAAGAGAGCCAGGTAAGAGAGGAATACCAGATTGAAGTTTCGAATGGATTCTCGGCTGTAGAAGATTTGGAGTGCACTAGTGTTGAGGATACTTGGATTGAAATTAGATGTAGCATTAAAATTTCAGCAAAACAAAAATTGGGACACGCGGAAATACCTAAGAACAAACCATGGTTCGACCAGGAATGCATTAAACTAGCAGAGAAGAGAAAACAGGCAAAATTACGTTGATTACAAAATCCGAACGAAATAACTGCAAAAAATTTCGTAGATATCAGGCTGGAAATTTCCAAAACTTTTAGAACAAAAAAATGCGATTTTTTGAAAGCTAAAATTAAGTAACTGAAGATAATAATAAAAATAAAAACATTCGGGACATGTGTAAGGGGATCAACGAATTTAAGAAAGGCTATCAACCTCGTGCTTGTATATTAAAGAAAGCTGACGGAACAGTTTTCGCGGATACAGATAACATCTTAAATAGATGGAAAGTTTTCTTTGATGAATTCCTTAACACGCAGCCAAAAACTAATATGCCTGAAGAAAGGGAGATTCACACCGCAGAAACGTATATTTCAAACCCAACCGAATAGAAGTAGAAAACGCTATAAAGAAATTAAAGGAACACAAATCTTTGGGTGTAGACGAAATTCCGGCTGAGTTAATTTTAGCTGGAGGCGAAGGATTGTGGAACAAGATACACAAACTCATTCTCCTTATCAAGAACAAGGAAGAAGTGCTACAAGAGTGGAAAAAATCAATCATTGTTCCAATTCACAAGAAAGGCGACAAAACTGACTTTAATAATTATCGAGGCATTTCTCTTCTGTCAACATCCTATAAAATCCTTTCAAATAACGTTATTCTATTAGCAAGACTGACCCCATACGCAGATGAAATTATTGGAGATTATCAGTGCGGATTTAGACGAAATCGATCAACTATCGACCAAATATTTACCATTCGCTAAATACTCGAAAAGAAGTGGGAATACAATACTCCGGTACATCAACTATTTATTGATTTTAGATAGGCTTCTCTCTCGGTTGGAGAGAATCATTGTACAACGTCCTTACAAAATTTGGAATACTGAAAAAGCTAATTAGATTAATTAAGGTATGTTTAAATTAATCCCAAAGTAAAGTCCGGGTACTAAAATTTTTGTCCACGAGTTTTCACGTCGAGAATTGCCTGAAATAAGGAGATGCATTATTATTGAACTTTATCCTGGAATACGCTATAAGAAAAATCAAAGATAACAACCAGGGCCTAGAGTTGAACGGTGTTCACCAGATTATGGCATATGCTGATAATGTAAATTTAATAGGGGGTGATAGGAGAACAATAGAAAGAAATATAGAAATCTTATTAAACGCTTGCAGGGACATGGGTTTAGAAGTAAATGCAGAGAAAACTAATACAGGGAAGTGCATCGGGACCGTAATACAGCAAATTATGGATGCGTTAAAATATTAAATAATACTTTTGATAAGGTGGATAGTTTCAAATATATAGGATCAATAATAACAGACGAAAATCATATTTACAAAGAAATTAAAAGGAAATTCGTGTTATTATTTAGTTTAAAATCTCTCGTCGTCGCGAAGTCTGTCAAGGAATTTGAAGCTTAAAACATATGAAACGATAATGATGCCTGTTTTTCTGTGTGATTGCAAAACATGATTGCTTACTTTGAGGGAAGAACATAGACTGAAAGTATTTGAGAACAAGACCCCGAGGCGAATATTCGGACCCAAGAGGAACTGGAAAGAGGGAAACTTCATAACGAGGAACTACGTATAATCTATACAGTTAACCAAACATTGTTAGGGCCATCAAGTCGAGGAGGCTGAGGCGGGCAGGTCATGTAGCTAGGATGGAAGAAAGTAGAAACGCTTTCAAATTCTTGACTGGAAGACCAATCGGAAAACGACCATTAGGAAGACCTAGGCGCAGATGGGAGGACAATATTAAGATGGATCTCGCAGAAATTGGAATACAAAGTAGGAACTGGATCCAGTTGGCTAAGGACACAAGTCACAGGAGAGCTTTTGTGAACGCGGCATTGACCCTTGGGGTTCCATAGGCCATAGAGTTTTTTTTTTTTTTATGTATGAGCATAGGTATAGAAACACTATAAGACGTGCCATTAATAGGGGCTTTCTTTTCTGGTAAGATAGGCAGAATAAGAATTAGGCCAAATGCGAATTCGCATTTCGTCTAAAGTGACTGATGTGACTTTTATCTGTAAATGACCTCTGATGAAGTATTAGGTGAAACGGGAATTAAACCAAATGCGAATTATGGGTAGTTGTGCGAGAAAAATAGTTGAACGGAGTGCACTGCCACCAATAATCAATTATTTAATGTTTATGCGTTAACATGAAAGGCCATGGGGCTTCTGATTGCACTAACAGTCACGACTCAAATGATCCTTCTGTCCGGGTACCCAGGACCCACCTTTGAGTCGCGGGAACTGTGAGGATCAATCAGGTCTTGAGGAAACTTCTCTGCCTCTCGCCATTCACATACTATTGCTACTGATACGTCACTCACTATACATGCGAGTGGCAATTTTGCGGAGCGACATCTGTGACGTCACGGATTACCGGAGTCACTTGGGTCACGACTTTTGTCCGGGTCATCCGGGTCTGGGCTTCGCTTTTTAGACCCGATCTGATCCGGCGACAGCCGAAGCATCAGCTTTTACAACATTACTGTAGAATTTTGTAGTATATTAATGATGCCCATTCCTCGAGCTCAAATATTTATTTATTTGATTCGCGGTGTGATATTTATTAATGACGGTACCATGTCTTGAATATTTCAAATATAATTTTATGTTTATTCGTCTCCCTGTATGGAAATAATACAATGGTTTTGAACATTAAAAAAATAATAAAACATTGTTTGGGTTCAGGGTCACCTTTCGTATTCTAATGTCGAGTTAACAGATTCGTTCGATTAAAATTTAACGATCCCAGATTTTTTTAAAAAGTAATTATTTTGTCTGTGATTTTTACGCACTTATACTGTGATAGGCCTTGTAACTATCTGTTAGTGCAATACCGGTACTTTAATCATAAATGACACACACGAATAGAGAGAAAGAAAATTACACACGTGAGGAAACAGAGGAACACAGAAAGAATAAAAGAGGAGAGAATTAGAAGCTTCTAACGTAATCTGTATATGTATGACGATGTTTCGTCGTCTCCAGGTTACCGGGTCTCGTGTGTCGTGGTCTAACTGATTCTGGGTCACGAGTTAGGAACTTCATGACCCATATCTTTACTGGACAGCACGGTCTCCCACAGCCATGGTAATAACGCCCACGATAATAAATGCGAAAATTGAAAGCAAGCAAGAAATTTGGAGCAACAGGAGAACTCCTGAAAAACGCCATGACACAATGTGTTCAGTACAAGCTTACATAACTGGAGTCGAGTCAGTGACCCTGTGATAACTGCTGTGTCTTTCAGCTACTATGTTTCTAAGTGCTCATATTTCAACATTCCTATTCAATGAATTTCCAAATAGAGACTAGGAAACTAATTTTCGCTGGAATCATTAACAAAGTGCAATAACATTGGGGAAATACGTGGAAGAAAGTTGAGCATGTATTATCTTTGAAGGTACTATCTCAGTGCCGGATTTACGTATAAGTTAAACTAGCTATAGCTTAAGGCCCCACTCGCTTGGGGGCCCAAAAAATTTAAAGAAAAAGACTTATTGTAATGTAATTTCCAAATAACCACCAAAAGCAAACAAGATAAAACTCACATGTACTAGGCTTTTATGAAGCAAGTAATAGGGTTCTATTTCTCAGCCTCATATGTAATGAAGTCCCTATTATCCAACTTTGCATATAATACAGACTCTGTTTCCCAGCCTTGCTTATAATGGCCCCATGTTTTCATTTAAATATCCATTAGGTCAATAAATTAGCATATAGCATATATTCGAACATAAAAAACGACGACATTTTGTCGCTGAAAAAGAAAGCTTAACGTATAAAGGGCCCCTTTCAATAGCCTAGGGCCCCATCAAACCCAAATCCGGCAATGTACTATTCTGACATTCACCTGTAGGAACTGAGAAGAAAATCTAGGATCTTTATTCAGGAGGGTGGATTGCAAAGTTCGAATCCAGAACTTTCCGGTTACAAATAAAAAAAAATTAAAAAAACGCAAACGTCTAGCCTACAGTTGGAATTAAACGTTTTGGATACAGGGGCGGATCCAGGGGGGCGATCGGGGCGATTGCCCCCCAGAAGAGGAAACTTTCTTATTTTATATATATAAATAAAACCCATCCCAAAGTTTGGAGCCCTTAAAAGTAGCAGTATCACAACCCACCGCCCCCCCCCCTAGAATTCGGTCCTGGATCCGCCCCTGTTTGGATATGTTGCCAACTATATAATAAAAAATAACATTTACATATTTTTCTATTTTAATTTTATTTAATTTATTATTTTTTACAACATCTTCCAGAGTGACAATAAAAACATTAAGAACTAAAAATATAACATGCGCCATGGTGTTGGAACAAACAACCTCACGATTTGCAATTATAAAACTAGAACCTGAAAAAAAAAATACATATATGTAGCGTGTGTGTGGCTATTTAAAAAATAATAATAAAAAAATCTCCTTATCGCTGAAGTGTCCGATCAAAGTTTTGGCTTGTTGCAAGTTAACACGCAAAAATGCTTAATGATCATATAAAGTATATTGGGTGCATTTCGTGCCAGGGATATAGCTATTTGTATGTAAGAAAGTAACTTGAACTTCCGGAGTTATTGTGAGTATATGCGAGTTTATTATATCTAATAATCTTCTCTATACAATTAGAGTACTAAAGTAATTGCTGGTAATTGTGGCTATTTTGTGGAAATAAAAAAGAAAAAGGAATGATAATTAAATTCTTAATCTAGATTTTTTATAACTTATTACATTGCAAATTTTCTTCCTTCCATCATGTAATATAACGACTGATATGTGAATGTGGTTATATATGGGAAAATTCGAGCAATATAAGCTGCATACATTCTTCTTGCGATTCGTCATAATTGGGTTGTCTGATGGTGTTTTTCGTGCTCAATTTATATAATATACCTGTTTTCATTGGGTTTTATGTATATAATTGACTGTGGGATAATGACTGTAATATTATTGTACTTCACTATACTATATATATATATATATAAACTATGTAGAGAATAGAGGTCTTTCTGTGGTTTGTACTGATTCTTCAGGGGTAGTAACATCTTGTGTCTTAGTAACATAACCGGTCCTTCTTTCTGGCTTCGTGTGATTTTACGCTGGGCCCCGTCAATCCCTCTTTGCGCGGCTGTTGGGGATTCCTGTCCCGTACATTGACACTGTGGACCTCACTACGATTTTTATGGCCTTTTTTCTGTATTTTTGTGTCTGATAACTGCTTTCGGTTGCGCATCTACCGCTCCGCAGCCATCTGTACGTCAGTATCACTGTATTTGTCGAGTGCAACTTTTTGTGTAATCTTTGGCCCCTACAACAATATATTTACGGGACCCTGAGATATTGGGCATTAAATCAGTTTCTTCGCTACTTCGCGGTGCCGCTTTCGATCTATGTTTATTAGACTTTTTTAAAGTTTAATTAAATGTCTACTACTTGCCTCCTTCAGTTTGTTGTATAGTGCAACCAGACCTCTGCTTAGGTCTAGAACACAGGCATTTGTAAATTGAAAGAGGTTGTGGGCCAATCACAGAGAACATATTAAGGTCGAGGATCGTGGTATATTCAATGGAAAAACGTATTTCTGTTGGTTTCTCAGCATTGTCAAGTGGCGAGAGACAAGTTTCACACTGCGCGGTCAAGGGTTGGAAACATTTTCAATTCAGTTTAAGAGATTAGGTTATATATATAACGACTCAGGCGGGCCGGATGTGGGCCAAGGCTGTCCTGGAAGACGGCTGTTGTACACGATTGGTCTAGAAGAATAATGGGAAGGTAATATGAAAGTAGACCTCCGCGAAGTAGGGTGTACAACCCTAATTGGATGGTATAGCACAGAACACTATGAACCAAAAATGACGTTGCTAACATACATAAATCAAATTATTGATAGGAAGCACTGCTGATGTGTCAGGTCAGTGAATGATGGTTCAACGAATATGCTTGTAAAACCATCGATATTGATGTTGTTCTTTACCTGTCACCACCGTTCTTTCTCAACTACCAAATTTCCCGTGCGCTTCTTATTCTCTACATCTGGTTTACATAAACGAGGAGCAACAAAATGCCTCTCCAGAAGCCAGGAGGATGTCACAGAGCGTTCCGTAGGAATGACTATATTTTCTTGCTTACTTTATTGTTGAACTATCAAACACCAGCAAACTTAAATCAAAGTTAGAAAGGGGTATTTGTTTCATTATTTATTTATTTATTTATTTGCCTGTTTGGCATACAAATGAGAGTATTCTCGAGCACGCATACAGTTGTCAAAATTACAAAATAATTATATATATGGTATAAAAAAAACTTACAGATAAAGTAATACATAACTATGACTTTTATAAGCTTATACAATCATAATATAATTAACAAAGAAAAAAACATTTATACATTGTCTTCAAAAAACTCATTTACCGAGTAGTAACATTTATCTACTAAGAACTCGTGAAGATCCGATTTAAACATAGAATATGGTTTGTTTTGTTTTAGAAAGTCAGGTAACTTATTGAAAATTTTTGCACAGTTAATATATACGCTTTTTTTGAAAAAACGAGAAATTTTGGGGGATAACATTCAAATTATTAACGAATCGAGTATTGTATTTATGGACGTTACTGTTTTCAATAAATAAGTGTTTGTTACTTACGGTAAACAAGATAATTTTATATAGATACGCACAAGGTAGTGGTAATATTTTTTGTCCTCGAAAGATAGGCTTGCAAGAAGACTTTGGTGACAATCCAAACACAACCCTTAGTGCTTTCTTTTGTAAGCGAAACGTGCTAATACATTCAGTAGAATAACCCCAAAAAATAATACCGTAAGTTATTAAAGAATGGAATTTTGCATAGTAAAAGGAACAGTGTTTCTCCATGAGCTGCTGAACCTCTCGCGAAGCTACTAAGATAAATTGCCACATAAATCACTATGTATACTAAGAACATGGGTCCCGGCTTCGATTCCTGGTGGAGAACATTGAAATTGAACGCATTACTGTGGATGAAATTGTAGATGCATGTCTCACATTAAAAGAGTTTCTTATTAAACAGCTTTAGAAACTATATAGTTCAAAATTCTCTACGTCATGAGTTAGGTATAAAAGGAATATAACAAAAAATAGATGTAACCAAAAGGGTAAAAATCGCGAGTTGAAAGAATGGTTACAAAACCTAATTTGAAATTGCTTGTAAAAATTTCTTGTTTTTATCATTATTATTATTATTACATTTTCTTTTGACTTGAAAAACAGTGAGAACAGTTTAACGTTATGTTTATTTTCTTTTTCTGTTTTTTAATATATATTCTTCGTGGTTATCACGTGCAACATTGGTCACCGTGGTTTGTTTTTTAAAAAACAAAACAAATGACAAAATGCACACAAACTGTACATCGCAAAAAATTGTGGGTAATGGCTTCACACTTTTAAGTTTTTATTTGTCTCTTTCTTAACTGTGTATGGAAAGAGTAAAAAAAAAAAAAAAAAAAAACTCGATTGATGCATGAGGCGATACATTATATCGTTTACCACTGTCTACAATACACCAAAGATGGTTTCCGTAGTTGACTTTTTCATTTTTTTTTTTAAGTGAGCCTTCACTAATGTCTCCTGATACTCTTTTTCTTCTCTTTATGATCATTATTTGTTTAAACCTTAGCGTATTTTTTATGCCCCTGTCTTTTCTCTCTTTTCTTGACCATCATTTGTTGCACTTGTTTGGCTGGCGTTGGTAACGCCTTTCGAGAAATATCATTATGGTTGGTGTTGAGAAACCACATTCAACAGACCAATTGTTATATCAGATACAATATATATTTTTTGTTCCATTTTATTTATTTACTTTTTTTTCTTTCTTATTGAGTCAATTTTATACAGTGGGTGGGAGTGATTAGGTGGTTTATAAGAGGAAAATGGTACTGCACGGTTGCCAGCTACGGTGGAAAATAAGTATAAATAAATGTTCACGTAAATTGTCCTTGTTGGTTTTGTGTATAGGGGAGTAATGTCTTACAGAGTTCAATGTGGTATAGCCCAACCGCGATGCTTCCTATCATGGCTGGAAGAATTTGCCGCTAAACGGTAAAATGGAGAACACAATAGCAAAAAGTAATTTATTCTTAATCAAAGTAATTTATTCTGACATATGGTAACCCTATACTAATATATATTTGTTCTAAACATATATTAATATAAGGTTACCATATGTCAGCATTTATGCAAACAATGTCCATATTTTGAGAGTAAAAATTTCGGACCACATATATATTTAGAAATTCCCTAATTTATCCACATTTGCTGAGCTCAAGTGCAGCGACGTAACTCGGCTAATTGTCGTCCGGGGCAAGAACTTGCCTTGGCGCCCCTACCCTGATCAAACCAAACCAAAACGCTCCCCGACTACACCTGATATTGGAATCACACAGTAATTCCCCTATTCTTTTTTTTTAGTGATAAACTTTAATTTCAAAATTGCAGTACATAATTTAATTTTTAGTACTACATAAAACACCAAACTAATTAGTATTTGATTGCCAAGAGAGTAGCATGCTTGACATATTCTTATAGTCTTATCATATAACTGCAAAAATCACAATGTTTTTGGAATTATATCGGGATGTGCATATGTGTAGAATGAATCAACAGTCTGTTGCTTTAAAATAGGATATTTAATTATGACAAACAGTCAAGATGTTGTCTCGAGCATTATACTCGGACATTTTGCAAATCTCTTAAATCGATGTAAATTAAAAGAAAACACAACAAGCTGGAACTAAAAGTTAACTTTGCGCGATCTTTTGGCTGCAAAGGTTTTTACAATGTCCTCAAAAGATAGCTTTGAAACTAACTTATGCTCTATGTCGTAAGTTGTTGTTGTCCTGTTTAGTTTCTGAGGTAATGTTTTACGATCTTTAGTTTGCACCTCCCAATCCGGCACCCGGGCACAAGCCCCGTTTGCCCCCTCCTGAGTTACGTCACTGCTCAAGTGTATTGTCAATTCAATTTCAGACCTTTCACATGTAAAGGCATGATTATTTGCATTGTTAAAAAATATTAGACCTATTGAAAAATATGAGTAGGCAAACTTAATTATATGATTCTTAATTTTATGCAGAATATGATGCTGTCTGGGTACCCTTCTTTAATTATTTTTCAAACATTTTAGTAAAATTTTGATAATGTTTTAAGAGTAAGCATAAAAATAATATTTGTCATACTTGTGTTGAAAGTTAATGCTTATATAGTGAATTAGCCAGATGGAAGTGTGTCTCCATTTTGGTATTTTAGAAGATGCTAACCCTATATTAGTACAATGTTTAGTTAAGTCCTTGTTTATAGAATACTAGCTCAGGCGCGTTTCTTTAGTGCATGAGTTCCCAGGTTCAATTCCCGGCCAGGATGTACCGAAGTCACAACAGTGGTTCAGATTCCACTTTAACCCTTTAGGTTAAAAAAATGAAATGAAATGTTTCAGTTTTTAAGTCTAATGATGATGCTATGTAGGCAAAAGGAGATGATCAGAATGAATGAAATTATGGAATGTGAAGAAACCTGAGAAAAAAGAAACACCTATATGGTGTTTAATACTTTAGATACAGGCAGTCATGTAAACATACTCGTACAACAGATTATTCTGCTGAGTAGTTTATAAGCCTTATTCGAATTTAATCTCTCAAATAAATCATTATCCAATCACAGATTTGCATTACCTTTTTAAGGTGTCTATTTTTTTTCGTTTCTGAGGAAAGATGGATAACCATCCCTAAAGGGTAAACTATGGACTTTATCCTATATATAGCGTAGCTGCTGATAAAACGTGTAAATATGAATTAACCAATCAGCCTAAAACGAGCTTCAAATTTGAAATAATATTCGGCATCAAGATGCAATCCAAGTTACTTATCAAACTGCCCTCGTAGAATTGTACATACAAATAATAATAATAATAATAATAATAATAATAATAATAATAATAATAATAATAATAATAATAATAATAATAATAATAATAATAATAATAATAATCATCATCATCATCATCATCATCTTGATGGAAACATCGAAATGAAATGCACTGCAAACAAACGTAATAGTACAAGCAAGGAACAACTATAAAAAAAATGCTATATGTTTTCCGTGCGTCTTGTATACCGTAATATTTTGTTCACATATACTGGGTAACAATTAGAAACTAATGTGTTTCGATTTAAAATTGGATCAATGTTAATATCTTTGTCTTACTTCTTACATAATACGTACATCGAACAAACGTTTTACCTAGTTATGAGAGGCACTTGCTAACTCACGATAGGAATATTTTGAAAGAAACAAGTTAACCTTTTTCTTTACTCTACCTGACTACTCTGAAGTGAGGTGATAATATTTGTTTTGTATCAGTGATGCAACCCGTGAAGAAAATCCTACTTTATGGGATTTTTGACAATATATTTTTTTTTTCAAAAGAGATAAAGAAATTTTTCGTATATATTGTCATGTCTTAGAATATTGTGTACGTGTTTTCTTAGAATACTTTGTTTTAAGTTAGGATTGAATTATTACCGTATGAGTACTGGACAATATATTTTGAATTGGAGTCACTGGCTGACAGGAGAAATTTAATTGACTCTGTATTTGTAGAAAAGGTACTTGACAACCGATGTAACTCAGACTATATTTTTAAAAATGTGGATTTTAAAGTTCCAATATACGGTACAAGGGTAATTTTTTTTATTGCAACCACATTATAGGAAACATATTTTAATCTCAAGACTTTTAACAAACTACATATAATAGACGCATATCTTAAAATGTGACTTTATTTTAGAATCTTTAATATAACAGTAGTTGTTTTTATTTTTACTTTTTGGCGTCTCAGTATTTTAGGAATTGGCATAAACTACACCGTCAAATTTTATCTTATTCAATAAAAAACATTATTTATGCCTTTTACTATATTATAGTACTAAAATAATGTTGTAGAATATGACAGTGTTGTACTTTTGCTGCATTTCAGTTCTTTTCAGCGTAAAATAAAGTTTATTATTATTATTATTATTATTATTATTATTATTATTATTATTATTATTATTATTATTATTATTATTATTATTAGTAGTAGTAGTAGTAGTAGTAGTAGTAGTAGTAGTAGTAGTAGTAGTAGTAGTAGTAGTAGTAGTATCTTGTAATTAGTATAACGTGGAAAATTCAAAAGCAAAATAGGATTTTTTTGACTGTAAAGATGAGATTTTGTAACTTTTCTAGTTGGCATCACTGCTCTGTATGATCAAAATGTTGTTGACTTCAAACCAATCATTCTTTTGCTAGCGCTAGTACTGTAGAGGATGGTTTTCCCCCAACCCAATTTAACAGTGGTTTCAGAGAGAGAAAGAAAAAAATATATCGTTGCAGAAGGGGGTTGAGAGAAACAGGAAAGGAAAAAGGAGAACTATGGGTTGAAGGTGAGCAGGCGGAAATGGTTTGTACGTGAACAGAAAAGTGACAATCAAATATGGCGTTGATTGTGGAGCTTGAACGATGTATTAAGGTACAACGCGTTGTAAAAATGAAAAGTTTGGTTCCGATTACGAAGTAGAATGTGAATTTTCTAAATTGTCGTGTGGTTTTTCAATACGAATTATATAGATAATATTCGTATAAACAAAACATCGAAAAGGAAAATTTATACTTGTAGAAATGGAGGACTATAACCAAGCGAATGTTCAACCTAGCCTCTTTGTTTTCAGTAATTTTAACTGTACGTGGATATTATGCCTTTTTTGGCCCTTGTATTTTATTTAAGTATTTATGAATGATGATATTCTTGATGGTAGCAGCGTGTAGTAGGTTTACTACACGCAATTCTTCGTAAGAATTACCGTCATTACATGAATCAAATGCACACCTTTTTTGTCCAAATGTTGTTTCTGAAACTATGGTGCGCATTGGAGTCGATGGCTCGTTCGATTCCAATACAACTTGAATCCGTAGTTCACAGACAACTTCATGCAAAGTTTCTTACATCTCAATGCATTGTTGCAATTCCCAATTTTGTTTCACTTATTGTTGGCCAACTATTGCATTCAGCGTTTGAATTAGTTGCGAAATGAATGACAAACAGAAATGAACATCATATAACGTTAAGTTCAAGTGTAAAGTAAATGGTTTATGTAACTGTTCTTTTCAAACATATATTTCAAGGTAGTGTAATAGTTTTTTTAACAGTGCAGTGGGCGGGTTGTGCCTGACAAGCACGCACAAGACGAATTTGATTTTCGTTTATTCTAATGGGTGGATGATAGATACAACTGTGCTATCTATCAATGTACCTTTTATTACTGATGCCAGAAGTCACTTGTTCATAATTCCATCAGTTGTCAGTGATTTGGAAGGTCTTCATTTTGTAATGTGCCTGTCAGACACAATTCGTCTACTCAACATCAGTGTCTACTCGCAAAGCCCCGGTTGAAAACCGTTGGGAAATTCGTTAACCGGATTTTTGTATCAAATGACACGGAGATTGGCACTCGAGAAGACGAGAATTTTTTTTTTTTTTATCAAAGACCGTATTCCGTCGAAATTCGACTTTTCAGGCGATGATTCTGATGGTGAACCACTTTCCAAGTTATAGTTATCAAACAGTGTGGAAGCTGGATTTAACAGTCTTTCTGCCTGTGGAACAGAACTAATATCACCTCTTGCATAATTGACAGTATTTATGAGGAAAGAACAAAAGTCACCAAACGGCATATTGAATGTCCCTGCGGTAGATAGAATGTACGCAGAATATGATGTAGGTGGCTACTGTGTTTGTTTATGTACTGATGAACATTGGTGGGATAAACGCTTATATTGTGTTTCAATCAAATACTAGTAAAATGAACTATGCATATCAAGAGGGCAGTTGCTGAAGAAATTAGGCAAAAGAGCTCAGCTGCGTTATCAGTTGCGACGGAAAGGATCGGTTTGTTCTGGAAAATTCATAGTGCGTTGTAAGGAAGGACAGAGCCAGGCCCGTATCCAAGGGGGGTCTAGGGGGGGCCGGGCCCCCCTAAATTTTTGCTGTTCCCCTAAAAGTTTTACAGTAGTCTTGCAAAAGATCTATAATATGGTGATGAACTATCATATGGTTGGATCGGGCCCCCCCTAACTTCAGCCGGGCCCCTCCTACATTTTTGGGCTGGCTACGGGCCTGGACAGAGCTTATTATGATTATTGATTCGACACGAAGAATTGAGCTTTGATAGTAAGCTGAAATGATAATTGTGTAGTGACGGTGGCTCGAACATATGGCAACAACCATCTGGAAATGTTTCTCAATATCTCTGCTCAAAGAAGACCAAATTGCATATTTAACATTAAACAATATAAATAAAATATGGGATGTGTTGACCTCCTTGAAAATTGGGTATCAACCTGTAGAATATGTTATCATAGTTTAAAAATGGTGGTTGACGATCTTCGTAAATTTTATTAATGTTTCTGTGTGGCAAATGCTTGGAAGATTTAACACAAAGTGCATGAAGATGATGCAATTCTAGTGCTGTTTTTCTGTCTGACAACTACATGAAACTTACTGTCCTCGACTCACCGGGGAAGTCAAATTGTAAGTTAAAGACAAAGTCGCATGATTAGATATTCACACCATCTAATCGTTCCCGCGAATTTCCTGGCAATAATTGATAACGGAAAGACGCGAAGATGTCGTGAATGCCAGTCAGACACGATATAAGTGCACAATTTGTTCTTCCCTTAAATCAGGATGTTACGAAGTTCCACAACTCCTAATTCTATTGTCCTACAGTAAAGGATACACGATATTAGAATTGAATTGCATAACGTGCCCAAATAATATAAACGTAATGTTTTATTTGGATATAGTAGTGTACCATATATATATATATATATATATATATATATATATATATATATATATATATATATATATATATATATATAATATTTTTGTTTCTTTGAGAATTAGGAGTCTTAAAATTACACTCAATTCTTAAAAACTTTCAAAATTCATGCGTACTTCTTCTGTTTGTTTTCATAACAGCACATATCAAATATAATTATAAACATATTTGACTTTGTAAATTTTGGTACCTTATTCCGCTGACATTGTAGATATGCAACAACTCGAATTTCATGGTATTATTGTATATTATTGCAAGTGCTTTGCATTTTTGTAATACATGACTAGAATAGCAATAAATATAGAAAAATCAACCAATTTCAACCACGGATAGAAGTGCGGTAAAAAAAAATTGGTTAAGGTAGATTAAAGGAGCAATAATCAGCACCAGATTTCAGCACGTTTTCCCTATCTTTCCACTGTATTTCGAAAGGAACAACAATTTTCAAAATACTTAAATCAGCTTGAAAAATGTTCAATTTTGATTCAAAGACAAATTGAATCAATAGGTCTATTTAGAGAATAATCCCTGCTCTTGTATGATATCATGTTTCATTGTTGAGAGATTTTTACTGTTGGAAACCTGCTTCTGAAAAGTAAATTGTGTTCTGTTCAATGAATAAAACCAAATTGTCAAAAATTGCAGAGATTTGTAATGCGCTGCTATTTTGAATCTGTACCATAACGCATTACAAAAGATGTAGAAACTGGTGTTAAGTTTATTGGTCTGTAACACAGAATATAAATTTAAAATATGTAACATTTTCAATTCGAAAAATATATAAAATAAAATAAATGTCAATTTTAAGTGAGAAGTAAATAAGTAACCTTGGAAGATACAAAAATCATCTGAAAGAAGATTAATGTGGATGTAAATCGTTGCGAAGCAAAAGGTAACCATTTCTAGAAAATTAGGTAATTTTTTTGTGTTGAGAAAACGACGACATAAATATGAATTGCTAAGTAAAATAGGTTCGGGAAGACTCCTTCCTCCCTCCAAATCTATCTACATGTCTGAAATGAATAACAAATAATAAAAATTGTATTTAATGGATCAAAATTTTAAGTTGCAGAAGTTTTACTTGCTATTTTAAATCCTTCATATGTTTCAAATCAAATACTATTAAATGAAAATTCTATATAACGAGATTTTAGTAGGCTGTAGTACAAATCCAATCGTTGAGATTTTACGTTCATTGTATATGGCTGAGATATTATGAAACGATTGATTGTATGTAATATGTTACAAAGATGTAAATATCCAATGCGGCAGTGCATTCGTGTATTGATCGGAGTTTATTAATGAAGTAGAGGTAAAGTAAGGAAATGTATATAAATGGAAAATATAATGCTAAATATTAAAAGGAAAGAAAATAAATAAAATTTAAATACTTACCCTTGGTACTATATTGGATCCGACAGCGCGGTGTACCGACTTCGCAGATCTGGAATAAAAAGAATCCATGAATCCATACACAAATGTATAACTATATCTTTGCTAAGATTTATATGTTTGACGTAATTAAAGAATTGTTTAGCTTACCTGTTGTCTGAAGCCTGTAATAAAAGCACCGTTAAAACCGATCGATGAAACCTATTAACTTGGAATTTTAGTTCTTAAATTTCGAATATTATATTGTATAATATATTGATGCTTATCTTTATTTTGTGGCAATGTTTCATATTTTCTTGTGTTTAACCTTGTTTGAGTTTTCTCCAAGCTTTTGTTCATCTCATTGGTTTACACCTTAGACCTTTAGGAATCTTTGCGCAAGTGGGATGGCGACTGCGCAAATGGACCAACATTTTCCAACGATTCCAACGTTTGGATTACAATTTAAATATTATTGTTGTGATATTACAATACGAGGAATTCCCAAATAACAACGAGACGTGTCTATGTGAAGAGAATATATCCCAACAATAATGACTAAATAAAATATTCAGAATATATACACAATCTGCACGCAGTGCATACATTTTTGATACTGTACAAGAACGGCTAATCACGGCCAAGATTGTAAGTAGCAGTGAAATGGCGACTACAACCAGAGTAGCAGTACAGATTATTCTCTAATTATCGGTTCAATTTGTCTTTGGACAATTTGATTATTCATCTCTTGATTTAATTATTCTAATCATTGTCACTCCCTATGAAATATATTGGAAAAATAGAGGAAATGTAATGCCATATCTGTTGACGATAGTCGAGCCTTTAAACGTACCTCAAATAAAACCTCCTGTACTGTACAATCATTTTAGACCCTATAAGTGTTTCATGAACTAAAATGATCTAAACCTAAACATTTTTAATTCAGTCATAATAGTCGTAAGCTCGTAACAAAATTTCCCTTGTGTGAAAAAAAAGAAAAAGAAATAGAGAAAAAGAAAAACAAGAATTTAAGAGTGATCAAAAAATGGATCAAAACATTGCAATCTTGGTCAAGAATTTTAGGAATGATCAAAAAAATGCATCAAAAGATTGAGATCTTGGCCAATAGTTTTTGGATCAGGGGCCACAAAAATTTGAACGGCCCCTAAATCGAGCTTTCGTATTTTGTACGGAATAAGCACATCATACTGAGTTAAGTGATAGTTTGGGTTTGGCTGCACTATATGTAGTTCTCCAGATATAAAGTGTACAATAAAATTTTTGATTGAAATATATCGGATCTTTTGATCCAAAAAGAGTAGAAAGTTGGCAACCCTATTACAGTACTTTGAAATATGTAAAAAATAGTTAGTAAAATTAAGTGAATAATTCTTATGTAATATTAATTTTTGTGTGTGTTTCAAATTAATTGTCCTAATAGCATTGAGATATTAGTTAAACTAAATATTATATAGACAAACTATGTATTGCTATACTTTAACTATAGAAAATGTATCGAGTCTTTGATACTCAAGAAAGAATAAAAAAGAAAAAGGAACTTTTTTCTAAAAAAGAAAAAAGTGAAAGAAAACAAGCTCCACCTTTTCAGAACAACCATACACTGTAATCAATTGTTTCCGGCCGACAAAATCATCATTAGAAAACGCTTTGTGGGCTTCAACACCAGATGACCAGTTTACAATGATGATGGATAAGGCAAAATGCGTGATATAGGAAATGACCGGAATGGTGATGATGATTATTATATAAACGTACACAACCATGGGGAAAATGAAAAACAGGACACAATAGAGCACATATCAATTATATATATATATATATCAGCTTTATATAAGTGTATGGATTGTCTGTATCAACAAATGTAACCTACAAAACACACACACACCTTTTGGGTTCAGTTGCCTTCAACTATTAAATGCATCAAATGGTGTATTAAAGAACTTAGTGATGTGTCACCTTCACACTTGGTTGAAGTCGACTTTGGAAATTGTCTGCATCTCTTCCCATGGCAGAGCCCTCCGTTTCCAACACGCTAATACAATATCGAATCAATTTATAACAGACCACGAATTACAGTGCTAACGAACGGCACAAAGCACAACAAAATACGTACAAAAGAGTTCGTTTTGTCTGATCCCTGCCGGCTCTTCGTTTGTGAATTATGTTCTTGTGTTGTTGTGTGAGACTGTTATAAAGAAAGCTTTTTCAACCAGCCAATCGAGGTTATAGTCACTTTAGTCGATATGAGTTTTGCTCTATTAAAACTTTTAATTTGTGTTATATCTGTTTACATGTGATATGTATGTTGTTGTTAGGAACAAATCGAACAACTACAAATACAATCAACCACACATACAATATGCATATCTATAAATAATATATTCCAGCGAAATTAAAACTATCAACTGCATCAAATTGATAAAGAGTGACAACTTTTAATGCTAAATAAAACTAATTTTTCCTTTCTTGATTTTCTCAAAAACTGCACATAAGAATTTATTTGAAAGACACTCATTTTCTTTACCTCAGTGTGATATATTCCATCAATTGATATATGTTTTACCTTCTGGACCAGTCCAAAATTCATCATTATATCCTGATAAAATTCATATGAAACTATCGGTAATGACATAACTAGGGGGAGCAAACGGGGCTTGTGTCCCGGGCGCCGGGTTGAGGGGGCGCAAAACTGGGCAAATATTTATTTTATTTTCACTATAAGGCAAGGAAAGGAGTTCTAGCAAACTAAAGACCATAAAAAAAAAGTTACCTCAGAAAGTTAAGAGGACAACAACGACTCACTAACCTTAGAATCATATCCATAGAGCATAAGTTAGCTTTAAAACTATCTTTGGAGGACATTGTAAAAATCTATGCAGCCAAGAGAGCCCGCAAAGTTAAATTTTAGTTCCAGCTTTTGTGTTTTCATTTAACTTACATCGATTGAAGAGATTTGCAAAATTTTCCAGTACCGGTATAATACTCTAGACAACAGCTTGACTGCCATAATTAAATATTTAATTCGAAAGCAACAGACTGTTTGATTCATTCTACACATATGCACATCCCGATATAATTCCAAAAAATATTATGATTTGCAATTATTATGATAAGACTATAAGAATATGTCTCAGATTATTTGGCAGTCAAATATTAATGTTTGGTGTTTTATCTTGTACTAAAAATGAAATTATGTACTGCAATTTTGAAATCAAGCTTTAGCACTTGAAAAATAGAATAGGAGAATATTGTGCAATGCCGAGTTCTTGTCTCAGGTGACAACTGGCCTAGTTGCATCGCTGATTACCGGTGCTGACTGAAGGTATATGCTCTTTCAAACCTATGTTATGTATCTGCGCGTCGAATTGACAACCTTCTCCTTTTTTCAAGACGATTAAAAATATGTTGCTAACAACGAAAGTTCAGAAATATTGTATTAGCAATAAAGAAAAACAATAAAAATTAGAATAACAATATACAGTAAATTGATCAATTAACACAATATCTGTGATAGTTGGTTAAATTAATAAGTTTGGAGACCCATTATCGTCATATCATCTAGAAGGTATACCTGGTTTAAATTATGTTTTATTGAAGGATTTTCCAAGCCCAGGAATTTAGTGCAAACTTATCTACAGTAGATACAGATATGTAAACAATTTTATGAGGTGTAGATATATCTAGATTGATTCCCAGAATTTAATAGTGTAAAATGTTCTGCTAAATCCACAACCAGAAAAAATTGAAACATTTCTAGCAAAAATAAAATAGCTTATCTAAACTTTTTTTTTTAAAAAAAAAGCATGTTTATTGTCTTGTGTAGTAGTTTTTTTCTATAATAATAATGATGATAATGAAAAGAAATCCCGTTTGATCTTAACGCCATCTTAACTTCTGCATTGCTTGCATCAAACCTTGACTTCGGCGAATGATTAACAAGAGAAGAAATCGTTGACACGAACAGTAATAGCCGTGGAATGACTGTATACATCTTGTTATTCTTTGGCCTGATTGCTTTCTAAGAACAATCATTAATTATTGGAAAAATTTTTCAGGAGAAGGGGGGAGGTTAAACTTTTAAGAAGTTGAAGTGGTGGAGGGAACGATATATAATAATAACAAAAAAAAAAAAACTGAAACTAATGGTAATGATGATGATGATTGTTCCAAATTACTTTGAGCCGGAACAAACAACAGTAGCTATTGAACCGTTCAATGATAACAGTTGATTACGTACGTACAACAATGGCTTAAAAAAAAAAGAGAGACAACAATTGCAACCGCGTGTAGTGGCTTTCTTTTCTTCTAAGAATGAAAAGCAGAAGAAAGAGAAACAGCACTAACAAAAGAAAACGAGGTTGCCCATTAGATCCTCAATCCAAACTTAATCAGTTTTGATTCGCTCACCGTGATTTTTTATTTTCTTTCTTTCTTGCTCTTATTTGTATTGTATACTCTAGTTGTTGAAGGTACAAAATGAAGCGATTACCTTCTTGTTATATCAAAGGGAAATTAATGAAAGTTCCATTGCTTTGCTTCGAGCTACCTGAAGACCTTATTATGACTAACAACAAAACTATTTGTTAAGGAAGAACAATCTACCTATAGCTCCAAGTACATTAGTTATTACTTAATGTAATTGATGCATGTAAGCTTATTTTCTACTGTTTTTGTTCTATTAGGGACAACCCTGTAGCTAGGGAGGGCTTAGCGTCCCCGAAACTTTGTTCTTTGTTAGTACGTATGTACGTATAAGTGTAAGGTGGAATTAAATTATCCCCTTAAAATTCTCTCTCTCCTCAGTCTTAATATTCTGGCTACGGACCTGGTTAGGGGTCTACATTTTTTTCTCGAAGGTTTCCTTAAGAAAATTTTCTTTCTTCAAATTTTTATCAAATTTTCCCTAATTTGTTAAGTGTCCAATTTTAATGACAGAAATTACGTGATAAGGTTAATTTAACTGCAGTATATTAAAGGAACTGTGAACCACATTTGTTTTTTTTTTACTTCTTTTTTTTACTTTTCCTTCGCTTTTTTCTTTATAAATACACACAGCCAACAATGGGTGGAAATTATGCTATTTTAAACAGATACACACACACACACACACACACATACTATTGTTATTGTATTGGTTTATTTCTGAAGAACAAGGAAAATTTTAAGCACTTACAAATTGGTCAATCAGTCAGTGCGAGAATTTTCCTGGATTTTTCACGTTTCACCTAAAAAATCCCTTTTTCTCCTTTTGCTAACTTTACTTACGAAATTCCCCTAGATTAGGGAAATTTCCTTCAAACTATCATGGTGTTTTCATAGATGTGATGGGGCATATATTTTTTATAATATTTTTTATAATATTTTTTATAATCCAGCATTTACTTATCTTAAATTCTCGAAAGAAGGAGTGTATATAGTTCAGAGTACATGCTATATTTTTGAATCGAGCGCTCGAGCGTATAGGTGCCCAAAATTCTAGTTTTATATCACTGAATGTTGGCTGAAATTATGTTGGTTACTATATTTTTAAATCTTTAAAAGCAGGGAAATTTTGAATATTATGCTTATGACCATATAATAGATTTCACGTATGTTTCGCTGCATTTAATTTTCTTGCGAAAATCTGCCTTACATACTATACTAATCATAGTAATCTGTACATGTTGATATATTTCAAGTTATACCAACATATGTATATCAAATTTATAAATGTTAACATTCAAGTTACACTGAGCATTTAACTCAATACTGTAACTCTCATTCAATTTCACATGGCAATCTATGACAACAATCACGTGATAGTTTGATACAGATGATTTTTTATTTCTAATATTTGTGTCGGAAAATAAAAAGTAACACTCTTTCTATTAACCGTATTGCAGAATGCAGACATCTGGTCGACCTGACACTACATTATTTTCATATTCCGCTTATTTATTTTGAGTTATATGAATGTAATGAATCTCTTTCGCTTAGCTTTTAGTGTGATAGAACTTCCGATCTAAATTTCTACCATTAGAACTATGTTTTTCCTCTTCTCCAATACTTAGAAACTTTATATTATTGAAAATCTTAAAAGTAGCATATCAGATTTGTTACGTATTGTCTACACATATTACATAGTCTACGTTAGTTACACTATCTACGTGTTGTTTTGTGTGTAAAAGTAGACTATCGATTTTTAAGCGCAAATACACATCACTGGAGCAACCCAAAAGTACAAAAAGCGTAACATCACTTCGGGCATATACTGTAGTTGCTACCGGAACATGATTTTGATTGTCTATGGGTCCAGATGATAATTTTAAAAGCATATTTTTTTTAAAAAAATAAATAAAAGCATAATATGAAAAATAAAGCGTACCTCTTGGAATATTATTTGCTTGTTTAATTATTAGTCTGATTATTGTAACAAAGAATTAAATTTGTGAAATTTTCGGGAACAATGACAAGCTAGACGCTGAACAGTGGATAATTTAAAGGTAAAAAATTCTTTTAATGAAGTTTCAAAGTTAAGAATTAAAATAACTGCAATACTATTTGGAATGTAACAACAGAAATAACATTACATCGGGGCACACCCAAAAAACTTCGTAACTCAACACACATTTGTACACGTTCTTAATGAAACTAATAGCAAAGAATTTAATTATGTATTTTAAAGATTTGATCTTACATTTTATCTTTACTCTTGCCTTTTCATAAGAACAATCTAGTTCTATCATGTTTTCGGAAAATATGGGTGACAGTACTTAACAATTAGTTATCGTCTTTTCGGGTGTATAACGACATTGGTTCAATAGCTATTATACTTATAGACGTAGTATCTTGTAATATTAGATCCCCCAAACTTTGGATCTTTCCCAACCAAAATTTCTGGGTGCTCGCCTACATTACACTATGTGAAGTTGAACGGTTTCGTTTAGTCAATGTCCACTTTGCATCAGATCAATTGACCGTTTTAATTAAGAGAAACTTTTGTACGCTGAATTGGATTTGAGAATTCTAAACGGTGTCTGACAAGAAAATCTTGAGGCTTGCCTAAATTTTGCTCTTAATCATAGATGTAGAGCAGATAAAGAGAAGAGTGAGATATATATGACTGCATAGCCATTCTTAAGAGCCTGACACTAAAAATAATACAAAATTTACCGTTTCTCTTTTCTTTGGTTTTCGTAAGTGAAAGGAGATAATGAAACTTACCACAATCATAGATAATGTTATTCAACAATAATTTTCAGTATTGCCATCCATAGAAATTACAGTGTTACCAGAATAACATTTCCACCAAAATCTAAGTTAAGGGCAGCGACTAGAGGAACAAACTAAACTGCATTTGATTACGTATCATGTTGTTTTGATATACTGTGAAGTACTTTTTAAATAATAGTTGTATTTAGTTTGTAATAAAATAATTTTAACATACAGCTATTAAAATTAAATAATATTGTTATTTAAAAAGTAGTTCACAGAATACCAAAACAATATGATACGTAATCACATGCAGTTGAGTTCGTTCCTCTAGTCGCTGCCTTAACTTAGATTTTGGGATAAATGTTATTCTAGCAACACTGTAATTTCTATGGATGCCAACACTGAAAATTCTTCAGGTTCCTATTTTCTGTTGTAGAATAACATTATCTATGATTGTGGCAAGTTGAATTCCATTATCTCGTTTCACTTATGAATAAACAAGCAAAAGAAAATTGGTAAATTTTGTATTATTTTTGGCATATCAGGCTCTTAAGCATAGCTTTGTTATTGTTGCAGTGTGTACTTTTATAACTTTGTGTTTTATTGCGAACTTACTTTGCTGTTACAAAAAATTCAATTTATATTATTGATAAACACCACTGATTTCAGCTTATTCAGATGAAACTATAACATACAAAATATTAATAAATAGACAAAAAGAAAAGTATTTAAAATAATATTTGCGTTCCATTTTTTGTTTGAAACAAATTTAAAATAATGCATAATTTGTAATAATAATAATAATAATAATAATAATAATAATAATAATAATAATAATAATAATAATAATAATAATAAATAAAGCATTTTTTTTTCAAAAATATAAAGCATAGTGTGTCTTAGACTAATTGTCACTAGAAGAGAGTTAGGGGAGCATTATAGAGATGTGGTAACGTATGATAAATATCGTTTCCGACAGTGAGTTCTCTGGGAACCTAGATCACGTATCAGTTCATTCGTCGTGAGAAATGAATCTACATTAGTAAGCGCATGTTACAGTTCATCTCGGGTACGAGACAAGTCTAACCACCAATACTGTGATTTCTTAATTTAATACTATCCTACTACTATTACTACTACTATTAATAATAATAATAATAATAATAATAATAATAATAATAATAATAATAATAATAATAATAATAAAGTGAAGAAAATGTAAAAAAAAAAAAAAACGTCTTATGGAATATACTTATCATTGTTCTTTCAAGTTTCTATAAATTTTAAAATTTATTTTTAAAACAAAGTTAACATGTATACTGACTTTACATCCGTTTCCCTAAAATTGTTTGATAACTAATTATTACTCTTTTTCTTTTTCATTATAGGTGAGTGAGTGTAAGCCAGACTCTTGAGTTATTTGTTCCCGGGCTTCAGCAGTAAGGAGAATATTCCTCTTCGGATTCAACTCTTCTGAACGGTAAACAATGAAGAACCACTCAGCTCAGCTGAACTGAAAAGAAAAGAAAGAAAAGAAATGGAGAATGGGAATGTAAAAATAAATAAAATAAATCGTGTATATTTTCTGTTCATATATTTTCCATTCTATAATTATAAAATATAGTTCTTTCTGGGGGAAAAGGTGCAAGTTACTTATCATGCATTTGTTATTAGAACAACTTCCATACGTTTAGTATATCTTTCATACATATCTTTGTCGTCTTAAGATAGTGTTTTGCTTTTGGTTTTAGTGTTAACCGTATAATGAGGACCTCGGGGTAGCCATGAATCCTCATATTTGCTACGATCAAAGTATGTGGGAGGTGATACAACTATGTAAGAGACTTTGAATACATACATGGGTAGTAAAAGTAGTACTTCTATAATACTGATAAGTCACGTTGAGCACGATCGGATATATGTCCCGGGGAAAATTTTCTCGCGGGACACTTGAAATCATTATTGGATCCTGCTATCCTGACGAACATTAGTGCAGAATTTGTCTGCACAAACAGAGATATTTTTCTTCTAAATCTGGGAACCCTATCTTAAGATGCTTCAGTAGATAGTAATGTGGTAATCAGCATTGGTTACTGAACACGTATTCACTCAGCACGACAACAAGATTCTTCAGGAGAAAGAAATGTGTGAGTCAACAGTGTTTACTGAACACGTGTGAGCTAGTGTTAAAGCCACTTTAAGGTTCTTCAACAGGAGGAAATATGAGAGTCAACAGTTTTCACTGAACACGTATGTAATCAGCGCGACGACTTATGAGCTAGTGTGAATGGTCCTTAAATTCCTTAAGACAAATTTATGACATGTTGTAGTGTGAGAATTTGCGCATTTAATTTTGTTTACTTTTTGCCGAATCAAAGATATTAGATGAGTTTGGAGTAAGATTCCGTGCGGAAAAGGAACCCATTTTGAATAATTTTCAAGTTTGAGCCTAGAGCTTATGGTACTCAAAGCCCCGAGCAGGCGAATCTTGAATTGTGATAACACGAATTTTGAAAACTCTACATTCAAACTCTACACAAGATCCGAACGAGACAATTGTGTTTGCATTTGATACAAGCAGATCCCAAAGTTATACGTGTCACCGGGCGGGATATCGTGAGTTAGAACAAATTTTGTAATGTAAAATCTATTAGCTGGCAGAATAATTTGAACCGGGTCATTTGTTCGGAAACGGTTGGGTATATGAAAAACTCAGCGAACACGGTCCCATCATTTTCAAGGGCACACTTTTTGGGGTGAAAAAGTTCCCCAGGGCTTCCCACAGGGTCCCAGGTGGTGTCCCACTCAAAAGTTTCAAATGGCAAGGGGGTTAAGTAGCACATCATTTGAAAGCTGTTGTGAAGTGAAAGAAGATATAGCTAGTCTCGACTCTCTACGACAACCCTATGCAAAATGGCAGTGGGTCAAAATGTAAACAAAAACTTAATTGAAAAGTCCATGGCTACCCCTATGAATCGGAAATAATGAGACAAATGTGAAAACAGGAAAGCACGTGTGGTATTATTTTCAAAGTACAACGATTTAAAGTAAAACACATCTTGTCCCAGAGCCCCCGCAGGGTCCCAGGTAGGGTCCAACTCAAAGTTTTCACGGTCGCGGTGGCTCAGTGCTAGAGCGTTCACCTCTGGTGTATAGGGTCGCTGGTTCGATCCCAGCTCGCACCTAGTGAACTTTGTGGTGGACAAACACTGTGTGCGTAGGTTTCCTCATGGTTCTCCCGTTTCTTCCCACTTTCTTCATTTCACCATTTCATTCATCTCTTATCATCACCGTCTCTAGCCTGCCCGGCTAAGCGTGGGAGGTAAAATTCAAATATTTTAATTTCATTTCAAAGTTTCCAAATGGCAACGGAGGTTAGATAGCACATCGTTTGAAAGCTGTTGTTAAGTGAAAGAAGGTGGAACAAGTCTCAACTCTCTACGATAACCCTGTACAAAATGGTGGCGGTTGAAAATGTAATCACAAACTTAATTGAAAAGTCTATGGCCACCTTGAATCCAAGATGGCCGCTTAAACCCTATGTCGAAAGTATAAACACTCCAAACTGTTAAAGCTAGGAAAACGAAATTTGGCATGAATGTTGATCAGTAAGCGTAGGTGACAAAAAGATATGAAATGTTCAGAAAGGTGACATCTTGAGTTCAAAATACCGCATTTTGTATTACACACACGTTCAGATCAAACCACTGGAACTGGAAAAGCGAAATGTGGTATTTACGTTTATTGTCAATAGTAGATATCCACAGAAAGTCAAAGACTTATCACCTGTAATCCAATATGGCTGCCATCGTGAAAAATGAGTTTGTATATAAATGCTGACAATTATGTTGCATCTGACAATCACAGTTGATAATTATGTTGCATCTTCACTCATTCGACCCACTGAAATAAAGAGATCTACGAGTGACTCGACCAAGTACTGAAGTTGTTGCCACCGGGCGGCAACTCTAACCGCCGCAGCAGATAGTTGGAAGCATTATTGAACGGAAATTACTATCATTTTTTTATTTACAATTTCGGTTATTTCTTATATCTTTGTTATTCACATTTTCATTTTCTATCCTATTTCTATTATACATAAATTAGTTCGTCATTGTGAACTCGTCTTCTTTCATTTCACAAGAGCTTTCAAACGATGCACTACGAGACTCCCTTTTGAGTTGGACACCACCTGGGACCCTGCGGGTCCCTGGCACAAGGTGTTTTTACTTTAAATTAGGGATGCAAATAAGCAACAAAATTTTACTAGCCCAAGAAAAAAGCTACTAGCCCACATCCCACAATAAAAATCATTTACTTACCTTCGGTATGATATTAAATACTCGCCTGCATCGATGAAACACTCGCCCCGGGCAAGTGGGCAAGTGATTATTTGCATCCTTGCTTTAAATCGTTGTACTTTGAAAATAATGCCACACGTGCTTTCCTGTTTTCACATTTGTCTTACCGTTTCCGATTTATAGGGGTGGCCATGGACTTTTCAATTAAGTTTTTGTTTACATTTTGACCCGCCGCTATTTTGCATAGGATTGTTGTAGAGAGTCGAGACTTACTCCATTTTTTTTTTTTCATTTCACAACAGCTTTCAAACGATGTGCTACTTAACGTCCGTTACTATTTGAAACTTTTGAGTTGGACACCGTCTGGGACCCTGCGGGGGACTCGGGAGAAATTTTTTTTTTAACCCCAGAAAGTGTGCCTTTGAAAATGATGGGATACATGTTCGTTGGGTTTTCCATATACCCAACCGCTTCTGAACAAATGACCAGGTTCAAACTATTCTGCCAGCTAATAAATTTTACATTACAAAATATGTTCTAACTTACGATATTCCTTCCGGTAGCACGTATAACTTTGGGATTCGCTTAGTTATAACGTATCAAATGCACACACAATTGTCTCGTTCGGATCTCAACGGAGCCAGTTCGTGACCTTCCCTTGTTAGTATTGAATAAGAAATTTAAAATCACACAATACGTTATGGAAAATCTTTATTGGATCAAAAGATCCAATATATTTCAGTCAAAAATTTTCTCGTAGGCCTTATATCTGGAAAACTACATATAGTGTAGCCAAACCCAAACTATCGCTTAACTCAGTATAATGTGCTCATTCCGTAGAAAATACGAAAACTCGATTTAAGGACCGTTCAAGAATTTTGTAGCCCTTGATACAAACACTAATTATTGGCCAAGATAGCAATATTTTGATCCATTTTTTGGATCATTCCTAAAATTCTTGGCCAAGATCGCAATCTTTTGATCCATTTTTTTTAATCACTCCTAAAATTCTTGTTTCAAACGCATCTTACTTTTAGAAGTTCGAATCCTTATAACCGGTTTCGTATGACATCTTACAATGCAACATATAATTGTTCATGTTTGAATAAGGGTCTGTCGAGGAATATTTCAACACAAGGATTTATTACTGGTAATACTTTAGTTAAGGGACTTGTCTTCTGTGTAGATCAAATTGTATTCTGCTTGCACTATCAAGATCTTAATACTGACACTTCATGTATTTTACATAAATTACATATTATCATAAACTGTAAATATAAAATACCTAAAGTACCGTAAATTTGCATTAAAAGTGAGTAGAAAAAGTGAGAATCTGTACTAAAAGTGAGTGCTATACTTAGATGTCCGCCACTTTCCCAGGATCCGCTTGTGTATTTCTTAAGTAGCAATTAAAACAAAACAGAAAAGTTTTTTTTTTTTTTTTTGATTTTCAAACTATGCTATATATAACTGTCGGAAGTCCTATAGAATTATAATGTCTGTCTGTCCGTCTGTCTACAAATATCAGAGCAAAAATGGTAAGAGATATCGGAGAGTGGTTTTTGTAATCGATTCAGCGTCCCTAAAAATAAATTCCATTTCCTTCGTTAACCCTCTATTCAAACCGGAAGTGGTAGAAATTAATAAGCACTTCCGGATTTGGTATTAATGTCCATGGTGCAAAAGCAGTAAGAGTTGAGTTGAGTTGAATTTCAGTTTAGCGTCCCTTTCAGCAGCGAGGCTATATGAGACGTGGACCTACTGATTAACGTGGAATTCGAACCACATGAACTCCCGCCGGGAATCGAACCCGGGTCTCCTGCGCCACAGGCGCGTACGCTAACCGCTTAGCCACGGAGGAGCTCAAAAGCAGTAAGAGATAGCGAGTATTGGCTTTTTGACATAGATTCAGCTTCCAAGGAACAGGTTATAGATGCACTGCTTCAAGTTTAAGTATTGAATTTACCATAGTTTGGGAATCTACCGTATTTAACACTATGAAACGGAATTCATACTTGATTCGTCTTCTTTGTCAGCTAGAACGTATTTTAAAAGCTCTTATTACTAATGTTGTCGTTGTATTTTGGGAGAATTGGGGGGATGAAACGGGAGAATCCGAAAATAAAAACTCACGAATACGATTTTGTTCACACAGGGCCCGCGATTGTAGCAGGGACTCTTGACACAAGCTTTCTACTACACCACCTCAGATTGTCCCGTAATTGTTAAAATTTGGTTCAAGAATTCCGCAGCACAGTGGTTCCAATTACTTCAGAGTTGTGGACCTCTTTCTCATTTTTAAAACAAGAGAGGAAATCTATGCCTTTAAAGTTTTGTATCTGCGTAGCTGTAGTAGTTGAGGAGTAAGTAGCAATATTAATAACAATTAAATTACAAACACATAACGCTATTTATGTTATGAGCATACAATATTCAGCACATATATACAAGGTCCTCATGGCATTACTTACATATTTTATAAATTTTGAGGTGTAAATAATGCTATAGGCCTCTTAAATTCGCTCCACGGAGCCCTAGTAGTCCGCGAACCACCAATTCGGACTGACTACTATAGCAGATTGAAATACTAAACAATTGCATACTTTTAAGTACAATAGGATTTATTTTTAAAAATACACAGTCTTTGTGCTGTCTGTGTTACTAGTTAAAACAATAAAACTGATTCGTTGCACGGATATCAATTACTGAAATGTGTGGCACTAGTCATTCAGTTCCGCGTCAGTTCAGTGCGTCAGCGAACGGCAGGGTTGTAAACTGATCAGTATTTTCAAGAGACCGTTTTTTTCTTCTTTTCTTTTTTTCCTTTTTTCTTGGTCACGCTTAGCTTATATTTCAAATGTTTAAAATAGAATTTTTCTGTTATCTGTTTTGAAGATTATTAGCGGTTGCCGGTAGTTTTATTTTTCAGATTTTGCAACCCTTGATACGAAATTGATCGTAAACTGAAATGTGTGTCTCAACTTTTACCCGATGATTATCACAAAATCCATAATCACGAACTTAATTCATGTCTCTTGTAATTAGCGGTATAGAACAAAACCAAAATAATAATAATAATAATAATAATAATAATAATAATAATAATAATAATAATAATAATAATAATAATAATAATAATAATAATTAATAAATAAAATAAAAAATAAGCATAGAACGAATTACAATATTTGCTGAAAATATACAAGTCCGCAAAATAGAACATTCGTAACAGCATAGAACCACGTACGTATGCAAGTTTTATTATTTACTAGCAAAAGCGCGCGTTCATAATCTTGAGTGAATAGTAGGCTATGCAACTTACAACATATCACAGTAGTTTGGATTGTCTAACCTGAAGGGATTCTGAGATATTTATGTTTTCTGAACCTCCAGAGCGTGTGACCCCCCAAACCCCCCTCGAGCCGAAAATTTAAAAAAAACTGCTTCGTACGCTATTAGATCTGTGTACAAACTTTGATTACTTATTTGTATGCGAAAATATGACGGCAGACACATGATGACACAAACACACACATACGTTTCTTTGTATGTTAGTAAGGATTATGGTGCGTACATTTATAAGCAACCCCTCCCAACCGAAGCCTCGCGAACAAGTGCTCCATTACGTTCTATGCTAAAGAAACCAGTAGTATAATCAGCGTGCATGAACACATTAGAATATATATAATAAGATTATAGAATATATACGAATATAGTATATATAATAATAATACACATTAGAATATATAGGAATATATATAACAATTTTTTCCGGTAGACGTTTTGTAGCATCCATATTACATGTACACTCCAACATTTCTGAACTCCATCGTGGCTGTATCGTTAGCGTATGCATATTCGGCGCGAAAGGCTCGGGTTAGATTCCCGGGAGATCACATATAGTTCGTATCCCACATTAAGCTTTTGGTCCACGTCTCGTACAGCTAGTGATGAGCGCAAGAGTCTTGGTCTTGCAGTTTTTGCAAGAGTCTTGCATGCAAGACCAAGACCAAGACCAAGACCAAGACCAAGACCAAGACCAAGACCACGAATAGCGGTGCAAGACCAAGACCAAGACCAAGGTGTGCAAGAGCAAGACCAAGACCAAGACCATACCTGCAAGACCAAGACCAAGACCAAGACTCTTGCGCAAGAGTCTTGCACAAGTACTGGTACTACTTGAATTTTTTTATACAATATAAAAAAGGAGAAAATTCATTACATCTTTTACTTGAATATTTTGACTTCAGTAAAAGTGACACTAGAGTGAATGTGTTCCCAGTAGTGTTTGCAATCCGTGTGAGTCGATCTGCCCCTGTAACATATAGCTACAGTATATCGTTTCCTGAATTGGTTGTTCGCGTTTTCTGTAGATATTGCTCGTTCTCAAGCCACACAGGTGTCATCTTGCGCCATGTAAGCTATTTTGGTGGACAAACATCGTGTGAGTGGGTTTTCTTAGGTTTTTTCCGTTTCCTTCTAGTTTCTTCATTCCACCATTTCAGTCTTTTTTCACCACCACCGTCTCCCTTAGCGTTGGTGCATTACTGTGGGACGTTAAACTAGATACTTCATTTCATTTCAAAGCATACTAGTGGTGTTCTTCTTCCAAAACTGAAGAGAAATGTAGTATTGAACATCGGTAATTCCGTACACCATAGGTGCTGACTACATGAGTATGGTCTTGGCTATGAGACTCAAGCATCCGTTGTAAATTTTTAATGTGTGCTCATAAAATTAATATTGAAATAACATTTTCATGACATTGACAAAAACTTAGTGCATGTGACCGCAAGTTTGATTTCATGGGCAGATGCTTATACGTTGAATAATTGTTTATTCATATAATTTTTAGCCTCCTTAGGTATACGGCACATCGGGGATTGAGCGATATAACATTACACAACAACAGTAAATCTATATTATAAAATTGAAAGTGACTATGCTTGTGACTCCCAATCTCTTGAACACTCTTGAACCACCAGCTCGAGATCGATCAAATTTTCAATATAGATCAGGTTTGGGCCTGGAATGTTATTTATCAGTTCACTTTGAAGGAGCAACGTATGGGAGGAGGAGGAGGAGGGGGGTATACAAAAATAAAAATAAATAAAAATAAAAGTGACTAAGTTTGTGACTTAATAATTCTTGAACCACCAGACTGACCTTAATCAAATTTTTAACATATATGAGGTGCCTAACTGGAAAGTTTTTTATAGTTTCATTTTGATGGTAGAACCTAGGGGAGGGGGAGGTATATATAAAAATAAATAAAACTTAATAACTCTTGAAACACCCGACCGATGTCGATCACATTTTCAACATAGATGAAGTTCGGACCTGAGATGGTTTCTGTCATATCACTTTGACGATGGAGCTCAGGGGCCGGGGAGATGAGAGATATTTAAAAATGATCGAAAATTAATATTACTGTCGAATTCATAGTTTTTGGGGTCACGAAAGTGAACAGTGATACTTCCGATCCCGTTTAAATGCAAATTCAGCACCGCAACTTGGGGAAGGGGGAAGAAGGAGATATATAAAAATTATTGAAAATGACCATTATTATCAATGTCAAATTCATGGTTTTCGGGGTCATTGAGATGAACAGTGACACTTCCGATGCCGTGCCTTGCAACATGGGGGAGGGGGAGAATTATAAATTTATTGAAAATGACCGATATTAGTGCCGAATCCATAGTTTTCGGTGTCTCTAAGATGAAGAGTGATGTTTCTGATGCCTTTAAACCCAATTCCAGCCCCGCAACTTGGGGAGGAGGAGGGAGAGAAATATAAAAATAATCGAAAATGACCGATATCAGAAAGCGCTTAGTAATAATGAAAAGTGACTGATTAACGAAACATATTATTATTATTATTATTATTTAAAATTTAACCCAACGAAGTTTGTAATTGATGCTAGTAATCCATATTCACAAGTGAGACTGATTTTATACAGTTATTTTAAATAACTTGTAGTTTGATGTCGTTATTTTGTATTTCTAGTATAGGTCAAAAGTATTAATACAAATTGAGTTTATAGAAAAGACATAGACAGACAGACAGACAGACAGATGAGTCGTTTTTAGTTTTCACTCAAATTATTCTAAAACATTAAGTTTTGATTATAATAATTATTTTATTTTTTCTCTCTTTTTTGTCGATATGCTAAACATATCATCATAACCATCATCAAAGCTATTCTGCCATTATCGGCTGGTTGCTTTCTGCAACTGAGAAACCTCGATATACAGTGGTCCTCAGCTAGTCTCTTCGTCTTAATGTAGCAATTTTCTTAATATCTTCCTTCAACTACAATTTCCTTTTCTCCCTGTCTCTCTTTCCTTTCACCATACCCTCTAGCACGTCCTCCACAGCCAATATCCCAACCAGTTCCTCTTTCTTCTCTTATCAATATCTAAAATTCTTCTTTTTTCTCCTACTGCTAACATTTCTAACACCTTCTCATTCGTTTTCCGTTCAACACAGCTAATTCTCTCCATTTTTCTCCATGTCCAGGTTTTAAAAGTCTAATTTTTTCCATCGCTTTTGCGTAATGTCCATGTTTCTGCCCCATTGGAATCAATAAAACAAAATCTCAATATTTAATTATAAGTTTGTTTAACACAAAAATTAGTTAATGTGGTTGAAAAGAAAAATCTGACGCCTTTAGAGTGTAAAAATAATTTTGCATTTCATGGTATTTCAATTATCTGTACCGTTTTGATTTTCTTTCATTCGTCTCAGGGGTAGCCTCCCCAGTTTCGGAACCTGTGGAGTGTTGGATCTGTTAAAAAATGTAAAAAGATTAGCGAAGTGTGGGCACGCAATAAAAAAAATAAAGGTCATCACTTATGTTGTACACTATTATCATACTTACACGAAGATAAAGTATGTTACATTTAAAAACATATATTGTATTTCCGTTACTATTGGAGCATTGTAGAATTTATTATCCCTTATATCAAGAGTAATATTTACCTATGAAAAACATAAGATTTCTTAAAAGATTTCTTAAGATTTCTTGATAAATATATTTTACAAAATTCTTGTAGGCCTAATACTAAGCCCTCTTACTGACTGAAATTCCTCGTAATCTGGCTCGAACTTGATACTGAGAAGTGAAATACACCTGTCAGTCTGTTTCTAATACAACTCTCTTAAAATAATTATCTTCATTTCATATGTTACGTTAGGAATCATGTCATGGGCGGGGTAGAATCTTTTGCAATACTGCATCTGGCCTACGGACCGTAGTTTATCCATCACTGGCCCAGGTACTGAATGAGACACTGCATTCCAAATCAACAAACAACAACCAAATTTTCACACTCAGATTATTATTATTATTATTATTATTATTATTATTATTATTATTATTATTATTATTATTATTATTATTATTATTATTATTATTATTATTATTTTGCATTTAAATAATTTCAGCAACTCTCGCATAAATATCTGAGTATATATAACTGTAGCGCAACTCGACCAAGTAGCACTACGTCTACCCAAGCCAGCGTTTCTCAACCACTGTGTCGCGACACATTGGTGTGTTGCAAATACATGTCAGTTGTGTCGCGAGATTTTTAAATGTCTTATAATATCTTACTCGTTTTAAGTTTGATGTCTTCTTATATTTCTGATGATAATATTTCTTTTTCATATTTCTATTTAAGACTCATAAGTTTCTTTTATCTTAATATGTTTCTATCCAAGAGTCTTACGGAGCTCCTTCGTGGCTAAGTGGTTAGCATACGCGCCTTTGGCATCGAAGACCCTGGTTCGATTCCCAGCGGGAGCTCATGTCGTTCGGATTCCACGTTAATCAGTAGGTCCCGTCTCGTAGCCTCGCTGTTGAAAGGGACGTTAGACTCAAAATCAACTAGTTTTGCGTAATTTACTTGTGAGATTTGTATCTCATAGTCGTTCCATAATTTTATACATATATATATATATATATATATATATATATATATATATATATATATATATATATATATATATATATATATATATATATATATATATATATATATATATATATATATATATATATATATATATATATTCATGCGTTTGTCTTTTGTATCTAGGAAAACAATCACACGCAGGGGTATTACGAAAGTTTGAAACGTACTTTGGTGTTCCCCAAAGGAAAAAAAGGTTGAGAATCGCTGTCCCAAGCTATGAAGCAATATTTTGCTTATGCAAAAATCCCTACAGTACGAATGATACTTGGAACTAATAACTTTATTTGTGTATATGCAATCCAAATAAACAGCCGAGAAAAAGCAATGTTGTTAGTCCAAAATCATGTGGTGCTTTACTATATATATATATATATATATATATATATATATATATATATATATATATATATATATATATATATTTAAAAGAAAGTAAAACAAATGAAATAAAATTTCCTCAAATAGAATTGAATCGAAGAGTACGAGGCAACTCATTTATCTAATGTTTAAAAAAAGAAAGAAAAGAAAAGAAAGAAAATCCTGACATTGCTGTCACGTGATACAGTCATTTTTTTTTTATTTTTTTTGTACAGTTGAGGAACAGTAAGGTAAGTTGCATGTTCCCAAAGTGTATAGTCTAATATTACATTTCAGGTGGTCCTTTTTGTTTATTTGTTTCATACACACACAAAGAGAGCTAACGTGTTTATAACCATAGCATAACGGAAGTTAAATAATAAGAAGTCAGAATAAAGGGGGTGAAGCAAGTGCTGAAAGAAAACATCATTAAAGACCACCCTCGTTGTATGAAAGTGTGTTACGTTAGTTCCATCCGTTAAGTATCGCTCATTATGCGAAGAAATATTTCTTTATGTAATGTATCATACAATTGCATTTTTCCCCTTCCCTAAATAAGTAGATTTCTTAAAGTAATTTCAAAAAAGGAATAAATGATCATGAAATGTTCTAGTCTATGAGGAAATGTCATAATTACTTTTTTTTTATTTCTTTAATTTTTAAGAAGCATAATGTTTTGTCACAGCATAGCTAAAAGAATAAAGGAAATGAGATTTTCCATTTAACGTCTAATTGTGTCCTTTAGGCCAAAGGTGACGGATGATTAATGAAAACGAGGTAGGCTAAAGAAGACGGTGATGATGAGAAATGAATGAAATGGTGGAATGAAGAAAGTGGGAGGAAATGGTAAAACCCTGAGAAAACCCACGCACACTGTGTTTGTCCATCACAAAGCTCACTTGGCGCGAGCTGGGATTGAACCAAGGACTCCATGCACCAGAGGTGAACGCTCTACCACTGAACCACCGTGGCTCCGGTTGATTAATGAAAGTGAATGATTATAAAAATAATTGGTGGATTGGTTATGTGGGAGGAAATTGGAAAATTTTGAAGAAATCTTTTTCTTACACATACAGGGTGATTAAAAAAACTAACCAATTTCATTTGTTTATAAAATTTCTAATTGCGGTAAATGATCAAGGAAGAACGAGAGATTTATGGTTTACTGGTTTAAAACTCATCCCGGGTTATACGGACAACATTTAAGAAAAAACCGCAGATATCGAGATTCATAGGTAATATGGTTAATGAGATAGTTGCCTAGAGTTACCAGTTATCACTGCACTGAACCTCTCCGTACTCACGTGTATTTGTATTGGCAACCGACTCGATACCTCGGACGACTCACATACAACACTCCAATCCACGTTTCAGATTGTATTTAATTGTAATTGTAATATATCTATATTATAAAATTGAAAGTGACTATGTTTGTGACTCTTAATCTCTTGAACCGCCTGACCGATCTCGATCAAATTTCCAACGTAGATGCGGTTCTGGCCTGGGAGTGTTTTTAGCTATTTACTTTGACAGTAGAACTTAGGGGAGAGGAAGGAGGGGGACAGAAAAAAAATAAATAAAAATTTAATAACTCTTGAACCACCAGACCGATCTTGGTCAAATTTTCAATGTAGATGAGGTTCTGGACTGGGATGATTTTTACTATTTCATTTTGTCGGAGCAAAGTAGGGGAGGGGGAAATATATAAAAATCAATAAATATAAAAATAAAAGTGACAATGTTTGTGAATTAATTACTTTCGAACCTCCCGATCGATCTCAATCAAATTTCCAACATATATGAAGTTCAAACATGGGAAGTTTTTTTATCATTTCATTTTGACAGTAGATTTTAGGGGAGGGGCAGGGGAGAAGGAGAAATATATGAAAATGAATAAAACTTAATAACTCTTGAATTACCCTACCGATCTCGATCTAATTTTCAACATAGATAAGGTTTAGGCCTGGGATGTTTCTTCATTTCACTTTTACAGTACCCCGAAGGGGAGGGAAGGAGGGAAATATATGTCAAAAAAGTAAAAATAAAAGTGAATGTCTTTGTGACTTCATCACGCTTAAACCATCCAACCGATCTTAACCAAATTTTCAACATAGTTGAAGTTCAGACTTGAGGTGGTTTTTATCATATCACTTTAACTGTAGAACTTAGGGGAGGGAAGGGGAAGGGACAAATATATAAAAATAAATAAAACTTAATAACTCTTGAACCACCCGACCGATTCGATCAAACTTTCAACATATATGAGTTTAGGGGCAGGGATTGCTTTAGGCTATTCAGTTTGACGATGCAAATTAGGGGGGAGAGAAATTTCAAAATGATCAAAAATGACCGATATTAGTGTTTAATCCATAGTTTTCGGGTTCGATACTGCCTCTGGTATTTCAATGATGAAGGCATACCGCCTCTGGTGTTTAGTGATCAAGACATGCCGTCACTAGAGAGTAGATGCAAATATCTTTAATTAATCCATTTTTATATACAGTAATCAACGAATAGCTTTGAACGTAAAAATGTTTTATTTCTTATGTAGAAATAAGTTGACAACACCGACATTTTTGTTATCTTTTCCCTACCTTTTGTTTTTAAAATGATGTGTCTTCACAGAAATTCATGTATTTTATATTTTGATGTGCCATATTGAACTCTTTCTTTCTTTCTTGTCTTAATGCATATGAATGTCGTGTTTTGAGCATGGACGGATTTAGGGGTTGTCTGCTGTTGGGGCGGATCTTCCGGGATTTTGAAATATTCCTGAGTCAGGTTGAGGATCCGGGAGTTTTCCCGCAGGAAATCGTGAAGATAAAGCTTTAGCATTTTTTGTACATTTTCATGCATAATTCTCTCTAATACAACATAAGGGGATTTTTTTTTTAGAAAGTTGTTGGCTGGATATCAAAGTTTCTCCGTGTTTCCCCCCGCCGTAACTACAGAGAAGCTCTCCAATGATTTTCAGCAGTGGCGAATTTATGATTTTGTTTCGGGGGGAATTTGCTAACTTTCGCGGGAGGGGGGGGGGGCTTTGACTGAAAATGTGAAAATTCTGCAAGATATTTCATATACTTTACTATAGTAAGTAAGATTTCGGGGGGCTTAAGCCCGGAAGCCCCCGCCCTAAATACGCCACTGATTTTCAGTCATTATGTTAATAGAAATGCAATCTTGCAGACAACATACCCTCACTGTTTTTCAACATTTAGATAGTCGGTATGTCGAGTCAAAATCGTAACATACCATACCATCTCTGTTTTTTGCTTTTTTTCCCACTCCGAACACTGGGTATATCAATGCAATCATTGTGTCACTTACTGACTATATCTATTATAAATAATAGGCCGTTATTTACCTTCTTAAACCTTGAACTTAATGTTCAATGATAAAACCCTTTAAGCTAAAAATGACGGATGAAGCGAATGATTATAAAATAGGTGCAATTGATGGGTTGAGACTGTGAAATGAAACTGGAGAGCATTGGTGTAACTAGGATATTTTACTCGGGTGCCATGGCCTCTTTACTTCACAAAATTGCAAGAGTCTTGACATTATTGTAATAATGGTTACTGGAGCAAAAGATCAATCAAAAATTTTCTTATATGCCTTATATCTGGAGAACTACATATAGTGTAGCCAAATCCAAACTATCAGTTAACTCAGTATGATGAGTTTATTCCGTAGAAAATACGAAAACACGATTTAGCGGCCGTTCAAAAATTTTGTGGCCCCTGATCCAAAAGCTACAAAGCTAATTATTGGCCAAGATCGCAATCTTTAGATGTATTTTCTTTCTTTTTTTCTTTTTGATCATTCCTAAAATTCTTGTTTTATATTGTCTTCTAAACCCTCTTCCCTCACTCTCACTGTCATAACTTCAAATTCTTTAGTTTCTCTCTCACATACATTTACCTCTGTAGTTTTTCACATGGGGTTAATTTTAGACTGGTCCCGTTTATTAACTCTTTTATTCCCATTCTTATCCTCCCCAGTTCATATACCTATCTATATATTAAAATTCTAGGTTTATATGTTTGTGGTCCAGAAAAGTTTATAAGTTTATGGACATTTATATGTTTGTGGCCAATCCTTTCGACAGATAGTTCTCGGGAACTATAGGTTCAAGAAAGATGCCGTTTTCACTGGCCGATTGTAAATTTTCTGTAGATTGTTAAGTTCTAACTGAATATTTTAAAAAAAATAGCCGTTATTTCTTTATTACATGTTTTAGGGTATGCTGGAAGCATTGAAATTAAAAAAAATAAAGCATCATATCCTATGTATTATACATTCTAACACAACAATGTTGTATATTGGGGTTGTATATGTCTCAGGCGTTTGTTCCATGACCAAATAATAGTGAAAAAGGAAGGATAACCATTTCTCGAGTCTTAAGGTAAATCTTTATTTTTTGAGTGTTTTGCACAATAAACACCATATATAATTGACATTATAATTAATTGTGTGTGTAATATATTTGCTTATTACATACTGCATGCAAGAAGAAAGAAAACACTGATCATACATGAATTAGAAACTCCAACCGGAAGTAGGCTCAAAATCTTGCAAACGGTGCTAGATATTGAAAAAATAATCGAAAAATCTCCCCTTTATGGTCCTTGTCCATTTTTAGCAACACGTCTTTCACCTGTGTCTATAAAGGGACATGTAAAGATGTCGTAAGAAATGACAAAAAGATTCATGCTCATGTGTGAATGATGCGCTGTGTACAAAGCACAGGTTCAGCTAGTACATTTTAAAATGCGATACATATTTTATTGTAGAATCTCATGTGTATTACATATATATTATTCTACTCAAATTAACGCAAAGAAAAGGAAAATCATGAAATTACAATAAAACTAATCTACTTGTGTAATGACGCTATTAAGTAAAAGAAAAACAAGACGGAGATTACTTGTATAACGTTACTTTGAGTTCAACTTGACGAGGCACTGTGATAATAAGCTGTGTCAACGCAATCATTTTTATTACTTACTGTCTCTGCCTGTTATGATCCATTCTTTTATTTTGTTATTTTAAAAAAATCTTTTTTTTTATTAACCTCAACAAAACTAATTGAAGAGAATGTTTTGTTCTTCTTTTCAAAACAACGAAAAAAAAGAATGATAAAAAAAAGTATTTATACTAATCAAGCTCTTGTTTCCGTGCAAGAAAAATGTCTTATTATCACCAAGTGTCCGACGACGTTTTATTAAGGATAATTTTGTCCTCTTCTCGTCGCACCATGTTGTTCACAGGTTAATTTAGAAAATGACAGGGTGCAACGAACATTGACACACAAAAAAGAAGAAATTGTGATAATTTCTTTGTGAGAATTCTTTACCTCCATCAAAGATCCACCAGCACAATAGAACATTATGAACTACGTAGCTGGTGGGCTTCCATTTAAGAAAGCAAAAAAGCATTTATTTCTGTAGATATAAGATCTTTCAGTTATAGTAGATTAAGAAATAAAATAAAAATAATAAACTCTCTGCTATTAAAGCTCACAAGGCTAACGTTGCTCAGTGGTAGAGCGTCGACTTCTGGCTAGTATTGCCAACGAGACAAGATTTGAAGCCGTCTTATCTCAAAACGTTGTTCTGAGGAAACAATCTCATCTCGAAGAGTACGAGGGGGGATAAAATATAAACGGGATTTTTGTTCCTGAACATTAACAGTTAGTAGGACTGGCCGCGCGCTTCTGCTATGTTCAGGCGGGACTGCTGGGAGTGGAGAGAGCGTGTTGTTAGATATTTCCCGTCATTTCGTCAGTACCACTCATGATGTAGGAGCAACGGGTGCACCCCTCCACTGCGCAACGCACAATTATAAAATTTCTTGCTCGTGAAGGAGTTACAGTGGCAGAAATTTGCCAGAGATTGACTGCACAGTTCGGGGATCAAACATTGTCAAGGACACGTGTATATACCTGGCATAAAAAGTTCAAGGAAGGATGAGAACGTGTGGAAAATCAGCAACACGTCGCCGTCCTCGGACCAGCATTACGGACGAAAACATTCGTGCGGTTAAATGCATTATTGAGGACGATCGACGAGTAACAGTATCAGAAATTGTAGAACAAGTCGGAATCAGCTATGTGAGTTGTCAAGCAATCATCAAAAACGACCTACAGCTCCGTAAAGTGTGTTCCAAATGGGTCCCTCTCCTCTTGACCAAAAATCTGAAGTTGAGACGTTTGAAGGTCTGTCAGAGGCTTGAAGCAAGGTTTGCGGAAGAAGGTGATCGGCGAAACATGGGTTCACCACTACACTCCTGAATCCAAACAAGCCAGTAAGGAGTGGCGGAGGAAAGGGGAGGCAGCACCAGTGAAAGTCAAGACTTGACTGTCAGCTGGCAAGGTTCTTTCAACCGTTTTCTCGATCGGCGAGACATTTTGCTGATTGACTTTTTACATGAGCGAAGCACAATAAATGCTGAATACTACTGCGAGGTGTTGAACAAGGCGAGAATTGCATATCGCCGCAAAAGGCGAGACCAATCGATTCGACAGATCCTCCTCCGGCACGGCAATGCGCGACCCCATACTGCAGCTCGAACTGTCTCGAAGCTACAGAAAATGCACCGGATCACACTTGAACATCCTCCTTACAGTCGGGACTTATCGTCCTGCGATTTCCATTTGTTCGGACCGCTTAAAGAAGCTCTAGGAGGGCAACGATTTGAAGATGACGAGAGTGTGGAAGAGTTCGTGCGCAATTGGCTGGTGACACGACCCTGTTCTTTTTACGATGAGGGTATCAAAAAGCTGCCCACACGCTGCGACAAATGCATTTCCAAAGGAGGAAGCTATGTGGAAAAATAAATTGTAAGTGCCTTGTGGTATTCAATAAATGAATTTAAATAAAAAATAAAATCCCGTTTATATTTGATCCACTCTCGTATATATATTTTATTGGAAGTGCTTTCTCTCTTTCCAAATTTCAGCTCGTCTCGTGGGCAACACTACCTCTGGCGCGTGAAATCCGTAATTCAATTCCAGTTCCCGCAGTGTTGCCGGGTGCATGTAAGTAAACATTTTATCATGATAATTTCAAAGTTTGTTTTTCATTGTTTCCAGTAATTGCATAATGTAGGCAGACCCTTAACACACCTTTTGATGCACTGAAATATCAGCAAAGTTGCCAATTCAGAGTGTTAATTTATGAAAACTATGATTTTCCTAGTTCCCCCTTACAGAGGCCTCATTCGATTAGTTACCGGTGAAAATGAAAAATTATTTTTTCTGCTCCATAGTTTCCAAGTTACTCCAACTAAACAAACTGAAAATTAACGACAGAACATCCATACGTATGAATTATGAGTCAATTTACATGTTTTGAAAAAAAAAAAGATTTACGCCTTCGGTTACATCTGGCAACACTGTGTGGTTCCTAGTGTACTTCAATCGTTGCTTCCTAGTTTAAAAATATATGCATGAACAAGGCTTTATTTTGGTATAACCATTATTCTTTTATCACTTCAGGTTCAAGAGTTCTACTATCCCCAACTCCGGGTTGCATTGTATATTGGACACCCTGTAGTTCTAGCATAATTCTGTTAACAATAAAACTGGCTTGTGTAATTGATAAGTACTAAATTCAATATTTATTTTTTGATATAATCTTACATAGTTATCTATAATTTGGAATAGAATTTGTTTGAAAGGGAAAACTATCAATCAAAGTACACACACACACACACACAAAACTGTACTAGAGCACGTCAGAGTTTGGTTCTAAATAGTATTGAATTTAATAAATAAATTAAAAAAAAAAAAAACTTTTGCGTCTTACGTTACTTACGAAAGCTAAAAGAAACCACGGATGATTAATGAAAGTAAATGATTTATTGAAGAACGTATGAAATGAGAATTAAATACACCTAGTCCTGTGTTCGTGTAATTAGAATACAAACATGCAATTATTATTATCATTTTCATCGTTCCTGTCTGGGGATGACTGTAACATGGTGTCCAGACTTTACATGAATTATTTATCTTTTACTGTAACTAGAAGCCCTAACTGTGGATGACTGAACTTGTTTTAATCTATACAGTAAAGTATATATCCTATAGTATTGTTACAGATAAAAATCTTTCAGTGGCGGACCTATCCCGGGTCCGGGGTCCTAGGCCCCCCAGCTTTTGAGTAAAGAAATTATTTGAGATATTATTTAAATATTTTTCGAAGTTTATGAAAACTCGTGATATCATAGTCTGGGTTTTAGCTTCCTCAGTTCTTACCTTCTAGATCTCCCACTGTCTCCTTTCAAATCTTTAAACACAACCTGCTAATTTCTCTGTAATATGGGTGCATATTTCATAACTCGTAGAGTCTATAAATAACTCGTAGAGAGCACAGGGGATTCACTACAGTATCCTAACTACGTGTATACAGTGTATGTATATATTAATTAAAGGCTAAAGTTCGTATTTATTTAGCCAAGGTCCGTTTTCAGCACCAAGCATATACGAAATTTGAAGGTGTACCTTAACGAGAAACCTAAACCAGTGGCGTAAACAAAGGAAGGGTTTCCAAGTCTTGCTCTCCTTCATTTCAACAAGATATGAAAAACATTTATAAAAATAAGACATGTATAAAAACACGCGGATTCAGAAACGATATGAACTTGGGCACTTGATGAAGCATCCCTTAATGAAATTATGTGTATGTCACTGATCCAAATGCCCGCCTAGGCTTTCGTCCAGGAACTTTTGTCCTGGGAGTGGGGGAAGGGGGGCAAAATCAAAATCTGAAGGGGTTGCACTGAGAATTGCCACTTGACATGCCCTGTACAAGCGGCGACGCATGTAGGTTAGTTTTTGACCGGGGCAAGAATTTGCCTTAGCGCCCCACCCCCTGACCAACCAAACTAAAACTCTCCCCGACAACAACTGATATTGGTATCACACTGTAATTCTCCTATTCCATTTTTCCTTCAAATGATAAAGCTTGATTTCAAAATTGCAGTACATAATTTAATTTTTAGTATAAGATAAAACACCAAAATAATTAGTATTTGCTTAACAAATAATTTGAGAGGAGCATGCTTAACACATTCTTATAGTCTTATTATAATAACTGCAAATCACAATGTTTTTGGAATTATATCGCAATGTGCGGAATTAATCAACAGTCTATTGCTTTAGAATAGCATACTTAATTATGACAAACAGTCAAGCTATTGCCTCGAGTATTATACTCTGACGTTTTCCAAACCTCTTAAATCAATATAAGTTAAATGAAAACATCAAAAGCTGGAAATAAAATTTAACTTTGCTGGCTCTTTTAGCTACAAAGGTTTTTACAATGTCCTCAAAAGATAACTTTGAAGCTAATTTATGTTGTATAAGTATGATTCTAAGGTTTGTTGACCTGTTAAGTTTCTGAGGAAATTTTTTTCTGATCTTTAGTTTGCTAAAACTCCTTTCCTTGCCTTATAGTGAAAATAAATATTTACTCAGCTTTGCGCCCTCCCTCCCCCCGAATCCAGTAACCGGGACACAAGCCCCCCCCCTTAGTTACGTCACTGACTGCTCTTGCAGGGAAACGATCCGAATCTCCCGTGCTGAAAGCAAAAGCGATAAAGTTGGCCATTTGTATAAGTTGCACTCTCTGTCTCTCAATTTTGGACAAAAAAAGTGGCGATATGAAACGTTTTACTTGTATGTATCTTACTTCTGTTTTTTGGCCTGAAGCAATTTGTTTCGCGCAATCATGCACAATAAGGTGCATTAAGAAACAATTTCACAGCAGAAACGAAAGTTCAAATACAAACATTTCCATGGCAGTATAATATAATTACGCATATTTTTCATAGGTATGCAACTTCGCACAATAATCAATTCAGGAGCATTCAGCACCTTCTAGTATTCTAATAGCCACCGTTTGACAACTTTTCTTATTCAAATACCTTCATTTTGCATTCAACAAGACATGACATTAGTGAATAATCTAAGTCTTTAAGCGGAGAGCAATGTAAAGATTGGTTACCTAGCATAGCTTCCTGTTAAACTCAAGATAATGTATGTTAAAACCCTTTTCGCATGTCACGGGAAAAAGACTTTCAAGTATCCTGTATGTAATGTAATACTAGACTTTATACAAGTTAAGAGATGATAAATGGTCTGTTTATGAGTTCATGGTTTTTATATACAAAAGACACGTGATTAGGGTTGAACCTTCTTTGATGCGCCATGTTGATATACACTTAACGTTTCATGATATGCAACTGTGTACTCACCGTGCTGCATGCCATAGCGAGTTCTATTGCACTGCTCCATGATAAATAGCCCCCAACTATTATTAGTCAGTTCTAGTGTAAATTATGTTATGACAACGCCCACTCTGTTGGTTTTCTTGAATGTGTATGCATGCATAATTCTCGTAATTAAAAGGAAAAAAGGGCTATTCAAAGGAAAATAGCATCTAATTATTATTTTTTTAAAAAAAAATAATTAAAAAGTCGGTGTTAGTGCAGTCACAAAATAAGGCTAAGAACCTACTGAGGGTGAGAAATTATGGGAAGGGGACTCAGGAGTTCCCTCTCACTGCCAAATTTGTTTACAGGGTATTTCAAAACAACACCGACAGGGAGGTGATTCCTGACACCATGATAAGACAAAAAATATAGACCAACCTGGGTACACAAATGCTTCCTTTCGGTGTTATAGGTTGCCGAAAACATGAAAAAATTAAATTTAAAGGTCAATAGCTCCAAAACTATGGAACCTACCGTAGTCGGGTGAAGACTTTATTTAGAAACTAAAATGTGCGCTATCCAAAAATACATGTTTCAGAATTCTAAAATACTCACGCAACAATTCTTTGTAGAGGGAGTTTAGCTACGGGCATCTAATTTGAAGTATTCATCAACTACCTCTATAAAAATTGTTGCGGAACTACCACAGTACTGTAGTTAATACACTAATTTACAACTGTGCATCAAAGTGTGTAAAATTGCGACATTACTTGTGAGTCAATCTTTGGCTCCCTTGTAAAAAAACCCTGTTGGCGTTTCTGGACCTAGGTATTATTTATACGTTATACAAAACTGCCTTTGGTCTACACACAATTTGAAAGAAGGAAAACACCGCTTTAAAAAAAAGAAAAATATGACTCAGCTCTAAGTAGTTTGCACGTTTACACCTCATTCTGTGCTGAAAGTCTATAGTTAATGTGAGAAGCTTTCTTTCTCTCATTTTGTTCTTTAATAATTTTGTTCCTTTATATTTCATGTTTTTAAAAAGAAGATAAATTATCTTCAAATACTAAGAAACGTAATGTTACGAAGCAGAGCAGAATTTTAAATTTTTTTTTTTTATACTAAATAAAATAAACGTGAAACGCTCTCGCGAGCAACACTAAAAGTATTCCACATTACTGCTTACAATTCTCATGGCTTTCGCTTTACAGTCAAATTACACTAATATCGGTCATTTCAGATTATCTTTCGTGTCACCACTTCCCAGTTTGCCTACACCCTTCATTTCCCTTGCCGAATTTTTTCAGCGTAATATCATAAAATCTTTCGGTGGGTAATCTTGCTATCTTGCCCCCCCCCCCCAAAAAAAAAAAATTAAAATCTGAACTGCCACTGCTGTTATGTAGCGGAAAACTATTCTGTGACATTTTCAATTAATTATTATGTTATTATACAGTAACAGATTTTGAACTGGGGTAGTCTAAGAATTTAAGGTAAGCTGAGGTAAAACTAGGTCCAGGATTTCTTTCTTTCTTTTTTTTTGGGAGGGGGTGTATTTGTTTAATCTCAGTTAATGGGTAGATCGAATCTCATCTTGCGCTCATTAGGGGTCAAGGATTTCAAGTGTTAAAATTTTCCAACGAAAAAATTGGACCAATTAGTGTTTTGGTTCGAATTTGTATTTATCTTATTGATTAAATCCTAGTAGTGGTATGGAACTAATTCCATCTTATATTTGCCAGAAAGCCTTATCTCAAGCCTTTGAATTTGGTGTCTTCAAAGAAGTTACTTTAATTTATTTTATTTATTTTGTACGTGAAATGTCCTTTCTTCGCACGGGCAAAAGGAATGGACACGAGCGAGTTCGAGCGAGTTTTCTTTGAAACTCGACAAGACTTCAAACAGATATCTTTGAGCTCGACTCGAGAACGCGGCACGAAAAATTTCCTCCAAACCGACTCGAAACTCGACTCGTCGAGTCGAGTCGAACCAAGTTAAGCTAAATCCTGTGTTCAGTTCCTAGTACTCTCTTTAAGTATCCTACATAGACAATATAATTATCAATGATACTGCTACTACTTCTACTACAACTTATTATTATTATTATTATTATTATTATTATTATTATTATTATTATTATTATTATTATTATTATTATTATTATTATTATTATTATTAAAACATCGTATTTAACCATGGAAGATAGGCAGCTTACGTCTGAATACTAAAAGCTAGTTGACTACCAATCTCGGTCATCGAGAAGTCCTCAGGAGGCAAGGATATCATTCACGAGATTCTGGGTTTAAGTTCCGGAGGATCAAGTATTCCAGTTCCAGCCAAAAAATTGTTAAAAGTTATAGGGCGCCGGCCAAAAATGTTCAAAACTGCTCGGCTGGGTTTAGGATTGTCAACGGCTCGAGCGGCTCGGCTTACAGCTCAGTCACTATCGAACCGAACCGAGAAGTAAGTCGATCCAACAGCTCACCCATCCGAGCCGGCTCGAGCCGATGGCTCACCTGAAACGAACCGAACAGAGCTCATGGCTTAATTGAGCCGAGTCGAACAGAGCCGATGGACTCGTTTCAATGGAGCTGGCTCGAGCCGATGTCTCACCTGAACCGAGTCGGTGGCTCATCCCAACCGAGCCGGCTCGAGCAGTTCGCTCAATTGAACAGAGCCGAGCCGGTTGATGTCAGTATCCGAGTAGGACTTCTGGTTGGACACAAAAATTCGATCATGCAGGTTTCAGCCTTGACGATAAGAGCTACAGTATGCACTTATATTGGTGCTCACGAGATTTGAGGCTGTCTCGTTATAAAAATGTATTGTCGTCTCATTATCGAGATGAGAAGAGGTGTGAGCAGTGTCGCCCTCGCGAGCAACACTAAAAGTATTCCACATTACTGCTTACAATTCTCATGGTTTTCGCTTTACAGTCAAATTACACTAATATTGGTCATTTCAGATTATCTTTCGTGTCACCACTTCCCTGTTTCCCTTCATTTCCCTTTCCGAAAATTTTCAGCGTAATATCATAAAATCTTTGCAAGGCCTAAGCTTGATAATTATCTGTATATAAATGCTAGAAAAATTTATATGTTTGTGAACATTTATATGTTTGTGGCCAATGCTTTCGACAGTGAGTTCTCGAGAACCATAGGCTCTAGAAAGATGCCGTTTTCACTGATCGATTGCAAATTTTGTATAGATTTTTCAGTTCTAACAGAATCTTTTTTTTTTAAAAAAAAAAAAGCATGGCCGTTATTTCTTGATTAAATTTTTTAGGGATACACAGAAATTGTTAATTTTTTTAAAAAAATCATATCCTACGAGTTATACATTCCAACACACATTTGTATACCGGTACACAGATTGTATATCTCTCAGGAGTTTGTTTCATGGACAAATGATAATGAAAACGAAGGATCACAATTTCTCCAGCCTAAGATGAATCTTTATTGTTTGGAGTGTTTTGCCCAATGAACACCATTTTTATATCACTGACATTATAATTAATTGTGTGTGTAATGTATTTGCTTATTACATACTGCATGCAAGAAAAAAGAAAACACTGATCATACATGAATTAGAAACTCCACTCGGAAGTAAGCTCAAATCTTGCAAACGGTACGAGATATTAAAAAAATAATCGAAAAAATCTTCCCTTTACGATACCCCTTTCCGATTTTTATCAATACGTCTTTCACTTGTGTCTGTAAAGGGACATGTACATAGTGCTCTCAAACGGGTCGGGTCAGGTCAACTCGGGTCGGGTTATCGGGTAGGGTCAGTCGGGTCAGGCTACTCGGGTCGGGTTATCGGGTCGGGTCAGCTCGGGTCGGGTTGTCGGATCGGGTTATTCGGGTCGGGTTGTCGGGTCGGGTTATTCGGGTCGGGTTGTCGGGCCGGGTCAATCGGGTCAGCTCGGGTCGGGTCGTCGGGTCGGGTTATTCGGGTCGGGTTATCGGGTCGGGTTGTCGGGTCGGGTTATCGGGTCGGGTTGTCGGGTCAGTTCACTTTGGTCAACTGAGTTTAGGTTGAGTTTAAACTCGGCTGGAGTCGAAAGCTGCTGCTTTTCACTAGCTGCCTAATTAAAAATAGCAATTTTCAATTGATTTTATAGAAACCATAAATCTATTTTGAACACTTGCAGCTAGTGTTTTTATGATAAATGCTTATTTTTCTACTTGTGTGTACTTTAATTTTTAAACTTGGAAGATTGATTTTACCAATCGACTGTAATATTAATATCTACGCCAATATGGAGTCTGGATTTAGAAGAAAACTAGAAGTTGTTTAAGCAACGCCAAAAGAAATATTGGATATGGACGACCAAGCCCAAGCAGGGCCGCGGTGGCTCAGTGCTAGAGAATTCATCTCTGGTGCATGGTGTCCAGTAGCGTAGCTAGTTTTTTTTCAGGGGGGGCAATGAAGGGCCCAAGAGGATTTTGAGGGGGACATCTCCAATATATATATATATATATATATATATATATATATATATATATATATATATATATATATATATATATATATATATGTGTGTGTGTGTGTGTGTGTGTGTGTGTGTGTATTCAAGGTGAATGTTTCCATTACTATTGTTCATGATTTTACTCTTTGGAAAACAGTGAAAATATAAGAATTTAGTACCTCAAACAACTAGGATTCATTAATGCAATTGATTTCTAATATAAGTAAATAGTTATTTAATCATGGCGTTTAAAATATGTGTAGCTGGTTGACTTAAATGAAATCTTTGAGTTTTACGTCCCACGGCTATGCCGGTTAGGCTAAAGGAGACGGTGATGATGAGAGATGAGTGAAATGGTGGAATGAATAAAGTGGGAGGAAACGGGAGAACCCCGAGAAAACCCACGAGCACGGTGTTCGTCCACCACAAAGTTCACTTGGCGGGGGCTGGGATCGAACCCGGGACCCCAAGCACCAGAGGTGAACGCTCTACCACTGAGCCACCTAGTTTGAAGTTTTCAGTTTCATATTTTGTTTTATTTAAAACTTCTTTTTTCTGAAACATTATTCTCGGCTTCCAATATTCAGAGGATGTGCTTATAACAGCTTAGTTTGCAACTACCATTGCTTAATTTTTTGAAGGAGATAAAAAGAGGTGTTTTCCCTTCCTGCAAATGATAATAATAAAATTATGGAAGAAATTGATTCCCAATAAAATGTATTGTCAGAGTGCTGATCTTTAGTTAGTAACTGGTCTATACTAGTGCTCCTTTACTTATTTTGTTTCAAAGTACTGACGTGACGTCTACCATATTGACTAGGAACTGCTGAAAAATTCGTAGCCCAACCCAGAAGGAGTGCACGTGGGTTGGTGAAGTTTTACTTCTTCTTCTCTTCCCCCGAGAGTCAATATACTACTTTGTACAGTGCTCCAGTTTTTGCAGAAAAGTTTAAAAAAATCTAGATTTCCTCGCACCACTGTTCGTAGCAGTACCCCTATCAGATCTAAAATGGCGTCTTTCAAGTGTTATTTAAGTTTGGGAAATAAGTACACGTAATAGTTAGACGGAGCTAAATCTGCGGAATAAGAATGATGATCTAGACATTGAAATCCTAGATTATGCAATGTCAGTTATGTTCGCAGGGGCTTGATGGACAGGTGTATTCTCCTGAAGGAACAGAATTCCTTTCTTTTCATTTTCCGCAGCTTTGAACTTTGAATTTTTCTTTCAGTTTTGTAAGTAATGTATAGATTCTGGGCTAAATATCTGACCATTGAGGAGGTAGTCTACCACTCCATACTTATACCAGAAAAATGTTCCAAACAGTTTCTC